>NW_027286985.1:34691511-35310678 GCF_022747635.1 Hetaerina americana | reverse complement strand
TCAAAAACTAGATTCCTTCAGACCTGCAAAATACGAGTACCCACCCACTTTGGGAGTTAGTTTTTTGTTTGAAGAGAATCTCCGTCCACCAAGGAAAGTTTTGAGTTTAGGTACGAGATGGAAATCTGATGGAGCCAAATCAGGTGAATAAGGTGAGTATGGCAAAAGTTCATATCTTAATTCACATATTTTTGTCATGGTAATGACATTAGTGTGTGGGTGTGCATTTTCTTGATGAAAGATGAATTTCTTCCTAGGCAAACCTGACCTTTGATGTATATCTGTTGCTGTAGTTGGTCCAAGAGATTAGTGTAGTATTGTCCAGTAATTGTTTGACCAGTAAGAAGATAATCTATCAGCAGAATCCCTTTCGCATCCCAGAAAACTGAAGCATCATCTTTCCAGCCGACCATATTGCCTTTGCTTTCTTTGGTGGTGATGAAACACATGTTTCCACTGCTTTGACTGCTGTTCTGTCTGGGATATACTAGTAGACCAAAGTGTAATCTGTGATCACAAACCAACACAGAAAATCTTGTTGGTTGCTCTTAACATGGGTCAAACACTGCTCGTAAATTTCCATTCTGATGCATTTGTGATCCTGCATCAAGAGTCAAGGCACCCATCTAACAGATAACTTTCTCATATCCCAGTCCACGTTTAAAATGTGATATGCCCAATCAAATAACATCCCTCTAGCTTCAGTGATTTCTCCAACTTTCTGCTGGATATCCTTCATGGCCATTTAATGTACTTTAACAATAATTTCTGGGGTATCGGCACGTTTTGGTCAACCACTATGCAGATCATCATCTAAGTTGTCCCAACGAAACCTAAACTCACTTGCCCACTTGGCAACAGTTGAATATGAAGGAGCAGAGTCCCCTAGAGTCTGAAAGTCGACATGAATTTCCATTGCTTTCATACCTTTCTTTACAAAGTATTTAATCACTGCTCGAATCTCAACTTTTTCCATCTTCACAAATCACTACACAGAAATGACAACAGAGAGGCATCCAAACTACAGATCTCTTCCTAGAGTGCTGATCCATTACATGTTTAATCATTAAGGATTACCTATTACTACGCTAGAAACTCGTTGTGCTAGCACTGACATAAGGTAGTTATTCTGAGGACCTTTCAAACTACCTTCATACATGAAGACAGAAGAAGAATGCCTCCATGGAAGAAATGTCGGTTACCCCTTCAACCCCTGTTTGAGCCCAAAGTTGCTTCGCTTTTACATCTAATAGGAACCAGTATTTCAAGACCTAACTGACTCATTCAACATAATATTTTGCAAAACTTTAAAGTGCTACTCCAATAAATGTTAATCAATTATTTCTGCTATAATTAATTACAAATTTCTATCATGAATACAAGAAGATACGAGGGTCTTCCGGAAAGTAGTACCCGTTCGTGAAATAAAGACACAAAAGTAAATATTAACAAACATAAAAAATTTTATTTGAAAGAGGATACTTTAAACTACTTCTCAACATAATCTCCAAGCAAATTAAGGCATTTGTCATAACGTGTGACAAGTTTCTGTATTCCTGCTGCATAGTCCTTCGCCGCCAGCTCATTGAGATACGCGAGGGACCCATCTTGCACAAATTTTTGCATAATGCAGATGGTGTTTAACAATTTCATGAACAATTGTTCGAGAAACATTGGGAAAATGCTCACAGATGTCATCAATTGTGACGCGCCGATCGTTCCTCACGAATTCGTCAACTGAGCTCACCAGTTGGTCTGTAATGACAGACGGTCTCCCCGAACGCTCATCGTCGTGTGTGTTCCCCCTCCCCATGTTGAAGTTGCGACACCACCGCCGAACAGACGACTCGTCCATTACATTGTCTCCATACACCTCCTTTAATTGGCGATGAATATCACATGGGCGAACGTTTCTTGCATTGAGGAATTTAATCACTGCCCTCACTTCACAACTGGCGGCGTTCTCAATTTTTTTAAACATTGTAAACAATCACAGAAACAACATAGGCAATGCTAGCGTCACGCAACTTGGCTCAGAGAAGGCAGACAAGCCACTGAAGCTATCTGACCTCGTCCAGCGGCTACTCGCGTCGTCAGCACTTCATGCGGCACGAACGGGTACTACTTTCCGGATGACCCTCGTATTATGGGATGCATAAGATTAGTCCTTTCAGAACCGGACCAAAGCATTGGTTTTATAACCATTTGAATATCAGTGCAAAAAATTTCAAATAATAAATATTTATAATTTATGCTATTCAGTTTTACCTTCAAGTTTATGATACAAATGCTCATATGATACTAATTATGTCACAATGAGCAAAAATCTTCCCCCATCTTTTCTAAAACTTGAATTAGTTCCATTGGAATGTTGTCTCATTTGTGGGGGTTTATTTGATTTCAATTCCCTTCCCATCTAGCCATTGAGTAAGCCTGAACCTAAGATATCCTCAAATTAGATATATATATATATATATATATATATATATATATATATATATATGCATATATATATATACATATATATATATATATATATATATATGTGTATATATGTATGTATATATATATTACATATACACATTGTTACTTTGTGGAAGCCCACCCTCACCCCTCCTTCGCCTCCCGTTCTCCTGGCCCCCTTCCCTTTCTCTCGCACCCCTCACCTCAACTACTCCAGCAGTCATTACTTCTATATCTTCAGAGGAAGACGGATTGTTTCCGTCGAAATATCAAGAAATAACGTGTGAGTGTTCTTCTTTTTTTGTGTTTCTATATTGTGTGTTACTGTGTATTGTACTATTCGGCACTTCCGTGTTACGTCTACGAAAGCATATATATATATATATATATATATATACATATATACATATTATATATATCACACTAGATAGCATAAAAATATTCATATTCATTGTCTTCATATCCTGTTTTATATTTTCTAATTTCCTGTCGTTCACATCATTCTAACATTCCAAGTCTCAATTCTGAATCGTTCAGCCTTCTTCTGTGTCATCAGGGCTGCTGCTGCTGTCAATTTTGCTTTGCATGGATTTCAAGAAATGATGACCACAGAAGACTCACCTCTCTTACTGCTTGGCTGGCATACGTCCTGTAGGTGCTAGGACTCATAGATCTGTGACCATCGTTGTTTTGTGGGATAATCAAATGAGTTAGTTTCCCATTGCCCTCCTCATTGCACTTTTATAGTAACACCCTCACTCAAATGGTTGCCCTACTCGTGTTACGTGCTTTTGCAGCCACCTCACTGAGGAACATTTGTTACATAGACTTCCTTTCATTTGACTCCTACCATTTAACTTGTGATCACCATGGGTGATCCTACCAGGAGCATTTATCATTACTCTTGCTTACAAATATCTAGGGGTCATCAGATTGCACAAGCCCTTCCTCCATGCAAATGTTTTATTCCATTGGTATATCCTTCATGAGATATGACGAGGCTTTAGGTACATACACTGTTTGTGGGAAAATTGGGAAATCCTTGAAATGGATTATGGGGACTAAGTTAATATTGTTAAAATTCTCACCAAGAAGTCCACCTTTATCCTCCCCTCGAAGTGCCTTCTCCACACTGACTCCCCTCTTCTCAAGAAGTCGCTGTTTAACTTCAAGCTCTTCCAATTGCCTTTGGATTTCCTGAGCCATGCGCAACCTATAATGTAATAAAACACATTATAATTCTCTTTTATTTCTGAAACAATGATTAATAAGGATGCCATATCCCTGCTAGTGCAAAGGAGCATACCCTAAACAAATGTCACCATGGGAAACTTTGATAAAATTGGAAAATCAGCAATAAAATTTGGAGCTATATATTGATGTTGGTAATTAATTTTTTACATTGAATATGAACAATCAAATTACTAAGATTCCTTGAATCCTTTAAATTTGAATTAGCATATGCATTACATATTTATGCTCAAAAATTTACAACACAGTTGTTTTGGCCCAATACTAAGTGTAATAGAAACCTACATATAAAAATAAATTTATGAAATCATGTCTTTGGAGTTATGTTTAGTTTGTTTGTTGAGTCATGTTTAGTTTGTTAGTTGAGTCATGTTTAGTTTGAGTACACAAATCTCTGCAGTAAATCTGCAGCATCAACCATATCCCCCAGCTTTAGCCCCAATGAATTTTTTTTTATTTCCAAATCTTGAAAAAATGGCTCAGTGGAAAATGATTCGTATCAAATAAGGTCATAGCCAACACAAATGTCTATTTTGAAGACCTTCCGAAATCCTACTTTTTGGGCAGTTTAAAAATGTAGGAGAAATACTGTGAAAAGCTATCACCTCTGGAGTTGAGCCTGGCGAGCCTTTCGCCTTGCCTGGCGTGTTTGTTTCCCACCCAAGAGAGGAAGGGCTGAGGCACTGCTCTCCATCGATGAGCCTCCAGATGTTTCATGACTTGGCGTTGACACAGCTGTTCCTGCTGAAGACTGACGTTCTATCTTCTCTCCTTCCGAAAAACTTTCCTCTGAAAGTGACGTATTAACATTTTGCGGAATTATGGGATAATTTTTACTGATAATAGAATATCAAACTTCCCTAAGAATGGGAAATTTGTGATCCCAAGTGAAATACATGTGCAAAATTTCGCCTGATGAAATAATTGACCATTTTTATTGATAACCCACATATGTAATTATGTGAATTAATGACATCTTAAAAATTAAATAAAAGATACTCTATCAATAAACTCAATATGTGCCATGAAAATATATAAAAATAAACTGTATTATTAGGGAAAACTGATAACTTATCAGTTCTTTAATCTTTTTACAAAACTAATTTCTAAAATATTTGTAGAAAAGGCAATGGAGGGCATGAAAGCAATGTGAATACTTATTTTTGCTCAGAAAAATATGAAGAATTTAGCAAATTGAAGAAACCATGCCAATTTAATGCTAATTTTAATAGTTTTGGTGAAATATTTTGAAGTGTTTACATTGAACAAACTTTTATTGGTAGACTTTATGAACACTACCACTACAGTGAGAATAGAAGAACATTATTTTTTACCTGTTGCCTTTGGAGCAATCCTCTCACCTACACTCTCAGCCAAGCGAAGTGACGAAGATGGTGGAAGGACAGTAATGGGAGACAATGCATGTTCAGATGATGTCAGTCTCTGCGAGTTCCCTTTGCCATCATCAGTCAAGGAGTTATTGCGGAACATGAGGTCTTTCTCACTGCCAGTAGCCAAACCTCTTTCACTCAGCGACATTTTCTTGTCTTTCTCCTGCGATCAAACATAGGATGTGCCACATTTAAGAATTACAACTTACAGTTCCACATGTAAGAATTACAACTTACAGTGGACTATCAATGCACTAGTTTGAATCAATGACATTCAAAGACTATGGGAATATAAATGGTCCAAAAGCTCATGTTTTGACTTCAATGAAAAGTCACAATTGTCCAGCAGTGTAAAGTAAAATTGTTCAAATGAAATCAAAGTGATCTACTTAGTTTATCACATTAGTCGTAAACAATGAGAGTGATGGAGTCTTTGGAGTCAAATACATTAAGCCTGAGTTTCCATTAAACCACTGCAAAGGTAGGGAACTTGGAGACAAGTTGAGTCTCAATTTCCTCTGAATTTTAGTTTGGCATGAGAATTTTTAGAGAAAACTATGCTTTAAGTTTTTAGTCTCGCAGAAAAATTTCATATGCAGTTCAAATATTGACAAAACTAGCAATTTTACAAAATGGTCACTTATTCATCATATTCTTGGTATTTAAATGCATACCACAAAAGTTTCGAACTCTTCCAAAAATTAACTCACAGTAACTCCCATTAGTCAAGTTCTATTGTCAACGTTAATACTCATATAGCTTAATACATGCTTATAATTTAATCCAAGTGATATTATATTAGTTGTTAGCAAAATTTAAACACATTCGAGGTTAAAAAATAAACCAGAATTAGATGGTTACGAAAATGCCACATTTACATAACAATGATATGCAAAAAATTCATTCAGTTATCTAGCAATGAGATGTTAGCACTGTTTAGGCATGGTCATCAAAACATTTCTAATATTATTTATGGATAAAAATAACTAATATGCCAGGAAATAATTAAATTTGAATAACTGATTTTACTTTAAAACTTCTTGCAGATGTCTGCATAATTTCTACTGGAATGAAATTGTGATAAAAATCATAGTTACTTACCTAAAAAGACTATACTAATGTAAAAAATTAGCTACGTAATAACTTTAAAATAAAAATTCCTGGAATGAAAAGCATGCATTATTTTCTAATCAGTACTTACTGATTTATCAGCTTTACCTAGCATTCATACCTTAACAAGTTTGCAAGCATGTAGACGTGTGAAAAAAAATTGAAAATTCAGTAGTTGAAAATGTTTAATGTTTTCTTTATTTCAGACCTTACTCCCATGAAAAATATTTAGGATCTATTTTCGATACTTCAATGAAAACTTAAAAAAATGAAGTTATGAGGTTCCTAACTGATAAATTCTACACTCATTCTAGGCCTATTAATAAAATTACTTTCTCAATAACTAATTTTTCATAAAAAAAGAATGCTCTAGACAGCAGCTAATAAAAAAGTGACTTAGATAAGAGTATTATGCCCAATACCTAAGCATAAACAGCAAGTATTTGCAAACATCACAATGATTATTTTTCAAGATTGTGAATTTGCAAGATGGTGGCTACATCCAAATATGTATCTCTTTCCACTCACCATTTGACTGATTATAGTTACAGCTTTTTACATAAAACATAAGAATGTTAAAACTGCAAATGCAATGCTGTCATGTCATTTAAGGTCCTCTGATTGTCATAAAGAGATAATTGATAAGAGAATGAGAGATTTAAAAAAAGGAAGGCTTCTAACAACTGAAAAATATTACCTATTTAAAAAGTTCAGTTACAAACTACTGAGCATGCAGTAAAAACAACATGGCTTCAGTTTCAAAATCAACTCATTCAAGCCCTCTGCATGAAAACATGCAAGTACCAGGAAAAATATTCGGTCTTTGTCATTAATTGGCATCTATATCTGAAGCAACTCTGCACATATTCTTGAAAATTATGGGTTAAATACTTTACGATGACCACTATTCCTTTGGTGAAAATGATGTAATGTCTTCATTTCATAAATTTAATTACAAATTAAAATTAAAATTATACATTTTAAAACAATTCCGTACAAACAATTAAAATGGAACAGAAGTTTTTCTGGTCACTGTGAAAGCAGTAGAGTACAGGTGACGTGAGATGATGTGGAGTTGAGTGAGTGTGCAAGTGAGATAAAGTGGAGTTCTAGAGGACCTTAGCATAGAGAAAATAATCATGTTTCAATGTACCAAAGAGTGTTTTCTTGATTTCAGCGATTTTCTAAAACCTAACTCATACTGTAGACTACAAAGAGTACTAAATCTCAAGCATAAAGATTAAGATATTAGCCTTTGGAAGCTAGATACATTTCTGCATTTTCCTTCCTAATAGTGATAAACCATGCATAACAGTACCTTTTATTTGGAAATAGATACCTATATAACAAGACCTTAAAAAGAGAACAATAATGAAAAAAATTGACGAATAACAGAAAAAGAAGTAAAAGGAGAGAGATTGATAGCATGGTGCCATAGCCATCAATATCGTATACACCTAATTATTATTCCAATGATTAATTATTATATATTTTATTGAATGCAAAAACTTTAGATTGCCAGTCTATTCTGTTTTGCAGTCCTGGACAATGATTAGAAGAATTAATGGTACCATTGTATATCCCTTTCACAATGCTACAATTTATAGACAATTGCCATAGTAGAATTACAGCAATTAATTGAAGAATGTGCTAGTTTGAAAAAAATCTTCCTCTCCACTGCAGGGTGAGAGTACCACAGGTTGGCATTCATCCCAAACCATCTCATTGTCAGCTCTTTATGCACACTTGAATCTGGCAACTATTACCTTCACAAGGATGACAAATATTTTGTCATGGCTTTTATATTTTGAAGTGGCAATCATATTATTAGCAAGCTTCTGAAAGATAATGTTTTCTCATGTCCCAAATTTCATATAATGAGATATTCTTTTTGCTGGCAGTAGTAATGTAATATTTTAGTAAATGCATGTACCTAATTATCAAATCCTCAGTTGACATCGAATGTAACCCTTAACATGAATGGAACCCTAGCTATAAAGAACATCAACCTACTAAATTAATGCCTGCAGTAGCTCGGTGGCCAGCTCAAGCAAATTTAATGTAATGCAGTTCCGACAGCCATGAAATGTACCTATCTAACACTTAACGCTGACGAAATTTTCATGGCCTACTGAATATCAATAATAAAAACATGACTTGAGCATTATTCATCAGTTTCTTTTGCAACATTAGAGCCCAGATGTGATTGGCCTTTTTCCATCAACTTATGTAAAACAATAAGTGAAATTCTAATGAGATATTGCTTCTATACTGATATATTTTACTATATAATGAGAATTAAAGCCACAAATACATTTTTAAAATTATATTTGCTTTCTTAAAAATATATATGGTTATTTAAATCTCTGCTTTTCTAATTTCTACCACTATTTAAGAGTTAATCAAAATTAAACTTACCCAACACATAATTATACAAACAATCTATTAAAAAGGAAATTTTAATTGAGCTAAGAAAGTCAATGCAAAAGAAATGTATTAACTATTTTTAAAGTACAGCTTGCAAGAGGTGAAAATGCTACAAAATGATGCAACAGAAGGAGAACCAAAGAGCCTAAGGATTAAATTAGTTCCAAAAATGCAAAAACAATCACGAGGGAAAACTTGGTAACATCAATTAGGGTTCAGAAGTTTAAAAAAAAATAAAGGAGCACTTGCTTACATCATAACCGTCACTGTCAGACTCGAACTCTGAGCTGGAGGATTTACCCAACTGCAATAAAAAATTTTGGCAACGGAATTCAGCAACAAGCTAACTGGCCCAAATGACTTTGAGGAATATGATTATGATAGATAAAATTATCTTAGTGAACTTTTAAAGTAATAATGGTTAAAAGTTTTTAGATAAATATTGAATTCCATGTTCAACCAGAACTAAAATATAGATGTCTATTTAAAATACACAAGAGAATAAACTGTTGGTTCAATATTGGTTTCAATAGACCAAGTAAAACACAGTTGGAAATTCTTATTAAATAAATGGAGACATTGACTGGCATCATTTTTTAGCTATTGATCAATTCATGTTAATAGCTATTATTTTTCATACCAATAGGAATGGATTAATATTATGACAAAATATTTACAGTGAACATATTTCTTTGCATGAGTTATGAGATTATTTAATGAAGATCTCTCTGCTCTATAAGATAAGTATCATTAAAAATAAGAATAAAAAATATTATACATTTATTGTCTGTATATTAGACAATTTTAGCAAAGTAAAATTAACATGCGACCCCTCTCAACCATTTTCCTTTGTAGGCTACTCCATGAACAAGAGGTTAGATAGGGTCTCAGAAAGATTCAATTTCATATAACTCTACATAACCTCTATTGAAGACAACCACCACACCCAGAAAATATCTAAAAATAATTATGTATCTATGGACATTTTGCCTCTGATATTTCTTCTTACTTCCAATCTACATCACTTTTAACTGCCATGTATGCACAAATATATGAAACCTAAAAAAATTGCGAAATGAAAATCTATTATTTTGTAGAACTTCAAAAACTCGTACCTAACCTTTTCTATCAATCAATTGGTTAGGAGGCTGAAATTAATCAAATAGTACAAAAATGAGTTAGTTGCACCAGAGCTATCCTCTCTTCAAAAGAAGGAACTGGATAAAATCAGAATAGTACAGTGGTCAAATTACTAGTTTTCCTCACCAAAACCCTATATTTCCAGCTTGGTGGGAGCAATACTGTTCATTGGTAAATTTCCTTCAATAAAAAATACTCTGAAAGCAATGAAAACAAGTGAGAAGTGTGATTGCATTGCAATACCAACATCATTTTCAATGCTTAAGTAATACATAACTGCCATAGACTGGGAGAGCAACATTTAATAAAACACAACAATCCATTTGGCCACATACAAAGTGCATAGCACATTGACAAGGGAATCAAAAAGCGGGAATACCCACCTTATAGCCCTTGGAGCGAGGATGCAAGCGTGGAAAACGTGGGAATTTGTCACTCCCCACCTTCTCCTTACTTTCCTTTCCCACTGAATGTGTGGGGCTGGCCACGGAAGAAGTTGGAGAGGGTGAGGTGAGAAGGGCAGCTGGTGGAGGGGAGGATGGCGTGGAGGAAGATGCCGTTGTGGAAGCGGATGACCCCGATCCCTTTTTGCCCCCAAAGAAGTCAGAGACAGCCTGTATAATACTCTTCCTTCTCTCCCTGTCCTTGCTACCTTTCTTCCCATCCTTCCTCAAGGCAACCTTCTCCCCTTCTTTCACGTCCACCTCCAGCTTTGGAGACTCGACCATTCCCTCTTGCCTCGTGGGGGACATAGGTGGGGACACTGAATGGGCTTTTGGGATGACATCAACCACCTCCCTGCCTAGACTATGCAGCACTACATCAATGCCTCGCTCTTCGACTAAACTTTCCGATTTTGACCTTGCCCCTTTTGATTCACCCGTATTTATTAATTGTGGCCTAATCTCATCAAAGGTTTTCATGTCCTTATTGTCCGTATCGTCCGATGGAGACTTTTCTGTATTTGGAGTTTCCTTCCGCCTAACGGGTCGGACAGGAATGCCAGGTATGCCCTCCTTGGCCCCTCTGGAAGGTCCTACAGGAGTCTTGAAGAGGGCTCTTCGAATGTCTGGCATAGAGAAGGCATCTGGGTTGGTAAGCGGAGTATCGGGAAGGATTCCACCACCCAGACCCATGGTGGAGGACGAAAGGGTGCGAGAAGTAGGAGAATGGACTGAGAGTGGGCGAACCCGTCCCACTGCACCCTGACCAACTGGGGTGCTAGTCATTTCCAATGGGGTACTAAACACTTCGTCCAAGCTGATCTCCGCTTCTGTAGAAAGTGGTTCCTCCGAGTGCAGGCTGTGACGTCTCTGGGTGGTCCTGGCCCTCAGATTTGAGATGCATGGGGGAGGGACCTGAGGGTTCATTGAGAGGGAACGCGTCGGGGTGACACTGGAAATGTTTCTGACCTTTGACTTCTCAGGGCTGTGGGCTTTAAGTGGCGTTGATGATGTCCCTGGGGAAGCAAGTCCAGGGGTGGACTCCTCCGCACTCGAGGTGTTGAGAGGAGGGGAAGCGGGGAGATCAGAACCTCCCACGCTTGAGGAACTAGCACGAGGACTTCTTCCCCGACGTCTGTCCCCACTAACACTGCTGGAACTCCTACGGCAGCCACCCTCGCTGCTTCCCAAGCGAGAAATGACCATTTCCCTAATGAGATCCTTCTGCTTACTGCGCTCACGTGAGAGTTCCTCAAGTTTTCTTGAGGTGGATGGAGAATTGACAAAGGGCCGAATGATCGTAGGATTGCACACAGGTATGGGCTTTACTTCAGGAGAGACAGATTTTGGAGGAGATGGAGTTGTATTTGTGTTTGGCAAGAGGAATGAGCTTTCAACACTTTCCACAAGCTTACTTTTGGAAGGAGAAGACTGAAGAGAGACTGCCACAGAAGAAGGGGTCTCAGGCAAAGAAACATCATGGGGTGCCTTTTCCTCACAAAGCACATTCTTCTCTGAAGGACTTTCAGGTGAAGACTCCTTAGGCACTAAAACTTTCTGATCTTCTTTGTCAGGATCTGAAAAAGTAGCCTCCAACCTTCCACTCTCCATCCTGCTGCTCTTCTGCTGCTTGCGAGATTTTCGAATATCTATTGAGTCACGTGCATTGCTGAAAGGGGACACCCGACCTTTGAGGCGCCTGACATGGCCCTGATACTCAGCATCCTGTTCCTCATCCCTTGCCGGTCTCAACTGTGTGAGACCTCCAAGATGATCGTTCTCTTCCGCTTCCTCACCATCGGCCAAGAGGGAAGGCTGACTCTCTATAACCGTGGTCACAGCATCACTCGGAGTTGTGGTGTCATCCTGGGCTGGACTAAAGCCATCCTCTTCCTCTTCAGCCAAACCAACTGCAATGCAGTTCACAGCCTCAACAGTTCTGCTCCTCCTCACTCCACTCACAGTGTCACTACTGCTGTCCTCTTCTTCATCCTCATCCTCTGCAACAGGAGTGACCTCACCATCATCTTCCACCTCAGGAGCTGCAGTGTTGCCTTCCATCAGCTGAGTGTATCCCTTTCTCCGACGCCGCCTCTTCTGACACTCCTCTCGCTCATCGTCAGGGCTGCTGCCCTCTGTACCCACATCCATGAACTCAATATCTTCTGGGCAGTAAGAAGATGCAGTAATGTGGGGAAGGGATGGAGGAGGGGCAGATGGTAAAGGTGGTGGAGCTGATGTTGAAGGCTCCTTTGTAAAGTCATCTTCCAGCACAGCCTTCTTTGCCCCTGTTGAAGGCATCCAATGTACATTTTCAATGTTTTTCTTGTGTATCCTTCCCCCTCGTTTCCCTCGCACCTTCTCCCTCTTTCTTCGATCGCATGTATTAATGTAAATTGGATTCACACACAGCTCCAAATCAAGATCCTCTCCAACACTATTTGCAGCATCTGTATCACGAGCCCAGTCTGAGGACAACTCCTCTGTTTCCGTTGGAGTTGGCACCTCCTCATCCTCAACCACCATAGAGAGATCTTCTAGCTTTTTCAATGGCAAAAGCCCAAAATCTCTCTTTGATTCTGGCTTACCACTTTCTTTCTCCTCATTCACATTTTTCACTGAATCACCACAGATTTCCTCCTGAGATTTAACACTTCCTAAATGTTGTCTATTGTTTACTTCTAATTCAGCGTCTTTCTTATTGGCCTGTTCGGTACCATTGGAAAATACTATTATCACATCTTTTTCAACGTTAGAAATTTCCTTTGGTTCCTCCATCTTCTCCTTTTGGCTTTCATCCAAAACCTGAGAATTATTTACAGAGTCTTTGCCATTTTCAAATGGCAACTTAACAGAAACACCTCCTTCAACCTTTACCACTTCCGGCATTATTACCAGTTCTACTGCTTCAACTTCATCTGCAGGAGTCTCTTCAACAACCACCACTGGGGGAACCGGAAAAACTTTCTCCACTACCTCCTCAGCTTCATCAATGTCTTTTTCATCATAATAATCATCTTGCAAACTATCTTCAGATGAGCTGTCTTCTTCATCTTCCTCATCGTCATCATCATCTTCACAAGAGTCTCGCGCATGAACCTTGTTCCAATTCACTTTTGGGACTTCAATTGATGTTTCATGAGCAGGACTCCTTGGCCTCCAGTCAACCCACTCACCTTGGCTATCCACTTGCTCTTCTTCATTTTCTACAGTTTCTATGATTACCTTCTTCACTTCAACCGGCTTTAGAATAACATCATTAGAGGCACTAACACTTGGATTGTCTGCAATTTGCTTTGATTCAAGGGACTTTTCCGTGACTTTTTCTTCCTCTGCCTTTTCCCTAACATCACTCTCAGGTAACAGTATAGAATTTAGGTCCTGCTTCTCGATTTCGCCCACTATTTTAGGAGGCATTGGTTTTTCATTGATGGTATCACCAGTGACTGCTTCTGCAGGTTTAACAACCTCATTATTGCCCATCAATGTAGGGTGCCGTGGGAAGTCATGAGCCCCTTTGTTACACAACCCATTGACAAGCTTCCCATTGGGAGAAGAAGCATTCACTTCACTTTTACTTACTATAACAATATCTTCTGGTTTTCGAGGAGTGAGAACCAAGGAAGTTTTACGCTCAACACCACCTTCTTTCCCTACTGCCATCTCTTTGGTTTCATTTTTCCTGGGGCTCAAGGAACTTAAGGCTGGTGTCTTTGCGGCATAATCAGAAAGAAACCTCTTTCGAATGCTGTCTATATCCTTCTGTAGAGTCAGCGGGGTCGCATGAACAAGATGCTGCTGCTGGGCATCTGATGTTGAGCTGGACTTTTGCAGAAACGTCTGCATAGCTGCTGATGGCTCAGGAGCAGGGTTCAGAAGCTTCTGGTGCTCTGAGATGGCATCAGCAAGGCAGCGTAGCTTGGAATCTAGAGCAGGGGCAGGCGGTACAGCTGGAGTTCCAAGGACTGACCGTCGGACTGTGTTTGAGACAGTTGGCTGAGAGGGGCCAGTGGTGCCACCAAGGAGGTAACGCTTCTTCAGCTCCAGGGAGACTTTGGAGGCAATCCCCTCAGTTGAATGGGTGCGGCTGAGGGGAATCAAGCGGGGTGAAGGCCTTGGATGTGGCTGCAGTCCCGGGGACACTTCCTTCGTTTTGTTGGAGTCCAAGCCATCAAGTCGCACGTCACCATTCACCGCCCCACAAAAAAGGCTTTCATTAATCATGATGGCTGGAATCTCAAGAGCATTCACCCTGTTACGGTCATCATCAAACTCTGAATCTGTAGAAATCTCTGTCGCAGAGTTTTCCTCCTCCTCTTCATCATCATCGTCGTCGTCATCTGATTCTGAGTCTGTCGTTGAGTAATCTTCTGAATTAACCTGCAGACATTAAAAAAAAATGCAAAAGATTAACAAAATTCATTGATAATTATCATTTTGGCATTCATTGTAGAGAAATATATGTACACTACAGCACTGAGGAAGCTGTTCACTTTTAAGGCCACCCAAATTCAGGGGGTTGTTTTGTTTGAATTCTTCCAAGTTTCTTTAAAAGCTCATCATTCCACAAAAATATTATCACCTTCTGCCTCCACTGTAATGCAGGAGTTTAAAAAGGCACAATGAACTATTCCCCCTGTTTACAACTGACCAGATTATGTTAAAATGAATAATCCCAAATTGCAGCAATGACAGGGTTATCAGAAAAAAATCCACTACATGAGAAGCCTGCTGGGCCTTGAGGGGCTTAAAAGTTTTCCATAAAAATTGATGGACAGGATGGCCACTTGATCACTGAATTCGAATTAATGGATCCTTGGATTCATTTGTAATTTAATTTCAATGTTGGAGGAACTCATTTTTAAGAACTTCGCAGCTGGTCAATCACCAGTATTATAACAATAATTTATAATTTAAACTTCTAATTTAATAAAGAGGTATATTTCTTCATTGCAAATAAAACATAAGCCCTTGACAAAGTTCCTCTATGATGATGTATGACTAGAGAACAAGGTAGATGGTCACAGCTCAAGTGCAAGTGATAGGATTTTATATGAATGAAAACTGCTTGTTACACTTGGGATGCATTTAACCATGTCATAATAGCACTGGTGTGGGAGGGTTTTGGGATGAGAGGAAAAGCATAAGAAAACTCATTGAGAAAATTAAAGCAAATGAACTAATTGAAGTATTACAATGACCCTTGCAAATTTTTCACGACACCAAATGATTTTGTCTCTTGTAAAAATTAAACAATTACTTGAAGGAAACTGATAAGCTTCAGTTCATAGTTAGAAAATGATATTCATGGCCAATTCACAACATTTTTCATGATTTTCAATACACATGATGACATTTAGGTTTTCATTGTTTTATGGTCAAGTGGCCACCCTAATTCAGCATTTCAATTGACTCTTCCACATTGCTTTCTCAGGTTTACTCAAGTATTACCATAAAATCCAAGCATTACCAATAACATTGTGCCATAAAATTGCAAACAAATATGTGAAATGCTCACTGATATGTGATGAACCATTCTAAAACCCAGCACATGCAGTGGGATCATGAACATTCATTTGCATGATCACCTCAGAGAAAAAAAACAAGTTACATGCATTAGAAAGCAACATTTATAACAATCTGAAAAAAATTGGTACTGTGGGTAATCATGAAATAGAAAATACTATCTGTCTACCATCAACCACATAAAAATTAGTCAAATACAAACTTCAAAGATATTCCTTGGAAATTACATTAAATTCACAACTTCATTGCTACAACTAAAAGCCTACTTTTACATATTTATACTGAAACCATTTTGTTCACAAAAAGACAACAGCCATTTACTTCATGTTAGCTGGTGGTGTAGTATGAAGCAATTTTGCTGTTACACAGAGAAAAATTTGCACATGACTCTTTTTGATAGGATGAAAAACATAAGGAGAATGAAGGCACATAAAATCATGTTAAAATAAGAAATTTCATATGTGAATGGCAATGCAGATTATTAATTTAGTAACAAATGGCAAAAGTGACTGACACAAGTGATTTCACACAAAATATTAAACTTTTTTACCTTAAAAAATCTGGTCTTTTCAATCTGGATGATAAAACTTCTAAACTTCACTCTCCAGATTTCTCTCTTGAACTTACCCATTTAATGGAAACAAAATGCAACCCTTGCACACATTATCAGAAAATCATTAACTGAGCAACCATTGCCACCAGAAAGCTAACAAGAAGTACTGACACCTCTAGATAAGCATTAATTACTTTAAAACAAAGTTGATGTTATGAATTAGCATTTTGCAATATTTACATATCACTTTGGAAAATACTTGTAATTCCACAAAAAAATTAGCAAAACATTAAAACACTCAAGGTTGCTTCTTTCTTATATCACACATTTGGCTTATGCATAAACAAGAGGTTCTGAGAAATTTGCATAAATGAGAATTGAACTGCAAGATGAAGAAAATGAGCTCAAAGAATTTCCTTGATAGTTTACCTAATTACTCCAAGAAAATACATTAACCATGAAACTTTCTAGGGTAAAAAAATTTGGCATAGGATGATGCTTCGTAATAATAAATGCTCATCTATTGATAGAACAATAATTTCCTCCCTAATGCAATACTTTAAAATTAAATTAGCTTTGCATTTTAATTTTCAATGGAAAGGGGACACTAAAAAGAGTCAATGAGTCAAGGGGACACTAAAAAGAGGTCAATGAGTAATGGATTTGGCTGAAACTTGACAGTTACGTTCCCCAACGCCCTCATCGCCAAAATAATTCACTTTTGAGCATGAAAAGCTTGATGTTAACAAGAAAATTGCAAGTAGATATTACAAAAACCTAATGATTAATTTTATGGCACAGCTTCAATAAGGCACTCTGGCAGCATATTTCTGTTCCTGACCAATGAATTGTTTTACTTGGTTTGCAACATAACTATCAAATACTAGGAATTGTTTGCAATATAAAACACATAATTTTTCCTGAAGATGTAGAGAAAATCAAAAGCAGTAGTGAGGAGCAGTTTTGTTAAGTACTCCAAAATCCACTGATTACAAGGGTTTTCCTAGCTCAGATGACAGTTACTACTTCATAGAATGCAAGGATTTAGGTGAAATTGAGTAAAATGTAGAGGTAGATAATTAAATTAATGAAATTATGTGTAAAAAAAATGAAGCTTAAATTTATCCACAGCCAAATGAGAAAATTAATGCTAAGCCAGAATTGATGATAAAAAAGAGTGGCCACAAAATCAGAAAAACATGTATAATAATGAAAAATGCTTTCTGCCGCATTAACTTCAGCCACGTAACCTTTGGAACAATTGCTGAGGTTGCTGCAACAGAGCTTAATTGTTGCCAAGGTATAAAAATAAACTATTCACATTTTTCAATACATTAACACATAGTTCTCATAAACTTAATTTCATCTATGCCTAAAACGGAGACATTTCTGTGATTGGGGCATAAAGATTGGGCTGGTTATGACTAAGATTTGGCCAGTACCTTCACATAGGATCATGTAAGGTCTTACCTTAAATAGTGTTTGAAAATAATATTAGCCACTTAATTAAGGTTCTTCATAAAATATTGGAAATTCATAAATAGAGCAATGTCAAAAAATTAGGCCGTTCTTCATAAGATATATTCACAGCTATTTACACTTTCTTTTATGGAAATTCACAAAAAATACCAGTGAAAACATTTGCAAATGAGATAAAATCTCTCCCAAATAATACCATATATGATGCTAAAAAGGTGAAAAAGAATAAATAATTTTTCATGAAACATTTAAGTAGCCATTTCATGGCCAATTAATTATTAATATGAGCCATTTATTTTGAACTTTAAAGCACAGTGAAAACATGGATGTATTACCAATAAGATTATATATTAAGTACGTAATAAATTAAAAATATCTAATGCAAAATATCAATTATCCTCAATTTGCTGAATTATCAACTCGGGTGTAAAAAAAAGTGCATGGCTTCCACAAATTTTATGTGAGATTTTATCTTTACAATATTTGATGCACAAAAACATGACAATTGGTAGAATTGAAAAAGATGGAATCTCACATTAGCTTAGCCAAGGGAGATTAACATTTAAGCTGCAAACAAATTTGATTAATCAAACAAGAATAACAGCGCATATATAAAATTATGAGATAGTACATCTTTCTTTATGACTGCTGCTGCTGCTGCTACTCTTAGGATGATAGGAAGAAATACCACTGATCCTTGAAGAAAGAGATGAGGTTCTTGCTGAGGAAGTCGTTGGGATGTAAGAACTTCTTAAGTGGGTTGTTGTTGTAGAAGGGATATATGTACTTCTGGTGGTTGTGGGAACATATGAACTCCTGGTGGAGGTAGGAATATAAGAACTTCGAGTTGATATAGGCATATAGGCACTTCTAGTAGTGGTCGGAACAAATGATGATTTCCGATGTCTTTCAAGCAATTGTACAGCAGATAGTCTTCTCTCTGGAAGACTGGGATATTTTGAAGTTTCATCCAGGGAATACATCCTCTCTTTCATCAAAGGCCTCTTGGATCTATCACTGGCTGGTGTTTCATTTTTGCTTGAAACCTCTTCCACTTTAGGAGATGGCTCACTTTTTCTTTCTTTGTCTTCAGATTTTGCATCCTTGCCAGTCCCACTGTATTGTGGCTCGCTTGATCTTGAAGCCACATCCAACTTTGAGGAGTTATATTTTGTATCCTTTGCCGTAACACTGACTGTTGGTTCATTTGAGGTTGAACCCTCCTCTATCTTAGAAGACGAGTTACTGTTTACATTTTGGCTTCCAGGTTTTATGTAATTACCTCTATTACTGGTTACTGATTCAGTTGAAATCAAAACCACATCTGACTTCAAAGCATCACTTTTGGTATCCTGGCCTCCCAATTCTGCATTCTTGACTCTAGAGCTTACTTTCGGTTCATTTGATGTCGAAACCTTCTCTAACTCAGATGTAGAGTCACTCTTTACACCTTGGATTCCTGATTTTTCATGTTCTGCTCTACCACTGACTGATGGTGTAATTAAATTTGAAACCACATCTGACGTAGGAGTGTCACTTCCAGCAACTTGGCTCCCTGATTTTGAATCCTTGGCTGTATCAGTGACTCTTGATACATTTGCAGCCGAAAGCATTTCCCCCTTATAATTACAGTCACTTTTTAAACCTTGGCTTCCAGATTTTGTTTTCTTAGCCCTATTTATCTTGACTGGTACTTCATCTAACTTTGAAATCTCATCCACCTTAGAAGTGTCACATTTTGCATCTAAGGCTCCTGTTTTTGAATTTTTGTCTCTAAGACTGACTTTTGGTTCAGTTAAGCTTGATACCTCTGCCTTAGGAGAGGAGACAATTTTTATATTTTCGCTTCCAGGTTTTGTATTTTTGTCATTACTGACTAGTGGTTCACTCAAGATTGAAACCTTATCTAATTTTAAATAAGCGTCACTTTCCGTATCCTGGCTATGGACTATCAAGTCAGCAGTGCTTTGAGGGGTAAACACATCAAGTTCTTCTAGACTGGGTAAATCAGTGGCTGAGTGATTATTAGTAGACACTGTTGTTATATTAACATCACTCTTTCCTTCCAAGTTCTGCTGAGTTATATCTGCATCGGTTAGAGGAACAAGATCATCGAGTTCTTTGAAATTTGGTGCTAGGACAAACTCACTATCATCTACATTTGATGACGCACTATTTCTACCATTTAAATCTACACTTAAAGAATTCCAGTCAGAGGTAATTTCACGATTATCATCACCCTTGTGGTGACCGAGATCTGACCTATCACTCAGAGATGCATTACAGCCAGATTTATCATTTGGTAAAGTTAGACTGACATCATTTTGAGGACTGCCCAGCTTGTTTTGATTAGGTACACTTACAGGTAACTGATTGCCAGATGGCAAGGGAGCTGGAGCATTAAGGAATTCACTCTTTAACATAGCAACACTCTTTCGGGACTTGCTGTCCAAATCACTTTTACTGTCAGAGAGGCATTTCTTGCTAAATGACAATTTGTTTTCAGACTTGGAGTCATAATTCTCCTCACTCGCACCACCTAAAGGATCAGCCTGTGCTGTCATTACATTGATACTACTATCATCAGTAGGGTCACCACAATTTGGGGGGTCTAATGGACAAATGTTTTTCAAATTCACCTCCGTATCAGATCCCTGATCTCCTCCACTGCCATGACCACTTCTTGGGGGACGCTGAGGGACTTTGAGGTGGAATTCCTGCTTTCGAAGTTCCCTTGCCTTCGCTTCCTCCTCCCCTTCCTCTTCCTCATCTCCTTCCGTAGCTGTCTCGCTGTCTTCATCCTCATCTGACAACCAAGACATTTTTTATTAAAATATGTAGGAACCATGATGAGTAAAACAACATTGATCTCTTTTATACTGGCATAAATGAACAAGTCATTCATAATTATCACATTATCCATACACATTCAGAGATTCAGCAAAATTTTTTACATTGCGCAATAAAATATTTTTATAGCACAAATATTGTGGATTTAAATAATCATTTTAGCATGTTTGACCTCAAAAAACCTGTAACATATTAAAGATTGACCGTTTAAAAAATATATATACCAGGATTTTCATTGAGTATTAATGTCGAAACTCAAGGCAAAATTGTAAGACACTTTGAAATGCGGCATTTATTGGCCGAGAATTTAGGATTACAAACAGAATGAATACCATGAAATGAGATAAAGCTGCTTGTGTAGTATTGATTTTTAGACCAATTCAATGTTATTTCCATCGTTATTTATTATTGAGGAAGAATAACATTTCAAAACAGATGAATCAAGTCCAATTGATTTTGTACTTACCAGCTAATTTAATGCTGTTAGTTGAAACTACAATTTTAGCATAAACATTGAATGCTAAATTATCACTTCAAATGAAAAATATACATTATTGGATAAAGAAATTCTTCAATTTGCATTTAAGATTTTTTCAAAGCCAAAGAGCCCATCATAAATTTCATTTAAATCTTTTCACTGTTTAATAATACATGATATATTAATCTTTTGTGTCATTTTTAAAAGTTCCATTTTATAGATATTTTTCCTGCTCCAAGGAGAAAATGAATATTAAATATGCATGCTTCATATAAGAGGCTGTGCTTAGGGTTTTTCATTGAAATTATTTTCATGGACTTTAATCCAAAGAGTTTCAACAAATCATTATCTGCAACTCTATGGCAAAATAAATATTTTATTCAAAAACCATGTGCACCATGAAAATGATACTGAAAATAAAAACTTTTATAAATTTGGTATATTATTACTTCATATGTTAAAGTGATTAATGCAATTGACAGAACAAAATCATAAATTATCATATGCATTAACAAATATCAATAAAAATTTGATGAGTATTTTCAATAAATGGAAAAAACTGCATTCCTTGGATGACTAGATAGATAAGTTTTCTTTTATTTCATAGCAAGCCAAAGTTTTCCAACTATATTTTATTTGTTATGTTTGAGGGTATTTAAGGCGTGATATTTCTGCAAGATTATTTCGAATACACACTTAGAGAAAACTATTAATGCTTAATACTCAAATGGCCTGCCTCACCCTACAATTTACATTATCAAATCAAATTACTCCACATTATTATGAGCAAAAACAAGCAAAAAAATGGCAGGGATGAAATCATAAAATGGATTTCAAATTTTTGTGTCATCTATATTTGTTTTAAGATCAAGTTGTTAAATGCCATGGTTATATTTCTTAAGGAAGAGAATTTTCCAAATATAGTGACAGCAACAACCAATCATTAATATTTAAACTAGTAGTATTTGGAATGGAATCAAAATTATCCCCACGTACATTCAAGGCAACCTTAATGTCTCTATGAACTATAGGGCCCTTATGACCCTGCCAAAATGGACAGTGTAGCCACCAAAGGCTCCTTAATTATAAACTGGTTATGCTTTAGCTCCAGGGTTTACGCTTAATGCACGATGAAATGTTGAAGCAAATTTTGACCCATTTAAAAACTCACCTTCGTCCTCATAGTCATCGGAGTCTCCAGATTCATAACTATCACTTGACTCCTCCTCGTCGTCCTTAGTACCCTTTCCATTTTGAGCTTCTCTGCTGGCCGTTGTGGCATCACCACCACTGCCTGCATCTTCGACCACATCCTTGGAGTACCTTCGCTTCCACTTCTCCGCAAAGAGGCGAGTCTGCTCAATGGTCATCATGGGTTCCTCCATGGCCTCCTCAAATACTTCATCCTCATCATTGTCCTTATCCTTCTCACTTTTCTTAGAGTGCCTCCTCCTCTCAATGGCCTCCTCTCCAAGGTCTGTTATGCCTCCCACCACCACGTTCCCCTCAGCTTCATCGTTACTGAACAAAGCATAGACATGTGACTTAAGGATTCATGAGACCACACACATGGAAGTTTACCACAAAATTAGCATGAAGGGCACAAGGGCCATAGTTTTATGAAACCTTTTCTTCATAAAACCTTTTCTTTTCCTACAAATACTATAGATAAATATTTATCTCAACTTTCTAAGATTTTAAAAAACAAGGAAGGTACAAGTTTATTTTTTTATTACTTGGTTTTGGTGTATTAAACATCATTTTTTAACAGCAGAGGTTGTTCAATGCCGCATTTACAGTACATGGGAAGAGGAGAATGCAAGCAAAAGTGGAGGCAATCAATGTACCATGAGGAATAATTAACGCAGAAAGAGGAAGGGTGCCTGAATTTAATGGATTCACAATGGAGAATATGGATAGAGATACTGCATGAAAAATTAAGAGTAATTATGAGAACAGGTAAATATAAGGAAGTTAAAGACTGGATCATTACTAGCATTATACGGATTTGCAGACGAAAACGCAAAAAGTGAGCAAAATTGAAAAAGAAAACAAAATGGAAAGTGAGAAATAGAAGTTTCAATTAATAAACAAGGCCTTAAAAGAATTGGATCACTTCATTTAAAGGCAGTTAAACAAGCTATACCTCAAATAAAATAACCTGATATTAGACATCCACTCATTTTGTTTATATGGAGGTTTCTATACTTCACATGCATGAATTTACCATACCTTTGGGAAGTATATTGAAGGTAAGGGATGGTTTTCCTAGGAATATTCTCTTACGATCAATGAATAATAACCAATTTAAATTGGTGCATTCCAAATGAAAAATTTCATTTCAATTGGTAATTGTAAAATTTCAAGATTGTAGAATTTCACAATATTTTGACCATAAGTGACTGCAACACTTATACAGCAACTGCTTTTGAAAGATACTCTTAAATATGAGGGAAATATGTCTCATCATAATCAAAATGTTTTCTAAAGTAATTAATAAACAAAGTGCCAGGTTTCACACCAGAATTGTTGGCATAGCAAAGACCTTAACACTCATAATAGTGAATTGCAAATTCAGTGTAACCAAGAGAAGCTTTTCTTCTTCCTTCCCCAAACCAACCTGAAACTTGATGAGTCATCATCATCATCTGAGGCATCCTCAGCAGCTGAAGCACCAAAGTTTCTGTTGATCCACTCCTCTTCATCCATCTGGGGCAGCTCCTCGACTGAGGAAACCTTCTTCGAAGGTCCTTCCTCCCCACGTGCTGACTCACCACTTCCCTCCATCCCACCTTGGCCTGAATGGCGTGCATCAGGGGTTGATACAGGAATACTGATGTTTTCAAATTCAATCCGCTCTGGGGTCGTCCCCCTATCCGCCAGATCAACTTCTTCTTCGGGAATGTAGGGAGGTGTAAGGAAAGGTACTGGGTCCACCACAGGGGGTGGTCGTATCCTGGGAGTTCCATATTTGCTGCCACTGCCTTTGCTTCTTCTCTTACCCTAATATAGGAGAAAACACAACAGAAGATGCATTTATTGCCTTGAGGAACACTCCTAATAGACAATCATAATCATATGATGCGGCATTCTGCAAATATGCCCTCATTGAGCAAATCCACCAGAGTGCTATTAATCTGAACAGTGAGACAGGAAAGTAAAAGTTTCAAATGTAGAATATACCTCTCCTGTAGACTTGCGGCCTGAGGTACCAGTGCCTGGAGACTTCCCTTTGGGAGTTGTGGTGAGCTGAATTGCATTTTCTTTCTCCTCCATGGCCTTGGCTTCATCTGCCTTGGCTTCATGTGCTGCTTCTCTTCCAGATCTCCGACTACGTGAGTGCCTCTCTTTGGTCCCCCCTCCCCCTGCACCTCCCTTTCCCCCTGACTTTGAGCCTATTCTCACGGCACCATTTAGGAGACCCTGGAGCCCAAAGTGTTGCACACAGAAAAAGTGGCTGCCATACTTTCCATCACGATCGAAAGCATAATTGCCTAAAATATAGAAAAATTCATTTTAACATAGCAAAATTGCACAAACATGGATATGAAAGGTGGATTTGATGACCGTGCATCATAAATTTTGTAGTGACCCAGGGAGCAACACATCAAGAATTTTAGGTCATTGAAATTGTTGCTCTGGATGCAAACAGGTCCATGGATACATCCTTATTTCCACTTCAAATGTTAGCCAAATTATCTTCAGGGTAGTCAATCAAACACTTTTGTGAGTCATTTTCCAAAAAATACATGCAGGAAACCATCCTACACTTGTAAGCAGAGTGTGGCATTTAAACTTACCAACCTTTCACCTTAATAGTTCATAACATACTGGGAAGATAAATGTGACCATCTTCAAGTAGGGATCGGGATACCACTGAAAAAAATTTGGGATTCGAACCCTCCATCTGAGTAAGAAAACAGTACATAAGCCACGGCACCATACCAATCCCCCCTGACTTCCATGCTGACAACTAAAAGTTCACTGTTATTTAAACGTTGATGAAGGAGAGAGAAAATAGCAGGGTAAAATGGAACTCTTTATACATTTGCCATAGATGAAGGGTTGCCTAATCGGTTTTTCAGAAAATCTTGTTAGGGACCAAAGTTCTACTTGGTAGGATATGCCGAAGCACCACAATTCTGCAATAAGAGTTACAAGGTTAATTATTTAAAAAAGTCTTGTTACTTTACTGCAAACTGCTACTTCATACATTAATTATATCTGAATTAAAAGCACCTTATATAGGGTGCTTCTGGTTATATCATTATTATAATTATTAGCAATAGTCTACCAGGCATGGGTAGGTTTTTGATAAACCCACATTACAGAACTCTAAAGCCCTGACTAACATGACACAAAAATCCTCAAACTCACATGTCATTTATGCATAGTTGCAAATGTAACTATGGTCACAAAGTACATATATTTACTTATTGTTGACATAACCTGGGACTAGCTCCTCAAAAGTAAAAGTTAACGTTCAAGTCCTGGAAAATAATTCTGCATCTAATATAAATCATTCTGAATCAAATCCTGTACAATATGCACATCATTGTAATTTACCATTATTATCAATGTTACCATTCATTGTTATTGACTCAATTTGTAACACTTCTACTTCAGATGAACCTCCCAAGCTTACATTTGGAGTAAATATACAACTGGAAAACACTCACGGCAAATCAGCACGCATTCTGGTTATTGAACTTCAAATCACAAGTACCATTTAAATCACCCAAATTTGATACCCAGATGGAACATATGCTATAAATGTCTCCACACTTATATATGAATTGGAATGAGTCATACCTAATCGCAGCGTAGTGGAGCAGTATTCACAGCGGAAGCACCCTCTATGGAAAAAGCAACCCTCAGCACTGAGCCTTTCCATCAGGTACACTCGTTTACCACAGAAGTGACATGTCTCAGAACCAACCTGAGGAACAACCACTAGAGCACCACGAGAATTCTGCAAGGAAGTAAATAACAAAGATCATAACACTAGCCAACTTGATTAAACCAACATTCAATCAAATATTTGAAGGTTCAAGAGAAAGCACTTAAGGTGTCATATTGAAAACATGAAGGTGCACGACATGCTTTAGATTACATACTTTTAATATTATGCAGCATAGCATAAGTTTTGAATGAGAAATTATAGTAGTTTATTTTGGAATCATACTCTATTAATAATGATTTCACCTATTTCTTATTTTTTATGAATGATAGAAAACCCACATCATTGTGCATAAGAAACCCATTTATAAATATTCCCATAAATATTTTGCTCTTTGGCATTATGCCATCATGCAGAATGCTACTAAATTTCTATAAGCTGGAAAAAATTTGAACATCAGATAGTTTTGTTAACAAAGGTACAAATTATTCCGGGAATCAAACTAGCTATTAAATGAACGTCTGTTTTTTTCCCGAAAAAATACCTACACAAAAAATATTATAAGAGGCCAGAGTAAGCCCCATGCAGTACTAAGTGCCTCAGGATGTCAAATTCGTTAGAGTGGAGAGGGAGGAGGGGGGCTTTATTCAGTGAAGCTTGGTTGTTCTTGAGAAATATCTGATACACACTACACAGTGGATGTTTAAGTAAGGGTATCTAGGACCATCACTCAGTTTGAATTCAGTATGCTCTGGTCAGCTCTATCAGTCAGATTAATACTCTAAAGCATTACAATTCCACCCTATACAAGGGCATTTTTGAGGTAATTTACCGGTTAAGGTAGGTTTTGGATGGACACAACAACCAAGTAAATATGTTGTTTCTCCTAACAAAACACAATCCAGCATCCTACTCTACAACAAGTCACTCTTCATCTCTGTCCTTCCTTCCTCCCTTCATCCTGTCCAAAATCCCTATCTTATTCCTGCCCTTTCCTCGTTTGCCTAACATTCTCCCCTCTATTACACTCTTCAACATCACACTGCCGACCAATATGCCTTTCATCCATTTACCTACCTACTTAAGAATTCTCCCAACAATCCCCTTTCCTTGCCGACCATACCTAGCAATTTCTCATTTGTTTTCCTTCCTGTCCATTTCATCTTCTTTATCCTCCTTCACACCCACGTTTCACAGCCTCCAATCTCTGTCTATCCTCCTGCTTCAGGGACCATGTTTCCACGTTTTCCCAGTTGACACAACTACCCTTTATATCAAATTTGTTTCGAATCTTTTCTTTATAACCTTACCCAACATCCCTGTGATCAACTCCAGCCTCCTTGTGAAAGCCTCTATGCCTAGTGCAATTCTTCTCCTTAGGTCCCTACTACTTTGACCATTTTGGGTCCAAACACTTCTGAGATACGTAAACTGTTCAACCTGCTCTAGTATTTGCCCTCCGATTTTTATGTTAAGCTTAACCTTTCTCTTTCTGGAAAATCGCATAATCTTTGTTTTATTTGTATTGATTTTCATCCCATATCTATTGCACTGAATTTCAAATTCACTCAGCAATGCTTGCAACCTCTTGGCTGACTGACAAACCAAAGCTTGGTCATCAGCAAGCCTAACTAATTTCATGAATTTCCCCTCCGACTTCCATTCCTACCCCCAGTTCTTGCCATGATTCTCTAATCATTCCCTCCACATACTATATAAGTTGAACAGCACCGGTGATAATAGACAACCCTGCATTACACCTCTTCCTAACACTGCCCATCTGGACTCTCCGTTCCCCAGTCGCACCTGAGCAGTCTGAGACATGCAAAGGTAGTGGATTAGCCTCCTGTCCCTCCAATCTATTCCTATTTTCTGCAATATACTCATTAGTTTTTCCCAATTCACTCTATCAAACGCTATTTCAAAATCTATGAAACCGGCAAATACTTCCTGGTTGTATTCTACATTCCTCTCGATTAAAAATTCCTGCAATGGCATCATGCAACACTCTTCCCTTCCCAAACCCAAACTGATCATCCCCCAAGTAATCATTTGCCATACTCTCTATCTTTTTGTTGATGACCCTGAGAACAACTTTATCTGCATGGGAAATGAAACTTATTGTCCCATAGTCTTCACATGATGTGACCTTTATCTTTTTCAGAATAAGAACTAACATTGACCTCACAGTCTTTCAGCCAGATTGCTTTCTCATAGATGCTACGAATTAGTCCATATAGCCTCTACTTCCCACATTTTCATAAACATTTTAGTATTTGTGCAGGAATGATGTCCACCCCCAATGCCTTATTTGATTGTTGGCCTAAGTTCGTTATCATGCAGTTCTTCTATATACAAGGGCACATTGAACCACAAATTTGTGATTTTAGCATACAATGCAATAAAACACTCACAGATTTTTGGAGAGGCACGGATCCAAGTTCACCAGCTCCCTCCTCTCCTTTGGTATCTGATTCATCTCTTGGTTTAGCTGAGAACTGCTCAGCCATAGCAGACACCTTATTGGCACCACGAGGTCCAGTTGGCTCCAGGGCCAAACCTTCCTTTATCTTCCGTTCATAGTGCTTTAGGGATCGGTCAATCTCAGCGTATTTATCCTGAGATGCCTGCTCTGCTGCCCTACCAGTGAGTTTTCGCTCCACGGCCATGAACTGCAAAAATTGAAATAATAGTAATATTTTTTTAAATTTTAAATTATAATATTTTTCACAGAAATACTTTTATAAAATAAAAATGAGAAGAGAAGAGGAAAAGATGTGAAGTGATGCGAAAGACAGGAAAATCAGTGAGGTGTGAGTCACACTCAGGGCCCAACCACATACCAATGGGATGCGGTTTGGTAGACAATGTGGTGCAGTGGAGTTATGGATGCAACAAAATAAGTATTTAATGATTTAAATGAACTTTTATAATAGGTGCCATGGATAAAATATTTCCACACAACCTGGTTTTAAATGCTTAAACATCAACATCAGGTTCAGTAAAACAGAAAAACAACTTCCTAACATAGAACTTAATAAGGTGCAGCGGTGAACAAGGGAGAGAAAGGTGAAAGAACAGGATGATGGAATAAAAGGGTCGGGAAGGTGGATCTATTTCACCAGTGCTGAAAGCATAGGGGGATGCTCAGGAAACAAACACTCTTGGATGAGATTAAGTTCAAGGCCATGAATTTCATTTATTTCACCTGATGATGATGCAAGTATTGAAACTCGGGTAGTGCAAAAACATTTTACTATTGGTACCTATTATAAAAGTTTAGTTAAATCATTAAATTGTGATGGTGCACTACAAATTTTATAAAATCTAGTGTGGCTAAAAAAAGAAATAGTATGATGGAATAAAAGGCTTCATAAATCATTGAAAAAATAAAAAAACTTTGGCTTCTATGCCAAAGCCCAAAATACTCCAAAAAACTAGATGAAAAACTACAGAGTACAAAATACAAGGCTTGCAAAATTATATATGGTACACTTAACTCATATTTACTACAAAGAAAATGTTCAACTTTCAGATGTAAGATACAGAACAAATTTTGAATCAAACCTTTGAAAGGAAAAAAGTATCAAATGTGCTCATAAAGGCATTAACTCTTACTCATACATATGGTCATACTACTTGAGATTAAGTTAAGTTGTATGCTGATGCTTGTGCAACGATTTAATGTCATGATATCAATCAAAATGCTGAATTTCAAAAACAATACTGATCTACAAAGCTTGGCAATTAAGTGGTATTGGTGTTATCTTCTTTCAATTCTATGATTGATAACTTCTACAGGTAGAAGTTATCAATCATATCAAAAGTTATCTGTACTATGCTTCATTACACCGATTTAAACTTAAAGCATTAATATGCTGAGGGCTTTCATGGTGCTGTGATGCAAGAAGATTCTCCTTTTCTGGATTCTTCTGCTTTCTTGGTTCATTGTTATTAGGATGACATTTAGTTCACATTGCAGGATACACTATCACAATAGTGGACTTAGACAACAGAAGAACGTGGAAAATCAGAACCATCCTGCATACCTACAGTACTCAAAAACACCACTCAAAACTCAATGCCTAAAATCTGTTATTATAGCATTCATCTTCTCTTTGGTGACAAACCTTGTCCTGGAATTTCTCCTGGTTCCATTTGGGCACCCTTTCAGCTTTGGTATGCCGACCTTTTCCCATCTTATTTTCCTCCATTTTCCTCTCAATCTCACGGACATTCCAATCACTCTTCTCTATTTTGCCTGGAATCATATTGAAACTTTTATCTTAGCTCACAGAATAATAGATGACATTATAAAACTGAATAAAAGTAAAAGAATAAATGCCCTGAACTAGAATTAATTGTAGGATAAGAGCCAAAGTATATTACTAAATCAAACATCAACAAAAGTTTGATTATTCAACAAAATACATTCAACAGATTCAGACGATATTTTGTAAAATTTCATCAATATGAGAAAGACAAATTTGCATTTTTCCACAACGCTGTGGAAAAGTGCAAATTTGTTTTTCTCATATTAAACAACAATTTAAATTTTTTCCCAAAATGATTAAAAGTAAGAAAAAATCATCGGACTACGGAAAAATTCACAGGAACTATTGGGTATCAGAAATTAACGATTTGATCTCAGGAGGATAAGAAAAAAGAACAAGAGATTTCAAAATTGCCTGACAAAACAAACCATAAATTAGTGTAGGTCATAAATGTGATAATGGATGAGTGGCATGTTCCCTTTATTTATGGTTTAAACCTCTAAAAATTATGCATGCAATTATGTATTCACCTATTGCTCGAAGAAGGTCCTTTGGTCTCTTCTCTACTGGAGCATTTCCCTTGAGCTTGTCTTCAATATTCTTCACTCTTCCACTGAAATCACCATCACTCACACCACCACCACCACCCTTGCCATTCCTGCCCTTCCGTATTTCTGCTTGGATTCGTGCTTCTCGGTCCTTAATCAAGAAGATAAGAAAAGAATATAATTAAGAGATGAATCCAAATACATAGGCACTAAACAAAAAAGAAGTTTGGCAAATGATCTGATTGAAAACCTGGCAGTTAAAGCATTATTTAACTTGAGAAACTTTTCAACTTTAAAACCAAAAAGAATCAACTTAGAAATTAATGAAAAAGAAAAATGGAAATATTTGATGAAATAAGTTTAATAATTCATCAGAATTTCTCCATTGGAATTCATATCAAATTTTACATGTGAAAATGAATGGATTGAAAGCAAAATTAATCAAATTAATTCACAATAAACCTTCAAATTCACAAAAAAAACTGTTTGGGCAGCATTCAGGGCAGTGTGAAAATCATATTTTACTTTTTCGAATCAACTTCTTAGCTGCTTAAACAAGACTTAGAATTAATAATAGTGAATATAAAGTCTAAATTACAAATCTAGAACAACATCATTAATGAAAGTTAAATTTGACTAAAATATTATAAATGGACTGAGGAATCAACAATGACATAAAACATTGGATAGAACACAGAATAAAGTATAACAAGCAACAGGATTTTAAAAACAAAAGGACATAAGACACAGAACACTCCATCTCTCTCAATGGCGGAGAACTGAGTCAATTAATTCAACAATCTATCTAAATAACAGAATTAAGTCAATCAATTCAAAACGGTAAGCAATAAATGTACCTACATTCATGCAAACTGGTTATTTCTATTTTAACTATACCTCACATAAATAGACTATCCTGAAATCAAAATGAAAACAGTTATGCAGTAGAATCACAATCCTTCCAAACTAGGGTTAGACAGAATTTCTCAATTCAATTCCGTTTAGTTCGGAACAATTTTGAATGAGGCATTACAAATATTGAACTAAAAATGTTTAGAGGTGTAATCTACACATAAATGTGGTACCAAATGAGTCTCTCCACAAAATTGCAAAGAAAATCTTCCTGGCATCCAAATAGTTTTGCATCATTGCACTATGATACATAATATATAACTGAGAAAATTTTGGCAAGAGTAGCTAAATCATTTCTAGAAATACATAGATTGGCAATTTGTAATATGATTTTAAATTACCAGTTTTGCTTTCGTTATTCTCAGAAATGGATCTAAGTGATATCCTTCCATTAATTTCCTTGAAGTTGTTTACAATTAGTACACTCGTTTAACCTTACTTACTCATTACTAGCATAATTTACTAAATTGACACACTGCAAAAGTTTCTATAGTGGCAGTTAAATAGCATAAAGACAGCTAATTCATCACTATACTTAGTAGGGCGACAGTTCTCATCACAATAGAAAAGAAAAAATGTTAGTACAAATTAATGGTAATCAATTATCACAAAAAAATTTGTATCATTAGTCTGCACGCCAGAACTACTTTCACATTAGTGTATGCTGTAAAAAAAGTAACCATGCTTAATGCATGTAGTACAAAAAACTTCTAGAAGCTGACCTTTTAATTGGTTAACACATGGGTCTTTTGGGGACAGACTAAGTTACTATTCTCAAGCAAAGTCCATGCTATGGACTTGCTCTTCTTACAGGATACAATATCTTGCTTTCTAAGTCCCGAACACGATCCTCAAAACTGGGGGCTGTCATTCGGTAGAATAGGATGGAGTAGTCTTGGAATGGAGAATTTTCTTCATCATCGCTTCCTGCAGCACGAAGAGCATTAGCTTGCAACATTGCAAGAGATTTGTGGAAGCGTTGTGTGGCAAGCTGACGTTGATATTGACGTCTACGTTGACGCTCCAGCCTATTGCGTGCTAATTCTTCTTGTAACTTCAACCGGTCCACACTCTTACCGATCAAACAGAGAAACCATTCAGTTGGTGATATCAAGGACCAATTGAATAAACATAATCAAGAAGGCCCATTCTCATTTTTTCAAAAAAAGAAAAGCTTTTGTACTGACATGCATCCACAACAACATGATTGAAATAAATTCCATATATTTTCCACAGGCATAAAATGCAATGGTCATTAAAAACATAGTAAAAATAGTACAACAGTTTTAGATCCAACTGAGACTAAACTCGGGGCCAATAGTTGCTAAATCAATAAAATAACAAATAGGAGATGTTCCAAAATAGATGAAAGAAAACAAAGCCTTAGCTTATTAAACATTTTTATAAAGTCGGTGCAAGTCCATGGAAATGCAAAAATCAATTTTCACTTAATTAATATACAATTTAAGTAATTTAGCATATGGTAAGATAAATTTGAAAATATAATTAATACTAAATTAATGCCTGGTACCTATTTCTGTTCATTTATTAATTATTACTTGATACAATTTGATTGACATGAGCAGATTCAATGGGCATCTACAGCACATTTCAGAATCTTCTGTTTTTATAGATATTAAGTCCCCCATCTATGGCCACAATACACATAACCCGAGATAGAGGAAAAAAGACACTTACTTAAGAACTGGACTTCTATTACCATAGGTGATCCATGTGCATGCAGGCAACTAGTTATAAATTCAGAGTGTTTTTCACCATTATTTGAACAGAAAATTTTCCAATGAGATTAATATGAGCTGGGATAAAATCCATGTTAATCATCAAAAATTTGTTGACTTGCATTTCTTCTTCCTTTTCATTAAATCCTAGCATATATTGAAGGAAAAAAGCTATTGATGCATCAGGCAGCATTGCCTCAAGGGCCCCTATGCTTATGATTACGATCAGCCCCAAATAACAAGAGGCACTATGCTTGGACAATTTTACAAAGTTTGTACATAAAGCATCGGTAACAATTTTTTCCTGACGTGTGCATGAAGTGCTGAATTCAGACCATCAGTTAAGTGTGCGCATGATCACAGATTGTACTGGCATATGACAGTGTACACCAATATCAATAAAAATTTGGCAATGCAAAAGATCTGTGATGAACTCAACCCTTAGGTCTGACAGACGACTAAAAGCAGAGTCGAGTGTCTACTTGCAGAGACCTGCAACGGCATCATGAGGATTCCCCAACCCATTACAGTCCTGACTTGGAACCAGCAGACTCTTTCCTACCCCCAAGAGTGGAATTCTTCCTCGAAGACACCACCATGGGACTCTAAGTGCCATCAAAGAAGCTTGCATGCATACCCTCAAGGACTTTCCAGAATCTGCCTATGAGGGAGCCTTCGAGTCATTAAATGCCAGTGGCAAAAGTGTGATGACACTCAAGTGATATACTTTGAAGAATTTTGAGGCATTATCTGAAATAAATCTATTTTGCAGAAAATTTTCCAAATAGTTTTTATATAAATCATGAAAATCTCCTCAAAAATAGTGTGATTGTATAACAGATCAGGCCATGATTAAAAAGAGAATGAATATATGTTCTAGCTACCAAAGAATAACTTTATAAATACCAAGTTTTGTAATGGGGTTAATTCAGTGAAACTGAGACTGTTAGGAAAAATACTTATGTTACTCTTCAACATAAATATTCAAACTGATCTAAATCAGGACAGCATAAATTGAGGACTTACTTTACGAAATGATGTAATCTATTTATTGGCTGATACTAAAATTAATAGAAGATAATCCTAACCAGCTTAGACTAAATTTATAACTTAAAAAAGTAATATCTATATCAAATATATATTTGTGAAATCAAAATGGAGAACAATATTCTTGTGCTGTCATTTACTTAAATATAATTTAGCATACTTTTAACAACCCTGGTTTAGAATTTTAAATGTGTGCAAATATATTGTTATTACCACTTCAATGTGATATATAGGGCATACAAAGGATAATAAAGCTCATTTTTTACTCACCAATGTACCAAATGTTTTATCACTGCTCCTGCGCTTTCTTGTCCTCCTCAGGGATGAAGATGAAGTTTCTCCAACTGACCTGTCACCAGCAGGTGCAGGAGACACACCAGATGTTGGGGGAGAGGCAGTAGCTCCACTTCGCTTGGTATAAGGAACCAAAGCATGAGGAATGGCCTTACCGGTAGAGGTCGAAACTATGCGAGTGATAAGTGATGCCTTTTGTATATGAGAGAGGTTTCCCAACTTTCGTAGTCTGGCCTGCTGGAGGGCGGCCGCTTGGGCAGCAGCAGCAGCCTCCTCCGCCAGGAAATCCATATCATCTTGCTGTTAAAAAAAATTGTTAATTAAACCCAGGGTAAAATGATAAAATTGAGTCCTTACCATGGACCTCTAGTACCAACTAAACACACAATATTTTAGCACAGAATAGCATCTATAAATCAATAATAGACTGATAAAACTGTATTTTCAGTCAAATTTGAAGAACTGTATGAAATGCCATGAGTTACTTTAACTGAGTCATCAACTAATGCACATAAAAATTCTCTGAAATTTCAGCATAAAAATCCTCCTTAAAAGCACTTGGCTGGAAATCTAGGAATTTGGGTTTTTACTCTGTGAAATTTCTGCATTTTGTGACATCTGCTATGCTCTCACTACACCACACTAAGAACAGTCCCTTGTGTCTCTTATTGCCAGAGAATTCTCTGCACAGAAAATATACCTCTTGTTACATTTTGTGACATGTACCAGGGCTGCCAAGAGAGTAACCTCCATTTTCATTTAACATGAGAAGTATTGGTAGCCAGATGGTTGATCAATTGACGCACACAGTATGTCAGTATGCCTCGAGCTTTGTTGGAAGGCCATGCCACTGGTCATTTGTTTACAAGAGCAAGTGAAAATGAACAATACAATTGAATATCCCACCAAATGTGAAGTTCCTACAGTGATAAGGTTTTTACTGATAAAAAAACTGTAAAGCTGCTGACAATCATCAGGAGATTTGTGCTCTGTTCGGATGAAATGTGATGAGTGATAGAATTGTGCGTCAGTGTGGTTGTTCGTTTAAGAGATAACTCAATTGCCAATGATGACAACTGAATTGGCTGCCCATCTGTGGTGATAATGAATCGCCAAAACCTGAAAATTGGATGAATAAATTCATAAAAACTAGCAATTTAGGATATCAGAAATCTTTCAAAAGTTTTGCACAGATTTTTATGACTCTGTTGCATGGAAAAATGACTGAAAAGTTAGGCTATCACACTTTTTGTGCTCGTCTCGACGAAGAACTCCAAGATGCCATCATCGGTTGGCTGACATCTCAGGTAACAGAATTATATGCTGTAGGAATTCGTAAAATAGTTCAGAGATGTGACAAATGTTTAAATCTGTTTGGCGAATATGTATACAAATAGTAGAGCTGTTTAGTTCTGAGATGAAAATAATAATTTTTGTTCAACAGTTTACCTATATTGGAAGTAATTCGGACCAAAATGGCCAAAGCAGAATGGATATTAGAAGAAGAATTGCAACAGATAATTTGGTTTTTGAGACAGTAGAGGGCAAGGAATTGGGGGAAACGAAATATATGGCATGGATTACCTTAGCCATTGGTCAGCTCCCCTATTAACTACTCTACCACTGCAAGATACACACAGGGAGTGTTCAGTCATTAGTGTTGTAGGAGGGATGGCCATGGGGTGTTTGCCAAGAATTGATGTGTATTTCAAGGACATTGGTTGCTTTTTTTCTGAAGAATTTCTAAGCCATACGTTTTCCTTGCGTGCAACTTGTGATGCCCAGAAAATTTAAGTTTATTACACTATCTACCAATAAAGTTAATACCATTAGTAATGAATTCATAAAAGAGTGATGATGTCTTTCCATACCCTTCCACACTAAGAAAATACCATCAACCAAATGGATCCAACAGTTAACATATTTTGTACTCCATGAATCATAAGGAAAGAGATTCTCTTCCATATCGTGAATTTACACCTTTATCAGAGTTCTAAGTGATTGACTTTGGAATTTCTATTTGTTTTTATAATTGATTGTTCAAGATGATGAAAGATTTTTTGGTTGGCACGCAAAGATTACACAACAGACATTTTCATTCAAATTTATAAGACTTATTTGAGCAGCTACATGTGGTTAAACTTAACCCAGTTTGAGAAGTCTGAAAAGGAAAATGTAATGTATGCTAGGAAACAACTACTCACCAATTTTGGATGCTTGATGTGAGGAATTTCCCCTCGAAAAGTGTCATACACTTGAGATAGGTAGGTGAGCATGGTTAATTTATCAGGTACATCACACTGCTCCATTTCTAGACCAGTCATTACCTATTAGTAAAAACATGAATAATTAGTTTTCGAAGTGATTTACAGCAAAAGTTTCCAAACATTACATGATTCAATGTAAAAAATTTGAACTGAACTTTGGATTTGTCAGAAGGGGTGGCATGGTCTAGAGAATTCAACATTATCAAGACCTTTTCCATCAAGAGTCAAGTATCGACAAAAATCAAAAGAATGGAACAACGGCACATAAAATGTGGGATAAATGAAAAAAATGAGAAGCTCCATTTAAAAATTTAAAAGTCTTATTCAGATTTGTAAGAAAATTTCATGAACTCTTTAAATAAAAAGTTAACTCATTTTTATGCAAATTAAATTGAAATTTTGAAGTTGGAAAGTATTTCCTCAAAGTTTCAAGAAACAATATGATTATTTGTGATTTATTTGCAGTATATTCTAAAGGAAATGATGCAGTGATCTCGCACACTGAAATAAAGTTTATCATTTATGGGTGGAATGAGTAAGAGCATGGAAGGTAAGCTTACAGGAGGTATTCCAAGCTCCCTCTCCAACGTGTCAAACGCCAGCTGGTTGTTGTGGGCAACTTCACTTGGATTTAAGGAATGAAAATCAAGGAGATCAGGCCGATATCGGTGGATAACAGCACAGAGAGCCAGGCCATCTTTGAATGACCTGGTCATATCCTCCACCGTGACACCATCATAAAGAGCTACTTGTCGTTTTAACCACTGAAGAAGCATATCTGGATGGACTTGAGTATCTGTAAAAGCGATCAGCATAGCTAAATTTTAAAAACACATTATAGGTATTTAAGATTTTGAAGGATTAGTTAATAATTCATTCAAATGCAAGATACAATTCATTAGTAATAACAAAAGATGCATGCCTCACACACATAAAAACTTGGTATAAATACACAACACACTGCATTAAATATATGGTATGCAAGTGCAATTTTTAAACAAGAAATAAGGTGCATTAAATCAATAATGTAAACATTGGAGTGATGTACAGGGTATCCAAGAATGGTATGCAAAATAGAGAAATTTCTATTCCTGAGTTACCTTGAGATCTTGTTCACTAAAATGTATCAGCAAACGTAACGTAGCAAACGTAGCAAAGAATATCTTCTTTGCTCGGTTAATGGGTAAGCAACATGTTTAAGTGGTTACAAATATCAAATAATAATATAAAATATTTCAAATAAAACACATCTAATAATCAACCTATCAATTATGCCTAAATAAGTTAAGAGATATTAAGCTAAGATTTTATAATTGGGCATTTTCTATATAATCATTAACCTTTCATTAATTTTCAACTTTCAAATTTCTACAACACCTTTAGTATTACAATCCACCCATACTTCATATTACTATTTTAAACCACAAAGAAATTACACATGTACACACAAATTCATAAAATAGCAGTTTTAAAATTTTTAAACAAATATGCACCAGTAAATATGGCAGAAACATATTTTAACAGATGTGATGCTTTCACAACTGGGAAATGTGTAAGATCTCATGAAAAAGAATATGATTAATTTTTTTACTACTGTTAAGAAGCTACACCCTATATTAAGGATATTAGTACACATACATGCTATGGTTGCACAATAAATGCAACAGGAATTATTAATGTTGTTAGTTTTAACTACGATTACATGCAGATTACACAGCATTCAGAACCATACATAAAATAATATCCATAAATGCACATTTAACTGTCTATTCCCCATCACATGGCTGATATCAAATTCAAATAATGAACATGAAATATCAGTATTTTATTTAGCTTTCAGCATGATGCATGCATTTAAATTGTGGAAGAGAGAAGAAAATGACCACTGGGCTACATGATACAGTTTAAATTGCAAACTCAATTGCTTGCAAAAGAGTTGTGCACATATAGACAAGCCAATGTACTGTGACTAACCCTTGACTGCAATAACAAAGATCCCTTTTGTTAATCAGAAGGTTCATCCCTGGATTCCGCAGCTCAAGGCCATCAAAAAACAAAGAAGCACATTTATGAAGTCATATACATAAAAAAGACCAGAATTTTTGTAGTTTCAAAGCAAGATGAACTGTTATTTTTACCTTATTTACAAGTAGAACATGTTTCACTTCACAAAACCAGCTTATAAAGTCTATGTTAAAATAAACACTAGTACAGTGGGGAACCATTCAACGCAGCAAGGCTAGATGTTATAATGAAATCCATTTTAAACTGAAAAATGCCATAACTATCATTTTATTTACATATATTACATTGTGACAATTCAGGTATGGAAATTAGTCACAACATATTTTTCCTTTAAAGCCCAACAAAATTCAACATTATGAACCATCTAAATTCAGAAAAATGCTTTCATTAAAGCATATACATACATTTTTGATGCTTTATAAGGTTGGTTAGAAAAAATACAGCATGAATTATGAATGATGTTATTTTTCGCATGTGTGGGTGATTCAATTCCCTATTAAATCCAAGAAATGATGCTCATAGTGTCTAAAAAGGTTTAGCAGAGAGGATCTGCATATCATTATATTTTATTTGAATCAGATTTGATCGGTATTAAATTTTATGCATAAGACTGTTATTTTAGGTGAAATTTTTTCTAAAGTACCATTCATTTGAAACCTGTGTGATACCTGTCACCAAGAGCCAATTCCCTTTGATAATATGTGTGTTGTTCCATAACACCTTAGAAAATCCATGAGATGGTGCCTGTAGAACCGACAGAGGTCAAACAAGAGTTGGATAAAGTTCATGGTATATCTATTCCTGCGGTTGTGACTGTTTACAATTGGGTAAAGAATTTTAACATGGCTGACATCCACAAATGATGTCATGTCACAAATGATAAACAGCATTCGGGATGTCTGGCGGAAGCGACTGGTAAAATGATTGACAAAACCCACGATATACTTTGAGGGAGCGATAAATATTTTTGCAAAATATTTTAGGACACAGGCAAATCACAAGATATTTTAAGTTTTCAATTTGCACGAAAAATTGGGAGGGAAAAATATCCTAGCAGGATGGGTTTACTCTCAGTTGAGAATAAACGTAATCATGGGGTCAATTTGGAGGCTGATTTGGCACTATAACATTGGAATTCTGAAGAGTTTCTGCATCAATATGTGTTTAACTGTGGACGAAACATGGCTACACTACTATACCCCAGGAACAAAGGAGCAATAATACATGTGGATTTCTAAATGCAATCTGGCTCTGAAGAAGGTGAAGATGATGAAATTGACTGACAAGATGATGGCCATGGTTTTTCGGGATTATTGTGGAATCATCTACATTGATTACTTGCAAAAAGGAAATATAATTAATGGATAGTATCATGATTATTGTTAATGCACCAGTTAAATGAAGAAATCAAGAAAAAAAGTCCTCATTTAGCAAAGAAAAAATTATTTCTATCAAGACATGGGTGCACTTTCACTAGATTTGGCCGCTGATGACCTTTTTTTTTCATTTCCAAACTTAAACAAATGGCTGGGTGGAAAATGATTCACATCAAACAAGGAGATTACCACCAACACAGATGCCTATTTTGAGGACCTTCTGAAATCCTACATTTGGATGGCTTAAAAGAGTTAGAGATATGCTGGGAAACATGAATCTAGCTTAAAGGCAATTACGTTGAAAAATAATAATAAATCTATCCAAAATAATTTGTTTTTCTATTTGGAATAAGGAATTGAATGACCCATACATGCTTATTGATAGTAAAATAAAAAGTACTCTGTAAAGATGATACCTTTAGTTTAGGCCTTCTACTGGATAGTTGCATTAGAGTTATTTTACATTATAGCTTTAAAGTTTATGAAACCATGAAATTATGCAATCATTGCACTAATATATAGATTAGATTTTTTGGTAATAAACTTTACACCCGAGGAAGTGGCTAAATGCGCCAAAGAAAGATAGGATATTAATGGAAAAATATCAAAAAGCTGAAAAAGGTTGCAAAGAATGGTATGACATTGTTATTTATAATCAGGGTAATGTTAGGAATATAAAAACACATAACAATGAGTCCCCACTGTATTTTTCCACAACAATGGTCATTAAAGTTTGGTAATTCAAAGTCTTCAGAATTTTTTGTTCTATTTCACACACAAATGAAAAAACCATAACATCACAACCATGCCTGAGATCATATTTCTAATTTAGACCTCTGGGTTAGCCAGCAAACATACTGATCAACAATTAATCTGGAGGGCATCCCCTTTGTTTTGAACTGATCAGGCTGAAATAAACTATTTTCAAAGGTCAAACAACTGAAAAAAAAGTTTCAATCAAGGATAATTTACAAATACTGGAGGTGGCTCCTTTAATGGCCATATATTAGCGATAATGTAATGAAAAACTAATGTATGAAACAAATACTGTGATTTCAATAAGCTCACTACCAATGATTTAATCTATAGAAATGAGTTTCACACACTAAACCAAGTGAAGGAAAATGAGAGGGCAACTCCCAGCAGAATAGCATACCAAAACAAAATCATTGGAATATTAAAGCGCTTATGATGAAGAGTGATGAAAGTAAATTTCCAAAAACAGTAAAGGTATACAAAAACAAATGATGATTGGATTTCATTTCCACTAAAAGGATATCCATATTTCATTTGGAAGAATTAAAATATATGTATCGTCTTAAGCACCTCTTTAAGTAGTCACAAATCAAATCAAATGATAGAATTGATATATTTATATGGGATAATTCATTTTCATTAATTTTACTGCCATTAATTTAATTGGAATGTTTTGTAAACATTAACACTTGATTAAATTAAACAATTTAAAAGATGATAGATGCACTTAAAACAGATAAACAAAATCAATGAATCCTTAATGTTAGTATCTACCAAGTGAAAGGAGTCCATGATCATTCATTAAAGTTCAATAAATTCATATACTTATTGATAATAATAAAGCATCTTTATTTGGGTGATATTGAGACTAGATAATCCCTTCTTCCACCTAGCACCTAAATAATAATCATTTCCTAGTGGAATTAATACTTTGAATAAGATCACTATTTAAAAGTAATCACTATCACTATTTTCTATCATTTTAAATTTATAACTATGACCATTAAATATTTTCACATCCATTTTATTCAAGTACCACACCAAAAGTTTTAATTTATATGTAGCCCATCCAAAATCTGTTCAAATTAAAACTATTTTGTCCAAGATGAAGAACGGCTGGAGTCTGTATTTATACATTACATTTTGGCTGAGCCTTATATTTGAAGATGGCTATAACCCTTTAAGGACCATTGACAAAATCTAAGGCAAACCATCTTGCCCCTTGGACTATCACAGAAGCAATTGACACAAGGACTCTTATAGGTTATACTACTGAAAGGTAAATTCTCAAAAGATATTTAGAAATCATTAAAAGAGGATATGAGATCAACAGTTGGCCTATTATGACCAAAAATAAGCAGAAGTTTGTGTCTAAGCTCCCTCAAAATTTAATGTTTAAGCTTAATGGAGGAAACTAGCCACTTGCCTCTTTTTCTCCTTCTTTTTGGATGCTCTGAAGGAAAGCCTCCAACCGGGCCAACAGGAGGATCAAATGAAAGAGCTGACTTATCATCTGTGTCATACAAAGTCCGAACCTAAAATAAAATATATGACCATTACTCAATGTACATGTGAGCAACAGACATATTGTTCTGGTATCACAACTCAAATTCAGAGAAGGATCTATTGTATCCAGACATCCTACTACCAAATTATCCGTGAGTCAAAATGCACTATTAAGCAGTTTTTTTTAATTAATTGATCACAACAAAAATATATCACTACCAGAACAGGAAGCATGACATTAACAAGGAGTAATAAAAGACAGATTGCAGGGGTGGACAAAGAAACAAAAAGGTTTACAATAAACAAATTAGACATTATGCCTCCTAGTGCAGAGGCAGCATTGCCGGTCATTATTTAATTTAACCTGTGTTAATAAATATTTCAGTTTATTAGCTAAATAAATAATGCATATATAGTCACTCAAAATAGAGATAAGAAGATAAGTAAGATGAGCGAGACAGTAAGAACAATAAAGATAAGGGGAGTAAGATGAATGGGAAAAAAAATACCAAAAGATATTTGTCAAATTTCAAAAGTAAGTAGGTACCTTATTTTAGTGAGATTCATGCATTTATTTTCAAAATTAAGTATAATTATACTGAAGGTACTCAACTGGATTGAGAATCAACTAGGTTTGAGAATCATGATGTTTCGTCCCCATTAACCGCTGATTTTTTCCTAAAAATACCACTTCTCCAATTTTATGCCCTTGTTTTTTTAAATATGTATGCACATAGTGAATTTGGTCTCCGCAATAAATGTTACCTTATTTAAAAAAAATGACAATGTTTAACTAACTTTAATTATTTAATAAAACCTTATTCTGCACGAGTACTCTGGGCCCTTAATGACTCCCACATAGCCCATAGTAATTCTCAGTCTTTTAATTCAACTTCCCAAGAGTCCTAAATATAATGATTTTAATATGTATTTATGCTAAAGTTTAATTGAATGACTGCAATATTGAAGAATTTCTCCAAAAGTACTTAAATTTATCTCACCTGATATGGAAGAACAGATTGAATATTGAGAATGAGATAGCGTGTATGAGGATCCAGGGTGAAGCCATCAAAATCTCGGGACATGTTATCAGGAGCAACTTGACCAAGTAATCTATACAGTGACTCTCTCTCAGCCAAAACTTCCAGGATGGCATACACTGACCTGATGAATGAATAATATAAAGGCACCCTTCTTTAATTTTATATCAACAAAATTAACATGAGCTACAAAGATGATATTCAATACTAATATTGAAAACACCCAGAACAAGCAATAATTTCATTAATTCTATCCAAACAGCAAGCATAACAACTGAGAGACAAATGTTTACAATATACATGAGAAATAAATATGAGGTATTCTTTTACTCATGGTATATTTAGGATTAGAATAATTGACAGTAATGTAATTCAGCATTATTTAGTGAGAGTATGCTTAAAAATAAATCTCTTGAGTTGATTGTAAGGGAGAGGTGGGTAAGAAATGGCTCCTAGCCAATGAAGTTTGAATAATTACAGAGACTTAAACCATTTTAACATTAAACTCTTTAATTTATGCCACTATATTATATGAACATAAAATAAAAAAAATATCTTCATCACATGTCCATCTATTTGGCTGAACTTCTCCATGGGATGAAAAGGACTCAATTATCAAACCTATTACAATTACATTCCATTAGGAAAATTCAAAATGAATGAAAAAGGCATATTTTCATTGTCCATAAATATAGAACATAAAGCATACAACTAATGTAATCCTTTAACTACTACTATTGGTTTTCTAACACCATGATAAAATTATCACTATGCATGCTATGTGAACATTTCTGATGCTTAACGGTTTGTCATTAAATCCTTTGATAAAAAGATGCACAAAAGTTCCTAAGAACTTAAATAAATTGATTCAAATTAACAAGAAAGAAAAACTGACATTTTCAGCCTGAAATAAAGAATTAGTTATAACTAGCTAATAGAAAATGTATTCAATGAACATAAATTAGTTATGCTTATTCTACATTCTTATTTGCTAGATACCATCTTGATGCCTTTCTTGACCACACCCCTAATCCACCTAGATTAAAACTTACTGGACCCTCACTTTTACTTTCTCCTGGTGGACTCCATACACTATTTTTTCCCTCACTTCCTTGCAAACCTCTCAACCTTAAAGATTGTCAAGGAATATGATATATATTGAAGAAAGCATGCGAGTAAAAATACAATAGGTGTAACTGTATAACTTACAATTCGTGTTTGTTGAGAAATTTTATACTTCTACAGAATGATTTATACACAAAGGCTGATATATGTTATATTAATTAAGGGCTCAATATCAGGTGGCCTTTACTGGGTCAACAATTCAAAAATGTACTCACAAAAAATGAATGGCTCTATTTTATTTTATTGAATATATTTGAGCAATATGCACTCAACAACATATTGCTGATGATAGGCCAAGAACATCTGTTACAATGTTAAAATTTTCTGAAGCCTTCTAAATTCCAAGAAACAGCAGGAGATTCCACAACAGTAACTTTTAACGGAGTCACCTGCTAATATGCATTTCAATGCAGCAATTTCAGAGCGTGGAAATCATTCGCCTTTACCAGGATTTGAACTCGGATCCCTTGACGTCCGGCCGAGTCCCTTAGCCAGTTAAGCTATCTTAAGGCATTCTCTTAAACTCTGACATCTCAGACATCCTGGGATCCGAATCCCAGTCAATACAAATGATTTTTAAACTCTGAAATTGTTGCAGCATTCTAAATATTCTTATTTATTCAATCATCCATTTATTTTATTTATGGGCATACTTGTAATCACTTTTATTAACACCTTCAAAAGCAACTTCAGCTCACTTTCTTGCTTTTGACACATTAATGGCAATGATTTTAAAAATACAACATTTGAGAATGGGTATACTATGATCTATTATTTCCAAATGTCTCTAACTTTATTTCATTCATACCACTTCAAATTTCAAGCATCTGAAACCAAAAGCATTTCCAAGAAATGAGGCAACTGGGGGAAATTGCTTCTTCTGAGAATTTGGATCAATACACAGGAATGTATTCTCCTCAAACTGTCTGAATTGATTGTCCTTGTATTGCAATAGCTTCATGGGAAGAGGAATCCAATTTGCTTGCCTATCTGAGATCATAAAGAGATCATGAGGGGAGTGAAAAGGCAGGGAGGTGGGATTGATCCTTCCTCTCCCCATTCACCTAATACTGACCATTAGCATTCACCTCCCTTAAATAACTCTTGCTATTATTTACTATTGGAGTACATAATTGTCATCTGGCCTGACTAGGGACAATACTAACCACAGTGAGATCTTCTAATACCTGAGTCACGTGGTGCAAAACCTAGAGCGCTCTATAGACACCAGCATGCACTATCGCCATGCCTAAAACCCCAGAGGAGATTCCCTCCGCAATTTAATCTTTCCCAGCCATTTCAATCACTTCCTTTTTTATTTTTATTTGGTACAATAAATTGTCTTGCCAGACCAATGGTTTCATTCACAACTACTTCCCCAATGCCTAATAAGGATCTATACCCTGTTAATGCCTTTTTCTCCATCCCTAAACCACTACAGGAACAAAGGGCTATGACAGAATAAGGCAGTCATCAAAATATGATGAAGCAGATATGTCTATATCTTCAATTTCAGAAGCTGCTTATATATTTCCAATGAAACACCAACACTTACCTGGTAGGTGTCTTATTAGTTGGGGTGGTGACAACTCCACCTTCCTGTTCATTCTCCTTGTTTCCATCTCCATTGGTGACGTGCTCATCTCCAGACTCAATCATAAGAGGTGTGCGTGGAGTAGGGGTGGCTGGCAGTGGAATGGAGGCTGGACCCAACTGCCCCCAGGACCTCACGGCCCAGCACGCATTCATCGAACTCAAGAAACCACGTGCGCAGCCAGAACCCGTGGGCCAAAATGGCTGATGACAGAAGAGAGAAAGGCTTGAATATCATTATCAAAGAAAAGCCATTTTACCTTGGGAACAGAAGTTTACAAAATTAAATATCACTAGGGTGTTAAGTATTTCCAAAAGTTTGGAATTAATAACTCAATGTGCATGGATTGCACAATGAATATAACTGGAGATATCAATTTATACTACAGACACCAAAATTAGGTAGATTTTCTAATTTTTAAGCACAAAGTGCACTTTTAATTGGTGTGAATAAACAATATGACAATTAGTCTCTTATTAAATGGAATAAAAAATTTTAATTAATAATAAATTGCTGCATAAAAGAATAAAATCTATATCAGTCCACCACTGTTCTTTTTTGAACAGTTGAATGGATTTGTAGAAGTAAAAACTGTTTTTAATTATTTAACCCACGTGTAGGAATTGTGAAAACTTTTCCCTGCATGTGAAATATTATATTACTTTGATTGCTTAGTTTATCCATATTTATTTAATATAAAGACTTCGTGGCATTTGAGACATGATAATAAAAAGAAATCCTAAATGGATTCTCACTAAAATTTATTTCTTGTGACTCATCTGTGGATCTCTCACAGCACACCAGAATACAATGCCATGCTGGTTTCAAATCATGGCTTTTAATAAACACACAGTTTTTTTAAATATTCAATTGTTTCTGGCTCAACCTTGTGGAAATTCATGTTAATGAAATTAGTGGAAAGTTACTTTGTATTCTTAATTTCATTAACACAGTTTTTTATTGAGGCAAAAAACTAAGTCTTATGTGAGAAGGTAGAGGTATATCATAAAAATTAATTTTTTTCATGCCAGGGACTTGAAAATGTAGTGTTTTCTCAGAAGAAGAGGTTGATAATAGAAATTATAATTAATCCTCAAGAGGGAATAGAAAATACAGGTTGAAGGGGGGAAATTTATTTCTACACATGATATTGAAACGCTTTGATATTTACAACGAACCCTGGCAAATTAAAGTGAATAATCAAATTAGAATCTCCAAAGGAACAAGTTGAATAGCTCACTTCAGTCAGGGAGTCTCCAACAAGAAGCATGAGAAGACGATGACCTCGCCTCTCAATGACACGACTAGCATTCTCAGCAGCATAAAGTGAAGTGAAGTCAAACATTGCCACATCGGGTTGATTATGATGGTTAACAGCGGGCTCAAGGTGGGGAAGTTTTCCTTCAGTGGCAAAATCAGCTGCCTCCCGTGCATAATTCAACAGGGCTTCCCTGTCCACATTTTCCGGGGACAGTAATTTTGCAGTATTGGCATGATCCTAAATTATTAGGGAAGAAAACAGGGGTACATTCATGAAATACACAGTAATACCAAAAATAATTTAATGAATACATATTTTTACTTAGATTCCCAAAACTGTCATGTTTAACTATGTCACTTTCAGCAATTTTAAAAGCAGAAATATCAACTCAAAGGAATGATGGAATACTAGACTAGCTTAATGCACACAGGGGTGAATGCATATTTCAACAGACTGGCAAAATGTCCTAACATCATTTTTGCATGCAATTTCTCCCATTTTATACAATTTGATCCTTATTTCACCAACATCTTTTAGCAAATACCCTTTTATAGTTTTTTGTCTAATGGAATAATTTCATGAGGACATTATGCATGTGTTCAAATTTTGGTAATCTCAGCAAAATCTGAAAATATCCAACATTTTGACAATTGTTTTACATATGGTTGCATCCATGTTCTTTCAATTTCAACCCAAATCAGTAGAAAATTCAGAAGGATAGGCTTACATTGAAGCATACTCTACTTAATGCTGAATGCTAAGCTAGAAGACTTCCATAATCATAGTATTATTATTTTTGAATAATAGAAAAGAAGGTGCATAACCCAAAGTTATAAATGAATATCTGAAAGAAAATTAGACATTAATACCAATTTCCAATAACAATCATGGCTATACTTTAAATACCTTGAGCATTTCAAAGCCTTAAGACAATTATAAGCCATTTCATAATTTTTTCCATACCATCAAACGGATGGATGAGTATTTATCAACTAGGTCATTAAAATCATTGGAAATAGAGACCGAGTAACGTTATTTTTACTTTTCAGCATTCAAAACTTAAAAATTATTGTACTTGTATTTATAACACAGCCATGGCAAATTATGTTCCAAAATGTTATCTTAAGCCCTCACAAAATCAATAGCATGGTATTGCAAAAGTTACTGATAATATTTACATATGTTTATAATGAATAATATCATCTCTTGTGAATGATGACCATCAAGTATTCTTATGGTTGGCTCTCCCATAAGAGAATGCTAGAGTGTGCAAACACTATTTAAAATCATCATTGAGATAGCATCAATATCTTTCCCGCTAGTAGATATCATTGAACTCTTTTTCTTCAAGTTCTATTGTGCATTATTATCTTTCTCCCCAAATTATATCCATCCAAGAAGGATTTCATATACAATATAGATGAAGAAAGCTGGCCAATAGTAAAGTAATGTTGTATTTCAAGCGCTGAGAATTGTAAATCACAAATGAATATCCCTAAGACACAGCCAAGTACAGTAAAAATATGTTAATAATAGTATTAATCATTAAAAAATTTAAGAAATTTTATTTTTAACTTGAAATTACAACACTTTTATTATTTAGTTAATTGAAATGTAAAACTGCTTTTGAGAAAATGAAAATTAAACTAATGGATTCAAATTATTGAAAATGATAAATAAATCTATTGGATCCAAGCAAAACAAAATAAAATGAGAATAAGGATTCAAAATTTAAAATTGAATAAGAAGGATTCAAGTTTTAAACATGGGATTTGATGAAAGAAAGGATTTGGATTTGATCAAATTTTAAATTCATATGATTCCTGGTTTCAATTGATTGTGTTTTCATAGGAACACCCACACAATTTATATAAAAGAATTTTATATCAATTGGGTTCAGCACAAATCATGTGTCACCGTACTTAAATTATTAGTCAGAGCACACACCATATTCTCAAAATTATAGTTTTACCATGTCTTATATCCATACCCCCCCTGCAGGACATCAATTTAACAAGATTTTGATTTGTAACTGCTATACCATGAATTAAATTTGGAGCAATATAATATTGACAGAAATTGATGAGTGTTACATATGGAATAATTTATGTTCCAACTGAAAACAAACCTGCAAAATCACTCCCTTTGCGAGTAGACTGTGCTTCTTAGCTGTCATTACAAAGTAATGAGTCTCATCCTTGTAATATACAATGTTTTCAAGGTCAATCCCTGTGGATGCTCTCATCTCTTGAAAAAACTTTTGTCTAAAAATAAAAGCAACTCCAGAGATCTCTTGCACTCTAGCCTCAGCCTCGGTGTGCTTGTTGATGAAATTCACAGTGATTGCTATTGCCAGCTTACCCCTGAATTCCTTCCGTTTAAAACCTGAAATGGAATGGAATAGAGAATGCCATAAACAGTTCAATTTTCATATTAAAATAAAATGGAAAAGAAATAAATAAAAGGCTGAAAGTGTCCACAAAAAAGCTACTTATTCCAAAAATATCAATAAATTGCAAGAACAAGAAACTGTAGATGACACCATCATCTAGGATCTTCCATTTGACTTAATATGCTCTTGGATCATAACTGATCAAGTCAGTGAAAAATGCAATCTTAAAAAAATAGCTTTGTTTTTTGTCAGCCCACCGTTGAATACATGATTAATACTACTAACCTTCAAGAGTGTTCCTTTTCCCATCAGCACCAACAAGCACATCAAATTCATACTGAGCGACAGGGTGATCAGCTGGCAACACATCTGCTCTCCATCCAATTCCTTCAATATAAACACCAAATCTCTTGTAAAATTAATAAACAAAGCAGCTACCAATTGATGGTAGAATGGAAATTATCAGAAATAATAGAATTATCTTTTTGCTAAAAATAAAAAGATTAAAGTATAATATTATGAAACTCTTTTCCATAACTCAAGTCTTTGGGTATTAAAAAATATGAAAACAAGAATATATTATCAACAGAAATAATTCATGCCACATGCTATGTTCCTCCATGATCAACTACAATCAAATAAACTATATAGAGGGGAATGATAAAGAAAGCGGCAATGTAAAACCGGACACAACTACACTAGAGATTTTAATGGGGAAAAAAGTGCTAATTTAAGATTTCAATTTTAATATGTCATGTAAATTCCATAAAGTTATGTCACAGACAACAAATTAATTTAAGATATTTTACATTTGAGGAGCCAAGGCTAAGGTGATGTGATTGAGGGAAAAAAACCCATCCATTAAGGGTAGAAGTGTTGGTGGGGCATGCTAGTGCTTCCCTAAATAAATACTCTGTTCCATTGTAGGAGCATACCATGGTATCATTTAAATGCTTCTGCTGAAGTAAATGTGTGCTGCTGGGATTATTGTAAATTCACATCAACAACTGCTTCTTATGCTCCATCAAGCTGGCTATGTAAACCAAAGACTAGCGTAAAAGTATTGATGCAAACACTCTCTATTAGGCTTTCTGAACAAGCCTAATAGAGAGTGCTCATAGATACACACTAGACAGCCACTAAATTATATAAATTTAATTCTGGAGTTCATCATACATTTTATCCAAAAAGAGAACCTAGACCATCCATCTCTCTGCTTACCATCCTTAGTAAAAAAACCTTTTTGAAAATAAAAAACATTCAATTTCATACATTACTTTCTATTATTATCGCTGGCACTTCAGATTAAAATGTTTTCAAACTTTATTTCACATTATTCAAAGCCAAATCCTCTCTACTTGCCTCTTTCTCACCCACCTAAAAATATTCCCTCATGCTATTCTTTAATTACCAATCTCATTCTATATCCCCAAATACATTTTCCTAATTTCACCCATATATTCACCTTCTACCACTGTCATTAACACTTCCCTTTTCAGCTTCCCTCTTATTATATTTTCCTAAGCCAGTTTTCCCTCAAAAATTTTTCAAAAACCTGTAATTTATTTGCACTCTGTTAAACCTACATTTTACTTTCACTTTGCCCCCAAATAGTCCTGCAGGTCTAATTATCATGTGGCTGATAAAAATTACAACTGAAATTTTCATCCCAATATAATAGCTATACACAAAGAAAAATAAAAAAAGGTACTCATTAAGAGTCTCAGTTTTAATATTCCCATTTTGTGGCACACTTTTCTTCTGAAAATAGCATAAACTGATCATGTTATCTGATATAATCATAAGAAATACTTACTGTCAGATTGGTCTTCAGGTGGAGGCCTGAGTCCTTCAAAACTAACACCTTCATGTACTTCAACTCCCAAAAGGAGAGCAGATTTTAACAATATACATTGAAGTTGACGAATACCTGTTGAAAGGATGAATACATTTTTCACCATAAAAAATATTTTTGCATTATTTTTTCATACGGCTAGAATTTAAAGATGGCAAAATAAACATAAATTATGAAATTTTGAATTGATGGCAATGTGATAGCCATGGAAATAAAATCAATATCTATCTATCTTATATGACAAATGTTTTTCTTGCAATCTATACATTTGAAGTTTAGGTGCCCCACATCTATAGGGAGGTCATTTGATGAACTATATAAAAAGACTGTAAACCTGATGATGTATTAGATGATATTTATATGCAATAAGAAAAGTTCCTGGACTACAGGAAAAGGAATACGTTTAACATTTTACAACTGAATAGCATCTTAGAATGTGGAATAAAATGTGCATCTAATAATATACTTTGTGTTAGAAAATATATGCTTCAGTACTTACTAATGTGGTCGATGGAGCCAGCACAGAATTTCCCAAAGAATTTCTTTGCTCCCAGCGCTCGGAGATCATGGATAACAAAGGGCCATAAATGAAGCACATTGTTTCGGGAGATCCGATCACGCTTCTCTACAACCACTACTTTGGCACCTAGTAACTGAGCTTCAATGGCAGTGCGTAATCCACAGGGTCCAGCACCAATAATAAACACCCTTGTGTTTGGGCATGCCCTTCCACGCGAATAGCACTTGTGAGATGCTCGCTTATCAAACTTCGCCCAAATAGCTTCTGCTTTCCATGATCTTAATCTTCCCTATTTGGAGAGAAACAAGCACTGAATGAGTGTGGGTGGCTCACTTATGCATTTACATTTCATTACATTTGAACTTGACACAGTTAACCTCATAACAGATTACAATACATCTAAAAAAATCAAGAAAAACCATGTAAAGAATGCTTCATGTATTTCCCAGAATATAGGAGAAAATGTCTCCTTTAAATGTTCATCATTACATTCATGTAGAGAATGCAGAGTTGTGCGACATTCATTGAGTTCTTCACACTCAGAAAATACTATCACACATTATCTTCAAACTGAATGACATTAAAATTGCTGGCTCAACCAGACAAAATTTCTCAGCATGCAGGTATTTGGAGTTAAATATTAATTACACTAATTCCAGAGATCGCCTTTTGATATTACCTGTTAAGATATCTATCAACAATTCCAAATTGAAAGAAAGCTAGAGTTTTATATACTATATACCTATAGCTTAAGTAGGGTTAAGTATTCTGTAGTTGCCTCGGGGCACTAATTAGTGCAATACACCATTTTAAACTGCATACGTGGGCAATATGAAATCTTACTCATATAAATATTATAGTTTCAGGTATCTTTTCACAGAATGAAAGAATGAACAGGATGAGGAAAGGAATTTTGTCTTGCGAGGTATTTTACAAACAAGTGGTGAACAAGTTCAGACGATGACGCTAAGCAAGATCTGCAAAAATACTAAAATACAGAGTCAACAGGGACAGAAATAGATGAAGTTCCTATTATAAGCCTCTAGCATTGCTCAACCAGCTCCAAAGAAATTTTCAATTTCACTCTCACATAAAACCGCAAGAGAATCTGCAGCTTACGACAAGATTCAGGTGATAAAATATCTGTCAGTTTCAAACTAAATGTTAACATGAAGAATACTTGTATTCAAATGTATTTGCGTCATAAAGAACCAGAGGAAAATAATTATTTTGAACATTTAACAAGTCATTAAACAATATATATGTGGTTACAATTTTTACTGTAATTATTTAATACATACTTCCAAACAATATTAAAATTTTAGATTGAATGAGTGAAAACTTTGGCAATACTAAGCAACAATAATAAAGCATCAGAAGAGCAGCTTGAAAAACATACTTTTTTGATGCTCTTCATCAGATTTTCAAATAATGCAAAAATTATACTTGCAAAAAACTATGCAGAAAAGAACAAACTAAAGAGTGATATGATTCATTTTTAAGTTAGCAATCACATTTTCTTAATATGAAGCATCGAACTCTGTAAGTTCTGCACAGAGAATGAGTTTGATGAGACAATAAGAGTGAATGTGGATTCATTACAATATAGGTATCAGTGAGAAATGGATGGGTCCACTTCCTCACTTACTCCATGAGAAAATCTCCTTTGGTACATTAAGTCAAAATTTTACGTGGACATGTACCCATTAATCATTAACATACATGTACTTAAAAGATAAAATGGGGTCACTTCAACTTGAATCACATGATCCTCCTGAAAAGCACATTTTAGTGAATGCCTTTAAGAAGAATGGCGATCAATGACTATAAAGAATCACTAATTGAAATTTATAACTGGGAAAGAATATTTTATCTGATCAAAGTCAAGATTGAAATCACTTACTCTTATTTTTGGATAAAACTGTGGAAAATTGGTGGGCTTGATTCGTAGGAGATCACAAAGATGGCGGTGCAGAGAGAGAATTGTGCGCAAAGTATTTGCGGCACAAAATCGGTCGAAGACATCAGAGGCAAGTGCTAGCACCTCCTTGGAAAGCCCTCCGCCTCCAGCATCTGCCACCATCCCACCACTGCAGCCCACTGCCGTTACCCGTTGATCGGCCATGTTCCCCTCTCCAGAACCAGCTAAGAGAGAAGAACTGACCTCCCTAGCCCTTCAGGGAAGCACCTCTATAGCCCCTGAAACAGAAAAAGAAAACTTATACTGTTGGCACCTTCAGACACCAAAAAACAATGTAACTTTCCCAATACAAGCAATAATTTGAAAAGCTGTGACCTTTTTGCAGTTGGTCAATTTCACAACGAATTTTCTGGATACCATATTGAACGAAATATGTAGTATTAAGCATCATCAGACCTCATCAATCTTAATAAAATAATCATTAGCATGACCTTATGAATCTAACTTTGGCTTTTAGATGATCACCAAGAGTACCCAAGTGAAGCAACATTAGCAATATTCTCTTATGAACATAAATGACTTCGACTTTGTTTAACAAAAGATGTATCAGGAATTTGATTTTTAATTTAGCAGCGCATAATACCGTTCTAAAAACACCTACCAGACATTCAAGAATACAATTTTGTGTATAGATTGAAAGAATTTTAACGAAGGAAATCATCGAATTAGGTTATGTTTGGAGTGCTCCAGGAAGAGAGAAATGAAATTTTAAGAAAGTCTAAAGTTAGATCACAAATATGAACGATTTGAATATTCAATTGTTCCTGGCTCAACCTGATGATGACGCTTGAGCGGATGATCTGATGATGACGCTTGAGCGTTGAAACCGGTTGTACAGTAATAAAGGACAGTGGAAAGTTACTTTGTATTCTTAATTTCATTATGAACGATTTGATTGCCTCTGATTTGATAAGAGGGGGGAAGCCAGGATAGAACCAGGAAATGTAGCATTTGTATTTATTTTTCTCGACAATATCATTAATCGTGGATTTTTTTATATACCAGCAGGGTATATTTTTATTTCTTGCACAACAGATATCCCGTGTAAACATTATGATTTAGCAAGTAATTGACCGGGGAAATTTTTTTTTCTCCGCAGACCGAATCCATTATTTATGACCCGATTCGGACAAGATAATACGAATATTTAATTCAACCAACCCAACGCGCTCATAGGATTACTTTGAGAGCTTTCACAATCCCACAATGCAGGACGAACCCCATCGGATGCGACAAGACCGCCGCATGGGGAGCAACGATTGAAAAAAAAATACCCCGACGATTTCCGAAAATCGAAACCCTAGGGTGAGCACACGAATGCACCCACCAACCGGCCGCAACGATCATTTTTCCCACCCTAGTTAAAAGCGGGGGAGTCTGCATCGGCCGCCGCTTCCCTCTTCCCCATCCTGCGTCCGCCCGTCGCGGCAGAGAGGAAAATAATGGGAAGGGCGGGAGGGAGAAAACGAACGACAGCAATGGAGAGTCTATTTGTGTGTGTGTGTGAAAGGGGGAAAGAGAAAGAAGGGGGGCAGGCCGGGTGATTCACGGGACTGGTCGTCGCCGGGCTGCTAGATACTTCCCTCCCCTATTTATCCCCCACAGCTCCCCAGAGGGATGCGGGATATGCGGCGGGAGAGGAGGGAGGGGGACGGCAAGGGAGAGTGGGAAATAAACCACGGACGTCGCCGGGCGATGAATGAGGCAGTCCCCACGGGGATTTCCGATCCCTTGTCTAGGCAACTGATATTAGTGTAAATTCACGGGTGAAAACGCTCTTGCGGGACACGTTTCAACTCCCACTTTTGAGTGATACGAGCACGCCTCGGTGGTGTGTTCTTTCGAGGGACCCTAACTTCACGCAACCATCGTTCCTATCTATAGGGACCGGGTTACAGGGGACCCTCCTACGCAAACAATATACAGTATATGACACGGTATAGCCTTTGTAATTGAACACTTCATCTTTTCCTGATACCGAGAGGAAAACAGCTGGGAAGGCAACACATCACATGTGAGTACATACCAAGCTAGCCGCGGGACAATAACGGTATTTTGGTAGGTGAAATATCTCCAAGATATATATACATATATATATCTATATATATATATACACATTCAAACACGAAATCCCGCCAAACGGCGAATAAATACTCATATATACAGAAACATATATAAGGAAAAGGGATAGGAACACGTATAAAGGACGAACACAATAGAGGTGGGGAAGGCGGAATCGAACGGATCACAAGAGTAAAAATATTTCCTCAACCGGGACTCGAACACCGGATCTTTCCACTTGCCGGGCGGATGCTCTTAACCACTTGAGCTATCGAGGATATGTAATTTACCCTGAGATCCGTGGGTCTTATATGTCGCCAAGCGCCCCGATTCTTTAGCCAAGAGATGGCGTCAGGGGGCTGTTTCACCCACCAAAGGAGAAATAGACAATACACAAGAGGAAAGGACAGTGGTTAGAATTCATCCAACATCATACAGGAAAAGAACAGTGCGTTTCGTGGCACGCATAGCCAGAAGAAAGACCCACGGATCTCAGGGTAAATTACATATCCTCGATAGCTCAAGTGGTTAAGAGCATCCGCCCGGCAAGTGGAAAGATCCGGTGTTCGAGTCCCGGTTGAGGAAATATTTTTACTCTTGTGATCCGTTCGATTCCGCCTTCCCCACCTCTATTGTGTTCGTCCTTTATACGTGTTCCTATCCCTTTTCCTTATATATGTTTCTGTATATATGAGTATTTATTCGCCGTTTGGCGGGATTTCGTGTTTGAATGTGTATTTGGCCAATGTGGCTCATCTCTTTCTTCTGGCTATGCGTGCCACGAAACGCACTGTTCTTTTCCTGTATGATGTTGTATGAATTCTAACCACTGTCCTTTCCTCTTGTGTATTGTCTATTTCTCCTTTGGTGGGTGAAACAGCCCCCTGACGCCATCTCTTGGCTAAAGAATCGGGGCGCTTGGCGACATATAAGACCCACGGATCTCAGGGTAAATTACATATCCTCGATAGCTCAAGTGGTTAAGAGCATCCGCCCGGCAAGTGGAAAGATCCGGTGTTCGAGTCCCGGTTGAGGAAATATTTTTACTCTTGTGATCCGTTCGATTCCGCCTTCCCCACCTCTATTGTGTTCGTCCTTTATACGTGTTCCTATCCCTTTTCCTTATATATGTTTCTGTATATATGAGTATATATATATATATATATATATATATATATATATATATATATATATATATATATATATATATATATATCCCCAATGTCAAGATTATCGTAATACTTGGAAATAAAATATTAATGACTGATCACTCACACTCGTGGAATGAATTACCGATGTCCTCCATTTACTTACTTATCACAATAAAAGGCCAGCCCACGTACATGGGAACGCTTAACACAATGAAAATCAATTATGCTAGATAATGCCTTTGGTTATGGTTATGCGATCTAATATAATATCAATACCCAATGATTCATCCTTGTGAAATACACACCAGTTTACCTCCAATTATATATCACATGGATGGTCACGTCTAGGGAAGATTGACCCATGAGGGTTCCCTCCGGGCGTTGGTCCTTGCCGCACCCGTCGGCTGTTGTGCCGGATGTACTTGATTATTAGATACCCTATCGCAGGGGTGGCCAAATGGGAATCCAGAGCGAGATCTGATGCAGAGATTGTGAAGCTTCAATTAACGCGAAACCGTCAGCGCATCTAGCATCCCCGATTAATTTCGGATAATTTCATTACGAGTAGCCACATTCAAAGCATTCAGGCTGCTGACCGAAGGGCAGCGGCTCAAATCGGGGATATGCGATAAGAGTTAACACACACGAGACGTGCCTACTGCTACGGGTCTATTATCAACGGGTTATTTTAGTGCCTATCTCTCAAGAGAAGGTGCCGTTACGGACTTCATACACATCGGGATCCGAGTACGCGAGAGAACTCGTGAGGTTATTTCATCCAGTCACCCAGGGAGAGACGGTGTGGTGGTCCAGTGGGTAAAACGCTTGGATGCTGAATGGAGGTTCGGCTTCGAATCCGTGTGAAGCACGTGGACAAGTTGATCTAAGCCTAGCGTGTATGATTTCATGGGGACCAGATCTTCCTGGGGATCTTGAGCAGCAAGGGCAAGGAAGCGAATATGTGGATTTGATCATTGATTAGTTTAGAACAAGGTGAAGGTTATCTTAGTTCATTTAACCAACGTTTCATTAGCAAATCATGGCGATGAGATGAAGAGGATTCGAACTTCAATAATATATGGACTAAAGTGATTTACATCATTTTATATCCAGCTACAATGTACAAAATTATTCACTCGAGATTCGCTAGAGGGGAATTATGAACTGAAAAGGGTAAAAATAAGTATTTGGTTTCAACCACATTACAGTCCTCTGCTAATTTCTATCGTCAATACAATATACTCACAGTCGATACCGATCTACGACAAACGTTACATGCTATAACATTTTATAGATAAGAATGCCGATATCAAGTTTTCCAACCCCGGATGAAGTTAAACTTGAATGAAAAGTTCAGCGCGAATATATGCAGATTTAAGCATTTATCTTAGGGCAAAAAGGTAAAACGCGTACAGATGGTGCGAGATATATCTACAAGTGGAGGGTCATTTCATAATGGTTCATTAGATTTATGAACTATCCAACAAGCATTTATTCTTGTTTGCATCAAAGCAGAAAATCAAGCTGCCAAAACCTGAGTTTTGAAATTTCACATCTTTTCAAGAAATCATGCGCTGCAAACGGGTTGATCAAGGCTCGACTTACGGCGACGGTCTATCCTGCCCATGTAGAACGGATAGGAGGAGCGAAGACCGAAGTCGGCAAGAATTGAAATGCGAAAGTTTTGTTACAATATTTTTTTTCGGTTTCTGGGTTTGTATACATAACTTCAAATAATTTATTAGAACTGAATCAAAGAAACATCATCGCATGGGAGGAGTTCGGGGAAGTCGTGCCCCACCCCCTTCCTGAGCCCGCCACTGGTTGCAACAGGTTGCACTGACACCAGAACGTGGTGGGATTAGGTCGGCCGTATCGAAGTTATTTTAAACTTGGGATCCTGGCTTTCATACCAAAAGAATATTTGGCTTTAATGTGGAAAAAACAATCTCAAACACGAAAAATGTTACTATTGGTCGTAGTCCCAAAAAGAGGAGCGACCTAGCGATTGATTAAGCAGTACAAACAAGATGAAAGATTCATGAGGCAGGTTACTATACAATTACTATAAAAATTTGAGTTACAAACCGAATTACAATGGAGAAGAAGCACAGCTGCATTGGATGACTGAAATGGGTTTGCCTGCACATACTTAGGCTGTGAATTAGGATGGCACTAATGGCAAGTTTACATTTTGAATTTGCTTGCACAATAACAAAATACGGTAAAGCGCATTCAAAGCTCATGATACTGGAAGCGAAACGCAACCAGAGCATTTTAGTCCAACAACAAAGAAACCCACTTACGTCAAGATCTCCACCATGGAGAGCAATTTTATCTTACAGCTCTTTCGAAAAAAAGTGCAGTCTGCCGACTTTCCCCGGTAAACGGCCGGGAAATATCCCCCGCCTTTGGGTCGGTGGTAGACGCGAACCGGGGCGATGGTAAAAGCATCCACCGCGATAGCGGGGGGAGCCAGGCCACCCCAGGAAGACGAATCACTTCCCGTCCACACGAGGCGAACGAACGAATGCACCAGCTAACAAGCGGGAAGCACGAAGGGGGGAGAGATCCCACTCCGGTTCGATCGAAAGCACTCGCGGCACCGTGACACGACTTTTATGACCCGCCCTGGAGATGGAAGAACTGTACGACGACGCATCTCCGTGGCTGAAGAAAAGAATGAATGCACTCAGGAGCCCCTATTGGTATCCGTTTCACTAGCACGCACACTCGCTCACACGCCCTCTCTCGCCGAACGCGAAGGATGAACTATTTCCCTCAGCGCGTCATCGGCCTTCCTTGAACGAGATAAGAGCGTACGCAATGAGACTACCGCCTCGACCGCCAACTGGAGGGGGAGTGGAGTATTTAGACGATGGTAATGCGGTGATTGCTTAGGTTTTGCCATCCAAAGGACGAAAGCACTACGGGGATAGTAACCACATCACTGTTTGACGAAATTTTCGCACAGCAAACGAATCAGTGAGGACGCGGCCTACTCCCCCCCTCTCTCTCTCTCTACATGTGACCGACATCACTCTCATTAACTCGACCCTTCGTGACGTCGCCTCAGGGAAGTGCACGCTTAAGCCGTAATTAAAGTCGGATTTACTGTTTTTGTCTCGCCGTATTTTGCACCCCCATTCACGTAAATCTCTTGTGATTTTACTGAGGGTATGATAAAATACTTGTTTTTTGCATGGGGAAAATTGGTGAGATGACGACGTCCCGACCCAGCTATCCATTCCTTAAACATTTAGCAAAAGGGAGAACGTCTCCAATTCCTTCAATTTACCAAGGACGAAATTTACGACATTCATGGAATAAAATTTTAAAAAGGGACGAAATTAAAAGTCACCGTTGAGTAATATTTTGAAATCACGGAAAGAGACAGCCGAAAACATTTTTAGAAGTGAACTGTGGGTTTTCCTTGTGCCTACAAAACAAAAGGAAATGGAATATGAGAACAGAACGGGTCCTGAACAAACGAAGGCTCCAGAGGACTTTAAAATATTGGGGGCATTAGAGCTGCAGACATGCGGAGAATGACGAAATCTGCGTTCAATAAAATATCACAGGATTCCTAAGACCAGCGCTGTCACTAGAGCTTAGATATGAAGAGGCCAAAAATTTTAATATAACCCACTCAATTGTGAATCCTTAAACTTCACACAGCAGAACTGATTTAACGGGGAAGAAAAAATGTTAACCGGATGGCTACGTTTACCTAACATTTCCCACTGGCACGGATTCATCGTCAGGAGAACAGAAAGAAGTACCTATTCATCATTTATGCACCGCAATATTCAAATGAAAACGAAATAAAGTACACATTTGGACACTAAATCACAGACCTAAGATGCGTCATTTGCGCGCCAATTTAATTTCTGCAATGAAACTTTATCTTCAACGGTATTTGTACGCTAGGCACCACCAATTTTTCAAAGGGGGAATCCATAACACAAAAATTCTTACTGAAGGCCTCGAACAATGGGATACGATTGTTATTAAATGTTGAGTCCTGTTTTCGTTCCTTCCTGCATACTCCCGCACCAACTTGCCTCTCAATATTTTCATGATTTCCTCACCCGTGTCTCCCAAGCTCTCCTCCCGCATTAATCCTACGCCCTGCACAGCAAAGGAGGCTCTGGAACGGTGCCCGCAATGGGAAGAGACGTGATGCGCGATTCGTGGGGAATGGTAGGGATGAGGGGTGAGGAAGGAAGGGGAGAAGAGTAGGGCGGAGTGGGGGGAGGAGCGGAGGCAGACCTCCTTTACATTGGAAGAGACAATTCTTTGGAAGGGTTCCAGTTGGACAAAGGTGCGGTGACCACCACAGTGGCCCCCGACGTCCAAGGCGGGAGGAGGGGCATCCGCCTCGCGGGCGATATCCTTGACGTCGATCCGAGCGCGGAAACAACGGAGGGCAGGGGACTTTCTGGGGAAACGTATTCCCAGACGGTATCGTTGGTGGGTGGGCGTTTCGTCGAAAATGTGGGCGCTGCGAACTCGCCATCATTTAAAATTCGGTTAACACGAATATCCGAATGGAAGTGACGGAGTGAACAGAAATAGCAGAAATGAATGACACGCACTGACGAAAGCTATCGTTAGGGGCGTGGATGAAAACTTAGGCTACCGAAAAGGCTAGGCTTACTTCAGAAGATACGGTCCAGTGAAGTACTCGCATTATTACTCGTAAAACTTCAAATAGCACTCGTTTAAAGGAAGTATTTTATGCATTGTTTAAGTCGATGACTTTTCACGGTGTTCATTTTTCCCCAGACAAGCAGGTACGTAAACGTCTACGCACTGTGATGATCGTTTAACACTGTTCTGGAAGAAATCAAAGCAACCAATTCGTTTCAAAAGGCTATTTCTGCAGTTAGGGGAAAAACAGCTTTGTCAACCTTGCGTACTCACGGAGCCCGATGCAGTGAATTCCACTTCTCGTGAGTGCAGCCGGGATAAAAAGGTTTTGCATCATGGCTCATAAGTTACTGCAGTTTCAACAAATCTTCCGAAATACTTATCGCTACACGGTGACAGGTATAAGGACAATGACAGCGCTGATTAAAATTAAAGATGACCAACGAAATTTTCACGAGTAACAACAATCTCACGCATGAAATTCTGTGTCAATCAAATCGGATTCAAATAAAATATAATAATACACAGCTCCTCTCCGATAAAACTCTCCCCTAACCTGAAACAACCACCTGAACTCCATGCTTACTTTGGCCAGAGGCGAGGTGGTTTCTGCCTCGAGGGCCCGGGTTCGAGCACTAGCGATGGCAGATGTTTTGGAGGCCGCACGACCACTACTTGAAGCTGTCACGTGGAGAGCACCACAAGAGGAAAGTACGCCGTCCGTCGGATGAGACGTTAAATTGTGGATCCCATGGCGCATTACGTTTAGTGTAGACTTATTTCGACACCAGTTTTCCCTCTACCCTTTCCACATTCCCTGAACATCCTACCCTACCGAATCGCCTACCTGCCCCAAATGTCACAAATGACCTTAGCTGTCAGTCGCCTCCCCTAATATCTACCACTAGTACCCCATTCTTCGTCGTGTAGCCATCAGCCATGAAAATGACATCGGGATCGTTTGAAATTCAGGATGATGGACCGCAAGTTTAACCCCGGAGGATTTCACGAGGATGCTGCCACGAAAATGGCAAGAAGATGGGGGAATGTGAGGAAAGGGCGTGGGGCGGATACATGAGGGGGGAAGGCTGTGCATCACGAACCCGCGTCAAAAAGCTCGCACTCGGTTTCACAAAAGCAGACTCATCCTCGGCGCGTCTCCGAGGCGCGGAACTCCATAAAGGACCTCGACCTACGACGCCGTTGGCACTCACGGTCTCTCTCCCGGCTGAAGGGGTGAACGCGACGGAGCGCAGCGTTCCCATTTCCGTGTGCACTTCCTCCCCTCTCTCTAGGAAAAAAATGGAATGCTTCTTCATTTTCATCGGTAGTGCCTGGGAAGGCGACCGAAAGCTGCCCACCAGGGATCACGTCGATAAGGAAAAAAAGCGGGCGCTTCGTCTGCGGTGTCCCCGTCGGTGTTACGTGCGAGCTGAACATTGAACGGGATATCCTAGTTTGAAACTGGTGCGACACACAAGTGAGGCACAGAATGCACACTGGAGATGCAACGGAAGAGTTGATTAGCATCGAATTCGACTGAAATTGGAAAATGTTGCCCAAGAAATACAACAAACAGTTTAATTTCAATTCCCAATGTGCTTGCAGGTGAGAAACATGAAAACGGAGATTTGAGCGACTGAAAACATGATCATTTCAGGGATGAACAACGTTGAATAAATCATCAAGACACTAGATTAACTTAAAATTACGCGCACGAAATCGGATTTATTCAGTATTTTTCCTTTGCTGAAACGCCGATATGGTTTCCTTTCAAATAGCAGATCGACGGCGCACTCACAGTAGTCTTATAACAACAACACGAGGACGCTAATCGTGTTTTGCGCCTCTCGCTGTCATTGACTGACCACTTACGAACGGTATACACACTTTGAAGAGTCAAGAAAACAACAAAATCCATTTGCATCATTACCCTTTAGGAGCATATTTAACGAAAACATTCCCCGAGGTTGAACGCCCACTCAGGGCACAATACTACGCCCTCTTGTTGTTCAGGCCGCGGGAGACCGGCGTGTGTGAAACGGATACAGAGAAATTCACTCCTATCGCAATCCATTAGCTGTCCTCGCTCTGCTCTCGCGGGGCGACGGACACCAAAGCGGCGGGAAGAGGGGTGGATGACAGGGAAGGGGGAGGGGGGAAGGGACTCCTCTCACTGTGGGGAGACGGGATGTGTTATATTGGCGAGCAATGGGCCAGAGAGGAGCGAGACTAAAGAGAAAGAGAGATGCGCGAGAGTGACTCAATGATGCCGTCGCTGTACGCAGGATTACACTAGCTGGGAATGGTGGAGTAGGCAGGGGAGGGTATTGCTATGGTTTCCATTGTTATAGATTGTGGACCGATCAGAGACAGGTTTTGGATTGTTCCTAAAGGCTGTCGCACGTAGTCTTCTAAACCATTTTGCAAAAAATAAGCACCCTTTCCCACACAGCATTTACTTCTTCGACTCCAAATACTTTCTACCGTCTACAATTCAATTTTCCCCCTTCCCTGCGTTTATAACGTTCTTATTTCTGCGGTAGTCTTCAAACCTCGCTACCTCTTCATACCAAAATTTATCACCTCTTCGTTCATTTTCCTCTCTATCAGTACATTAGTTTTAATATACGTATTTCTGAACATTTTAGCAAGGAGTAGGATATTGTCACTGAACAGCTCACTTTCTTCAAATGTCCTACGCAAAAATATTAAGATATTATCTAAATTACGACTTGCTATCTTAATAATATTTCTATTGCTATACTCTTTTGCTTATATACATATCAATTTTATTTTTAAGGGCAAGCGAGAAGTACATCGAATATCTTTGATTTAATCCCTTTTCCAGTAGCAGAGCCTTGCTATCTTCATTATTGACAAAGAATAAAATACACGAACCAACATTTATTTCTGTACAGTTAATTTCAATTCTTCAATATGTAAACTTCTGTGGAAAATTGCATTGAATTTCTGACAAAACTTACAGCCTATCTAATAAGTATTAGCGATTTGCAGTAATATGTCTCCCAATCTCAAAAAGAAGCTCCCAAACAAAACGGGGCGAATTTTAACACAATTATGGAAGAGCGACATTAAGCCTTCAAATGAAAAAGTAAGCAGTAAGAAATCTATTTCACACCACGATTATTAAAATACACTCAAAAGGACTCTGATTACATGGTTACAGTATTAAATTTGATCAAACAACCAAAGGAATATTTTACAAAGGCATTGATTGCTATAGATAGTGCCGACTTCTTTAAGTTTAATTAAAGCATTGGACAAAATCTTTATAACTTATCTTTTAATTTAATCCTGGATACTGAAAAAAGGTTGATCTTTGCTTAATGGACTAATGAGAAAATTCATCCCCGGGAAGTCACTCACATATACAACAATTTGCCCACCAATCAATCAACTTTTATGGGAGCACGGAAATCAGTTCCTAAACTAAGAAACAGTGAAGCAGGAAGTTCGTTCGCAAAACAGTTTTCTTTAAGAAGAATTTGCAGTGAATTAAGGGGTCCGATAAGCAAAATTCAAAGCAGAAAAAGCAAACAGTACTAGGAACCCCGGCCCTTACCCAGATCACGCTTCTGTAATACTCTTGCCCCAAGATCATCTAAAGAAATTGCACCAGACAATTTTTTCGAACCGTGATACGCCTTCCATGCCTGCACAGGATGACGCATATGTTCATATTATACACTGTTCTTTAAGCTGTCTTAGTAAAACAATGTAAAAAATAAATCGAGGTTCTACAGGTATGCAGGAAAACTAGTTCTTTCGACGGGATTGTACGACCTACTTTATACTATCCAGGCGAGGAATATTTAAGAAATGGCTACTTGCGAATGAAGAAGCAGCTATAAAATAAAATACCCTGTCCCTGTTAGGCAACAGCTTTGAGATTTCAGCTCCGGAAAATTTCCGGTTACTCCACAGACTGGGAATATACGCGGAGGTAATATCCGGAGGACCTATCTTCTGTCCGCCTCGTTAAGTCCTCTACTCCCCGAAAGTATGACTGAGTAAGGTCTGAAATTTACGTCCATTACCATTTCTTGAAGTGACCAGCGATTGCAGCACAGCAGCAGCAGCGGCTATGAGATCGCGATCGCCAGTGAAAACGGACATAATGAGGAGTGGACGAAAGCACCATTTGAGGAGGAATGGCAACTAGTCGATGTTATAGAAACTCGCTGCAACGCGGGAGAAACGCTCGTTCAAATAATGCTCCACTAGAAGCAAAACCAGCCGGCTATCTTCGGCGGTGGCGGGTTTTACATCCTCGCCTGATAATAGGTAATCTGAGGGTTCGATTCCCTCCAAGATGGGCTCTTCTCCACCAAGTGATTGATTGTTGTGGTTGTTCTGGCTGTAATTTCATGCTTGCGGATACACAATGAAAAATTTCAAAACTTCGGCTTCTTTGGATTAGGGTTTTAACTCAATAAATGAACAAAAAAAATAGGAAGCCATGACAGTTCATTCGCGAGTTCTGATTCACGAAGACTTTCGTTCAGTCCCAGCCATCACGCTTCAATTCCACGACACTCAAAAGTCTGTAACGCAATTAATTTTTACCGTAAATTCGATTAGGGCCTCCGAGAGTTTGCTCGGGGACGGCAATGAATAAAGGAAAAAAAACGCGCGGGGGACTGAGAGACCAAAGAGGCAGTGACGGAAAGGGAAGAACGAAAAGGTGGCCACCGCGATGAATGCGCGCAGTGCGGGCAAAGAGGGATGTGGAGGGAGAGAGGGCGGGATGTAATGGGAGATCCAGAGAGAGAGAGAGGAAAGCGACGGGCACTTTGGCGAAGGGGGAAAGGAGGGAGAGGCGAGAAGGGGAGGCGGCGAGAGGACGCGGGGAGGGCAACACCCTCTGCCGGCTAATTTAGAAACACTCGCGAGTTTGCGAATAAGGGCGACGGGGGAGGAAGGGCAGGGGCGGGAGGGTGTTTTGGGAAGGGAGGGAGCGAGAGAAAAGAAGCAGGTACCTAAATCAAAGGCCGGTATAGGGAGGAAGGGTTGAAGAGGAGCGGAGTGGCGGCGGGACGAGGAGGAGGGCTCCGCAGGCGGCTGGCTGGAGGGCGCTGGAGAGCCCAGCAGCGAGGTCGCAGCCCGAATGATGGATTTGAACAATGCAAGCGCCGAGACCCGAATTAACTTGAGCGCACTATCGAGAGAGAGAGAGACGACCCCGAATTTCCCTACCGCTCGCCAAGCATTGGTGGACTCGAGGGAGGGTAAAGGGGATAAATACTCCTCACTCACCTAGAACTTCCGAACGCTCAAATAAATTACCCTTTAAATCTCATTCCTCCACGAGCCGAGGGCTTTGAATTTCTAATATAAGACGCTCGTGAATAGTATATGCCCGTCAACACGGTCACTCTGTTAAACACGTTAATTCAACACCTCCGGAATAAACGACAGAAACCAGACTGTAAAGTGTGCTGGACCACCATGTTTTTCTCACTGAAAACGCATTCCACTTCCCTCGCCATTGAGCCGTCGACATTGAACTGAGGAGTTCTTTGCCGTAAACTTCCATATTCCCTTTCTCCGATTAAAATATACATCACACAAGAACGTCCAAACACTTCATTTTAAAAACATAAATTAAGCCCCCCGAAGTTCGAAGCCTACGACTGCTCGTGACCATGGAGGAGCACCTATTTCAACCGGGAATGACGAGTGCACTGTCATTTTGGACGACAATTTATCCCACTCGAGAGAACGGAAGTCTATTTCATGACTTTTACAAGGAGTGGCTGGATATTAAGGGTTGCATTAAAATTTATTCCGTAAACCGTTGGGCTCTATGCGAGAGAAAACCTAATTAATGTAAATGGCATCGCCTTCCAATTTCCAAAAGAAAGGCCTTAATAAAATAAACTGGAGAGTCAGGAAATCGGAGCTAACTTTTGACATTAAGGAGGTTACTATAACTCCTCACTTATAAGCGGTATAGGCCACTTTTAAGAACTAAAAAATTCGACTGTCAAAATGATACTTGAATTTACTGCTTTTCCTAGAAGCATCCGCGAGTATAAACAAATAGGTTTAAAGGACAGCCGTCGGTTTCTCGATCCTGACTCTATCAACAGGCAGAATTTTTACGTGCTGCTTTCCCTATAAACCCTCCACTAAATGAGGTTATTGCCTTTTTTTACAGAATACACATTTTAATAATGTTTATCACACTTTGATGACACTTCCTGACACACACTTCAGTTTTGGGCCGCAGGGAATGCTGCAAAGAGAAGTTGACGCAGAAATTTTGAGGAAAATTGATGGTTATTATGGCTTATTTAAACCGCGTCAATTCTAAAATTAGTCTAAAAATATATCGTATTTTCGATGGGCGGTATAAACAGTATAGGAGATAATTTTTTTAGATGAATAAAAACTTTAGCGCGCATTTTCCATGCCCAAATTTGTGAATAATATTTTTGAGTGGTCATTGGTGAAGTATCAATGGCCATATGGACACGACTCATACAGCAATTACCCATAATAAACATCGTATTTTAAAGAAAGCGTATGGCAGCGGCAACTCAACTGTTCCGCCAGCTTAAAGTAACTTCTTAAACCTTTAGCTTCATTGCAAACTTTATACTACGCCGAATTCAATAGCTCATTTCATGAGCCGTCTTTGTCACCTATAAACACCCGCTCAGATCACACTGAAATACAAAGGTGCTTATAGAGTTCACTGGTGTCGGAAAGAATTGAATTTTTAACTATATGATGAAAATACCCAAATTAAGGCAAAGCAGCTCACGGTCTCGTGCAGTAATTATGAAATAAATAACATACACATTTTTAAGTACAAGGGACGACATAAAGAGACTTTGGATTTTCAAAAATAAAAATCTCCTTTTCGTCTCACGAGAGATAATCCTGGTACACCTCCATCTCTGCAGTTCATGCTTTCACCTGACTGCTCAATGGCTAATTCATAACTGGGACAAAAAAGTGAACTCACTCGATTAGTTTACGAGCATGTGAATTTGATGCTTGCGTTGACGTGGCGTGGAATTAGAAAGGGAAAAGGGGAATCTGGAAGAGATGAGGAGACGGGAAGCGAAACAATGGAGCGCCAGATCTCATTAAAGAACTCCAAAAGCATTAACGTAAGGACAGGCCGAGAAGCCCTCAATAGGAATCCAAGAAGAGAATCCAGAAACTTAGCAAACACCACTGGCGCCTCCGCCATTTCGTATTTGTCATCCGAACGCGGTGCGGGTACTTTACGCGCACCGCGGAGATGAAATGAAATATGAAGGGTTTGATAAATCAAACACAAGGAGAGCATTCGCCGCGCCTTCACGGGGGAAACAAAATCGCATTACGACATCAAAATCTTTTTCACCCTCTCCACTCACTCACGACTTTCTTCCTCCAAAAGAATGGGACAATCAATAACTCCCGCGTCTCAATTTCAGACTTTTCCCAGAGAAATGCATGCAGGCATGCCGTCCCGTTTATAAAGGGCACATTTCCATTTATTACACTTCAGCGTGACGACAATTTGAATGGCTATAATATTTTTAGTCGTCCACAAACAAGTACATTTGTTTGTGGGTTTAATCAAATTTGAACGGGGAAAAAATTACACAATCTGTGCTTGTTCTCGAGGAAACGTGAGCGGTATTAGCGACGGCTCTGATCTTAATCATTTCCTTCGAAGCATTGGGGACGACAACTGATGGGAAAATTGTTCAACGACGCGGGAAGTGAGGAGGAGGAATGGAGGGGGAGGATATACTCGTTCGTATTGTTGCGGAGGGAGTGATGGACCCTCTGTGGATGAAGTCTACCCTGAGCCACCCTAGAGGGCGTAGGGAGAACCTAATGGCATTGGGAGGGGACCATTACGGCGGCGCGCGGGCACAGGAGAGGTATTATCCCTTGACAGGAGGAAACATTTTCGGCTGAAACCATTCATGTTCTTATCCAAGGAAGTTCAACATGCACGGAATTCTCTTTAAATCGACATTCGATGAACGTAAACGGATTTTTAGCAGTATTCTACTGGATTAAGGTAAATTTGCGACGGAATAATATGACAGACATATCCTTAAAGCCCATGCTACACAATAATTCGGCATGTTGTCAACTCCCTTGAATCCTTTCATATATATATATATATGTATAGATGCATGTATGAGAGTGTGTGTGTGTGTATTTATATATATATATATATATATATATATATATATATATATATATATATATATATATATATATATATATATGTATTTTTTTTAAGATAATCTACCGGTTAAGGTAGGTTTTTGAATGGACACAACTACCAAACAAATATTTTATTACTCCTAACAAAACACAAAATCCATCATCCTACTCTATATCAGGTCCCTCTTCATCTCTGAGTAGTTTCTTCCTCCCTTCATCCCGTCCAACATCCCTATCCTGTTCCTTCCCTTTCCTCTTTTGCCCAACATTCTACCCTCTATCACAGTCTTCAACATCCCACTGCCGGTCAAACCCCCTTCACCCACTTTTCCTGCCTCCATAGGATTGCTCCTAACAAACCCCTCTCTTCGCCCACCATACCAAGTACTTCCTCATTTGTTTTCTTCTCTGTCCATTTCACCTTCTCCATTCTTCTCCACACCCACATTTCAAAAGCCTCCAATCTACGTCTATCCTCCTGCTTCAATGACCACGTTTCTGCACCGTACATAGCTACGCTCCATATCAAAGTTTTTACGAGTCTTTTCTTAACATCCTTACTCAAAGTCCCCGTCATCAACTCCCTCCTCCTTGTGAAAGCCTCTTTGCCTAGCGCAATTCTTCTCCTTACGTCCCTACTACTTTGACCGTGTTGGTCCAAAACACTACCGAGATACGTAAACTGTTCTACCTGCTCTAGTTTTTGCCCTCCTATTTTAATGTTAAGCTTGGCCTTTTTCTTTCTAGAAAATCGCATAACCTTTGTTTTATTAATATTGATTCTCATCCCATACCTGTCGCACTGAATTTCCAATTCACTCAGCAATGCTTGTAGCCCCTTGGCTGACTGACAAACTAAAGCTTGGTCATCAGCAAACCTAACTGATTTTACGAATTCCCCGCCCACTTTCATTCCTACCTCCAGTTCTTCCCATGCCTCTTTGATCATTTCCTCTGCATACAGGTTGAACATATATATATATATATATATATATATATATATATATATATATATATATATATATATATATATATATATATATAAACCATCAACACAGTAATCAACCCGAAGGTCGGTTTGGTAGGTGATGGTAGAGTTCACCCAGTACTAAGCCCTATTCGGCGCGTGAAATTCACACATCAGGGTAGGGGGGCCAGTTCCTTTCCCTGTGCCGGTTATGGTTTCCCAGGAAGACCTGGTACCCGAAAAATCACATAGCTTGGGTGGAGCTGCAGGTGCCCAGAGTGCCTTGCCCGGGAATCTAACCTGGGACCCTCCGGTCAATAGTCAAACGCTCTAATAAATTTTCATTATAAATTACTTGTTGCGGTGTAAAATAGACGTCATATTTGCATGGCATTTAACATTATCTTAAACTGTTTGAGGACATTTAAAATGTTCATCTACAAGCACCATCCCACCGGCTCCACGTGGCTTACAGGCAGGCATATCGACATGTACACAAATACCCAGCGATCCGCCAAAAAGGTTTGTGGCAGAGGTTACAAGAACCAGGTGGTAAGGGCGAGGGATGAGGCCGAGATGGGTAGGCTACACGACATTTCTCGCAAAGATGATGTTCAAATTCAACATATATCCGTATCTATAAATCCCAATTCGATATCGGAAATGAAATATCACACATCTCACACTTACACCATAATAACAAACTATTGCACTCATCATCGACTCGACATCGCCAAGTGATCCCAGGTATTCATAGCACATCGCACTTTGAAAGATTGCAATATCACACAGCCCTAGAAGCTGCATCTATGGAGATTCAAAAGCCATGACATTTTACTTTAACTCAAAGTAAAATAAAGTCGTCAAAAAGTCGATCGTCTGCCACTCAATTCTCCTCACTGCCCTCGTTTCAGCGTTCGAATTCTCGCCGCTCGATTCATTATCGGAGGCCCAATCCACACGACTTGAGTACCACGGGTTTTGCGTATCGCTGGAAACGTACCACTCAACAGCTTTTGGGATCGGGGTCACCCTAACGAAGGAGTACGCGGTAACGGAACTGCTAAACTCTTTCTCGAATTGCGGCTGTGATTATTGTAATTTTGTTTAATCGACTAACGTCAAACAGGTGAAAGGACGAAACATGGGCCGTTTGGATTCTCAGAACTCGTTTAGTATTGGGACTCGGGGCATGTGGACAGATGTATGAATTAAAATTGCGCACACCAACGTGGCAAGAATGAATGAATATCATGGAGGGCATATATTTTCTGTAAGCTAGAGTTTCACGCTAAACACAGCATTTAACTCATTCGTGATGATTTTAAATTTATATCCATCCGTTTCAATGCAGCACAATAAATATGCATGTGTCGATGGCAGTGATTGTTCGAAGTATAATCAAAAACAAGGGTGCTACCATTTATCAGGACCGATTTAAATAGAGCTTCAGATGAATAAGATGCAGCCGCATTGCTGATGACTTAGCGCGGGGAAACCATTTCCAACGTAAGCAGCGGAGATAATAAGAACACGCCTTCTGAAATTCACTTATTCGAACACGGTCATAACCGAACGTGTGCATTCGACTTCGATTGGAGTCTTTGCGCTCATTACGGTACAGTAGCACACGCAGAAAGAAAGAGGAAGTGGCCCTCATCGATTCGTAGATATAAAAAAAGGGGAGGCTAAGGTGGGGAAGAAGCGGGGGAAACTTCGAGTTCGAGGGGAGAGGAGCGGTGGCATGGTGCTTGGGGCCCGAGGAATGAAGGCGGGGAGGCGGCGAGGGACGGAGCCGACCGCATGAAGGGGCAGTCGGGATGCCCTTCTTCCCTCCCCCGTAACACTCCCTTCCCGTTGCCGAACATCCTCCCCGCCGGCGAACGCACCCACACCCTTCTCCCTTCCAACCGACAAGTGTGGGGGAAGAAGTTTGGGCGAGGGCGAAACGCTCCGAACACGCGGGGCGTAGAGGGGTGAAACGGGGGGAGGCCGTGCGTATCAGAGAAGAGGTTGCGGAGGTTCGCAGGGGCGTGGTGGGGCGAGCGGTAGGGGTGCACGCACTGGGCCCACCCACGGACCAGAGGGATGAGGCTAGAGAGTGAAATCGCTCGTGCACTGGAGCGGGGTGAAGGGAGGGCAAACATACAAACGCACGAGGGCGAACAGGGCATTTTTGGGGGAGGTGGACTAGAAGGGGAGTTGGGGGAGGCAGCGGAGAGCTCCACCGCTCCCTTTACCCCTCCCCCGAACCCTCACGGCCGTCACCCGGCAACAGCATCCAGACTCTTCGGATCGGCGAACCATCGACAAGCCGCCGACTGGTCTCCAAATGTTCTTTTGGAATCCACCGCGCCTCGAAAGCCCATTTCAGTTTTCGATCCCGACAATTCCCTTAGCTAGTTCCGGTTCCCAGACGTGGTGTACAATCATGGAAACAGGATAGGCAGTCATATATAGTTTATAGGAACGCTATATCGTTTTAGAAATATAGCCTTTACACGTGGGATTCAAAACAAGATTATTGATAATCTTACCGGGAGTGCAATTTTGTAGTCATTTACATGAGATAGTGGAACTACAACATTGATTTAGTTAAGCGATCATATCTGGCGTAGCAATACCAAAGAGCATTTATTAAAAAAATGCGGACTGCAACCATTAATGTCTTTGTAACAGTAAGATTTCATAAATATGTCAAAGGTAATATAGTATACTAACGATATTTTTAATCAGTGCAGTATTCTGTGTGCCATCTCGAAAAATATTATTCCTGTCTCATATCGCTGATGTGTGGTGATTCAATAATAAAACAGAAGTTTTTAAATAATTTTCGAAACACCGTTTTAATGAAATTTACTGTTTTCCATGAAAAAATCACTAAGGTTGACCTGATGGTGATGTTTTGGTCTTTCAATGGTCCACCTTCATTTTACCGTCAATTTATTTTGGGCTCAGATGCACGATTCGGATCCCCTTGAGCAAAAAGAAAGAAGAATCACTCGGGGCAGGTAGAAACCGAGTGTCTGGATTTAGCTCCGTGAGTGCCACTATTTTTGCGCAGTGACATGTGAACGGTCCCCCTTACAACGAATCAAACGATGGCGGTAATCGGGGGACACGCCGCAACAACCCCAGCCGCAAGCACAACAGCCGCACCAGGGTAGGAGGGGAGTATTGGGGCGGAGGTGAAGGATGTCAGCGTCTCGTTTTGTCCGGCCCGGAGGGTGAGGATTAGTTCGTGCGAGTGGGGCGGTGAATTGACTCTCCAAGGGTCCGAATAAATGCGTTGATTGAGCGAAAGGCGAACCACGCCGTGAGAGATAGTAGTGTGTTTCAGGCACGCACCGCCGACGAAACTCCTTGCCCGTGCGATGCTCTAAACTTAAACGACGGTCAAGCGGATGAGGGAGGGAGAGCAGCAGAGTAAAACAAACGAGAGACGGAAAGCGGACTTCATTTTTGGGAAGTTAAAGGCGTTCAACGCCTCACTCCTCGTATTCTAACCCCAAAAACCGGAAGCGGGATGCATGATGGATAGAGAAGTGTGGCAAAACAAACACGAGGAGGAACGAATGAGATTTACGGTGGGAAATTCGTCCGCTCTGAACGTGACCCGACCATGGATGCAGCCTATTCACATTCGGTTTCTTTCGTCAGTTGAGCCATCTCTTACCAATGTGAATTTATATTCTGGATTCAAATTTCGTTCAAAGCTAAAGATATTTCAGAGCTTATCTCACGCGCTTGTTGGCCGGCATGCTGGCCGGCACTTGACAGCTTAAAGCAACTGCACTTCAATACATTTCCTACAGTTAACTTTGAAACCTTACGTTGCTATGCCTGTAAAAACCTAATTAACATGTAGGTACATTAGATCAAAATTGGTTCGAAAAGATATTCAGCGTGAGAAAAAGATGGGAAGAAAAACTCCGAGGATAAATAGAGAGAGAGAAAATTGACTTAAGAGGAATAAAAAAATAAAGTACGGGTATATGTATCAAATGCAATAATAATAATAATGTCGTAGAACGCGGATCGAGTGACGAATAACCACAGTGAGGAAAGGAGGGCAAGTGTTACGAGGCGTATGGATTAGATCGAGAAATGATCATGAGAATGTAATCACTAATTGATCTTTTGATAATAAGAGCATTCATCTCAACTATTTTCAGTTTAGTTGTACAAGCACGTACAAGGGCTTTCGTTTCGAGATAGATGAGTTGCAATACAGGCGGCACAAAGCAATAGAACCATTAGCGGGCACCGGAGTAAAATAATAATAAAGGGTATCAAAGGGGAAAAAAATATAGGAGGATGAAACCATTGAAAAGGCGGTTCTAAAATAATACCGCCCACCTTCCAGTGTCCCGCTGACATTAAGCGGCCTACCCTTTCAAGAAGCCATAGGAACTCAAAACCTTTCGTGGATCCCTCTTTTGGCCAAGGGCTGAGAACATGCCTTGTCTTCACCACTCTACGGTCAGAACACTCGAGAACTAAGTCCGTAAATCGGCCATGTATTCCACTTTAACTCCGCCGAGCTAATTTTTTACCGGCAGCAAAAAACAAAGAGTGGATTAGATTTTTGGAAATGAATGTATCCCATTGGTAACAAAATCAGTTTTCTCTTCGTACCTTGGGTCGCTCAGTCAAAACTGGAATCTTCATTTTAAAGGATTCACTTCTTAAGTGCGTCTTCATTAAAAGACTCTTAAATCAAATTACCACGACGTGAATTTGTCGGGCTCGATCGGAGAGAGAGGGAGACTACGAATATGAGATCCGAAGTCGTAGCCAGTGATTTGAATATTTGACCGGATAACAGTAACTTGATTAGCTCCCATCAATCGTTTTGGCGAGGGAAAGAAATATGATCATGAAGTTTGCTTCACAGAATTAAAGAACAGATATTTGTTCGGTTACGTGCATTATTTCATGAAAAATACTTATTACAGCATGACATGTTAGCATATAACTGTTGTTAATTTCAAATTTAGTCGCAACATTTTACAAACAAAGAATTTCACGTGAGAGATTTCATTTTAAAATTAAGCGAAGCAGTGTTAAGTTTAAAACTGGCGTGTCAAGTTTAAAAATTAATTAAAAATTTAATATTGATATTTTATTTTCCATAGTGTACAATATTTTAAAAATATTATTACAATATGAAGTAATTTTAAAGCTATTTTAAATAAAACAACTATTTTTTGGGCGTGATGAATGAAAATGAAGTGAGCATTTCGTAAGATACGACTTGGCAGTATGAATGAATTAAAACGAAACGACCTTCACAAAACAACCTTTACGCACGAGTATGCCAAGCTCTTCATTTGGTGTCATCCCATGCCGCACGACAGCCAAGAGGTTGCCGACCGACTCGTCCGAAGCGTAAAGAGGGAGTGGGGAAAGGATTTTTTTCCCTACATTCGATTCGGACTCTTGATTGGTTATAACAGCGCTGTCCATATAACGGAGACGTCCAAGGACTTGCCACAGGGTGAAATCATGTCTGTTTGAAACCCCTGAAATAAATTCAATATCCGATTCCGAAGTAATCAAATCGAACGACCCTTTACAAATAGCTTCGTCTTATCAATTAAAATTAAGATATTTAATAATTGAAAAACCATTTGGAATCGAACCGGGAGCACAATCAAGGTCCATTCGCTTCCTAGAATCTTAACGACACAATAATTCATAGATAAAGAAGGTTTCAAAAATTCTGTGACTGTGCAACTTCTAGGGGATGTAAAGTAACCCCTTCACTCTCAAAAGAATGATCGATTGAAATCACAAAACATTTTAATGCTGTTGATTATTTTCGATGACTCATTAAATCTACCAATCTCAGCATCGCCTGAAATTAGGGATTATTCATCTGTGGAAAACAAAAACAGGCACACAAACATCGAACGATGAACATTCGGAATCTGTCAGATTTCCCAAATACTCATGGCAAGGCATGAATTTCCCGAGGAAATTTCCACGCCTTTTGAACAAATCGCAAGATATACAAGATCATGACTCTTTATTTGATCGCGGCATCATGAAAATGTATTTCTACCTTACATTTGACCGCGTTTAATGCATAACAATACACCCAAACCTCGAGGCATCGACGAGGGATTTGAAACCGCGACTCCTTCGTCAAGAAGCGAGCAAACTTCCCACGACGCTCATCCGTCCGGCCTGATTGAGTCAGGCCATGCGATCTCTTTGCGCTCTCCGTGCAGCAACAATCCGAATGGTGAGCATAATGACAGCATGCGGCGACTTTTGAGAATGCCAAGAGCGGCAACAGTAATTACGGTTTTCCCTCGCACGCCTCCATCAAATGCTCCCAAATCAAATGGTTCTTTCGATTACGTCCGCAGTCGAAAGGATTAGGGGAACAATTGACAATGGGAAGGAGAGAGCAAAGGCGGAAGCGAGGAGAGGGGGAATTTACTGCATGGGGAATGCCGTCGATATTCGGGAGGACGATCTCTCCGTCGATATGACAAGGGCCATCTCACGCAGACGATAGAACGGCTTATAATGGAGCGAGCCCCATCAGAACGCGTGACAAGGCAATTGCTATCGATTCCCGCGGGAGATAAGGGGAAAAATGAGAGGATTGATGATTGATAAGAGAAAGGGCGTCCTCTCTTCGGTTGAGCTCTAATGTTTACCGGCCCCTTTCTGTGTGTCGTGGAAAGAAAATAGAAGAAGATCACAGCCGGATGGGAGGACAAAAAAGGTTTTTAGATTCAGGCATCGAAATTTCGTGACATAAACAAAGAAATGGTAATAGGATGATGAAGATTTAAAACAAGATCACGTGAAGCGATATGCTTAAGGTTTTCCTCGAAGCAACAGAATACCAGACTTAACTTTTGAAATACTATCCGCTGCCACTCAAGTATTTCAGGAATTTCAGAGGGCAAAAATCACTTGCATTGACCGAGACACAAACTCTGACCTCTCGATAAGTGAGGGATCCCGGCCAAGTTGAATGATTTTTGAACTGCCCCTGTATTTTGGATGCACATCATCGGATGCCCATTGCGAGATCTCCCGCAGTTCTTTGAAGTGGGTAGTAGGTAGTAAGTAGCAAGGTAAGTAGTACTCATTTGATTAGAGGTAATTTCGTCCACAAGTAACTAAAAATTCGAAGAGAATTGTAATTACAAGTCTTTCTAGTAAATTATAAAAAAGTATCTTCATATTCACCAAAAACAGAAGGAAGAACAGATTCCGCAGGTGACTACCACTCTTTCATCTCATTTTAGGGACAATTTCATTGCACAATGTCTAGAGAAAATTATTCTATCGGCTTCGCATTAAGAGAGAGAATGGAAGAAGGGTGAATTAACATCAGTACTGCTTTGACACTACATTAATGAGTTAACAGGTACAGAAGTTGCACGAGGCACAAACGCTTCTTCAAAACAAGAATATTCATTTGCTAATAAATAAAATTAAACACAATTTTTCGATGAGGGCTCTATTTATTGCTGAAACATTTCAAAGCGATCGCGATAAATCGAATTTTCCACTCTTTACCGCGTTTCCCTTACGTCTTTAGTTAGTCTTAAGTTAACTTTATCCTAATACCTCCAAAATATCTCTAAATACCCCAAATCGATTGGTGCTTGGGCCACTAGACTTCAGCGTTCTTCAAGGCCTATATTATATTTTCCATCTGGACAATATGGGCATTTTACAGCTTTATATGAAGCACTACTTACATTTTTTCGTACACGATATGGGGGCACGACGATGATGAATGGCCGCAGACGACAGCTTGATGTAACCCTATTACTTTAACACGAAGCTAAAACATTTTTCATGGACTGACAAAAGGGCGAAATGACGCGGTGGAAATAAAACGAGTTGAAAAAATGACCGCTGAAAAACAGTAGTCGGAATTCGTTTTTAATCTTTATTTTTTTAGTTTCCTCAAAAAAGTATAATTCGTGGTTACACATTAATCAGCGTAAAATGAATAGAGACCATAATCGACCAGATGAGACCCACCAATTAACCTACTCCATCGCACCACAAAGCAAATGATTACGTAGTAACATCAATTCACGCGCATTCCAATTAAAAGCAGGATGAATGAGATACAGAACTTAAGATCATTTTGTTTTCTTCCACTAATTCATAGCAATGGCGATGATTAGTCAACCTAAATGAAACTGTCTCATCAACGTCCTCACCTTCCCGATTACAAATGCTAACACCTTCAGTTGGGCCTTCTAACTTACGCACTTACCTTCGAGCTAATTATAGGATGAGTGAAACGAATGCCTCGAAGTTTTTAGAATGAAAAGATGATAATTTTTTCATGAAAATAAAAATTATTTCATTAAAACTGAGGAACTGAAGCCAACATTTTCTCAAAAATTCGTTTAAATGGTTTTTTTTCTCTTATCTCTAACAAGCCACCAACCTTGAGGTTCACCCATACGTGCAAAGAGGCATTCTACGAGTAACGTAGAATGCCTCTACGAGTAACGCATTCTCGTAGTAACAAAAAATGATTACCGTAGTTTGAAAAGGCGATGTACAGTTCATCGGACGCTATTTTCCGATCGAGCAACCGCTATTATTTGAGAAGAGATGCGAAACTCAATATGCTTATACATTCCATGTGTAAATGGAGTGTATAAGCATATTGAGGCATGCATTGAAGCATGATGACGCGCGCGAGCAATATGCAACAGCGAAAACTTTAAGACCGCATGAAATACAATCCATAAATCAGTCCGAATTTTTTTCCATTGGCGTTATCACACTATTTCAAACACGAGTAGGTGACTTCCATGGTATATGCGGATGTAATTACATTAAGTGCATGGTACACCCAATCCTCGTGGCAGCCACGATGTCGTGCGTGGTCGGATAGCCTGATGGCCAAACATTTTCGTATCCCTAATGTGTTCTCGCTACTATCTAGCATCGGCAAGGTCGATCTCGGAGCATTTACTGCTTCACAGCCGTCGACCAAGTTCATGGCCAAAAAGAAAACTACCGAGAAACACGAAAATATCAATAACCGTCATATCATGGGTGAGGGATATAACCAACGCCGACGGCGGACGGAGGCTTTACCAATGTAACTGTTTGATTGCTTCACGGTCTAGCGTACGCGCACAAATGAGGGAAGGGGGGATACGGTGAGCTCATTTACAAACCAAATCTCGCAGCGATGCTCCTCGCTCCATTGAAAATTAATCAATCGGCGAAGAGGAGGACGGTAAGGGATGGGGAGTGGCGAGTGAGGCCTAAGGGGGCTCACGGGAGCAACACAACCTCACACATGCGAGGTGGAGAGGGAGGCGGGTAAGGGCTTAGTGGAAGTCATCGACTGCAGCAGGGGTTACCGCGGGGGTAAAGGAGAAGGGTGTGGGGAGCCAACACACCGGTCGATGGCACAAGAAGCCGGGCAGTGGCCACGAGAGCGCTTGAGGTTTCCTAATGATTAGGGGGAGCTCATAAAGGCCGTCGGTGTTCGCCGAAAAGGGTTTTTTAACCTCCCCTAAATGGGAAACCGAGGTGGAGTGGCCTCAGAGGCGAAGGGCAGGGTTGGCATGCGAAGTTTTTTTGCGTCCCCACCATTACATCACGAAAGTATCGATACGTTTCGATTTTAGTTGTTCCGACGGCGACGGTTATACCGTGGAATTGAACCCATTCAGCTATTCCCTGTGTTAACAAATCATCCACCGCTGAAGGGGCACGGGAACACTGGATTCACAGACAGGCGTGTTGCCGAATAGATTAACGCGGTCGGCATCGAAAAAATGACATTTTCTTTGCCCCCCACTCAGGTACGAAATCATTATTTTAAGAACTATAAAATAAAATTAATTATTTACACTGAGGGACCACCGCTATTCAAATAAGATTGCTTTATTCTTCATCTGGTGTATTTCTATAACTCCTACAGTCGCAACTTAAATATTGCCACACACAGAAGATCCATATTAAAATTCAGCAACCGGAGAATTCGTTTGATATCCTCGGCCGTTTCCCATCAAGCCCATGAATATGCTGACGCCGAGGAAGGGCAACGTCAGCGAGAAATTCCACCAAGATGGCGAGAGACCCCTGCGAACCATGTTAAATGGTAAAGAAGGGCGAACCCCAAGCTGGGGTGAAGGAAGTTAAATTATGGACGCAATTTTCGACCGTGAATTAGGCAGAAACATCCCGGGGAAAACGCGATAAATTCCCAGAGGGAAGTTATTTTACTGTTTAAAAAGGTGAGTGAACCAAAATATCAAGCACGTTGTTAAATAATACATGTTTATTATGCAACAAACAAAGACAGACTGAAGATCATTATAAGCATTCAACCATGCCCAGGGTAACTGTGCTTCAATTTTACAAAAATTTAAATGAAGCAATTAAATGCTGGAGATTTCAAGATGCATACTTGTATATGTGTGCGTGCATATATATATATATATATATATATATATATATATATATATATATATATATATATATATATATATATATATATATATATATATATATAATTTAAAATCAATAATATATATAATTTAAAATAAATAATCTTTAAAATAATCTCTTTGGCTTCTGCTCACCTAATTCCACAACTCAACGCCATAATTTCGTCTGCCCTACGTTCCCTCCAACAAAAACGTCAAACTCTCCTTAAAAAGCTGTCCAACTTGTATATTTCCTACTTCCGAGTTGGTCTCAAAATTCCACACTCTCGCCCTTTCCCGCCACCTCCTCCTCAACCACCCCCACTCTTTCAATATAAGCCTGACCTCCGCAGCATTTACAACCTTCCCCCTCCTCCCAAAGGCCCTCCGGTTTTTCCAAAACGCCAGCCACCACCGAACAATCCCAACACCCCCCCTCCCCCCGACAATGCCCATGACATTGTAAACCTTTCAAACACCAGCCTTTCAGACAATGAAATATCCGTTCTTAGCAAAGGCCTATCCTTCTCCCCTACACCAAAAATAAACCACATAAACATACTCACTGATACCCTCAATTTCTGCCGAAACCTTCGATGGCGCGCCTTCTGGAAATCACAAAGTAAACCTTTCAGTAACCTAAAAACCAATCCCGCACTTGACAAATTCCGCCCGGCTTCAACTCATGAGCCAAAACCCCTTCCTAGTAACCATCCTGTCGAAATTTTTATACGTCTCCTCATCGAAAAAGTTTCCAATCAATCCTTCAGAAAACATCTCAGACCGAAAAATAACCTCTCCATGAACGAACGTCATGCCCTAAAAACCCTACAGTCCAATCCTAACATCGTTGTTACCTCCGCCGACAAAGGCTCCTCTGTTGTAATTCTAAACACCAAAGATTATATTTCCAAAGCCCTCGCTCACCTGAATGATACATCCACCTATACCACTCTAACCAAAAACCCAACACAAACTTTCCAAACCGAAATTCGGTCTTTTCTCCTCCACTCCGGACCAGAAGAAGGCCTCACCTCCCAAGACATATCCCTACTTTCACCCCCAAACCCCAGAACACCCCAGTTTTATCTCCTCCCAAAAATACACAAACCCAACATCCCCTGTCGTCCTATAGTTTCCAGTTACAATTCTCCCACCGAAAGAATCTCCGCATTCCTTGACCACCACCTACAACCACTTGTACTCTCCTTGCCCTCCTTCACGAAAGACACGTACCACTTCCTCGACCGTCTAAATTCCGTCTCTATTCCCTCCACACCCAACCTACTTATGGCCACCATCGACGTTACCTCACTCTACACTTCTATTCCCCATGCAGAAGGTTTATCCTCCCTCCGGCATTATCTTTCTCTGCGCCCCCTACCCCAGCGCCCCTCAACGGAATTTCTCCTCAATCTTGCCACTTTCGTCCTTACAAAAAATGCATTCACTTTCCAAAATTGTTTTTACCTACAGACAAAAGGCACAGCGATGGGAACGAGGATGGCACCATCATACGCCAATCTCTTCATGGGCCATCTCGAAGAGACCTTCCTGTCACAGCAACCCCTTCAACCTCTTTTCTGGGTCCGCTACATAGACGATATTTTTATTCTCTGGACACATGGCTCTGACTCTCTCAACAACTTCTTATCCGCCTTAAATTCATCTTTCACGGTTAAATTCACCTCTTCCATTTCAGACTCCACTATCACCTTTCTTGACACAGACATCTCACTTCAAAACAACAAATTCACTACTTCAGTACACATCAAAGCCACTAACCATCAGCAATACCTTCACCACACTAGCTGTCATCCTCAACACACAAAACGCTCGATTCCTAACTCTCTCTCTATCCGCGGACACCGAATTTGCAACACCACAGCCACTCTCAACAAATACCTTGCCAATCTACACCTTGCACTCCTCAAACGCGGTTACCCAGAAAAGTTGCTACGAAATAAAATCCACCGTTCCACCCGACCACACACACCACACAATAAAAAGCCCACATCTGACGCAGGACTCAACCTTTGCACCACCTATTACCCCGGATCACACAGACTGAAAACCCTCCTTAAAGAACTGTTCCCAATTCTACATGACAATGACGCGACCTCATCCTTACTACCCCAATGCCCATCTATCGCATACAGACGACCCGCCAATCTCAAAAACCTTCTGAGATCCACCAACCCTTTGGCGCCCCCCCGTGACAAATTTCCCAATATTTCCCCAACTTGCAACCGCCCCCGATGTAAAACCTGTCCTCTTATTATGCCTACTCCCCTCTCCCTACATCCCCTCATAGCCCCCCCACCTCGTTCCCACGCTAATTGCCTCTCAAAAAATATTATTTATCTTTTATCATGCAAGCATTGCACTTCCTTCTACAAAGGTGAATGCATTACCCCCTTATCCATCCGAATGAATAATCACCGATACTCCTGTAATTCTGCCTCACTCTCTTCTCTTCCTATCCCTTCACACGCCAATTCCCACAACCTTTCATTCGACCAGTGTTTTTCCCTCAGCATCCTAGAATCCCTACCTGATTCAGCTACCAACATAGAGGTGAGAACTCGTGAATCCGCCTACATACTATCCTTCCGTTCCTTTAAAATTCCCACCCTTAACCGCCATATTTAATTTCCCTCCCAGCATTCCCCTCCACACCTCCCCTCCACGCCCATAACTCTTTCCCCTCTCCTGTTCCATAGCATATTTTCAGTCTCTCTTGAAGAAGGCCCCTGAGAGGGCCGAAAGCTCGAACAATTTACCGTGTAAGTGTTCTTTTATATATGTCTATTCTTTTCTATTTGTGTTATGTTGTGTCAGCCAATTATTGTGCCGCTCGTATGAGTTTTTCCGTACAATCGTGATATATATATATATATATATATATATATATATATATATATATATATATATATATATGTATGCGTACATATATATGTACGTACGTATATATATATACACACATGAACATCGATAATTTAGAAGCGCTCACGAGAGCAATCACACACTCATTTTCAACTTTCTGAAATGGGAGTGTCTTTTCACATGTTATCTATTTTATTTTTACGTTATATTGTTCCGTCCAAATGTTACATAAATACACACAGACACACAATAGGACGTGAATGCGAATTATCAACGACGGCGCAAAGCTAAAATTAAAAAATTTGACATATTATTCTGCACAATCTCGCATTGTAACACCTTTTTAGAAGGGACCGTAAGTTTTACGCGGAAAGTAGGTTTACGATGCTAATTAAGCGATAACACGCGACAAACGGTAACAAGGATTGATGACCGCTATAAAATCGAGGAAAACAGATACCATCTACAGTTTACCGACACGAGAATAAAGGGCACGTGATTCAACACAATAACACCTTTACCAGAACAATATACTCGTATACCAATGCCCGATGCAACCTACTCAGCAAGTCGAAAAACAATACTTCAACCCCTCTTTTAGTTTGATTCTGGTTCCGAATAAGAGTTTTTATATTTGAAGTTGTCGCCACAATTTTTCTCTAACCTTTTCGCTCTTTTACTCGCCAACTTCTTCGTCCAGTAGTGCAGATGCCCTGTGGCGTAGTTCTTGATTCAATATTCAAAGGCCAAGCGAACATAAAAGAAAGAAGAATTCATATATGTTCCCCACCAACCCTACATATCCTTACCCTGATCAGGAACCTACAGTAACGTATAATTTCAGTTAAAGTTTGGCTGAAAAATCTAGAAAAGAGGTCCCGTGAAAAAATCATTACGAATTATGAATGGTTAACACAATGGTTGACAAGAGATATGGACCTGCCATCATAATAGCATCAAAGTCCGATAAAAACCCTTACGCAGCCAGTTAAAAGAAATTGGTGCAATATTTTTACAATATAGTTACGTCTTATTTAATATTTTTACCATGTAATTTACAATAGCATCATGACTCCGCTTTGAGATAAACATAAAGAAATTACGGCTTTTTGAGATATAGTGCCTAAATAAACAAGCGAGACAGAGTATCACAACTTTTTGCACTAAAAGAAAAAATGGATAAGGGCGGGAAATTTGATTGCATGTGCAGGGCAAAAACCAACAAACTTCCATTTAACACAATACATGGCTGTCGCTTTGAATTGCCTTAAACCCTTGAAAAATAATACATAATATTGGGCACTGAGACCGGAAAATTTGTTGAAAACCCGATATTAATCACATCCAAGAATTCTGGATGCTCATCACAAACAGAACTTTAGTACAAAAGTACTTTATTCTTGTGTTCTAACGGTATGAACTAATTGGACCATCTGACTCCAAGCATTTTAAAATTTGATGACAATACTAGGTAATGAGACTCATTAATAAGTGCAGAAGCAACAATGCAACCACTGCAATTGACTCTTTGAGTTGAACTTCCGACACGTGAAACAATAAACGAGCTTTTTTTGAGTCATCGCTGAATGTTCCAAGTCCACTCAATAGTTTGCGGGACAATGTGCGGTGTAATCTCCACGCCGAACACTGAAACCCGGCGATGGAACACAAAAATATACTTCCGAAATCCCAGTGGACCCTACGTCTCGGTTCTGGCAAGAGAGAGAGTTTGGTGGCACGGCTCCGCGAGACGCCATTCACGAGAGGGAGAGACAGCGGACACGGGAATAGACATCGTCCCACGCCTTAGCCGCGCTTCCGCAGGGGATCGAAAAAACGCGAGGCTATTTAAAGAGGGAGGGGGGGTAGAAAGAGAAACGGAGGAGCGGCCACCGATCTCCACTTAGCAAGCGCATCATACGCATTCGAAACCCATCGAGAGGAGGGTGTGGAGAACCAGTCGGGGACGGGCACGTCATTCACTGCCCGGAGAGGCAATCCGCCAGTGAAGTTGGGAAAGCGCATGTTAGTCACAACTACTTGCGCGAGTCAAAATAACAGCGGGGTCGCATAATTTTGGCAGTTTTCAGCAGGGGCTGCCGCGAGGGATTGCCCACGCCAAAATCAAGGATGTCGGTCACTGCGTTTATTTTGACCGCCGTGGGGGTGACGGGAGTCTCGACACCTTCCCAACAGGACATGCGCGGAAACGAAATCCTTTTGCGACACCGAAGATTTCTCGACTGATATAAAAACTCAATGTGCTGCGGTAGCTGCTGATCGCTAAGTACAGCTGCATCCGCCTGGTCCACAACACCGCGAATGAATGGTGTACCCGTCTGCAATAGGTCATTCTCACGGGTGACTAAATTAGACACCACATGGTGTCACCGTTTTCAAAATGTTTTCTTGCAAAAGTAACGCAAGAAATAATTAGACACAAGACGAAGAATGCTGCCTTTAAGATGGTGCACCTCCTCTCCTTTTTTTATTCTGAATATTATTTCAAGATCGACAAAAATTATCAAAATGAAATATCAATATTGACAAACTTGAACTCTAATGTGCCAAGGACTCCGATATTTTCCGACCTATTGGTAGATTTTTCAATGGAATTCTGACTGCTACTCGAGGAATGAGAGAAAACAAATTCAAGGACGATACGTAGATTCCCCATAGAATGGGGGGTTTAATTCAGGTCAGGTGCTCTCCGCTGAAAGACAATGCCGACATCGGTCTACTTCTTATATTTTATTCCTGATACCACCACGTGCTAACTGATCAGATACATGCCTGAAATAATTTGAGCTCTCGCACAACAGCGACGATGATGATAACCCAAATAAAATGTAGAAAGGAAAAGTAATTCCGAGAAGCCGAATCACGTTGCTAATATTATAAGTACGACCAGTAGGTTCTAACGAACCTAGGAAAACTACTACAAAATTAAATTTCCAGACCAGAATCCTAAAAAAAGTACAAATCAAGATTTAAGAACACCTCGTGCTATCAACTTTTCGATACATAAGGGACATTATAGTACTATTAATAGAATATATTTCTAATTCCATAGGCATTCATGCAAGATAATTAAATTCTAAAATTACGGGCACCCGATTAATCTTTTCAAAGAGGGAAGTAGTGTAAGGAGGAAAGACGAATAACCGTTAGACGGTAGAGAATTAAAGGATCTTTCGTGGAAGCAATGATTTACTTGCTGAAGGTGGTCAGCACGGGACCGATATACTAACTGGCATTTCAGTATTCTCTTTGCACATGGGCAAATCTACGGTAACACGGAAATCGGGCATGAATCTATTGAACACCACGCATTTTATTAGCCCTTTAACATGGGATTAATATTGGTGTTTAAGTAACTTCTGCTAATATCACATTAGCCAAGAGTACGTCCAAATCGATTCGAACGAAACTGATAGTCGAAAACAGCAATGAGATGCCTAGGAGAGCATATGTCACGTATGGAGGAGCTTCCGCGCTCTATTGTGAGGGGAGGGGGCGTGAGGGGGGTGCTTACCGGACTAAATGGCTCCGACAGCACAACCCCCTCTATTACCTCAACCGGTCGACCGTCCACTTCCGGGATTGTGACACGAGTTGCGACCGAGGGAGCCTCTGACCGGTAGGCCGGCGACTGCGGCATCCACCGCGCGGGAGGAGGAAGGCCGAATCCGGCCGGGACCCATTCCCCACCCCCTCCCCAAACCCCGGCCACGCCATCCTTGCGCGTATGCTACCCGCCGACGTCGAGCACTTGGGTCGGTTGCGTGCACGCCAGGATGGGCGTTCCTCCTGGGAGAGGGGGGGGGGGGGGGGTCGGGGAACGAAAACAAGGGGGGTGGAGAAAAGGAGGGGGAGAGAACAGAACAGGGGAAGGGAGCGAATTTGCATAATTGCTCCAGCCCATTTATTTAATTGAGCGACGGAGCCGAGCCAATTGAGTCCACCGATGAAAGCGCCTCGAATCCCATCAGCGACGCCCGTCAGTAGAGGATGAGTCCGTGGCCCACCACGGCCACCATCTCCCGGAAACCCGAGACCGCCTGAGCACTCGCTGAAGTGAGAGTTTACGTGTGAATAACTGGGCACATTTTTAAGTGCCGGCCTCACGCTCAAACATTTCAAGGTTACGCACAGATTAGCCCGCGACCTTCCGCGCGTTAATTTACACCTTTAGGTTTAGGACTCACTACACACTCGCATAACACCCTCGCTTGCATTCATCCGTAAATCAATTATAATGGGACCAAAACTTACTTCCTAACTCTCGAGAGTCACTACCAGAACGCCGGGCTGTGCACAATGAGGGATTAAGCAACAAAGATATACTTTTGCAAAGGAAACACTTGGTTTTTCCACATAAAATATTTATTCACGACCTAGGTTTCGACGCTCAGCGTCATCTTCAGGTGACGATGACGCTGACGAGACGCATCTTCACCTGAAGATGACGCTGAGCGTCGAAACCTAAGTCGTGAATAAATATTTTATGTGGAAAAACCAAGTGTTTCCTTTGCAATATGTATCGTTTCCACAAAGTGACGCCTGAAGCTATCTCCTTTAACAAAGATATACTATGCATTTCTTCATTTTTAATGTCATTAGGGGTTGCTTCTCACCGCCGCCTTGATTTAAGAATTTCCGTCAGCATACAGTAGTCAAAATAGATCTTAACGAGAATTTGGATAGGAAAGTGTTCCAAGCAGAGACGGCAGCCATCAATTAGATAACATCCCCTTGAGATGTGCAGTGTTGAGAAAACCGCATCATTAAAAAAGCAATGGCTTATGGCTACATGAATTATTATTTTATTGCACAAGTAATGACATGAGCAAATAAGAATATGAGGAGTGAAAGAACCACCATAAAACAAAAAATTAAAGAAACGCTGATGAATAAGAACAGAGAGATAAATAAGGATTGACTCAAATCGTTGAATGGCTTATTTTAATCACGTGGAATTCTAACAGTTAATTTGCCAGAATACCCTATGCTTAGTTTTACAGTGCTACCTGATTTGTTCTTCTTATATGCACTCATACAACAGCATAAAAAGAGCCATAATCGCTATAAATATTTAAAAGGCACGTCGTCGTGCTCGTGCAGGGTCTCAAAATACTATAAAACTAATGCAACAAATAATGTCTACGATTCACAGGATACTACAATTAGGATGCCTCAGATTGCATTTACGCTTGCATCCTCATCTCAAAGCATTCGCCATTGCCAAAATGTTTTGCTTCCAATCCGTCGCCACGACTCGATGACACAGATCAACTTTATGAGATTAATATTTTAAGAAAATTTTACATTTTATTTAAAATAAATAATTACACGGCGTGATGAATCAAAGTACGTTCCACATAAGGTAAAACAAGGGAGTAGGTAAGGAAGAGCGTTAAAAAATTATAAGAAGAGTAACATAATTATTACTCGCGATATTTTTCCATTGACATTTTCTTTTTGCAAAAATTATCTTTCAAAGAAAATTAGCTATTTTAGCGTACCTCAGGCGTGTTTCTAGACTAATTCCATACCCGACTTGAACCAATAGGTTTCCATTCATACGGGGCAGTTTATTAGAGCGCATAAAAATTTAATATAGCGATGCACTTCGTGATAAAATAGAGAGCATAGATGTAGAATCCATAAAAATCATTTTTCGCACTGAGAACTTAGATAAATAAAAAAAATAGGAGTTGATGTAGGAGCAAAGTTTCTAAACTCAACTATGGCTTTGAGAAGCAAGTAATATAAATTGTCTTTCTCTATCAATAGTTCCCAAAAAGTGATAAATATTTTTTTACTACGCGACCCCAAATCGTACGTAGGGAAATAGAAAAATTAGAACAAACGGAAAATACTAGCGCCGTTGGGATACAGTACATTTACCAACCTGACCTAATCTGATGCTCAATAAACCCCACAAAACTCTAATTCAAAGGAGATAATCCGATTATGACAATAACTAAACGCCCTTCTTTGAAATGATTTTATTCCAAATACCCTATTTGTGAGAGAAAACTGTTTTAAATCAATCTTCATGCTTGGATATGCAACTAACTAACTGTTTCTCAATAGCTGGAATTAATGGCCAATACTCCTTACGCCTAAGTGCCATCATGATTTCACGGTCGTAGTAACGTCCTGCATTTATTCAACTAATTCACCAACATCAGGACCCGAAAAACTATCTAGAGTAGGTATACTACCTTGATCAAAAATTTCCCGGAATTTATTCAGAAAATTAAAAATACAAGTTTATTCATCTAAATCTATATTGTCCCCTTCAAAGTAATCCCCATCGACTGCAACACACTTATGCCAGCGCTTGATCCAATCCTCGAAACATTTTTTATATTCGGTTTTCGGTATGTCCATCAGTGCTTCCTGCGATTTTTCCATTACTTCCTCTCGGCTGCTAAAACGCGTTCCCCGTAATGGTTTTTTAACTCGATTGAACAGAAAGAAGTCACAGGGAGCCAAATCAGGTGAATTCGGTGGCTGTTGGATGGTATTTGTTGCATTTTTCGTCAAAAAATTACGAATAATGATAGCACTGTGCGACGGTGCGTTATCATGGTGCAAAATCCACGAGTTTTCTGCCCACATTTCTGGTCTCTTTCGGCGAATTGCTTCACGCAAACGTCTCATAACGCCCAAATAATACTCTTTGTTTACTGTCTGGCCTTCTGGCAAAAATTCATGATGCACTACACCGTTGTAATCCATGAAAACCGTCAGCATTGCCTTCTTTCTTGACTGAAAACGACGTGGTTTTTTTGGTCTCGGCTCATTTGGTGAACGCCATTCACTTGCCTGATGTCTGGATTGCGTGTCGTACTCATAAACCCACGTCTCGTCTCCAGTAATGATCCTTTTGATGAATGTGGGATCGGATTCAGCCTCGCAAATCATGTCTTTTGCGACGTCAACACGGTCTCTTTTTTGCATGAAATTGAGGTCTTTTGGCACCAACTTTGCTGCTACATGACGGAAACCCAAATCATTAACCACAATGTCTTGGGCGGATCCATAGGCAATGTTCAAGTCCTCCGCTATTTCTCTGATGGTTAATTTGCGGTTATTGACCAACATTTCTTTTACTTTATCAATTTTTTCACCGACTTTCGATGTCGATGGTCTGCCACTGCGTTCATCATCTTCGATTGACTCACGACCACTTCTGAACCGCTCGTGCCACTGGTAAACGACCGTTTTTTTTTAGAGAATCGTTGCCGAAACACTTTTCCAACATTTCCAACGTCCGTGCGCCACTAAATCCGTTTTTTACGCAAAATTTAATACAAGTTCGTTGTTGTAAATTTAAATCCATTTCTGCAATTGTAAAAAATCGCCAACACACACAGAGATAGATGTACTCTTGGCTACGTAACTTTTGCAAATGTCAAGTTATGACACTAAGATTTAAAGGAAATATCAACAACAGATGTACCAATTTAACAAAAAAAACAGAACTCAAATCGGAACGATGGGAGCGCCACACGGTGGTTATTCCGGGAACTTTTTGATCAAGATAGTATGTACATATTAAGTAAGAAACGTTGAGTTTTAGAAACAGTAACCAGCGACTAAGGCCTTCAAAGCACCTAGAGTGACCGACGAGTGGTCTTTTTCAGCCTCCCTAAGCTTACAACCCTTGTTGTTCCCTACGGGTTTTCAACACCTCGCCTTTGCACTTCATCCCTCATCCTTCATGCAACTCGCCACTTTATTTCAGGGTTGGTTTGATAATCAAACACCCCAGGGCATTTCCTCAAGGGATCACAGACTTCATTAGTCCCCGGAGGAAAACTAGGGAGAGGGTTTGGGGAAGCGTGAGCACCCTACTTGGGAGAACGGCACTTCTCGACCCCTTTGCGAACGAAAGTACAACCATGAGTCGACGGACTTCCAAACTTTCCCTTCAAAAAAAGCTATTGCCCCATAAACTGCAGGGCTGCGCTGAAGTACCTGAACCCTTACCTCAAGTCTCAACGGGCACGGAGGGCGTGAGGAAAACGAACTAGAATGAGAACCGTGAGTCCGAATGGAAAAGAGCCTTCGAAATAAGAGAAGGGATAACTACGGAAAACCATCGTAAATATAAAAAGTATCCCGATGTATCCTATGAATAATAATTATGTGATGAAATAATTTCAATTGAAACTCGTTATTGTCAAGTACATCCTGAGATTGATTTTAAGCAGCAATTGGTCGTGTTGAATTACCCCTTATTTGGCAAAAAAAGGTTCTGACAGTCGGGCCAAGATTCTGTACATGTTGTCCAAGAATACTCAGATCTGACGTGGGTGGAACTTGTTCTATGACGGCCCATACCACACGACATTACTTCGAGAAAATCACGTTTGACGGCAGTTTTTATCTAAGCTATCTATCTATCAAGCCACGAGCATTCCTTCTTATTTGGGATTAAAATTTATTTTCTTTTTAATCTTTATTCCAGAATCCTTTAGCACTTTTCTGGTCTAACGCTCACACCTTGTTTGCAGCTCCCACAGAAGCGGATTTTTTGCCAATAATAGTCACGACATTACGGGTTGGTCGGAAACTATGATCGTTAGTAAAATAATTAGATGCGGCTCACAGAAAATTCGCTAAGTTTGTTTAAAATCGCTCCGAGATGAAAGTAAGCGTGAAGGGTATGCTGAAGATATTTGTATTAGGTTGGGAGCCTCTTGATTTTCGAATAGGCAATACTAAAGATTTTAAACTGGCACAGGACACCCAAGTTTGCTTGCGGGACAGAGGGCATTATTATGTCCCCAAATTATAATCGTATTAGTTAATTCGACCGACGGGATAAATAAAGAGGGACATACAGCGTCATGGGCAGATTAAATGACTCGTTCCTCCCTTGCACGATACGCAGTCATCAGAGAATCTAACCAAAGTACCCAAAAATATTGAATTCGCTTAAAGACTAGAATTTAATGATTTCGTTGAACACACCATTTATCCCATAACAATAACCAGACGCCTTCCGAGGGTGTGTACGGCATAGTTCCACGGATCCGCAGTTTACCGTGAATAGTCATAATGAAGCCCCTAGACGAAAGGCGGGGTCACTTTTATGAGCTTCACAAAAAAAACCAAGAACAAGCATAAGTAATGCCCGGCACGAACTGTGGTGACGTCTTAAAATGAATATAAACGACCCGTCGACATGGACGTGTGTATCTTCAGATATTAGAGGCCGGCAACGCATTATATTATGAAGTTTGTCTCCAGGATAAATCTTCTACCACGAAGAGGATAAAAACTTGTCTTCTACGGACTTAAATTCAAATATTTTATTATTTTTTTACTGAATTTTACAAATTTTCTGGGAATTAATAAAATTTGTTTGACTCTAAATGCTGAGGCAACACCATTTAAAAATCCAAACGATGAAATTGCTGCTGCACACCAACGCTCTATGGGATACCTAATGTGCCGCAGGGAAAGGAACTGGTCATCGTACCCTGAACACGTGTATTTCTCAAGCCGAGAGGCTTATTTGGAGACAATACGCCCTCACTTATACCCGTCAACCTCCATGTTTATCATAGTGGATTGAAACGCTGAATGTTCCAAACGTGAGGCTACACCAACACTTTCCCTTCCCTTAGCTACATTCTGCAATTACAACGATCTAATATAAGATAGATAACTTAATAAGTCTCAACTTTAACAGCCCATAACTCACGACACGTATATTAACTTATAGGAAGCCGTGAGGTGATCAATGTTCAATTTTTTTGACGACCACTTCAGTCGACGTGACGCCTAGGTAAATTGAAAAATTTTCTCGACCATATCACATTTCACCTCATAAAGATATTGAACGTCTACATAAACCCTTTCCATCTATTAATCATCCAAGATATTAGAACTCGATCAAATAGACGATAAGGCTTCCTCTCTTATTATGGCCCCTTACGGCTCTGGTGGTCAATTATACGGACGGAAACCAGGGTAACAGACGTGGAGTAAAAAAAATAAGCGTGGGTATAAAAGCGAGAGAGGACACGCAAAAAACTTATCCTTTTTCCCGCTCCCCGCGATGTTGCGCCGAACGAATTCTCTCAGGCGTTATCGACCGAGGCAAAACACTGAGTTAGCTCGACTTCCGTGATCAACGCATTTCCATAAAATCCGGGGTCTGGCCTCCACGATAAAAATTCACCGGCAATCAAAGCGAATTAGAAGGAGACCCTTCCAAGGTTTCGAAATCCCACGAGTGCGGAAACTCTTTAACGGCCAGCAGGCGATGATAAGCGTAATGGCAATACAAAAGCTTAATTTCACGCCCATGGAGGGAAATATCTCCATTCCTGGCAGGATCTTAAAGCAATACCATTGCCACCATACGTTAAGCAACACATTAAGAATTCTATAGCGTATAGCGCATATTGATAGCGCTCTAATGAATATTAGAGAATGAACTCCAATACTTCAGGGTTTAGTGTGTGCCCAAACTTCGCATTAGCCCCCCTTGCCCTTTGCATACATGCCACAGACCGAAAGTCGCAATCTTTGTGCCTTACGATGCCATAAAACGGTGATACACGCTGTACCATTAAAAATTATCCCGACGACCTTAATAATAGATACCAACTACTACAATACTAAAGTGAACAAAAATGGGCTTCAAAAGGTTTTTTTTTTCAAGGAAATCAATTAGCTTTATTTAACCAAACAGGCGGTCGTGGTAGACTGTGGTCAACGCGCTCGTCGGCTAATGCAAAGCTTGCGGCTTGGGCCATGGATTTCGTGCGCACTAGGGCGGTCAGGCTCCATGGAAACCATATAACAATCGATCATCGGGATCATAGGATTATACTGACCACTAGAAACGCCTGCAACGCGAAAAAAATCTTACAGTGACTTGGTCAGGGAGGATCGGTTTCAAAGTTTATCATCTTCACCTATTTTTAATGTCGCAATTGATAATGTAACATCATATTCAAGAAATAGATGAGATAAATTAAGCCCATTGACTTTAATCACTTGCATTAATGAATTTTAGAATTTATGCCTAATTAAAGAAGGTATTTTGTTTCTCAATTTTGAAAATGAGTCGATGCGCATGAATTACGAGAAAATGTGTTATTTCCATTTGAATATTCTTGATAGAAATCAGTTCATACACAGTTTTTTCGATGCATTTATAAAAATAAGTCGTGCGGGAGCTGATTTCTTGGAGTGTTCCGAGAGCGTCACGTAGAATCGTTTCTTGGAAATAATTATAAATGTTTTCAGTCATTAAGAATATTAAATATTTTTTGAACTAATTAATCCAAAGTTCATCATTAGTAAATCTACATGGTGTGAATCGCAGAGTAGAGAAACCCCGTTTTCAAAATAATGGATCCCGAAGCAGTATTTCATGCAAGTGTCAAAAATGGATATTAGGAATAACTACAGTTATACTATTATTATAACTATATCATCATAGCGGATGCCGCTTATATTAGTGCGTTTTACCGATGATTTAAGTGAATCGACGTTGATACTGTCTAAAAATCGAATACCAATCCTTTTAAGGAGCGAAGTGGGCCTACTGCTCCGCATTCTATGATTTTTTTACGATATATCGGAAAGGTAATAAGTATACAGCATTGAAAGGTGATGGGTGAACTTAGGACAAAAGCTGTTACTATGCCTTAAAAAAATACTGTCCAGAAATAACTACCAGGATACAACTCTGGCTCACTAGCTGAGAACGATTAAATGTGAGGACGAAACATACAAAAAGAGAAATCATCACTGGAAAAAAGCAAAGGCCTCAATATATATATATATATATATATATATATATATATATATATATATATATATATATATATATATATATATATATATATATATATATATTTACTTCTATATCTTCTTCTAGGGACTTCTATATCTTCAGATGAAGACGGATTGTTTCCGTCGAAATATCAAGAAATAACGTTTGAGTGTTCTTTTTTTTTGTGTTTCTATATTGTGTGTTACTGTGTATTGTACTATGCGGCACTTCCGTGTTACGTCTACGAAAGCATATATATATATATATATATATATATATATATATATATATATATATATAATCCGTAAAAATAAAGAAACGAATTGATGGATAATAGATCCCTTTAGAGGAGGATGGGATTATTCCAAGGCACGGATTTAAGACATTCCATAACAAATAATAAGCATTAACAGTATGACTGAGACAATACGGCTTCCAGGACTTCATATTAAAAAGGATAACAGATGGGATGTAACAATTACATACAAATTGAATACGAAAAAACCATGCTGAGCTCATCATAGGAAACATAAGGCACTATTGGTCAAGCGTTAGTAATACAGGGAGCGAGAAAGAGAAAAATATATTAATACTAAGAATATATTAATTAATAAATAAAATAAATGGAAAAATTGTTGAGGAAAATGAGAGAGTGAAATATATCGAATATGTAACCTACTAAATGACAGTAGCTGCGAGAGTGGGAGGGAACGGGAAGGACAGCAGCTAAGATGGTGAACCAATGGCAAATATTACTGGCTGGAGTACAATATTTCATTTTAAATGCGAATTACAACTGTGGGGAGAGCTTGCTTAAAGACAGCCAAGAAAGTAAATTCTATGACATCATCCGCGATCTACATATGTTACATATCAAATGCCTTTCTAGGAACATGTATTTCACGGGGTGATAATTTACAATCTCATAAACACACTTATTAATATATATGTTTATATATATACATATATTATATACATACATACACACATACATTTACATACATATGAATATACTAATAAGAAACTGCAATCCTTCTTAAATATTAACGACACTGTTATGAAGCGTCAGTCTGCACGAATATTCAAAAGGAAATTACACATTTTTTCGTAACGGATACCGTTCATCGAGTAAAAAGCTTTAGAAACGCATGCAATAAAAGAATTACCATGATTGCGCTAATGCAGAGATAATTATTAAATAATGACTGCCATTTTGCAAAAAAAAACTTACGCGGGAGAACGAGGTCAATCTATTTCAAGGACATATGCCACACAACTAGAACAAATGCATGCCCTTCAAATTTAATGCCAAAGATGGCACAAAGAAAGTTTTGTTCTTTTGAGAAATTGGAATCGCGAAGCGGTAATTAAACACCGAATCGAGCTGATGAGGGGGATAGAGGGGTAATAAGACGGAGTGGGCGGGGAGGGGAGGGGCGGTCAGTGTAATTGGAACGAAAAAATGAGAACCCTAAATTGTTAGCGGACTATTTAAACGTTTCTTTCCTCGTTCTGAAAAACAAGTGGGTGTAACATGAGATATATTTAAGACTTAAGAGAAGAACTCCTTTACGCCATTTCGTCATACATGCATAATAATTACTTCAAGCCCAACCTGAAAGTATCACAAATACTTGTAGAGGGAATAGAATGAAAGAGAGTAAACAAATATCACGTGATATTAGTTAAACGACTTTGTTTGTCGGAATGATTACTTTTTACCTCATAAATTTTGATAAGACATATCAAAATGGAACGAAAGAAACGTTCAGTACCTGAAAAACCTAGAATAAAATAGCTTCTACCACATTTCTTCACCGTTAATAATATGCCACGTGTAACTTAATTCCATACTCTTTACTCAGTACGCCATCCAAGGATTATAGATTTTTTCATCGCCGAAAGTAGCTGCAAACAAACGGAAAGTTTTACATTGCGGATTACGTAATTTATCTAGGAAGAACACATCCAAAATATTTGTATTTCTTCGGCAACGGTCTCTTCCGAGACACTATATACAAAATTGAATTAACAAATGAATTACAATGATATGTCAACGAAGTCATTTGGAATGGAATGACTCACAGCAACGTAATTACAGAAAAGTCAGAGACTCTAACGGGGGAAAAGACATTACAGAATTCTGCTAACGCTATACGATAAAGACACCTTTTGAATAAATCCCCGCGAAATTAATCCCTCCAATTGGATCTATTTTCAACTGGCACAAAAGGATAAAGCAGAATCATCGGCCAAAGGTAGATTAAGGACTGAAAGAACAGTCACATAAAATTGTTCGTACAACATTATTCAATTAGTAAACACAATTGAAGAGACGTTCAAGCATGATTTCGCAACATGTTTTTAGACATTCCGCAGATTGGTCCTGTTTTCAACCTAGGAAAATTGTCGTTGTCATTTTACACTATTTCAAGCCCACATTTTTATCCACTTGGCGGTGCTCTCTTTCAAAATTTTAGTAAGCGGTTGGCCGATCCAAAACCATTAGAAAGACGAACCCAAGGGATGAGGGGAGGAAATGGCCACACAGGGACACTAGTTCGGAGTACCTACTCCAAATATTCCATTAGTCAGGATTAACGTAGCACTATCTCGAGGATAACCACGCCTACAAAGAGCTTTCATGTAGCATAGTTATTTATATGAAGTTCTCAGACGACGATTGTGTTCTGACACCCTTCAGTTGTTTTCGGTTCACACAGCCGAAAAAAATACCTACGGAATTCCTGCAAGAAAGTCAATATACAAACTTGAAATCTGACCGAAATGATGTTTTTTTCCCTTCGAGTTTTATTCTAGTTGAGAGATGCGAAGAAAACACTTCAAAGAACAATGTCCAACTCAAGTGAGAAACGAGAGACCCTTCCGCTCGCGGTCACCATCGCAGTGCTCGGCGGGCGCAATAAACAACGGGGCTTTAGTCAACGAATTGTTACAAGTCTCCCCCGAAATCCGAGTGACCGCGAGATATCGGAGCTCGGACCTTGGTCTCCAAGTGTTGTACAGAGGCACTTTTGAACAAAAAGAAAAAGAAAAGAAACAAAGCGCTCTCTTCAGTTTTCTCTCCCTTGGGTCTCTCCTTCCTTCTGGGTCACGGACCCAAACTAGAACACGGCCAACTTCCATTTTCGGCTACCGCGAAAACAGCGCCATGAATCCGGCTTGATAGAAGGAGTGGCTCGGCCATTCATTCACACGGCGAAGATCCCAAGGGGACGAGAGTACGTCACGACACGTCCCGATGCCGATAGCGGCATGACACGGAAGCATCGATGCCCAGCCGGAGCTGGGCGCAGAATGAAAAATTCTGATACGTCCTCCTTGGCTCGTACTCCAAGTCATGTCCCAAACTCCACACCCACTCCTTATGTCACTATGTTTAGCAGGGTGTACTCCAAGTTGTTATCCATAGCTCGTTTGGCCCTTCAATCTCGATTCTTTTTGGGCGTCATTGTGTCAAGCGTCATCGATAACAAAACATCGCAAGGATACCAACTACGGAGGCCAAGTTGCCCCACATCCACTTTTTGTGGGAGTGGATTTTGGACTGATGCCTCAGAATAGGGGCTTTAACGCACATATCAGGAAGTATGACAAACTCTGCAAAGTGATTTTGATCTGGAAATTGAAACGAGGACATTCATTGGAATTCTCATCTTCAGCATTGGTTGAAGACCATTCGTCAGCTCGTACATTCGACCCATATCGCCACGTTCAATACTTAAAATCACATAGTAAATATTACTTGGTTCGATCTGTCTTTCTTGATTGGTCTAATGTGACATCACTTTAGCCCCTAGCCCACACTTGCACACATTAGTGAAAAGGGATTTAGATCACTTGCTTAAATAAGAGAACCCATCCAAATATTTAAAACTCAAGAATATCTATAAAAAATGATTTATCGACGTTTCCATGCCACTTCCAGACAATGTGCCTATTCGATCATGAAACATAATCAAATAACTAACAAACAATAACTCACGGCTGGGAAACAGACATCACACATGACGCAACGTCCATCCGGAACTTACCAGTGTAGTCTTTCATAAGCTGTTTACTCTATCCATTAAACTCGAAGGAAAGGAGAAAAAAATCTTGCCTTCACGCTCCGGTTGGCACGGCGAAGAGAGGAACCTACATATCCTCCGATACGGAAATCGCATATTGGTCTCGTTCTCTCCCAGTGGATCACGAGGCCGCCAATTGGAGGGATGGGCCAAATAATGAAGTGGATCGCAAATTGTGTTTCCGTTTCCATTTGTGAATGACACAAGACTTTATATCGACGCACTTGGCCACCCTTCAACACAGTCGGCACTATCAATGTTCGACTTCATGACATGGTTGATCACAAATGAACACCGCGTCGATGATGTCCAAAAAGTGGGAAATGTGATTGATGCATCCCACGTCTCCTGCATTGCATTTGGTATTTCCCCTGTTTTTCTAGTTTCTCAATGCCACAATGTCAACTTCCCACCTGTATCTCGCAAGAAGAAATAATGCGTGATTTGTTTTGTTCAGCACAAGGAAACAGTTCACTACTACAGAGCTCCGTTATCCCAGATAAGTGGGCCCCCATATAGTTTTCCCATCAAGAAACAAAGAGTTAAAAGCAGAAAATTATGGCAACATTTACTATTAATTTAAGTTTCAAACTGATTAAAAAAACATTCCAATTGAAAAATAAATACTACTTTCACAATTTCAACGACAGAAAAGAAGCAGGAAAAGGTGTTGATAGTACAAAAAATGGACATATATCCTTATTTTTCATCCATCAATTTATACTGCATGCGACATAAAATGCTTCCTCGCTCCATGCGCCTCAATTCCATTAGTCACACGTATGGCCTAATTAATTAATGAACAAAAATTACTACAAAGTGGTTTTTTAAGAATTTAATCCGTTTAATATTTTGCCACGCGGTGAAATAATGACAGCGAAACAATGATATTATCACACATTAATCCTCACAAGCCACCACCAACTTTTATTAATCAAGTGGGAATTATATCCAAAATTCAAAGACCTCCACAGAAAAACATGTCAATGAGCCGGCTTGTGCGCCCGCATAAGTGCGCAGTGCATCAACTCCAAGGAAGAAAGCAGAGATTATCTGACTTTACCCAGATTTAGTAAGTCTCCGGGATTGGTGAACAACTGGTGTGACCATTTAAAACGCGAGCAGTCGGAGGAGGTGGGAAAGTTATAAGCGGAGGGCGGATGTGTGGGCAGAGGAAAGTGGGAAACGCATCGGGTAGGATGGGAGGGGCCGTGGGGGAGGGGTCGGTGGTTTCGGAATGAGGGGGTGGATGGCAACTAGCAGAGTGCTCGGGGGCCACGTGGGAGGGGGTGTGGGGGGGGGGGAGAGGCGCTGCCCATCACTCCCCGAAGCTTCTGGCCACCGTGGACCCAAATTCCTTTGGCACTGTTCGCAGCGGGAGATGGGACGCCAGCAACACGCGACGGAACGCCAAACGAGTCCCTGAACGGCGTCCGCGAGAAAATTCAATTTGATGAAAGGTGGCATGCTTTCCAGTTCGGGATATAAATGCTTGAGAATTATACAGAAAAGGACCCGCGGCTGGGATCTGGCCGGCAATGGCTCAGAAACCGCAATAAACGTGAACCGTATAATAAGCACGCATTATACTACCGCGGGGTTTGTTTCGTGAGACACTAAATAGGCTAGCATTATTCCAAAAAGTCCAAAAATTTTTATAATCAAATTGTCCACTAATAGAGTTGATTGGACCCGATTCTATCAAAGTGATCTTAGTCATCACAAACGAAGACTGCATTAGGCGATTTTCAAATTCTACTTCAGTAATGTTTCAACTCACTTTCTCTTTGTTATTAGCGAATCAACTCTAAAGGCATACAACTAATAAATTAATTAATAAACCTAAACTTCGCAACTGCTCCACGAAAAAAAAAAGATTTGCAAATAGTTTAATAGATGCAGCAATCCAACCTTTATTGCGGAAAGCGTTTCTTCCTAAGACTAGCCACATGTCTGGTTTTCGCATCGCATCCGCTAACAGCTTGCACATGTGATGGACTGAATACACAAGATGATGTTTCGTGTTACGGGTCTGTTAGATTCCCTTAGACATAAAATACCGATACGGGGGGGAGCAGTGATACAAAAATACGTACGCAAGGCGAGAATCGAACATATAGAAATCAATATCCTGTTTATTCTACACCGGTTATCGACGCTTCAACTTAGTAGAAGAAGTAGGATTAATTTGTTTATTGATGCATTCCTTCTTCTCTGGTAAAACACCAATTGCCATTTCTTGTTCCTCAAACAAAATAAATCACTACGCCTATCACTGTTAACGCGATTCGAAAGCGGCAGGTGCCAATACCGAACGAAGTACAGTAGAGTGCCATCGGGGACATGATGCTAGTACGAAAGACTGGAAGCGACTCATTTCATTTCTCAAAAGTTTTAGGGTCGCCATCGGACAAGGATAATCACCGATGCTGAAGATGAGCGGAGGGAAGTAATTACAACCCCGCTGACGTGAAATTTCCCCATGGAGGTGATGAGAGTTCCATTATCATCTCCCGGCATCCTCTCACTTCTCTCTCCATTCCCCACCCTCCTCCTTCTCGAAGAGTTTTGAGAAACGCGAAAGCTCCGCCCTGGAGGTTGCGCCGGTGCCAGCGATCTCGGATTAAACATCATTATAAAGAGTGACCCAGTTTTTTTTCCGCTGGAAAATTTCCAAATAAAAGTTAAACATCACTTCCAACACTGGTTATAGAAAGATGAGAAAATCGAATGTGGCGAGAAGAGAGTAGAAAGAGAGCCAACGACCTTCCTTCGCGTGGCAAGAAAATCCCCTAAATCCATTTACACGGAATGCAGAAGCTAATTACGAAAGGCACGTAAGGGAGGTGCCCAAGTGAGAAGGCATTCAATACAGAAGCTATGTATCATCTCGAACTCCATCCATCTCCACTTTGGAGCCTGACATTCTTTCTGCTCGGGAGACCGTGATGCTAAATTAAGAAAGATGATGGACTGAAATATTCCTTTCCCTTTCAAAAATGAATGCTCGAACACGACGGATTAATCACAGCCACAAGTGTTGTTGAGAAGATTATAAAAATAGCAAGATTATATCATTATAATAGTATCGCAAGATTACATTATTATAATAGTACCGCAAGAATTAGAGTAATGATGGAAGCTCAAGCAAAAGTTGAGAGATACGGAACTCTCAATATCTTCCTTCAAAAACCATTCACTACCGAACCTAATACACCATTAAGTTTGACTAAAAGAAATTTGATGTTAAATATCACTGAATTAAAGTCCATACGCAACTCAGGGTCAATGGAACGAGGGCTTACACATCTTCCAATGCGATCTCCTTTAAAACAACACTATCACTTGTGCTAGGACCAAAGCGATCATATTCAAGGAGGAATCCATCAACTCCTAAGGCAACTGACGTTCGCTGTCAGTTTTAATTAAGAACCCGCACAGAGCCCGTGAGTGTGCCACGGGAATTGCACACTCGACACTGATACAAATCACCCGTTCATCTAACCATCGGCTACTCACACTACCTCATGGATGGAGCGGCACTGCCCCCAGACTTGATCTTGAACAGCCAAATACTTGGGGATATGCATTTGATGTCAATTCTAAAGGCGTAACTTGTGCTCACGAACACACTTATTAACTTTACACTATTAAATTGCCATTCTATTTTTCGAAGACCTTGACCATTAACTTCATAGATCAGATTTAAATGGCATGGTAATGTCAGAATGCATATGAGAATACGGAGTATTTCCAACCCGCAATCAATACATAGGAGGGAGAATACTTCACGAATCAAGATACCATGAAGTACGTGCCGATAAAAATGGCAAGCGTGTTTTTAAATAAAATAGAGAAGACATTCTTAACACTAGCCGGCACAGTCGTTGTGTTCCACGAGAGATAAATTCATGAATACATTATGTATCGAATACATCGCTACCACAAGTTGCTCCAAGAGCTCAAACTCAGAACATTTATTTAATTTGTATAAGTCCGAAAACAGCAATTCGGCCTTTACATTGAACTTTGAGCAATGGTATAAAAATTTGACCATTACAAACACCCAAGCCCTAAGTGGAGGAAAAACCCACCTAGGCGGCAATCGAACCCGCGACCTCTGAGTTGGCAGGCAAGAACGTAACCCCGACGTCTCCGGGGCCGGTAAACATTTAAAAAATTACATTACAAAATGATAGCAACTTCAGTATGCCGTTCACTTTCAAAGCAATCCGCATACAGGATTAGAAGAAGCATTTTATTATGATGAAGAAAAACAAAAAATTAATGCATTTGATTATGATAAAAATTTAGATAACAGAAGGAATATATCCGACTGCGTCCCGCTCCACTTCGCTGCTCCCGAGTTGCTGTTGACCATAACAGAACTTTCGGCTGAGGCAGTTTATTTGGACAGGAGAGACATACGTCATTCATACTTCTTTCCACAACTGGAATACTACGCGTATTCCCCGCCGTATGCGGCGGCAGGAAACGACGGTTTACAGTTTTCCACGAAAGGGTGATTAAGGAAGCGACGAAGTAATACCGGGAACCTCTTTCGCACGGCCAAGCTGCACTTTGGCGGAATGCAGCTTCACGTGCACTCGCGTGAAATGCAGCTCAATGAGATCAATTACACCAGCTTAACTCCAACTTAACATCAACAGGCTAGAAGTGCAGTAAAAATATATATAAGTACTACAGTATCAAAGTTCACGACTCTCCGGGTACAACACGCTCGACATACTCTCATTTCGTGTACGCTAAACGAACGCAAGGCGTCAGTTTCACTTCTGTGTTTATGTTAGATAAAAATTATTTTATTCAGACGATGATTAGCGAATGAAAATATTTATAGTTCATTTATTATGGAATGTACCTAGTCAATGATGAATAAAGTTGGATTTACAGATAGTCTCATCAAAGAACAAGAGTACTCGATATGGGATGCAAATCGGTCACAATAAAATGATGGCAATGTAATTCTTAAGGAAAAGGCGAAGCCATAAACATTGAAGCTGCTTGGTATACTTAAGAGCCCGTAAAACAGTTAACTTATAAAAAGGCAACGATATCAAAGTGTAAAAAATCATTCGGCTTCCCTGGAACCGAACCCGGACCCCACTCCATTAAAGTTACTCTCGCGGCATCTCCTGCAGTTCTTTGAATTCGTCAAAGGTAAACACTTCGCGTTGAAAAGTTGGCTCAAACCTCGTGGACTGCGGCGCAACGCGCACTACTACGAATAATTGTGATGAATGTACGGTATTTCGCAACAACATCTTATTCCTTAATATACGCTTCCTTTACTATTGACGTATTTTAGAAGAAACTGGACAAAGTACAAAGAGCATTAAAAGAAGATACAGATAACGATATACGGTAGATAGGTATATCGTTACGTAAAGAAGCATTCACAAAGAGAAGGGAGTTGATGACGAAGACATGAAGAAAAGCGTTAAAGAAAAGATCAGTGAAACCTGGGGAATGGAGCTTGTTTTGTACGGCTCCGAAAGCTAAGGTTATTTGAGCAAGTGTGAATTGGAGGATACTGAGAATTGGGTGTGGAAAAGAAATTAAAAATAAAATGGACACAAAGGAAATCAAACGAAGTGCAAGGCATAGTAGGATAAGTGACGGCCGTTGGGAGGAAGCCGAGGAAGGCAGAAAAAGAGTATGGCAATATATTGAGAGAGGCAGATCTTAACTTCTAGGTCCTTCAACAACTTATAGTATTCTGACCGGCAACCTACTGGCAAAAATATGAAGTCAGCCAATTGGATTTACAATTCTGCGGTCCCTGAATACGGTTACACATGGTCTTGAAAAGAACTTCGGCAAAAAATAAACGAATCACTTAATTTTTTGCTTCTACGGCTTCTCTAACTTTGGTTCCCTGAATATATTCTCAAATGCCTTCCACATATCATCTATCCTTGCGTTTATCTTACAATCTACGCATTCCTAACGCAGCCTTCAACTCTCTTGCTCGTTCTATATCATTTTACCGTTCTATCGTTCGGGCTTTCGTTCAACATCCTCTCTTTTTCTACCCTAATCGACACTTCCACGGAGATCTACATCTACATTCAGCCAATAGTTTTCCTTCTTATCTGCACGTCCTTTTAAAAAGGCCTTCAATCTACGCTCATCCTCATTTCTTAAATCCCACGTTTCGGTAACAAGCAACGCTGCGCTCTTAATTTTTCTTGACTTATCTTATTTTGACGTTTAGACTGAGGATCGCCAATGCTACGGATTCCTGCTCTCTCACAATGTCAGCCCTCCGGTTAAGCGACTGGAAAGGCGTCTGATCAAAGTGGGTTCGCAATTCGAGTGCAGGCCTCACATAACTCGTAATAAAACCATAAAAAAAGACAACAGGAAAGAACCTCATTTATATTCTTACGATATATGTTATTATTATGAATAAATTTATTGAAAGTAAAAGTTTTAAAATAACTAAATTGATAATAGTAGTATCATCATCATACGAGGAGGCATCATTTGCTCTTGCATTACTCAGCCACGAGTCGAGAGCTGCGAGGTTCTCGAGACGCTATTCCGTGTTTAACCTGTTCAACCTTACTCTGACTGCCACTTTCTAGGGCGGACATACAGGTTCAGCTTTTAAATGGGAAGAGGTAATGCATGGAGACTACTCGTATACGGCATGCAATCTGTATGAGACACAGGAATACTTTATTTCTATGGCATAATGCCATAAAATATATGTGGAATGATACAAAACAGATTTAAATTAGCTAGGGATGGAATAAAAGACGGGATATCTGTATATCGTTTCACAAAACGAGAACTTAATAAGATATTCTTAAGAGGCAATATTTTCTAGTGCAATCGGTTTAGTTGTTTCATTGAAATTGAAGATCTTCAAGTTAGGATTTCTAAAAACGCCCAATCAAGTTAAGTACTTTGTCGTTTGAAATCAGCCCTAAACTGCCATTCTTGGTAACTTACCTTCAAATCAGCCGACACCAAGCTCATCCTCGAAACTCCTTATTTTATTCCTCTTAAATGCAGTTCTTTCATTCTTAATAAATCAAAAAGCATGAAGCTGCAGGCTACAACAAAGCTATATCGTCCGACCCAAGTTTTTGGTCTTCTCGGTCATTCACGTGGAAATTAATGAGACGATTGGCACGCAAGGTAGGAATCGTATATTTGGGCTGGCTAAAGATGCCGCGGGCTACAACATTCTCAGATGAAAGAGTTCCTCGTATCCATTTGATGCAATTTTATTCAACGTGATGATTTGACTCTTTCACATTTTATTTGTTTCCTGCATACATCCATTTAATAGCCTACGCCCCGTCCCCCGACGGCGTCTTAAGAAATAAGCATGCATAAATAATAGTAAAAGAAAAGCCTCAAGTAAAAAATGTAATGATTTTTGCGAGCAAATCAAATCACCCTCGGAGCCTTCAAGGGGGGCCGACAGATGCGAATGGTCGTTAGGTGACGGGGTAAAGAGGCGACGAACTAACGAACGGATACCAAAGTTCAGGAACACAGAGCGGCGACAGACACGTCAGAGATGACAATGTGTGGGTGGAATGGAAGGAGGAGTGAGAAAGAATGGTGGGGGGGTGGACATCCTGGTAAAGGAAGACTCCGGGACTCGTGGAGCACAAAGGCCATCGGCCACACGCGTACGACACCCTTTAAAGGAACGCTCAAGAAATAGTAAACAAGCGACGATCGGATGAACGCTCTCACCATAAGGTACGCGACGGTATGCCATCCGCCCTTCCTCCAACCGTCACCGGCGCGAGGAAAAAACCGAAAAGGTCGGCTATTCGCGTGGGTGAACGAGGAGGCCATTGACGGACACGCGCATGCGATGCGTCAGCACGGAATACTTACATAAACCCCGTTCCGCATTGAATCCAAAGGGGTCGCCATTTCGGACGAGGCTGACGACGCGATTGTGAGCCAAAAAATCACGAATGACCGTGATCTCTCTAGCAGAAGCATTCCCGAATGCTCATGGCGAAGTTCAGGGAGGATGAAATGAGACACGTTTATTTGGAATAAAATTTCGGACCACCGCTGTCCCCTATAAACTAAACTCACCTTGATTCCTGGTCTCCTGCCACTACGAAAATTCCGAGCCAGCCAAAGGAAAACTGGGGCGGCAACTATCGGTGCCGCAGGTGATACGGTCACCTGAGTCTTCCTTGGTTGAGGGTAATATTCTATACGACCAAGGTTATCGGAAGACCTTTAAAATCAAAATATTAAAATCTAGGGCCAGATTTCATGGAGGGGGTAAGCTGAATTGAAATTAAAAAACTATTGTAGCAATACCAATGGGCCCAGACTTAAAGAACAGAAACAATACACACAAGGGGCACGAGATGGATATGCTTCAGGAAAAATTATAATAAATTACTATAAGGCACATACATGTATTACTCGGTTTAATCTGGAGCGACGGCTAACAGGATAAATTTTAAATACAAAATATGTATGTTAAATGGGACGTAGATGAAATGATCTCAACCAAAAAGCACATTTATGGGATTAATTCCCAATAAATGTGCTTTTTCGGCGAAATGTTAAATGGGACGTAGATGAAATGTTCTCAACCAAAAAGCACATTTATGGGATTAATTCCCATATTCCCATAATAAGTCTGTTCTCGCAAGGACACTGGAGTCAATTTTTTTCAATGGTGCCAACCGAAAGATATCCCAGTCAGACAGTTGACAAACTACTCTCCACTTTCCAGAAATGGAAGAACATGATAATAAAGAGTAAATGTTTAAAAAACTTAATTATCAAAACACGACTCTAAAACTATGATTCTCGAATTCCACGGGGATGGAGATGGTGCGGTGGCTAACGTACTGGCTTCCCGCCGTGAGGGCCCGGGTCCGAATACCGGCGGCGATAGATATTTTTCAGTGCTGTCCCGATCGACACTTGAGGTGCTTTGTGGAGACCATTTGAGTGAGTACGCCGTCCGTCGGATGGGACGTTAAGCTGCGGACCCCTTAGCGTCTTTCTTTAAGAGCAGGCTAACGCCGACGCCGGGTTTTTCTCCACTCTTCATTCTTTCCTGTCCATCCCTAATGGCGCAAATGACCTCAGCTGTCGGTCGCCTCCCATAAAAACTACTAGTACTACTCGAGTTCCACAGTCTCTACTGCCAATCTTTGTTACCTCGCCCCGTTTAAATTTTTTATCTTTACTTACAATTTTTCTTGAATTAATTTTTCCTCTACTACCTGAAGCCCGTGATAAGAGTGACCGTCGGTTGCGGAAGTACAACCTTATGCGGTGGGTTGCAAGCTTCCATTTACACGCCTGTTGTTATGATTTTCATAAAAATAGCTCCAAAAATGGGATGAAACTTAATACTGTTATTGTTTCCGTCGTGCTCCAAGGACAAACTTATATCTTTATAAAAAATTGGTCGATCGGCTAAATCGACCAGTATATTAGAAGTCGGCGCGACGGTTCCAAAGTTGTACGGAAAAGATATTTTCCGACGCATCACTGAAGATTATCGCTGAGAAAATATAATCTTCCTTACCTTATTTCGGAAATCATACACACAACACTGACGCACAACTCTGTCACTCATCACATTTGGTCCGTGCAGAGCACAAATTTCCCGATGAACGTCAGCTACTTTAAAGTTTTTTTATCAGTAAAATCCTTATCACCGAACGAACTTCACATTTGGTGGAAATTTCAACTGTATTGTTCTTTTTGACTCACTACCGTTAACAAACGACAAGCGGCGCGACCTTCCAATCACTGCAGCTCGAGGCATACTGACGTATTGTGTACGTCAATACAGCAACCATTCGGCTTCCTATACTAATTCTCATGTTACACGAAAACGGAGGTTATTTTCTGGACAGCTCTCGCGTTTGCGTATGAATATGTATGTACGTATGAATATATACATATGTGCGTTTGTGTGTGTGTATATATAAATATATATATATATATATATATATATATATATATATACATATATATGTACATATATATGTACATATATATGTATATACACACATTCAAACACGAAAACCCACTACATGGCGTACACGAATTCATTCACATGGATACATATATAAGGAAAAGGGATAGGAACACATGTCAGAGATAGGAACATCGGTCCAGTAAGCCGAGGATCCGTGGTTCGAACCCCGGTCAAGGAAACTTTTTTCCGCTGGTGATCTGCTCGATTCCACCTTCCCCAACATTCCTGTGTTCTTCTTTTATAAGTGTTCCTATCCCTTTTCATTATATCTGTATCCATGTGAATGAATACATATATATTTTTTATATATATATATTATATACATAAATAATAACCACAGTAAACAACCCGAAGGCCGGTTTGGTAGATGACGGTAGAGTTCACCCAGTACTAAGCCCGACGGCGTGTGAAATTTACACATCAGGTAGGGTGGCCCATTCCTTTCCCTGCGCCGGTTATGGATTCCCAGGAAGATTTGTCACCGGAAAAATCACATAGCTTGTGTGGAGCTGCAGGTGCCCAGAGAGGCTTGCCCGGAAATCGAGCCCGGACCCTCCGGTCAGTAGACCAACGCTCTACCCACGGACTACCGCGACCTACATTATATATATATGTTTGTTTGTGTATATATATGTATATACATATATATATATATATATATATATATATATATATATATATATATATATGTGTGTGTGTGTGTGTATATATATATATACACATACATATATATACACAAACAAACATTATATATGTATATGCATATTCATATTCACGTGGAGTTACCTAAGCGTTTACTGCTTGCTAGATAGAAGGCAGAAATATGGAATTATTGACTCATACTGGCTTTCCAATAGATGAAGTTAAAATTTCTTTTCCGTGACTCGGAACACTGAGGGAAGAAGAAAATTTCCCCCAGATGGGACCCTGAAACGTGAGGACTCCTTGTCTTCAACTGCATATGATAATCGCTCTTTCGCATTCTTCCATGACAATTGGGCTCAAGGATACGCGGATGTTGCGATCACGTCGACTGCACTAACCTTAAAACTAATTGAAAAAGCCACGCGTATGGCTAGGAGATAGTACATTACGTTCAAGGGAAAACGCCGACATAAAATCCTTTACGTGGGAAAGATATGCTGAAATACAGATTGCTTATTCTTTTACGGTTCCTCGCTCATGACAGAAAAGCACCGCTTATTTTTAATGCGCGTGCATGGACCGGCGCCTGTATTTTTTGAGACGCAGAGAAAACACGAGCGTCGATGGAAGCCAGGCATTTAGGAACGCTCAGCGAGTATCATTTAAGGCTAGGGCTTTGCGTTGGAAGTAGATGAAGAGATTTAAAAAAAGCATGCATTTCGACTCGTGATATCGCGACGCAGAACGTACGACTAAAGGAGGGACACGGAGAACCGAGGCAAGCATTCCCTAAAGAAAAGTTTAATCAAAGAGAAAGGAATGCTCAGTCCTCGCCATCCGCCACCGAGAGAATCAGTTGAGATCTCAACATGGACGACAAAGCGTCGAGGCTTTTCGGGATCTTACGGTTGGCAATGGTGCTAAGAAAATAGACTAAGCCATCGGAGAGCTCATAAAGTAAAACATAATTTTAATATTTTAAAGCTCATCACATTTTTTCCCCTGACCGCGGAGTGAGCATTAAAAAGATAATTAAAAGCCTTGTAGATTCACCTCCCCAAAAAAAGTTGGCAACATTCCTCTTGGTGAATTGGGTAACATTTTGGAAACTGAGATACCTCTCCTCAACAACAAAGCGTTTCTTATAGATAAATCGGAGTAACGTTCTACATACGAGAGAGAAATATTCTTCATAAATTAGCTATTCATACAAAATAAATTAGGAGAAGTGACAATGTGGTTATCATACAAGGAAATCAAAGAGGAGAGATTCACTATAACAAAGAAAGGAGTAAGTTATAGTGGTCCTTATTCCTTTTATTCCACTCAAAATATTAGACTAGAAAGAAATAAACTCGCTCACTTTCACAGACAGAACAAAATTAAATTGAAGTAAAGCAATCATTAAACTTACGCAATATTTTCTGCTTTGACTATGACCCAACGTATTAGACATGGGCATATGCATGGCAAAGCTTAATATATTCGAGTTTTGTGATAAAAACTGTTCACCTTATTTCTAATGTTACCGTCGGATGATAAAGTGCTTCCACAAAATTTACCGTTCAAAGGCACATTCTCTGTAACTATTTATGCCCTACGCTAGCAAAGTGCAAGTTTGGGAACTGTCTCTAAGAAAACTCAATAACAAAAGAATTAAAATTTGCAGAAAAGTGATATTTGGAGTGAGCAGTTTTTAAGCGTCATAAGAGGAGAAAACGTAGCATTTCCTTGATTGCACAGCAGGTGCCATTACTCGAGAATGCATGCTCCCATTTCCCTAGCCAGTTATCTCGGGAAACGAGAGGAAAACATACCCAATACCTTTCCTTTTGCTTGCATAGATGTTCATAAATGTAGACGTGGAACATTAGAACATTTTTCCTTCATAAAACGTTGCTGGTTAATCGATCTAATTGGGAGTGAAATATTGTTTTGAAAGAAAATGTAATAAATACTTTAAATAATGCATAATAGCATATAAATGTAAACTTTAAAATTTCGAGATTTTAATGATATTGAATAGAGATGCATGCCATTAACAGAAAAAGTCTTCAACAACAATCAAGGCATAGCTGCTTAAATGATATCGATGTCTAAAACAATCTCGAAGGGAATACTAAATATCTTCGAATCGGGTCGAAAATCTTGATTTATTCAAAAAATTAAATTTATTCATTCAATGATTTAACCGTAACTTAAAAGACGGAGTATACAATCCCTAATGATTCATCCAATAGTCATGTAAAAATAAAAAAGAAGAAATGTCGGAAAGATTAAAAATGTTTAAAGGCGGAACCCTAAGATGAACATTAGCAGAGCGGTGCTCGGGCCGCTCCCTGCACAATACAACTTCCTCGGTCGGCGAGAGGAGAAACACAAACACCCTGCAGTTGCATAAGCAACCTCTTCGCCTCCACCTATGTCAATCACCCCAAATTATTTTTGGGCACGGATCGCTAACCAGGAGCCACCGGGAGGGTCCGTCTCAGGTGTCGGGCAAGCAGATTACGCCCCGTCCATGCGATGTGCAGGAAAACTGCCAAGGCGGAGAGTTGTTGCTTGCCCTTTCGATATGTCACGATGCCAGATCAAAAGGTTATTTTTTTGTTGTAACGCGGAAGGAGAAACATGATCGTAGCTGGCTCGACCCGCGAAAACCGCAGTAAAACAAAAAGGAGTTCTACATGTAGCCCCTCGGTGGGTATTTGTACCAAGTTACAACGTAAATTTACGAAAATTCCACGTTTCGTTACATCCGATACCCATAAAGACTAGCGGAAAAGAATTGTCACGGTCGCAATTTCGAACAAGATTTTACTTCTGAATAGTTGATTCAGTTCAAATGTACTTCTCATGTTGCAAGGTAGTGAGTGATACGAGTATGTATGTAGAAGGCAGTGATAACACAGAGAACGTTGAGTACGCGGGATAGGCAAGGGAAGAAAGTGGGCAGCTCGAAAGCAGACAAAAGCTACAAAGAAATGAAGAAAGAATAATGTAGGGCAAAGAAAGAGGAAGTTCACGCAATGCTCAAGAAGTAAGTAGTCTTAAACTTACCTCAATGAGCTAGAACCTTAGTAGAAGTTATTTGACGTCTATAAAAACGATTAGTTCGCATGGGTGAACAGAGAATGAAAGATTATCATAGTGCTCAATGCAATTTCGGAAGTCCGCCACTATGTACAAGCATGTAAAACGGTTTTCAGGAATAGGAACATAATTCTATATGATCCAGCTATGAAAATAAATAATGGGATATGGGATAATATATCGGAATCTTTTCCTCTCATGCTACAAATGGCTCCAGCAGCCACCAAGAATAACAATGCATTTAGTGCTTCCCAAATTCCGAAGGTCAATTACAACTTAGAAAATGACGAGCAATCGTTACTTTGGTTTTCCCGTCATTTATACCATTCACTCGTGAGAAAAATACTATGCCGAAATACATTTTTATCACCATTTGCAATAATTTAGTGGTTACTGAAGCGTTTGGCGCAGGACCACTTTCTTTGTCCGGAATGCTCTTTTCTATGAAATTACTTGTCAAATTGAAAGCGATAAATACTCGACTGAATGATCGTTAACTACTGGCTCTGTCGAAGAATGGCAATAAAATAAATAAGAGTTAAGGAAACATCCTGAATGCATTAAATAGATTAGCAAGAGTAAATTATTAAGTGACTTTTGTGAGAAAATGCATTTGCGGATCAATTATCCCAATGCATTGAATATCAGTTATTTCTTCGAATTGAATTTCAGATATAACTTCACTAACGAGAATGCTTGACACTCGAGATGCTCTTACGTGATGCGTGATGTTCTCTCTCCACACGGTTTTCATTTTCCGCACCAGCACTCATTATTTTCGTTTGAGGATAACTTAATAGTAAGTTATTCAATAATGCTGTTAATACATTTCAACAGCATGTCCTGGCGGTCGAAATCGAAAAAAATCGGCACTTAGAAGTTACTGTGGGGTGAAAATAAATTACCTTTGACTGGAAACTCGATTACATTCACTGTCTAAATCGATGCCAAGATCTAAAGATCAAACGGGTTCACACTAAATGTCGAAGGAAGGAGGGGATTAGAGGGGGTCTAGTTCAGAGCCAAACCCAAACTGGACTAGATTAGCGTTCTCTGAAAAGTTCCGGCGAGGGACGAAATCATCAATTTGAGTTTTTTAGAGAGTTTTTTTTCTCAGAATCAAATGAATTTAAAACACTGGCCCGCTAATAAAATTTGATGGCGACTCTCACGGTAAATTGAAATAAGGGCAAAAGCTAAAAGAAGAAAGGAACATAAGACGTAATGTGCGTATAGTTTATGCATTTATGTACATGAGTATTTGTTCCATTTCATCAAAAATCATGATTTTCGATGGAGGCGCATGGATCAACTGTTTTTTAGCTGTTGCGTAAACGATTTACCGAAATCATCTCTGGGTGTTATTATCAGATGAATCAAGATCGGAAGCATACGTTCCTCTTTGTGCATTAATCAACAATGGATTGAACGAATATTCAATAAAGTTTTCACGAGTAGCTACGAGATTCAGATGATTAAGGATAAGAGTAACTTGAGGAGTTACTTGTATGTATAATTTCGAGCATAACTATCAAACGATGAATTTTACGACTGCGTGCCCGAATGGAGAGGGAGCCCTCACTGCCAAAAATTATTTCCAAAATAGGGAGTGAAGTACATAAGTTTTTCAGGGAGGCCCTTACGATAAAATTTGTTAGGGATGCCACCGAAATACCACGTCTATTTCGCGTATTGGATTATTCTTAGCCCACTAACCATTCCAGAATCCAGATGCAAGTGGTAATCGGAATATAACTGATAGACATCCAACGGCGGCACCGACTCCGAAAGTATCTGGTTCAAGCCGAAAGTAAATATAGCTCTCCTCACAAGATAGTTTTTTTTCAAGAGGGAATGATCTTCACCGCAATGCATCATGTCAGACCTTGGAATGCCCTTCAATGCAAACGTAAATTTTTGTAATATTCATCATCCAAAGACGTCACAGATCTTCTAAAATATAGGACAAAGAGCTAAAAAATGTTGGAAGCCAGTCAACAGAGATCATTGAGTTACAATGCGGGGACAAATAATAATGGTCCAAAGAAAAACTTACTGAAGTAGGAGGGCATTAATTTGCGGTCGGCGAAATGGCAATTTAAAAAAATATTAATCTTGCAACTAATACTGAAGAGACCAGCCAAACGAAAATAAATTCTCCAAGAAATTTTTATTCAATGTTTTGCCATTTTTAAATCAAAGTTCTTGATCACAAACGTACCTTTAGATGTTACTTACTTATTATAGAGATACCCGAGATACATATATTACATAAATATCCCTCTGTCAGTAAAAATCACGCAATATCATCGGCAAGCGGCAATATTTACCCCGTATCATTTGACTCGTTGTCAGGCGCGTTGCTTCTAGAGCAGAAAATGAATCCCCTGGCGAATAACAATCAACTCAAATGTTATGAACACGTGCAGGTTCACTCACAACTAGAAAAACCAATTTTGTCCTTTATTTTCACGACGCCAATCTTCTGCAAGAATCTTAATTACGAGGCCGGACTCGATAATAGTTCTACATCAGGTGCATAATTGTTAGGCAGGACTCGCACGGTTTTGTTCGAGAACCAGCCCACATACTGGCAAAGCATTCGACCTGCGCCCGCACCTTGGATTCTCATAGGTGCTACAGAGGATTTAATTTTAACCCCAAGCCCTCTCTCTATCTTCCCCTTTCCCTCCCTCTTCGTAAAATTCACCACCTCTCTCTCTCTCCCCCTACGAAGACATTTCAAGCCGACGGATAAAAAAAATACCACTTATAAAATGCACGGGTCTGAGTTGGGATTTCCCCGTTCTAAACATACCTCTACACCGTACACCAACCATAAAAAGAGAAGCGCGACATCCATTTTCTGTAAAGAAGTTTTAATTGTCTTTAATCACGTTAGGCTTACTTAGATTAAAACGCCTACCCTTCACTCCAAAGCTTCTCTTACGACGCAAGTTTTATTCAGTAACTGTGAGGAACACGTTGTTTTCAGTTACATAAATTAGAGTCGCCTCACTTGAAGGGATCGGGAGTCGCAAACCCTCACACGTATCTTACATGATACGATGAGACATAACCATGTTTTGTGGGCTGATAACGAGACACCAACACGGCAGGTGTAGGTGCCCGTCTACCAATCGCTCTGGACACTAGTCCAGGTTTGCTGATGAGGCGGAACCGGGAGCCGGTGGCCTCTACCGAAGTATTTATGGCACCTCGGGAGTCCCGATCTTTCCGACATAGCGACCCCCCCTTTTCACTCATCGAATTCTCATTTTAATGCCTATAATCTGGACATAAAATAAAGAAGTCAACGATAAGCTGAATAGATTTCAATCGAAATTGGGTATTCGTGACAATATAACGCCATTACGATACAAATAAGGGGTAAACGCCTCATGTCTCACAATCTTCTTACATGCACATGATACACTGCGTGCCGCCAAAGGCGTGCGTGTCAGGGAACTTGAGGACACCCAACGTTAACAAAAGGAAAAACAATGAATTGATCGATTCAGATAAGGAAGAAACGCGAGGGATGGAAAATACATCAAGTTTTAATGAAGAACATGCGTTACCCTTAATACACAGATCTAAGGTAAAAGTAAGGATAAATATTCACGAATTAGATATAACTCATTGAATGATCCTAAATCACGATAAAAATGTGGAATTAATTAATCGGAGATGTTGCTTTTTTACTTAAACTTCATTGTCGAGGAAAAGTGATACTTGAAATATTTTTCACGCATTCAGTGTCTCTCATTTGACCTTAATGTTCGTTACTGCTTTCTTAATATAGTATAACATCTCTGACAACATCTTTGATAACATCTTTGACAACATCTAAAAATGAATCCGTCACATATAGGTCCGATATGCTTGTTATGTTGCAACAATAATGTCGCCCTGTAGATTTTCGCCAAGTCTTTGACTGTCGACCTATATGTGATGTTGTCGATTGGCTGCTTATAGTTTCCAGTATCAAGTTCTTCAAGGACTTTGACATTAATTCTTAAATACATAATCTACTAAATGCCGATTTAATTTTAAAATGCAAACACAATACATGCAGATAGATGCCTCACCTTCGATCATCATAGTATGTTCAAAAGAAGTCATGAGTTTGATGAAAAAATTGTGTTTTAGGAGGTTTTGCTTACAGTCATGAGCAATGGCATAGTGTCCAAGCATTTAATGACCTCACATTCTTAGGATATGAGAACATACCACAGACACCATAATTATAATTACGAAGAATCTTTGAATATATATGAGATATTGGGTTTGTTTTAGTACAGACTTTTCGTCAGCTTGATGTACCTATCTTAATTCGTTATTTCAATGTACTATCAATGAAGAAAATAACGAGGGAATATAGGTAATTACAAAAGGTACGACAAGCTCTAAGTTATACCTATGCAGTATTTCAAGCTAATTGTTGATATGTTTTCAACGTGATCTATGAAAGCAGGTATGCCTAACAAAGTATCTTGGCCATTCGTGTTTCATGCATGCGAATATTTGGGAAGGTGTTTTGGCGTGAAACAGAAACATACCAGGTGATATTAATTTTATTTAGTGAGCACGGGTTGAATTATTTCGACTCAACCCTCAAAAGGCAATGCATAAAATATTTATAACTGTTACCCGGACAAACACGATTTCCTGTTGACACAAAAGTAGGAGCATCAGATATATACTTTCAGTAGGCTGAAGAAGGATGCTGGAAAATGAGAAACAACTATTAAGGGGACTTCCACTAGCAGCAGGAGTTAGTGAGACTATAAGTGTCACTCTTTCTGGGAGAGAAGCTCAGCGGGGGGAAAGAGAGTTTAAAAGCGGGGGGAGAGAGGAGGAGGCCCGGTGTTGGAATTCGCAGATGCGGATGTCAGGGAAGCGGCGGCGTCGGGCGGGGGAGAATGCGAGAGGGAAAAAATAGCGAGAGGATAAGAGGCGTTGGTTGGGGGGTGGGGAGTAACAGACTCCTACTCTACGGAGTGGACCAGGCGATATACGTACACCGCGGGTAGGGCTGCCTCACCGCTTAGCATCAAAGGTCGAAACCCAAAAAAATCTTTAAGACCCTCAGGAATCACAATTTCTGTTCCGGAAGCCGAGGAGAGTGGACAGAATTGAACTTGCATCATCCTAAGGCGTGTGAAATCCACACATCACGATTAGCGGGACAGTTACCTTTCCCTGGGGTCCTAAAACTTTCCCTAGAAAGCTCTGCGACGGATCTACAAAATGACACAGCTCCTGGGGTTTCTACAGGTACTCCCCTGGTCCAGACTCGATACCCTTCGATCATCTGCCGACCAATCTCTTCGCCAGGCAACCAAGCCACCTGTCTCTGGATCACAAGATGAATAGTTAATTTAAATCGCAGGCTTACACAATTGCCCCTAAATGAATTGCCAAGCAACTCCTTCGCTAACAGAATGGCATTAAGGTGATCGAGAGATAACCACCCAACGAGAGTACGAACTTGTGTGTCAATCGATTCACACCAGCCACGTTTGTATGCGTGTTAACACCGGCAAAAAAATGTCGAGATAAACTGAAGAATTCAGAAATAAGAAAATTGTAAGATAGTAACTAGAACATGTAGAATTGATTTTGGAAAAACACGATTTTGCTCAAAATGCAGAGAGAAACCGAAAGAACGTATCGCCATAATACAAACTCGAGCATTGCTGCTAGTGAATCTGCGGGACCGAGGACTCTTGATCAAGAAATGACTAGGATAAGGCAAACCCCAAGGTTTCATGGACATTAAGAGAGAGAAAACATAATTTTTAAAGTAACATTGACATCAGAAAGACACAGATAAGAGAAATGTCGATGTATTTACTAATGATTTCAAATTGTTCAATGAGCATCGGCCACTACATGAAATGCTCTGATTTCACTCTGGGTTTATAATTTCAGAATATGGGCACTTTAACAACAACGCTCCACCTTTATAGTGGCTGCTAGTCAACGCGACAGTTCGGAAATCGAAACTTTGGAAGGGAGAAGTGACTTCACAGAGGAATAACAAGCGGGGCGTGGCTGGGCCTTCTGTAGAAGAGGGCCGAAGGCTCATAGGAGGTGGAGGACAAAGAAGCACAGTGTGGGGTCGGAAAAGAGGAGCGGAAGTCAAGGAGTGAGGCCGTTTGTACACACGCTCGTGGCAACATCTGTTGGAGGGTACTCCAGTGGATAAGAGATAAAAAATACTTCGATAAAAAAGTTGGTAGTGCCTTTGTTTGTTTTAACCTTGCACGTCGTCTAAACATAATTTTCCCGTCCCTTGCGTCGTATCCGTCGCATAAGGCAGGAGACATCGTTGATTAAATTTTGAACAAGGGAATATATAAAACGTGATAAATCTAGTATTATTAATTGGAGAGAATGGAGTGAATTATGAAAGAATATAGGGTGGATGAAGGAACCTATGAGAGAAGAGCGTGAAAGACGCATACTACACTGGTTGGGACATGTTGGGGGGAGGTACGAGGGTTGAATCCCAAAATATAAAACAAAGAGAGAGAGAAGTTAAAAGCAGTTTGGAAGATATTAGTAAAAGCAAGTTAAGATTCCTAAAATGATTTAAAATCGGGCTTTTCTTACTTTTGATTCCATCGAAAGGGAACGGTAGGAAAGGTTCGCACTTATTTATTCTTGAATTTAATAAATATAATTTTATATTTAAGTTTTTGAACCACACCTATGTTTCAGAAATGACCATCTTTTACATTTACCCGGAACGAAAACGAATACACGTGAGTTTACCGTCGTAGTCTATTACTACACTCATGTTTTATCAAATCATTTGATTGAATTTAAAATGTTTACATCGATAAGCTGGTAGCGAAGGCATGAACACTTAGCATACTTTAAACATGCGATTATTTTCACGGTGACAACTTACGACCTCCCGTATGATCTCCTTTCACTACGCAAATGCATTCCAATGGACACAGATGGTATAACTCACTTTCAAGAGACGGAAACATTGTATGACGACAACTTTCTAAAATGATTAGAAAATATGCATTTAGAAAGGCAGCGAATACACACGGCAGCGATATTTTTTTCCAGTAAAAAGGATCTCTGGCACACTGGTGACACTGCTACTTTTAATGAGAAACATAAATTATTGAGCTATAATTTTCCAATGACAAACGAAAAGGCAGATGGAAATTGAGGTATGAGTGACAAGTAGTGCATTCGGTTCAGCTGAGGGTAACATCCAATAGACAAATCAGCTCTCACGCGTAGATTACGGAACCAGTGTGGGCGTGCGTCGTTGGCCCTCGGGATTTCACGTCTGATAACCGATTATTAAAAATGGGAAAATGTCGAAAAATATTGAGTTGGTTTTAAATATAGCACCGTAGCGCTAGTAACATGGACAATCTGCCACGTTTATTTTCCAAAACCGACCACGACTACAGTAAATATTCCGCTCATATGCTCGATTATCAAGCGAAGCGTTAAACGCTCTCCCTAAATAAAGTTTAAGTCACTATGACAGGGAGCACCGTACAAATATGGTTCCAATGTTAGATATTAATGAACAGGCCTAGAGTTTACACTAACCTATAATACGTGAACATACAGTTATGGACGCCCATTGATTTTTCCCAATCGCCATGCAGGACCTAAAGATTTTAACCTACATACAGCACGGAAATAACAAACCAAGGCGAACAGGACGAATCTTTCGGCAAACAAAACTCGCTGGAATCTTCAGTCCCGAAAACATTTGCACCTTTGCATACCATTGTTATTCCTCGGCGAAACCTCACATTAGAACGCATTATCTCCGTGAGAACGTGCCATGGGAAGAAATCCTCGCCGTTTCATACGTAATTTGGGGGCATTCACGACCTGCACTCCACCCACGCCTTCCCCCTCACCCCTTTCCCTCCCGATCGCTCGTTTGTCCGCCCCGTTTCATGAATATGAATGACATGCGAGCAGGAGGGGGATCTTCCTCCGCCTCTCGCAGTCCAGGGACGGGCTGCAATTCTCCCTACTCAGTTCATCCTCCCGTTTCCCCCACCCCCAGGGGACACTTCTCCCCGTAGGTATACCCGAGGGGCGCATAAGCCGCCGTGTGAGAGACTCACTCCCCAAATGCACACCTCTCCCGGCCTGGGAAAACAAACACCGCGGGGAGATCCGGTGACCGGCCGTTATCCATGGCTTGGGAGCGGCGGAATGACCTTCCCGAGTATATAAAGACAAAGGCTAAGACGTGTATGCAACGCAAGAGCAACGAGGGAGGTTAAGAGGGGAAAAAACACAATTATTAAAGCCAATGCCGTTTTCTTCGCGGCTTTTACGGTGGAAGGTTTCTGGACGAAAGAATAAGCCTACAATTACTGAATGAGTCATTCAAGTATAATTCATGAGGGGTGTACCATTAACCAAGCCTGGTCGGACGTATCGTGAGGAGCAATGCTTCATTATTTTTTACTCGAATCACAAATGAAACGCCCATTCTGCGACGAGACTGAATACCCGCTACGCAGTGAGAAAAGTAAATGCCTAGTATTTTATGCATTTTACGACACTTCGAGAGTATTTCCCTCACAATTTCGGCAAACATTATATAGGTTTCATGGTGTAAAATAGTGGCAAGGCCACAATCATCACTAGTACGCACACAATTACGTAGTAAAAAGGACCTTTCCGACGGTGGATTAAGGTGAACTCACTTGCCAGACCATTTGACTGCGATTGACTACAAGAAAGTTTTAATTTGAATGTTTTCATAAACTTGATGCCAGGTAAAGAGGGGAATAAAGCAATGCGTATTGCCCATAAGGGGCTAACCAGAGGTTGGCAATGAACAAGGCGCTGATTGATCAATGGGCATTTTGTATGAAACCGATCAATCTAGGAAATAGTATTACTTCCAAATTCGATTCGGACCAAATCGCCATCGATTCTTTCCTGCATGCAAGTTTTTTCAACCTGACACAAAAATGAGAACAGATTTTTCGAGGTGTGGTCACGTTATGAAAATTTTAAATATGACCAAGTCAACGCAAAGAACAATTATCACAATAGTCCCTATTTACCGATCACATCCCATGCAAGACGGCGAAAAAAATCGCTGACTTACTCCTACACTATATACTCACGCACATCATAGCAGGAAAAGTTTCCTCGTATTTGTAAAGAAATTAACTGGGAAAAATATTTTTTAAATACGCTAAGAAAAGTAACATGAGTTAGGACTGCAAATTAGTTTGGAGAGGAGGGAAAGCCGCGAAATTTCCCAGCAAAAAATATACTTATATTTTATAAGACGCATTTTTGAGGGTGGACGGAAGTGAAGGAAAGTTGGAAGACTGGAGTGGGCAGGAACAAAGAAAAGAAAAGATCCCTTGAGAAAGGGACGATTCATCGGAGGCGGAGGCCCTACGAAACGCTCGGAGGGAAATGAGGAAGCAGCACACGCCGTGGCAACATTTGCGAAATGCGGCTATTTCGACAACAGTGATTCAGACTTCCATTTCGTAAATTACACATCCTTCCCTTTGCCAGTCCGGACCTAACTGATGCACGCGCAGCAGAGGCGTACTGAGGCTATTCGCATCACAGCGTACATCGCCTCTGGTCCAGGTATCGATTGACTACACCTCACGGTTTGAAGTTCCTCCTCGTCTTGGGACGGCTGTATTCGCTTCTAATCAAAGTCAATCCACGTGTACATGGCCAGGATACCAACTAAAAACGGAAAACAACACCAGCTAGGCATCCGGTAAGGAACGATTCATTAAAACTAATAAAAGGTATTTACTCTTCCAGCAGCAATAAAAAGAATGAAATCAGATGCGATGAAAACCTTTTACTATAAGAGAAGAATGAAGACACAATGGTAAGACCTAGTGAATAGTGATAAGTCCTACCAGAAGTGTGGCGAGAATAGAAAGCAGTGAGAAGAAGAGGAAGGAAACGAATTTGGAACATTCTGAGGCACGATACAACTGCCGTGGAAGGAAAGAAATCTATAGGAAGTCAGAGAATGAATAACGGGAAGCATCAATGGAGGAATAAGGATATTGACAGTGAACAGAATGATATTAAAAGGCGTAACAAATCAGTCCCAGAATAACTGACCTATAGTTGCGAGTATCAATACATTACGCAATATAATTTTGCAACTTGCCACTCATCGTTAACACGAAGTTGTTTTTATGAGTTAAATTCTCTTCGTTACACATTTTTGTACAGAATTCGGCCTGCACATTAGTTTTAGTTAGTTGTGCACTTGATACGCCTGATTGACCTCTTAACTTTGAAAGGGGTAGATTAAGTGCCGTGGACCGGAACCTACCTGCACGATTGAGTATTCTGGTAATCCTCCGTAAAAATTATCCTGCAACTTTTATAACCCATGGAAGTCACGTGATAGATACATAAATAAGCCGCAATTCTCTTACAATGCTTGCTTAAAAGCCTGTAAAATAATAGGAAGCCTTTCATAGAACTGTGCGTTTTAATGTGCTAGTTTCCTGTGCTTGCCATGTGGCCTCGAAATGTACGACGCTAAAACGAGTCCCTGAGTCTGTCCGTCCGGGAATCTATCTCTCAAACTTGGTCATTCATTTCTGCCTGGCGGAAAGTGTGTGGGACTCTTAATTATTTTCACAATGCTTGCGTGAAACCGCAAGATTATTTACTTCACAATAACTCTAATTTAATACCATATTCCTGTCCCCAGGGACTTCGATTCGAGACTCTGTAATACCAGGGCGATACTACGTGCTATTTTTCAGCAATTTTTCACAAGGACATACAGGGTCTATACATTACTCCTCATTCAATTTTTTATTCCTAAGATGAACCAAATGTATAAAACATTCCAAGTCAGGTCTTATCAAAGATAAATAGCACATTTACCTCATTTTTTAATTTCTAGGTATACTTTCCCAATTTAGGCTTGTTATATGCCAGTTTCTCCACGGAGGTCCTCAGACATCATGCGTAGGTCATACATGACTGTGGCATTCAAGTATTTTACGTGGTAAGCAGCGGTAATTAAAACACCAACAAGAGGGTAAGGTTTTGTTCACTAGTTTATTTTTGAGAAGTGAACGAGCGCATTCATTATTTTTTGAAACACTACTTTCTCTTAATTGATGGAATTATAAATATAACAAATATTTCACAATTTGCATGATTCAATTAACTATAACAATAAATTACGGTATCGTGTAAGAATGGTCGCTTTTTCCCTTTTTTTTAGAACTCATGCACTTCATGGAAATTTAGACACCTTTAAAGCTCTCCGGAGGAACGCCATTAGTAGTACACGGGGCAATGCCAACACAAAAATATCGTGTACTAATCAAAGTATTCATTCTCAGTCAGATGAGGAGCCATAGACCCGTTTATCTTATCATTAACTCTACATTATTGCGACTCATACGTCAATATGATGAGATTAACTTTAATCGAAAGTTTTCGTGGAATTTAAAATTTCCTTTTCACTAAGCCTACATTGCTTTTATTTGCAAAATGGAAGTACTTCCCTCTGAGTGGTGTGGCCTTTCGCCACAGACATTACGCAAAGGAAATGTACCACCCAGCCAGCGATGTAAACACGGACTTCGTGCGGGTAAGTATTTCACAAGTTTGGAAATAATAAATTAAATTAAAATCCTTGAAAAGATGATGATAAAAAATCGGATCAAAGAGACGATCGCTCGGGCCGCTACGGACTTGATTTTCTTGCTATGGATCCGGAAACGGCGGCAGAAATAGTAATGAGGATTTGGAGCAAATGTTTCTATTCGAGAAGTTAATGCATTGTTTCTCCAGAACTATTCATTTTACTTGAGCCATTGACACATGGACTAGAGCCCCACCCATTTCATTTCGCAGCGGCTCGACTTGGGACGCAAGGTCTATGCGCTTCGGCGTCTGAGGTCATCAAGCACTGTTGAGTCCGCGCGAAATGTTAATTGACCGTCACGCAACGACACAAAATGCACATCAGGTTGGACTTGACCCGCGACTTTGGTCAACGCCCTGCCTACCGCACTCGACGTCCACTTAGAGAGAGAGGAGGGGACGCGTGCGCACTCCACCCGTGTTGATAACGAGCATTCGAAGGCTGTGTTTCCATTCGTGCCGGTCCACGACCGAAACAGCCAACTCAGTAGAGGCCTCGGCTATATTTCGCCGGCACAAACACTCACGGGAACGGGCGAGACTTCGCGGCACTCTCTCAACGACGCCAAGCGTCGGGTGGGTAGTGGCGTGGAACAGGAGGCGACGGCATGGTACGCAACCCATGGGCCCGAACGGCTAAGTGGCTGCTGAAGAAAGAAGAGTGAGAACAGAGGGGCCGAAGTATCGATTCCCGAAGAAAAGGCGGCCTTGACGGAAATATCGACAGCAGGACCCCCGTCTATCGACCCCTCTCTCCCCGCTTTGTTTATCTAAATTACATCTAGCACCAAGGAAGTCTTATAACTGGGGGTTCATAAAAAAACAAAAATCGTGAGGTTTTTCTTTTGCTGTAATCGTGCCTCGGGGAACTTCCTGACTCCGTCGCTCCAAAAATCGACGGATTTCACGGTCGCCCTTGTTTTGCGGGCCGGTCCTTTCCCCTTCGCCGTAACCTTTACCAAGCCATCTACTGTCCATGTGTGTGGATATACATGTATGAGCGGAACGAGTTCCGAATGAGGCTTTTCACGTGGCTAAAGCGTTCGCTCGATGGACCTTATTGACTTCCACAAATAAAGTTCAACATTTTACTGGAATGACGAATTTTAATTAGAATTTATTTACTTAGAATTAAGTGACGAAATAGTTGAGTTATTTTGAAAAGGTTTATTTTTGTCATGAACGTCAGATACTTCGTGATAACCACTTCGGCAGATTAAAATCCATTATGCGCGATTAGGCCTTCCTGTATCGCAATGACTTGTGCCTGTCATATCTAAATAAATCGCCAGAACCTAGAGTATATGCCAGTCAAGGACACATCGGACGAAACGTAAACATAATCAATTATAGTTCAAGGTAGAGTTTTCGAAAAGATAAGGAAAAGTGAATTACATCTGTCCTGCGAAATTGAAACTTATTTAATGAATAAGAATTTGCATGCATGTGTTTTTAACCAAAAGTTTCGAAAACCATTCCCGAGCATCTAAATAAGTTTGGTGAAGCATTCAGCTCGGTAAACAAAGCATACGATATAAATTATCTCATAAAAGTTTATATTACAAGGGAATAAATTATGAGAAAGAGATTTCGAGAGAACAGGGATCTCTAAGGGATGGCATTCATAGTATTAGGCCTTAACGTGCGCGGCGGTATCCGTTTCTCCCACTCACAATGAGGATAACGCATCGGCCGTCGTATGACAGGAACGTAAGAATAGCACGCGAAGCAGTGCCAGATTCTAGACATTCGTAAATGGTAATGGCGATTAACATAGTTTATCCATACGGCGGTTCGCTCATTGAGGGAGTACGTACATCGAACTGGGGGAACGAAAGGAATGACTCAATTTATTAAAGTTTCAACTTTGCCGTAGTGTTAAACGAAATGATAAATTGCCAGAAGTGAGTTTCCCTTCGTTTTCGCACGTGTTCCATAAATCATAATTTCAAATACAAACGATAAATAATAATATATATAAAAGTTCAAAAGAATCCAAACTGCGACGGAATGACCTTGCGGTTTAGCCTCGGGGCAAATATTCCTTCCGCATTCTATTCTTTCCTGTATGCCTCACGGAAATTTAAAAGCCAAGAAATGAACGAAGGCGATAAGAACAAGGTCTTAGCCGTGAAGTAAATAACCGATCCCAAGGCAAGAGCAACCCAACTCATTTTTCAGTGAAATGTTTGTCCGCGCGGGTACAAATTTCGCCCTACCAGCCCTCACCACGACGAATAAAAATTGATCTGTGACGAGATTCCCACGCACGAATTCCGTTAACCCCGTCGCCATTTCATTAATTATTGGGAGGAATAGATCGTGAGATGAGAGGCCACCGGCGTCACCAGCTCGTAATCGAGGTTTTCTTTTCCGACCCTCGGAGCAAGGCACGATTGCATTAATTAATTAGGGCAGGAGAATGCACGACCAAGGGCGTTCCTTCATTAAGGGCTCATCATCCACCCCGCCCTGAACGGCTGAGAAAAAGCCTTTCCCTCCCGCGGGGTCTCGGTCGATTCGAGGGAGGGGCGGAGGAGGCTGCCGGAGTGGAAGGGGCCGCCGAGTTGGAGCGAGGGCGGGCGAGAAGGGGACACAGTTTAATGGGCCGGGAGGAGAGGTTCGAAAAACGCGGCTCGTGTGTGAGCGGGCGCATCCATGCATGCATGGATGTGGAGCGGCGACCTTGACCTCCTCCTCCACTCCTTGGGAGCGCTCTCGTGGTATAGACTACTGACCTCTGAGCGGTTTGCCTCTCTACCGCTGGGTGTGTCATGCTGCTCTCGCCGACTTCTCCCTCGCTCACGGGATGGATCATGTGCCGGCGGCGCCCTCGAGGGAAAGTGGCGCCCTCCTCCTCACCCCCTTCTGGACATGGCGGAAGAGAAAAGATTGGAATACGTAAAAGAAAGCGCACAAAGTGGTTTTCGCTACGTCCACAATTTACCCTCCGAACCGGTAAACGAAAAAAGAGGGTGTGAACCGGACCGGTAAACATTAGGTTAAAGAGGATAGGGAAGACGACAAATGGAACGATGATGAACGCTGAAAATAACTCAAACACGAAACTGGATGTCGAATCCTCATGAAAAAATCACGTCTTCATCGATAATGGAACTAATACCTCTACCTTTCCAAAAATGCATTATTTTCAGATTTAACTTAAAACCGGCATTGTCTAAAATGCGTCGCTGTAGCACACCCTGGAGTAGTCGTATGCACTATGAAACCCTGAAAAATTTCTAGAAATGCTGTCTACGGAATTAAATCTCATATTTTTAGGGCTGTCGTGGAGGCTTAGTGGTAAATGACTATGCCTACTCGCAAATAATTTTCAACCGTCACAATTAAGATGATGAAAGATCAAAGGAAATCAACACATATAATTATAATACATATGTATTCATAAGTAATTCGGTTTTCCATTTTGATTTGTCGGATGGAGTCAATGCACCGTAAAATCGACAACATACAATCGAATACGAGAAAACACAGGAGTCAACACCCAAGGTGGGACAGTATCAATTACTGTAAATTTGTGAACGCAACAGCCATTTTTGATATGGAGTTTCATTCCAGGACAGTCGGCGAGGAGAATATTTGGGAATGGAATTCAAAGAGGAAATTAATAGTCGGACCATAATCGCCTCCCGAGCGTCACGTGCACAAAGGCCAAATCGCCGGGTAGCACCGGAAATTGCCCAACTATAGCGGTGGACCTCCTAATGTCAAAGGGACAGTTGATGGCGACCCGTTATGTGACGAACGTAATGTCACCGCTATTTGGCCCATGATATACAGTTTCACGGGCCAAATGATGACAAAGGGTCTTTGTCAAAGGCTTCCCTTCCAAATTCACTATTCCAGTCGTGTGCTCTCTTGCTTTTGAACGAAGCATAAAATATACGCTGCAAATCTAAAGGACGTGATACTCCCTATTTTGAAAACACGCAACTAAAAGGCAACAAATTTTCAATCGGCAGTGATTCCATGACTATTTTCATTGGACTAAAAATTAGTTAACATCCAACAGGACATATGCTTGCAACAATATGGCTGTTTTAACGACGATAAAGTGCTGAATAGATGCTCTGAGGAAAGCAGAAAATCCAGCGATATATTTCATACGTGATATTGGCAAAAAGAGGAGTTTAAAAACAGTGGTCATAAAGAAAAGGAACTACAGAAAGGGTTAAGGGTAAGAGTTCACTCTCAAAGTACGTGAGGCAACAAATTTGTAGAATAAAGAAAAAATTTGCACAGTCATCATTTCAGCATATTAGTTAACCCCTGCAGTAAGTTTTGGCAGCCCGGGCACAACGTCAACGACAAGCCATTTTTGTCCCGTTGAAATTAATCCTGAAAACATGCAGACTGAGGATAATCGACGAGACACCACACTAATCCGATCGATTATTACACTTTTATGAGGTTTACGGATTAGAAATAAATTAAGATGGACCTTGAAAATCTTGCACATTGCCGTCGAGTTCCTACATACTTCTCCTACCGTCCTATGCAGAAACCAGGCGTAAAATTAACGAGCATTAGGAGAATAAATTCTCCTAATGCTCGTTATTTCTACTCCTCTCCCTCCTTACAGTCTAAAATTCTTAATTTTAACTGTCTAATACATAGTTCTAATAAGTCTAATACTTCCTTATTCCCCGCAAACATCAAATCCTGCCCATCACATTCTTCAATACTCCACCATCTCTTACATTCAATTCTTCCAGTTTTTCTTGACAACTCCCTCTCTTCCCCAATCATTTTAAATACTTCTTCGGTTGTCTTCCACTATATCCACGGTATTTTCTCCATCTTATACACCCAAATCCTGAACCGTTCCAGTTTACGCCAATCCTCATTCAACAGAAACAAAGTTTCTGTATCATAAAACGCCGCATATGATTCTTTCTTCACCATTATTTTTGATCTTCGGTAGGCGTTTATTCCATCACATTTCTTTCCTTCATAAAAGATTATCTCTCAAATTGCCACCGTTACAGTCGTTGAGTCACTGCCGCCAATCAACATCCCTTCTATTGATCGACCCATAAAATAACCGTAATATCGCTGGATGATATTTTCCTTCGAATTTCTTCACAAAAGAAGAAACGACTGTCACTTATTTTCACGCTAAACCCTTAGCATTTTCCGCAGTAAGGGGAAAAATCTCGAATCGCGTGGTGATCTTAAGCTCGCGTTTTGTCAAATGCACGTTAACTTTGGGCAATAAGAAAAGACAAATCTAGCTTCCAAAAACAAGAACGTGAGCTTGAATATATAATCAATTAAATTGAATACGGACACTCTAACTACAAACACTGAACATTAAACATTGTAGAACGGAACTTCTCCACTGTCTCGAGTAATTCGAGAGATTCATTAATTTTAGCACAAGCTTATAACTCAATAGATTCTCTTACACTTTGCCATTATATATATGCAATTTCTGTCATATTAACATGTCCTCCTGTACCTTTCATATAAAATGATAACTAACGCGTGGATATTACTACTTTGGCCTCTCATTAGGACTTAGCAACAATTTCCATCACTAGAGTTGAAACCCAACTCAATCATCTCCTCGACCAGTTACGTAAGTATGCCATAAAAATAGTTCTCTGAATGATTTAAATATCACTGCGCATTTAAAATCGAACGTGGAGCTGCGGCATATTAACTTTTAAAACGGCTGGATAGGGGAGGAGATGGTGGCCGTGCAGACGGCTGATGATTATGAAGATAAGATAAGAGCACCAGCAGAAGATATAAGACCGTGGTAAGGACATCATTAGGGAGATAAGGTGTCTCATGCCGTCTACAAAACTACACAGACTATAGCGAAATGATTTTTAACCATATAAGCAGAAACAAAAAGAAAAATATCTCCACGCTTCGGCAACTTGTTGCGCTGAAATATCTGATCTTTCGACAGATTTCACGTCCGAAGGGCTCCATTGTGACGAAAGTGGGGCACTTTCTACGGAGGCATTTCTACAAAAATAAAAAAAAACTGTCAACATCTGTTGCTGATTTAAAAAAATAATACGACACGAATTATCCGGATAATAGCATGAAAACTAACGGGCTCGAAGAGGAATCAAGAAAATCAGGACTCATCCGGACAGCACACGAAAAATTAAAAGAGAGGGGCCACAATTATTTCTCGCAATCAGTCCGCACACACACGCACGCACATTAAAAAAAAGAAGGAATCCAAAAGACACACCGATCGAGTGCCTGCGCGAGAGTGCAAAAAAAGGTAAACAGGAAATGGCATTTCCTTAAATGGGAAAACGAGATGCAGGAATTAAGTCGCTTCTGAGCTTCTTTACCCGTACCGCATTGACCGGACTCGTTGGAAACCTTAAAGACAAGCGAAAAAAACTTCGTCATGGCGACGGTAATTCCCTTGGCAGATAGAGAGGTATAAATACGTTGGAGAAGAAGGGGAAGTGGGTGGTTTAGCTGGGAGGGAAGCGGTCTGCCCTCTCGCGTCCCCTTAAAAGGAGATGCGACCTCCACGAAAGTCTAAGAGGGAGGGACATTAGCAGAAGGCAATGGGACGGAGAGATAGGGAGAGGTAGGATAGGGGGAGGGAATGCAGGCGGGATCCAAGGTGAGGAAGCAAAACAACCGTCACTAGGAGGAGGAACCACGCTATGGAGGAGGATCTCAGGCTGGACCACATGACTCCACTCGTCCTGCCGTGCTCCTGCCGCGCCATGCCTTATGACTGCCTCCGACATTATGATTGGGAACCTTATCCAAGGTGGCCATTGCCCAAGGGGGAAATATAACCGTGTTATTTGCCGTTGTGAGACGACGTTGAGCGCACTCTCAATTAGGTGGGGGTATTGCTTATAGGTAATTATCACTAAGAAATAACCTAGATATCTGAATGAATCAAATTCTGCATATTAAGAGAACCTTATTTACATAATGATGTACACTACATGTATCAATATTGATTGTTTTTGTTTTAAGAAGTCGTCAATTGAAGTAACTCACAGTATGGAGAAGATAGAGGCTCACAGTGTGTTTAAGTTCTTTCATTTGAAACGCTACAGTGCACGGCAAAGTAACGATGAAATGATGGATGTTTATGGAAATGATAGCCCGTCATATGACATAGTTATGAGGTGAAAAAGGAAATTGGCCACATGTCCCTCACAGACGATCCAAGAAATGGAAGACCATCACTCACGAACAAGGTTGCCACAGTGAAGAAACAAGGAGGACTTTATCCTATCAAACCGAAGAGAAACCATTCAAACGATTATGAATGAGACTGCGACTGATCTTAGCTACGGCAGGCTGTGGAAAATAATTCATGAAGAAGTACACATGCCAAAGGTGTCAGTACGCTGGGCTCCACGACTAATGAGTCATTTTCAAAAGCAAAACGGACTGCGATCTAAGCAATTTGCATTTCAAATTTTGCCACATCCACCCATTCTCCCGATCTCACCCCAATGGACTTTTTCTTATTCCCAGAACTCAAAAAACCATTTCGGGGTCGAAGATTTGACAACACAAATGACGTCATTCAAGAGGAGGAACAATGGTTTTCGACATTTCAATGGTTCGAGTTCTACAATGACGGCCTTAGAAAGGTCCAGAAACACTGGGAGGTATTGCTAATTATGGCCAATTTTATGGCCATAATTAGCAATAAAATGCCAATAAGGCCAATTTTAAAAGTTAATATTTGGCACCGCTCAACAACATCAACTAAAACCGACTTTTGGTTGGATTGATACGGTTATTTACCAAATGAATGTGAGGTTTGCAGGATCTCTAGGACCGATGCGGTATATTGGTCGACTTTGTGGGTGCAGAAAAAATAAGACAATTCACGCGGAAATTAAAAACCAATAGAATCTTATTCGGATCGCAGAGTTATTAAAGCCAGGGACAAAAAAGTTTGAAATACTACCACAAACTAAATTCTAACCGTAAGGCTGTTTCTTTAATATTGTAAGGGAGAATGCCATAGTGACGGATAACGGGGGAATACCCCTTTCAACTCAGAAACATAACCATGCCCCATATTTCTTTACAGGCCATTGTTTTGTAAATTGCTCTGCAACTCGAATCCACTCAGTTACTTTATCTTTAAATAAACAGGAAGCAGCGACAGCACGAATTTACACACCGTTACTCCATAACTCCTGGGAGTCGTATATAACACACGTTACGACTCCCATATATATATATATATATATATATATATATATATATATATATATATATATATATATATATATATATATATATATATAATCTTCGAAATGGAACGCTCTTCGGCAGCACGGCTGTCGTCTTCAGAATCTGATTCTGAAGACGACAGCCGTGCTGTCGAAACGTCAAATAACAAATTGTGAGTGTCCTTTCTTTGTGTCTCTATATTCTAAAAATCTACATCTGTGTTTATATATATATATCATATATATATATATCATATGTTATACGGTTAATAGCCCTTATGAATGCATAAGTATAAATTCAAGTTATGCCTATTCGAATTAACTATAAAAATATAACTCGCTTAACTCCACGTGAATCCCCTACAGTTACATCCGCATTTTATTCGGGTGTAACTGTAGGAGATTCAGAAAATTTCCAAGAAGTATGTGAATGAATCAAGGTTTTCCCGGAGTGGGCGACAAGATAATTTACGATGGCAAACGCTTAAGACGATAGCATTGGAATAAAATATTTTCTGAAGATAATTCGAAGATAAGGAGATTATTACATTAATGAGTGGATATTTAACTGAGTGAGACATTTGGCAACATTGAGTAAATACATTTTAAAGAGTGTATTTAATATCGTTCTTGTTTGCGCCGGGAATACCAGGAAGAAAAAAATTATTTCCGTTTGACAGTACCCCATATTTATGCCAGCAATTTGAATTATAAAGTAGATAAGCTAGATTCACGTACCGTTGCGACTCGAAAAACTAATACAAAAAGGACATGTATCCTATTGATCGAGAATTCTGATGTCGAAAAAGCTCTTCGTGACAGTCGGCAGGTTTCATCAATAATTTTATCTACGGTTGGTTATGATGAGTAGTTATTTAGAATACGTTTGGATATGATTCCAGGTTTGGATTGGAATTGAGAGTTATTGCAGCGACTGTCGCCCAGGAAACTGGATTCTATTTCCGGTTCCAAATGGGAAGATCGAATGCGACGACCGGGTGTTCCGATATTTTATGGGGAACACACCATACTCGTACAGACGAGATAATATTCTGGGTAAGGGCACTAAAATAAGCGATTCCTTCAAATTTCTAAACGATTGCGACTGAAATGATGTTTAATTTCCTCTCCGGAATCTCGTTCATCCACCTTAAGACAGCCATAGACGAATTACGTGGTATTTTGAAAAATATTATTATCGCACACCATCATGGAAAAGGCTCATTACGAACTTAACATTTTCCGGTTCAATTGCCCGCGTTCTTCTGGTTTTGTTGTATTGAGTTTCGGTCTCTTATTGCAGCTAGAACATTTTTCCAAAGCTACCATGCACGTCATAATACTTAGTAGCTATGGAAAAATACTCCAGCGACCATAAGAGGCCAAAACTCAATACAGCAAAATACACATTCATATCGTTTCAACGGAAAAGAAACACGTACTATCTACAGCAGGAAAAGCGAACAGTTGGAAGCATAAACCATTATACTCAGAGAACGACATCACTCCTGAAATATAACGACACTTCTTCACCATTTTTGATCAAGCATAAATAGATTAGATTTCTAAAGATTTTAGGGATAACGTGTTTTTTTATCACCAAAATAACTACAGAAGAAATATATTCACATCATTATCAAAATATTTATGCAAAATATTTTGCATGTTCATCCTCAATACCTGAACCACTCATTACATGCCCGTAATAAAGGTATTGTTCGAAAATGATATTCACAGGCTTTTCCGGACATCTACATGTATATTCGTTTAAAATATCCTGTATTTATTTCACGATGAACGATATAAAAAGAGAATTCAGAGAGCTATGGAATAATGATAATAACAACATCGTTATTATTATTCTACAGGTTAAAATGGGTTTTGGATGAATACAGCCGACACAACTGCTCATTGATACATTTACTTGGCTCTCCCAACAACAAACCACTTTTTTTTCTAATATACAACCCTTTATTGACTACATTTCTGGGAACGTTCGAAAAAATATTGCCATCGTGATAACAATAACGTCGGTCTTACATGATGACGCCATAGAAGTGACAGAATATCATTTCACTTTGTTCATAAAAATGATAGTTTGTAAAATTAAATGTACGCCATTGCTCTAATGCACTTCATATTCGCGGAATATAACAATTTACCAATCTTTCTATTCCGCGCTTTCTATATTGCGAAAATATACATAGATTCTAAAAAAACACCCAAAGGCAATTTACGTAAAAAAAACCGTGCCATTGCAATCGATGCTATATTTCACCATAGGGAGGACGCAGGTTGGACGATAGAAAATATTTACTCGGCTTCCTAGGCTTAACAGCTGCTCTATCGCTGCTCTATCTCATCGATTGACTCCCATCACATGGTGGAAGAAACACCCAAGAAGTCCCGGATTTTCCAATGATGTATACGAGCCTCCCTCCACAGAGCAACGAAACTGGGGGCGAGGGGGGGAAAAAAAGATCCATATGTATATATAGTATATAGTATAGTGCATATCCTTCTGGCAAACATATTTTGCCCGAATTCTGAATGCCACCCCGAAGGAATACACAAACGCACAGGTATTGATCCGCGTAATGCGAACAGCAGGCGGGGGTGGGGGGGGGGGGAGTAAGGGTCCGTAACTTCAAGCAATTGCCGTCGACTGCCAAGGACAAATTTTATTGCCCCCTCCACATTCCCCCCTTCCCAACCCGCAGCGGCTTTCACGAATGAGACACTCACACACACAGGGGGAAGTTCAATATCGATCCCGCTCTCTCTTTTTCTCTCTCTCCTTTCTATTTACTTCTTTGTCGTTCGCGAGTGAACCAAAAGGAAGGTGGCGGCGATATAAGTACGAATATAATTACAATTAGTATTAGTTAAAATTATATCAACAGTATAATTACAATTATAATTAGTCCCCTACCATTCCCCTCGCGCGTTCGTCTCCCTTTTGTCACCTCTTGCCTTCTTTTGAGAGGCTACCTATTTGCGAGCGGTTGGTAGGGGTCGATTTTCCATTACCTCCTCAATTATGGAAACACACACACACACACTCACACCCATGTGTAGGCGAGGGTGGGAATAAACGCAAAGGATAAAGCGGACGACCCCACTTTCCCAGAGTAAAGGCATTGCCGCCGTAATGGAAACCGACGTTTGTCTCCGTAAAATGAGCCTTAGCTTGCAAAAAAATTGTCGGGAAAATTTCGAGAAGTGTGAAGCGTATGGCCACAGAAAGGCGTCTCGATCAGCACTATCAAGCGAGCTCCAAAGAGATAACGCGCCAAATTGAACTCGATCGACGAGAAATTAATCTTCTAAGAAAGTGTGCGATGACTTGGGGAACATCACGTCAGTAGGTTATCACGTCTAGTTATCGATTAGCTTAAGTTTTTTCGCCGCGCTTATTGTTTTCAATTGTTCAATCTATTTCAGTATTCGCCAAGGCATGAAATAAGATTGAGCGGCAAAGGACTGAGAGGTAACTTTCGCGTCTTATGAGTCAATGGACTGCCACAAGCAAATCCTGACCTTCTTTCACCGCCCAGGGGCTGGCATGTTTTCCTTACACACGTGCAAACATCGCATACAATTTAACCCATTTAGTCACCGCCCAAGCGGAAATCCGGATATCTGTGCAATAATTTCCAAAACTATTAAGCTAATTCCTAAAGTGGTTAATGCTAAAAGAATTTCAATTACCTCGCAAATATTAACAGGCTCATTAAATTAAATTCAACTAAGTCTTCCTTTTCGTTAATGGTAGTTTTCTGCATCATGCTCTCGGACCAGGGAAATGCGTCAACTAATTAACCACACAAAAGTGTGGCAAACGGATAATTTATGTATTAAAAAGATAAATTCCACTTCCTGCTGCATCTTTTTTATGATTAATTATTGGCAAGTGAGTGCATTTCTATATCCAATTATTCTTATCACTAAATCAAAACTCCTGGGATTAGTACTTACTTGACTATATTATTGATAATGAAATTTAATTTCAAAAGATTTTATTTTCATCAATAGTTGATACTTCTACAAAATTACTACAGTTAGGTACTTCATTTTCCAAAGCAGTCATAAGACGAGACACGGGCAATTTTTTTGGCAACTTAGTCGTAATTCAAAATCGCTGGGAATCCTTCGAGTTCTAAAATGGAAATGTGTCAAGCACTTTTTCATATATTCACGGGATAGGCAACGGCGTTATTCGCTGTTTCACCTATCTTGGTATCCTTTTTTCATAAATAAATATCCAACGCCACAACATATATACATTGAACATTATAATTTATGAAAATGGCACGTTCATATTATGCATTTCATCCAACATAATTTCAATCAGAACATTTAAAATCATAAGAGGATTTATTCAGGTCTTCGGAGGAGAGAAGCAAACTTATAGGCAAAAGTAATAGTTTTTTCCGCACGATGGAGAAAAGACACATAAGAGACTCATTTACAAATCTATGCATACGTGTTCATCAGCATAAGAGATAGTATTCCTCAAGATACAGAGAATTTACGCCGCAAAACCCCGAATATTGGCAATAAACGGGAGTAATTAAGGAAGAGAACGTGAATGTTTATTACAGCACCAAAAAAGGAACGAGAGGGCATTTTGCACGACCAAATACATTACTAATTTTACTCTTGTTTTTCATTTATCCAAAACTTCTCGCCAACACTTGACGAAAAATCATAACGGTGGCATCAAACATGCAGTATGAATGTATAAATGAACCTGTAGAAATAAACTTTACGTATAATTTCATGCTTTCCTTTCCTTTTTAATAAATATCCAACGCCACAACATACATAAATTGAACATTGTAATTTATGAAAATGGTACGTTCATATTATGCATTTCATGCAACATAATTTCAATGAGAATATTTAAAATAATAAATGCAAATCGATAAAACGAACAGAAGAACAGCAATATGGTGAAGAGCAAAGAGAAAATATTGAAGGTAAAATTTATACAGAGGGAAAGACCATTTGCATTAAATGATTGTTCTTTTACATTTGACTTTGGTATATATTACCAAAAAAGTGGAGTCAGAATCAGCTCTAAAGGAAAAAAACTAAACAAAGACAGCTACCGGAATCTAAAAAAATCAGAAAATGTTACGCTTTATTGTTTCCAAATAATAAAGACATGCATACAGCGTGCGCTAGTATTCTCTGAGTATAGCATGTTGATCATGAAGTAAAGAGAAAACAGAACTTCCAAATCAATTAACACGAAGAATCAAGAGGAACCACAAGGGATTATTATGTTCCGATGTAATCAATGATTGGAGCATTTGAATATCGAAAAAAAATCACTGGAAGTTTGAAGGAGAGAATTATGATACAGGTGGACTTATTCTTAATTAGCGTCACAGAAATGGATAAAACGACACATGAGAAAAAAATGGAACGGAATCAAGAATGATATTTATACGAAGCAAATAAATTCGATTTTACAAGCTACTTAGAGAACCTATTCGAAAATAAATGAATGAACTAGAAATCAGTGTTTGCGTTAGCATAAAATCATTCTAGGAATGGCAATAAAGCGCTGTATATAAAATTTAAACTAAGCATTTTTCTCTCATTCTCCACACTTTGAAATATTTTATTTGGAGAAGAATCGCTCTTCCAAGGGTGGAAATATTACGCAACCTTACGGTTCTCCTATTTCCATTTGGACAAGCCGGTTGGTTGGGCGTGGCTTCAGGCCAATCACCCAGCAGTCTCAAATAGAGGACGCATGGCTGTCTGAACGTTCTCCATCTAACAAGAGTTGTGACTGGCTGGAAACCACGCCCCCGCGTTTGAGGGAAATGCATCGATGTAGGAGCATCTTTGCCTCGATATGTTCAACTGCTCCCAGATAAACTCATGTGACGCCCGAGGTAATAATATGACAGTTCTCGTATTCCAAACAGAGACCATAGAAAAAATATGGGAGATTTCGAGGTCCTTAGTCTTTATGAACGGTAAAGATAAGCAAATACCACGATACACACGCTAGGAGCATAAAATATGTGAGAGATCTGCGTATTCAGTCCGTGGATCGATACTCTGCAGATGGAGATGAGAACGAAAACGGTACATTTCGGTTCGATGATTCATTCGATATGAACACCCACTCTCATAAAATTCCGGAATACGCAGCGGTAAGATATCTGTGATCTTTTCGCTCTGGAACTCCTCGACCCGCAGCGGGAGGAGGGTGGTGCGAGGACTTGAATCATGGGAAGATAGGAGCAGAGGGGTGATAACGGCAAAGTGAAAAAGGGGAAACACAAAAGGAGGAGAAAACAAGAAGACCGTGAATGGGAGCGGGAGAAGTAGAGAGGAAGGAGAAAGGCGAGGGGGACGAAAATGGATGGAAAGAGGGGGCCGGGGGGGGGGGCGCCTTTCACGTCGTTTATGGGCCCTGCGGCCACCGCCGCGACGCCTCGTCGGCAATGGATTTTTTCCCTTCGACAAAGAAGAAAGCAAAAAAAGGGGTGATGTTCGCCGCAGCGCCGTCGCCGGAAGAGAGAGACATACGTCTGCGTGCGTGGCAGACGCGATGTCGGCCCACGAAATCTAGTGCGGCCCGCCGGCGTAACATGCAGGCGATGTTCCCGTCGTGTTGAGGGAAAAATCACATCCAAAACACTTCATAGCAACGACGTACTCAATCCTTGAAATTACTTGACAAAATTTTATACGTAAAAAATCATGATCTAAAAGGAGCCTCCAGTTATGACATTTTTCCGTTCCACACGTGTTTTTTTCCCGAATTACCAATAGGGTGGTCGTTCCTGCAAAATTAATTATTCATCGAGCATAGGCATCCACGGCGAAGCCGGATAGAAATCACATGCCCGTGCAGTGCGAGTCTGTTTTAATCCCTCTTTGAATTAAGAGGGTTTGAAGCAGACTCAGACTGATTGAATTGAATGAGTTTTAGATTTGAATCTGATGAGATCGGCTCCTGCACAAAAGAATATTGACCTTAGAATTATTTTGACATTCAAACCGTACCCTAGGGGAATATTTATAATACTCAAGGAAAATGGGAGTGATAACTTCCACGGAAAATCACCAGAGCTGTCCTTCGTGACGCCTTTATTCACGATTTGTCTGGTTTTCCCGACGCCACAGCATGATACAGAAACACTTGGAACAATAATAATGAAAACCGACCGAAGGTAGCTGTGGACGAGTAGAATGACATACCAATTTGAAAAATTAAAAGGAGGAGATACTATGCGTATATTACATTAGGATATGATCGCCGCAACGAAAAGAAAAAATGAGATGATCGTTAAACCTTGTAACCGTTACCCCCAGAAAAAAAATAATTGGTAAAAATGAAAAAGGCAGTTAAGGGTATTTGCTGACCCACTCAATAAAGTCCTCATGCACAATTTTCGTAAATGAATTAGAAAAATAGCCGATTCTGCTTTAATGAACTCCGTTAAAAACTCACTTAATGACACATCGTTCGGAGAAGTGGACACCTAGCAGCGGGAGGCTGAGTCTAGCGCGGTGGCTGTCTCAAGAAGGTGGGGTCTGCAAGTCAAGCGTGGTCCCCGTCTTGTGAGGTGGAGGCTACGAAGGAAGGGAGTCTGTAAGAGGCGGGAGCCTGAGTCCGGCGTGGTCGCCGTCTCAACAAGGTAGGGCGGATAGTGGTAGCCTTTCCCTCGGACCCCTTGCTTATAAAGGAGTTCGGGGTCCAAAGGCTGAATCGCCTAGGAAGGGAGGTGGACTTCTGTGCAAGAGACAAGCTGCAAGTAAAGTCATCGCCGTGCCGTCGTCCCGCAGCACCACTGGCCCCTGTTTTACCCTATTACATGGTTGAAAAATTCATATTAATTGCACGTTACAGCGATAAATGCTATCCTCAGACAACCGTTGTTCGGTACGAAAAAGTGATCCTAATTTCAAGAAACTCCTTTCTGCAGAAGTTTTTTAGAACGAAATTATGGTATATTTAAGAGTAAGAATAGTTTGAAGCACCTGGAAAATATAGCTCACGCACACGAATACCAATAATAATACGAAATAACGGAATTTTCTCAAATTTTCCCATAAATCATCGAATAAAATCGATACGCAGAGATATAAAACACTAAATTAAGATGTACGGACAAAATAGTTTTTAAACGGGTTTGAAGGCAATGAAATCATACTACGACCCGACTGCCCGACCACTACATATGGCAAAGTAATACCAATCCAATGACTTAAAAATCAATAACAATGGGAACGTTATAATAGGAAAGTCGTTTAATAAAACTATATTTAGTTAAAGTAAACAACAATCCCAAGCAAACTACGGACAGCTTGTTCTTTTGCATTTGACGCCATTGCCTAGTGTGCTTTGGAACCAAAAACCTCCCGACTGTCACTTAAGACCAATATTTTAATTCAGGATCTTCAATACTATTTTCTTTCCAGGCAACTTCGGTGACAAGTTTGCCTCTTATGATGCTTTCGGATCGTCGTCAAGTCCCCATGGCTACAATTGAGTAAATAGGCACACCCATGCCGGGGCAAGGCATGAACCACAAAGCACGCCTTTGGTCCCGTTAGTAGTTGGGTGTCTGGTAGTCTACCAGACGACACCCAACTGCTTCTAACGAGACAAAAACTATACACTCCCTCGCCTAATGAATTATTTCGCAAGTTCATCAGAATGGGATTTATTTTTCCCAGCCATACAAAACCTATCCCTATCCAGTAATCCGCGTTGATTATTACATTTGACCATATTCAAATCGTACATACCTATTATTATACTTCTGTATCATATCATGATTTTATATTGATTATAGTAATCATAGAATACTTGACTAGCAGTTTCGCCCAAGCAGAATGATTTTTCGGTCGCCAGGTCTTCCTCAGAAACCTCAGGCGGTATAGGAAATGGAATTGAGTTAGGATCCCCCCCCCCCTCAATCCCGATTTGTGAATTTCGCAAATCATGAGGCCTTAGTATTAGGCGAGCTATCACCTAATATCTGTACATTATTTAGTGATAACTCACCTAATACCATATATTATCTGTATATTATATCAGATGAGTTATCACCTATAAAAACTTACCTACATAACCGACCGTCGGGTCGATTACTACGAGGGGGTGGAGATATTATATTATGAACCCATTATACACGTACATAGGCGATCTACCTGGAGGGACGAATGGAGCGAGATAACCACTCAGGAATGCTTAGAGGGGAACGGAGATAACGAGGATGAATTTCGATGAGTGAGCCTAGCGAGCTACGGAGACTACGAAAAATCCCCATTCCCTCTTAAATCCCAGACTCTATTGCGTCCACCTCCCAAACATCCCCAGACGCCGACATTTCGGCGACGACAGGCGGAAGGGGGAGCAACGGGAGGAGTCGGGAGATTTCGCCCGTGTGCAAGGCGGGACTCTTGTGTGTGTGGTGGGGGGGGAGGGGGGACGTAGGAGGCGGGCGGACTGGAGAAAGATGGGACCGGCGGGAACGGGAAGGGAGGATTTGTGATCCGGAAGGAGAGAGGGATGAATTATGGAAGAGTCGTGGGATCGCTCCCGTTCGCCTCCTCCCCCCCTCGGCTTCCCTCCAACCCCTGCGGATTGATTTCGGAGGCACACGCGCTCCCTCTCTGGTGCCCTCTCGCGAGGGGCTCGACTCCGGGCGAGTGCACGTCAGCCTCCCTTCTTCCATCCCCCCCTTCCTCTCTCCCTCTTTCTCCCCACTCCGCAACACACACACGCCCACTCAGACTCGGGCCGGATTGAAAAGGGTCACTTTTTGCCCCGGCGACCGCGCTCCGAGATTCGACAATGACGAGCCTGGGGAACTTGAAGAGAATCGGGAAAAGGGACAGCACGGAATAAAAGTTTTTGAGGCGGGAGACAACTGCCTGTCGACAAAAAAGGGCCAGAGGGGGTGAGAGAATGAGATTAGGGCGTTTATCGACAGGCAGTGTACTACATAAAGAAAAACATGCTCGATTGGAATACATGACTTGCACACTGCACATTTTTTTTGCTTTTCATTATCTCAAATAAGGCCAGCATGGTAACCCAGTTGGTGAAGCTTTCCCCTATTAAACCGAGGATAGTGTATCGGCCGTCATTCTGTGAACATTTTTGTTCCATTGCGATAAAATAATTAAAAAGTCAATTACCGCACTTAATTAGATCACGTGCAGCGAAGAGGAGCTAGAATTGTACAACGTTGTTATGATAAACGTAATGGCGTATTAAAAGTATTAGAGGAACTAGGTTGAAAATCAGTCACAGATTGAAAGGTAGCTCCCATAATAAATCTCCTGCATGGATGGAAACCTGTCCTCTTCAGCAAGGATGTTGAAATCTTACTGTTAGCCCCAACGTACTAGGGAAAGAGAGAACATGAACAATAAGTTTCGAGAGATCAAATGCAGGACCAACAGATTTTTAGATACCATTATTCTCGTGAACGATGATGGATTAGAAGAATATCAAAGACTCTGTTAACAGGAAAATATAGCATTCATCAAATTCTAACTAACCTGATTGTTGTAATTGTTTTATCTAACCCACATTTTATTTCTCTTCTTGTCACAAAGCAGATCGTCTCGCATACCTAGAATAGTATTTAGCACTCACATAACGCAGCGTGTGTATCTCTAGCTAACATTACCTACATTATTTGCAATAGCTTTAATTTTTATAGGAGCTAACATATAAGCAAAACTTAAATTTTCTCTTTCATTCCTGGTATGGAATCATCCCTTGCCACCCACCCTATTGATGACATTTTGAAAAATGACTTTTTTATTCACTTTGATGGATTCGAAGAAGAGGGTTTTGGATTCTAATCCGGGTAATTGTACGAGTGCTAAATCGAACTATGAAACTTCAGGCGGCATGGAAAAAAGAATGAGTCTCCCTTCTCGGACGCGTGAGTTTACATGCCTTAACCGGTTCACGTCAATCAATCTTCGAGGCGAGTACAGCGGTTTTTAGTTTGTTCCTGAAATAATCGGAAAGCAGTAATCAAAGCTAAAACTCTACGTATTACGGGATAGTATAAATAAACTATTCTGATAATTGTAGAAATCTATGATTAATATAAAAAAAACTCTCACATCATACGTCTATGAACTGTGTAAGCAAAGTACTGTTATGTTTACATAGCAATGTGAAGGTTTTTTCTCGATTTAAAATAACACAAACATCGACGAAAGTTCATTTTTTTTTATTCGAAAACATAATCTCTAATTTCGGGTAAAGATCTATGCGTCAGTAAGTGACACGTTAATTTTTAGTTGGACGAAACTAAAAAATTTAATCCCATTAAGCCAGACTTCTCCATCCCTATCCTTAAATAAAAATAACTAGATAATTCTGACATATGTACCACGACGGCAACTTAAACGATGTTGGAACATATCTTTGGTCCAAAATAACTCTCTGATTAATAACTGCCTCAAAAATAATCATTTTCCATTGGTTAAAAAATCAAAAAATACCTGTAGACATTGAATGGAATGAAAACGGCGACGAGTAGTAGGGTTAGGCATGAGACTACCCAGCTGAGAGCACCAAATTCCTAATTAATTATATTAACTTTAAATTAATCATTAGCGTTTTAAGTTTACCCTTTAACAAACCATCAGTTAACAATTCCACACTGGTTTGTAGCATCTAGCCGAAATCCTCTGTTTCCCCGCTATTTTTTCAATCCTTCGCACCTCATAACATTTAAACCTTGTAATAACTCAATTGGACCATCCGTCTCGGTCCTTCCTCTGCCATTCCTTCCCTCTCCTCGAAGATTATAATAAATAAACATTATCCCATTCGTCACAGCACGTACACGGGCGCTTCACTAGTGTCATTCAAGTCTCAGAACACACCTGATGGATTCCCACATCAAACAAGGAAACGAAGAATTGGAGAGAAAATGATGATAAAGAAAGGAAGAGGCTTCCGCAGTTCATTACCCCTTTACGACCAGCCGGAGGCGGTCACGATAGATGGAAAACCGAGAAGAAAGGAATCGAGTTCCCGAAGGTTATTCGGATCATCAGAACCAGAGACGAAATAATGGCCGCAGCGGGAAGCATTTGTCAAAATTTTCGAATTGGAAAGTGAAGACAGCTAAGGTTCTCAATCTCCAATGAGCGGCCGAACGCAGAAGAATAAGAATCCGTAAAAATGTACGCACTCCCATTTTTCTTCATCTTACTTGAGACTCTCCACCTGTTCGGACCCAGGAGGGAAAGCATCGCGCATCTTTTCATTTAACGCATAAGTGTAAACAACCAGCCGCCAAGTTCATTCATTTAATTAAAGTAAAAAAAATAAAAAGAAGGTTTGTCTGGAAGGTGTTTTGTTTTTATGTGAAATGGAATTGGTAAATTATTTCCTTCCGGTGAGGATTTCCCAATGACGGGAGAGCGTAACACATCACTTAGATCTCCTGACGCGCAAAGCACAATCAAATTTCGCTGTATTGCCCGTCGTAAAACTATGCACAGGTGGAGCGGGATAGAAACACTCGGGTTGAAAAAATTAGCGATAAAATCGGTCTTATTAACTGCAATAAACGTGAAGGGTCGTATCGCCTGCGTGCAGCACCTTCCGACAAACTTGGAATAACTTCCCCCGCAGCAACAAACGTGAAGTTTCACACGCAGTCTTCACGAAGGCACAAAAAAACGCAAGTTATCGATAGATCGAAGAAAAAGATTCGTTTACCTGTCGTACACAGGACGTCGTTGGATAAATTCTTGGAGAGAGACTCGATTCTTTTTGGAGTGGATTGCGTGAGGAAACCGGTGATTTTCTTTAATGATTACATGAACACATCTTGTGATGACACAAATAATATTTCCCATGACAGTTTAAAAAAAAAAAGCACCGTGCTTTTCAATTAGATTTCAGGTACGCTATCAGCTTTATCTTAAGCCTTTTGGATTGCAATTAAAATATCTTCTGGTTGCGATAAGTTTATGGTGATCAGAATGGAGTCTTGGAATATGGAGTGCACCTGACTTTATGCATCCCGTGCAACAAATTACTCAAAACTTCAGTTGCGTGAATTTTACCCTACTTAAACAGTCAGTGATGCAAGAAACAACTTTACTACAGCTACTACCTTATTCCCACGAAAGGATTCTCAGTTTCTGATGATGAGTAAATATTGGAATGTTTTATTCCGTGACAACAGCATGAATAGTACACTCACTAATGCGAAAAGTTAAACAAATACGAAGATACATCCGAATAAAAGCAGCGGTGTACGCTGATGAAGGTGCCGAAACTGATAAAAAATGTTGCATATTGACAAAGAAATGTGATCCACGCTGTTACGAAAATGGCTAAATGTAATAGTAAAAAATATTAGTCTCCTGAAAAACAACATCCTTCTAAACATAAGAATGATACAATGAGCTTTTGATTACGTATTAAATATGATGAAAAAATCATGAAAGATTATTCCAAGGAAAAGTGAAATTATAGCAACGTATACGAGCGCGCTATTGTTCTCTGATTCAATGGCATGCTGGGCCAGAGGTGAGCCATGTGATGAAGTCTCGGGAACGTATTCATCATGACCGTGCGAAGAGACTTAGAGAGGGGTTAAATATCGATGTCCTGAATGGTGAAGAACACTGGGGGATGACCTTGTCGACCTTTCTGAAAAATCAACATGTCAGGCGAAGGGGGAAGGGAGGCCCGTTGAAAGCAATTGCGTTCATTTCCGCCACTTCAGAATGGTGAGTAATCAGGCCATGAAGCAATACGGAAGAGGGCAGAGAGAATTGTAAAAAAACACGACCTCAAAATGTTCTAAATCCTTGCAAAAATCTCAAGGGTTCCACGGTTAAACATCCAATGCGAGATAGATGATAAACTACAACTACAGTGACCGCAGGGCATCACCAAAGCAATGGGGATGAAGCATCACTGATAAATCTACTTCTACGGGAGATCAAACCATGAACCTCGGTTTTCGGATGTTAGTACACCCACCGGCAAACGCATCACTCAGATGCCAGCAAATGGATCGATTTCAGTCAAACCTGTTTGCTTTTGTGGCTTTTTCAAAGCGTCTTCAAAAGACCACAGCGGAAGCCAATTGTCTAAAGAACCTAAGTTCACTTTCGGTTTTGTGGTTTCAGGAATCATAGGACCTTAAAACCTCGAGCATTCAAAGAATACTATTTAAAATAGAGTCATATGAACAATATGGCTTAATGGTAGCCGCGAATATTTACGAAGAAGTAGTCCATATATTCAGGAATATCCATAAGAACGAATTAACCGCAGGGAATCAATTCCAAAGAATCAATTACTTCAAAAGCAATCGCGAGAAAATAATGATGAAGAATTCAAGTACATGCTAATGTCGGACGATAACAACAGTGGATACATAGTTATATAAGGGAACAAAGGCAATGCAATTAATGGGAGATAAGAAAATGGGTTTTACTTTATCAGTACAAATAATTTTCATTAGGCAATACATTTTCTTCTTTCATTTATTACCACTCTTATGTTTTAAATTCATGGATTTTGTCTTATTTTAAAGCATGCTATGGTGATCCTAATGGTACTACGAGGTACTCATAGTAACATTGGGATCATCATAGTATGGTAGCATTGTATCATGGCATCATATCATTGCAAGCAATGGTACTCGTAAAAACCTACTTTTACCTCATTGCGCCATTTCATCCAAAATTGCGACACACAGGACTGCATTGTTTACATGGATCTTCAAAGATAAAGATTGAGGCACTCGAGACGTATTATCACTATAGAACGTACCACCTAAGGGCTTATCAGTAATAATGAGATATGGTAGAACGAGGAGAGAGGCACAGCGTCACAATAAGCTACCGCAGAAAGAGAAAAACGTGGATCCACAGTCCAACCAACCATGCCGCAGAAGTACCAATGGGTAAATTTTAGTCTAACACAAAACTGGGATGGAAATATCATATTGAAAAATCCTGCTATACCTGGGAATTGAAATACAGTCCTCGTTGGTGTGGAAACCTAATGCAATACATGGAACATAAAAAATATTATCAACACTTTCTCTAAGCACTGATATCTACTACTCTGCACCTTTCTTTCGTCCAAAACGACGTCTTCGGACGAAGTCCCGCCACAGCGGAAAGAAGAAAACACTCGACATGGACTGAGAAAAGAATTCCTCCAGACACCTTCCCCCGCCGTAATTCCTGCGGATTATTCCATCGAAGTAAGGGCCGTTACATTAGCACATCCCATTCGGGTCCTTAAAGGAGACAGCTGTGGCCCCGTGATAAGAATATATTTCTCCACAGCTTCTTTCTCTGGTCGGGAAGGAATGCACGTGAGAGGACGCATCCAGCAAGAAAGATTGGGAGATGGGATTTCGGGAGGGGAGAGAAGGAAGGGGGAAGGCGGAGGGATCGAGTGGGTTGGGGAAAAATGAAAGAGGAGGGGAGAGGGAGAGGAAAGGGGAATATGCGGGAGCAGCCGACGGTGGCGCCAAAATGACACGGCCGCCCGAAATGGGAAACCAACTCCGGGTGGATGTAGGAGGGGAGGATGGAAAGAAAGAGAGAAGAAAGGGAAGGGGGGATGGGCGCCACCTTGTGAGATAGGGGAGTGTGGGAGAGGGAGAGGAGGGAACCGGGAAGAAGGGGAAATGCCGGATCGAGGGTATGTTGGCGGGGGAGAGGGGGCGGGAGAGGAGATCACGCGTATTCGCGCGCGCCGTGGCCCAACGAGTAGTCAAGGTGAGCAGGTCGGAATGGGCGAGAGAAAGAGAGAGGGGGAGACGAGAGAGTGAGACGGATAGGCAGGCACACACGGCACCATGCGTCGAGTATCGCAAGAGGATGATGGACTATCGCGCCAGTCTTCGAGTCCCAAGATACCTAAGGATCGCGATGAAACGCTCGAAAACGGATATGACGTATCTCAGAGGGCGGAAAGGTGTAAAGCCGATTGCTTCGAATTGGTGCCTCCACAAGCATAATAGGCCGTGAAAACACCATTGTAAAATTATGATGGACTCACGCCGTTTTGGTTACACTTGAAGAAGTGCTTGGAATTGGCGGTCGATGGCAATAAGTAAATCAGCGAAGCTCCGAAAACAGATTACCGTTACAACATTTCACCCTTGAAGAAGCCGTGGTATTTATCAGTCTTCTTCAAGATGTACACCACGGCATACTATCCTTTTGCAATGCTATCGCTTTGGCCTGATCATACTTCAGGTCAAAATAATTACAAAAACAAACTCGAATCACAATCACTCTCGTTCCACACGAAGCATTGTTTGCAATTTTGATGTGTATCTTCTTATGTATTGGCTATATATTAACTATGCATTGTATATAATTACTCATTTAAGCGGGAATATTTATTTTTAGTGAATTTTCAGACATAAAAGTTTGACTAAAGAGGAGGCAGCATTTAATACAAGAGGGAATCAATTCAAGTGAATATAGCAGCAACTAACCAGCTCCATATCATAATGTATGTGAATTTGGGATGGTTTACCCACCGGATTAATAAATAACATTTCCACTACTACTAATTACCAGCACACTAGAGACAAAATCGTAGGTAAAAAGAATATGCATTCCGAAAGATACTTAAGTTTGCTTTTCCGAAACTAAAGTTCATTTCATGAAGCATCAGTTGAAATACTTTTGACGTAAAATCTGCGAAAAAAATCATAATGATTTGCAAATGAAATCGCACGTCGAAAATGACAGCTGGAAAATCAGGAACGCACATATACCTTAGGTTTAACAGATGGAAATTCCTTCTCCATTTAAAATGCATTACTCGGAAATAAAAGTGTTTACAGCTCACGTTCTTAACGCACCTTTTATGAGATCCTACAGATTCATCGGCGTTTTATGCCAAGCAACTAGTGACATATCAAAAAATAAGTAAAACTTGGTTAAATAGGTAGAACGAATTAAGAGTTCAATCAACAGATCACAAAATGATCCCACCGCCTGGACGGGTTGAACCCCTGGCGGCCTGAGTCTGCTATAGAGCCATTACGACCTGGGAAGAGGATTTTTAATTGCGGCACTTCGGCCAGGGGACTCCTTTACGTTCCTAGTTCATATCGGTCGCTCACTCGTAATCGCCATCGTCGAAAGGAGAGAATCGAAGTCATCTAAATCCACAAGTGGATACCACTCCTCTATGGAAAGAAGAGGAAATATTGGAGAGATTTGCGCGGAGCAAAACGAGCAGAATGCACCACCGCTCACGACTCCGCGACCCCATGCATGACTGGGTCATATTTTCCCCGCCTCCTCACATGCGCGCCCTTTTCGCCGATTCATGAAGAGCGGTTACGCGTGGGGGTACCCATTGAGTGCACAACTACCGACTGATTGCCTCATCTCCTCACCTCGGTGGGTGTCAATGAGGAATGGAGTCGCCTGGATGAACGAAAAAAAATCACCGACTGACTGCACGAACACGGAAAACGGAATATTCTGCAGGTGTAGCATGGGGGAGACTAATTTTTACTGGTGGTTCCCTCTTTAAACATGAGGCAAAAAACTTCTCGTAGGAAAATAAAGCGCAGGCTGGGAAGGTAATGACGAAGGCGATCACTACAACATTTAAACACCTAATAATGAACCTGTAACAAGTATATAAAACGAAATAAATTAAAGGAAATCCCCTCCCACACGGTAAAACTGTGAGTCGCTCAAATCTAAGTACCGAATGTTTGCTATCTACACTGAAATTTATCTCACTATCCACCCTGAACACTATATATTTTCTTTCTAACACCATAGATAATACCTCAAACTGTTTTAAGGCAGTAAAATGGACAGAGAAAGTCCATTACGTGCCATAAGTCAAAGCTCATACCAAAGCCAACTGCAAAATACCAATAACTTACATTTGCGTACTTACACCATAATAGATTTCATAATAAATTTTCCTGGGCCTAATTTACAATTCTAAAACTATTTATTTATACGCTAGACGTGTGTTCTCGGCATTGCAGGGAAAAATATTATTTTTTCTAATAAAAATGTATTCAACTAAAAATAAAATATAGCCGTAAAAGTTAATTAGCATTACTTACATCACACGGGAAATATGTTTAAATAATATTGGACGATACGGAGAAAGAAAGGTAGGGCGGCGATCGCCGAATACTGGAAGAGGAGAACAAAGACGCCCTTCTCGCAACTCGCCCGTTTCGCAAATCTGAGTTAATTACCATCATGGAAAACCAACCACAGGAATCAGACCGGAGATTGGCTTGATAGGTAAGATTAGAGCTCACCTCGTACTACGCTCTACAAGGAGTATGGAATTCATACATATATGACATACATATATAGAGAAATGATCTGAGGCGGAAGCTTTAAAGTAGGATTAGATAAGGTGAACAAATGAACGCATTCGTGAAGAATTTTAATAGAGAACGAAAAGGAGGAGGTAGGAAGGCAATCAGGGAAGGTTCATTAGAAAAAGAAACATTTACTAAGCACTGATGACTGGGAGTTCAATCAAAAGAAGTAAAGAAAAGATTACCGACGAGTTATCTCCGGAGTGTTGTGTTTCACGGTTCAGAAAACTTGCGAGCGAGAAAATATGATGAGGGTTGAATGGGTGCAGAGAAAAAATAGAAAGAACCTAGCTGATTTGATTCGATTGATTGTGTTTACTGGCCAGGACGGGATGGGATAATACCGTCCTCACTTCCCCTGATTCAGCTGGATAGAGGGATAAACACACGAAGAAATGGCACGGTAGGAGACAAGTGAACATTAATAGTTATGTACAGAAGAAATAAGTACGAAATAGTTAAGCACAAATATGTAGAAGCGGATTATTAAATGTTGTAAATGAGATGGAATTCTAGGTAACAGTGGAGAAAAGGATAAATTTAATGAAGGAAGTGGTAGGCATGATCGGCAAAAGCAAGCAAATGTTGTATAGGAAAAGGAGCTTACATTTTCAATAGCATTTACGAATAGCATTTTTCTGAGAACGTCAATGTCGATACGATAAACTAAATGTGATGTATTTGCATGCGTGTAAGTTGAAAGGATTTTTGCATGAATGCATATGCCACTGCGGGCATAGCTTTGCATGGATGTGTTGATTTTGCATGTGGTTTTGTTCCCTTTTACGGATGGTGACCTAACACCCCCCGCCACACGCCCTTGCGGCGGCTTGCGGGGTATTATGTCGATGTGGATGTAATATTAATAATATATATTGGTGAAATGAATCATTAGTCAGTTTAGTTTTTAAGTTGAGGCAAAAGTGAAACCAAGAGCAATATTCTGGTGGCAGCTGCAAAATTCCTTGGTTGCTGCAATGGAGCATCAGCAGCGGCATTGGACACGGAAAATCAGAGCTAAGCGTGAATCGGGGATCCCCAGGGAACTAAATCAGAGAATCGTTAAGAAGGGCGCCAAGAGACTTAGTATTAATATATGTTAACATTTGAGGCAATATACCCGAAGCATGAAAACAATACCTAAGCGTGCTGATCAATATGCTGTTGAAGTACTTCCATCTTTTCATGTTTATGAGTTCATGCATTATGTATCATTGCCGGGGAAATGAAAATGACACCGGGCGAAATAATTAATGACTAGCCGCGGCACAACCAAACTTCCTTTCAATCACTACACCAAGTTGTCAACGAGCACAAGCGACTTCCAAGGTCGAGCAACCACGAATGAACGGAGGTTCCGTTTTAATTGGGACGATGAGCTGGAAGCGCTGTCGCAGAGGAGTCGCCTCCTCAAAAAAGGAAGTATTACGAACGCGCAAACCATGAGCTTCTGAAGCGATGCCAAAAACGTTGTGCCCACGCGAGGACAGCACTTCGGAAATATTCAATGGCAGACGTAAACGGTGCACTCTAACCAAGGAAGTCTCTCGATAGCACCAGACAGCCAACCATTAGCCAAGCGGCCTTTGATGAACTTATGGCACAGATGAGAGACGAATCATAGCCACTACCTACAGAGATAAAGGCATATATCACATGACTCTCAATATTTACTGATGTCACGCCAATATGGGAGCCTTGCGACATAGAAGTTGCCATTCGCCAGATAATAACGAGCAGCGATATAAAAAATCTTCATGACTCATCTACATTGACTGAAAAGAAAATAACCTGGAAATGGAAGAAATCCAAACTGATCATTTCAGCTCGATACTTTCTTACCACTGGATGAAAAAATGTTGACTAAAGTTCACTCTTGTTAAATACACACGAAGAAAAATAATCAACCAGTGAAGAGAAAAACTTCCTGAGGTAATTCGACTAAGGGACAAAAAATAGAAGGGAGAGGTCAAAGAGTCAAGCTACGGAGATGTCGGTGGACTGTCAGTCAGTCACCCAAAAAGTAGTAGCTACACAAAATGAAACAGAGTCAGCGAGGAATGCGTACGAAAGGCATTGGTCATTTGAAACGCGAGGGTCGTTGCGTATCGAACGCCTGGATTACGACGATGAATCCTCATTTTCGTAAATGACATGCATTGATCTCTCGTCATGGCAAATCAGGGGACATCGTGAGCGACGCTGAAGCGTGAAGCTGAATTGCTACGGAAATACGCAGCATTCGTTTCGCACTGAGAACTACGTCCATACGCGCGTTTGATGCCACAGCTACCGGGGATCGCCGCTACAGAGAAATGAAAACCTTGGGAATATATTTCACAATTTGGATCAAAGAATAAACGATGATCCAATTCAGGAATCTGGAATACAATTGCTGCTGATGAGAGAGTTGCATAGTAAAGCCAAAAATGCGAACGGCTCAGAGCCAGACATTAGAACAAACGACTTAAAGACAAAAGCCGCTCATTTACCGATGATTGATGTTACCAACACCAATCCTAATTTTATGCAAAACAGACATTTTCGGTAATAAGGTTAACATAGCACCATTATCATAGATAGAACTAAGAGGGAATAGTAAAGAATTTAATAAAGCTGTCCCCCAGTTGATGATGCAGTTAGAATAATGGGGCCTGGTTAAAGAATAGTCTAACAATTTATATTTTATGATGAAATGTGTTAATTCCTGATGACATCAGATACTTGATTACTTAACGGTGAAAAACCGCTTTTTGCGAGAGTAAAGTTGGGGTTGACGTAATCGAACACCACGAAACATCTCACGCGTACATCTCACAGTATTTTGCATAATGACCTTGACTTTCATGGCATTTTTCTAATTCACTCAGTTTTGGCTCCTATGAGGGACAATATTTCCCCTCGATCACAATGAGTTACGAGGCCTGCGTAAATGAAAATACGTCCGATGCCGAAACAAATACGTACAATTCCCATCCCGTTCGTTTTACACCCTAAATTAAGTTCTTAATCTTCCTGGAATAAAGTAATGGCCGCGTCTCAGCAAATTTTTCAATTCCATCCTCGAGGATTCAAGCTCGTGGTTCTCCAAGCTCCCCCTCCCTTCCCTCCATCCCGTGGTCCAGCCGGCGGCGATATGTGCACGGAAACATTTCCCGCTATGATCACGGCGAATCCCAAGAAACTCCGTTGGGCTGCACGGTGGTAATTATCACCTAGGCCAGGCGAAATTTCATTCATTACGGGGACGCCACATTATACATAACAGTATTTAATGAGGGGTGTACACGATCAAAGTGTGGAAGAGTTGAACGAGTGTTGCTGGGCTCGATTCGCAAAGGCCCATCCAGGTTCGCGGCCGACCACTCGATGCCAGCCCGGCTACACACGTTTCACTCTCTCCTTCCACACGTACACTCCTCTTTGTTTGGATTTCCGGTTTTTCGCTCGCGAGACGCTGTATCACTCAGGGGAATATTTGGCCAGCGGAGATCTAGAAAAAAAATACGCCGGCGTGACACGCGAAGCAGAGGCTAACCCGGAAACGTGACGAGGAATTAAACCGGCTGGAACGATGGGGAGGAATAAAAATACAAGATCTTCAACGCTAGACATGACTGTAGGAAGATTTCAAATCTATTTTCTCTCACAGTCGTCCGTGGAAGATAATTAATCATGACAGGACCGAAAAGGGCGTAATTAAATTGTGGATACAAAAGAAATACCTTGCGCATGAAAGAAGATACAACGAAAATATATTTGGAAATACAAAATCTAAGAAGAAATAAAGTTCTGAGAAACAACCTGAATGACAAGTGTCTTCCAATGTTGATAAAGACGAAGTACATTCTATGAATGCACTAAGTAAGGCTGGTGTTTATTAAAAAATAGAATTTTGCCGATTCAATAAATATGAGTTGGGAATCAAACTTCCACGGATTTTTATCAATCAGATCACCACAGCTAACTCAGACAATGGAAACTCGAGTAATGGATTAGGTTTTAGGTACTACAACAGCTAAGATTACACTGTAACATTCATGCGAGTAAATAATCCCCTCCCTAAGTGCCCATTTCTTATGAAGGATAACTCTTAATATTAAGACAAAATGTCTCCAGCGGCCAATAGGACAGTAAAAGTCGAACGTACGGGCGACCAGGATGGCACATTACCAACCAGACTACCGCTGTCGACTTGGGAACCTGAGCCACGATACGAACGCAACCCACCTCCCGCGGTAGTTGAAGCTAAATCGAATCCCGGTTGCGTTTTACAGCGTACAAGGCACGGAGGAGGAAGAGGGCAAACGAACGGACAAGCAAGCACACAAGCCTCAGACAATGGTGCCACCGACGGACTTCCATAAGGGAGATAATAATGCTGAGGGAGGGCGTGGTGGAGCTCTGGGGAAAGGGGTGGCTCATTACGTGACATCCAAACACACGCCTGAGCGGCCAAGGGCATCCTCCGCATCAGTATTCTTCTCGCGACCCCCCATCACATCTGCCGTCCCACCCTCTTCGTGCCCCGCGCCAAAAACTCACAGCGGCGGCCCTCGTCTGTGTTCTCCTCCCTCCCGATTCCATTCCTGTTCCGCCAACACTTCGCCCACCCCTTACTGTTAAACTCCCCCTCTACCGCACCCACTCTCCTCCTCGGAAAACCCTCCCCGAATCCCTCCCTCTCTGACTCATCGCCGGGGCGGCCCACCACCACCTCCTTCCTCTCTCTCCCACCCATTCGACCCCGCCACGGCTCTGGAGAGATGGAGACTCTCACGAGTGGCCCACGTACGGCCCAGATTTGTAATCAGGCGAACGATGCCGTCAATATACCCCGGACTACCCCGCATGAGCCCCCTCTTGCCGTGCCTTTCCACGGCTCCGCGATCAAGTTGGAACTAGATCTGCATTATCGGCATTAACCGCCCTCAAAGTCAAAAGGTAAAAGTTTGTGCGTCTACTGAGAGTTAATCCATGCCTACATCGAGTTTGGTTTAAGTCTCAGGTGACGATTACTCGCCGGAGTTGATTCGTAAAGGAGTCGACTTTTACGACCATCGCACACACTCCCACACGAGTTGACGATCGATCGTGGTCGGGATGGATTCTGGCTAGTGACCTGGTAACCATCCGAGTCCCGAGATCGATATATTTCGAGCACCGATTCGGATCATATTAGTGAACAGCGTAAACAGAACACCTTTTTAACTGTCGTTTTTAAGAATGATTACTCATTAAACGTTTCTTTAGCGTTTAAAGATCGTTGGTTATGATTTCAGCGTTACTCCACTGAAACTATGTGTATGACAGCTATGAATGCAGAGACCGAAAATGGTTTACCAAGTTGAATCAATTTGTTATTCGATCACACGATACTCGATCAGTCATGAGAACACACCATATCGGCGGCTTCAGGTGGGAAAGTCGATACGAGAAGCGAGGAGATTTTTTTTGGAAAGTAAGAATGATCGTTTGCCGCCGAAGAGAAACACACAAAGAGGCCACCGATCGAAGGCAACATCCCCACCACTTATCCATTCCATTAATGAATACTAAAGGAAGTTCGATGGAATTAAATATGTATCTGTACTTTGTGAGCCCAAACTTTCGCGCAGATCTGGGGCAGGCCGCAATGCCCACTGATCAATTAAAGGAAAGAAGAACGCTAGCGGGCCGAACAGCTGCGGTTCCCTTTCCTTTCCCTCCGTAAAGCGCGAAATAAACATGGTCCTTACAAGTAAGCGTTCCGGCAGGGACGAGATGAAGAGTAGGGATGCGAGAAGGGGGAGATTGGATGAAGACGGGGAGATCAGCGAGAAGCTGAGAATGGGAAGCAATGGGGACGAACGGGAATTTGGAAAGTGTGGGGGTGTGTGGAGAGAGACAGAAGGAAAGACTTCGACCGCGCAAAAAACGGGAGGGAAATTCAAGGATGGAGAGGCGCTGCTGAAAACGGAAAAGAAAACGGGGAACCCGGAGCCGGAGGTGCAATTTCAAACTTAATTTTCGTTAACTCGACCCGTGCGTTTAGAATCATTATCATGAATCGTTCATGCAAATGGCCCAGGTGTGTAAAACTTATTAACGCTTCTCGGGGAATAAGGAGCTCACGTGTCTGAAGACTGAGAGAGATGCCCGGACAGGAATGGTGACCCAACCCACCTGGAAGTTCATCATCCACGAAGCGGAGCTGAGAATTCATCATTCCACCTGACACAGGCGTGACATAGTTACATAGTCAAGACTCTATTCTGTCAAGTGGTACATTCTGAGGAAGAAAATACGTTCACCCTTTTACTGATACCCCAAATAAAAACATACAGTGCTTCCGCCAGCCTGAGTTTATTATTCCCACTGGAAAAATTTGAAAAAAATGTTTAAGAAATAACTGTTTTACACTTCGGTGGAGTTATTTCAAAACATTTATGAGCTGTCAAATATGCATGCGACGTCAATCAATTTCTCATTCCTCAGCGGTCAATTGGTAAATGAGAGACACTGTCTTTCCCTTTAGACCCACAGTAAAACCAACAGTTTTTTTTTCACTGATAAGCGCACGGCGAGATGATTTGTATAGGATGGCGTGCAATGCTCCACAATTATTCCCTGATAATTCTAAAGCGGGTACAAGAAAAGTCTACGACTAGATGAAGGCAATGATCGATGGAGAACTTCAAATTGATCAGCTATTAAATTTCTTTCAAAAATGATTAACATGATCGTAAAAACCTTCAAACGACCCAAGTTTATCGCTCCCAGGATTTCATTCCTACGCATAGAAAATGCAAAAATTGCTTCGCTCTACCGCTATCATGTAAATTGCGAGGAAAGGCAAGCGAGTTTAAAAAACGTCAGGGGACACGGACAGCGAATGGGTTTCATTATCGAGCACATAAAAGCAACAGCGTAGTCACTGACGCGTTAATGGCTCTTGGGTCGCAGCCCCCCCCCCCCCGTCCTGTCCGCACGGCGACTCGTTCGGGGATTGGGATGGGAGTAGGAGGGGTGGCCGAGGAGAAGAGAGGGACCGTCATCGAGGCATCGATCCTGAGCTCGTCCATAGAAATGAGCAAAGCGCGCGCGGCGTGTGTACTCGGGGGGGTCTGTGTTGTGTGTGCGAGCCTTGGTGGAGTGCGGAGGAAAGCTGGGACGTGGCCTGGTGTGTGGTAGGGGTGAAGAGGCGAAGTAGCGGGGGAGGCGATATCGATTCGGACGGCCGATTTTCAAGCGAAATTCACGTCCCGCGCCGCTGAACGTCCACACTCCCCTGCCTCACCACCCGCGACCACCTCCACCACCCCCTACCTCGATCTTGTCCCTCTGTGATGGTGGTGGCGTAGGTGGAGATAGGGTTAAGGGGAATTTGCAGAGGACCCTCCTCCTAACCCTCGCCTGCTGACCCCACCCACGTCGAGATGGTTGACCGAAATGGACGGTGGCCGTGCGTGCGCCACAAGGACGTGTCTATGTGGGATCCACGCCCTCAGGGAGACGACCACAAAAACTCTCCTAACGGTAGACGCTTTACGTCGTAAGAACTGCTCTTTTAACATTTTATTCGTTCAAGGGCCGATCAAAAGAACTACGAGTGACCCAATTAAATTAGTACCTTATCCGGCCTCATGATTACACACGCAGTAAAAGTGGTGCTAGGTTCACCAACAAAAAAGGTTGAAGATGATAGCTAATTATTAGTTGGGGGATGGTCCGTCTGGGCTCAGGCTAATTGTCAGTCGGGGGATGATCCGTCTGGCCTCAGGAAGGGGAGATACAAGCGTGATGCCATAGAAGTAACGAGAACAGTGATTAAAAGGAACATTAAGAGTACACTCAGGATGCGTTAGTCTGTTTCATAGATTTCCAGATATCCTCTGATAAGGGATAATTGGTAAAATTAATGAATGTATTAAAGAAGATAGGAGTATATCGGATGGATACGCGACTGATCCTTAATCTGTACACGTGCGTGTGGAGGATGGATAGTGAGGATTGGCCGTTATTAAGAAGAGTAAGACATACATGCCCAATGTCACCCTGAGTTTTTTACACATACGTGGAGGAAACGGTAACAGTATTATAGAGAGAATTCGAGATGGGAATTACGACGCTGAGGAATCCATTGAGACGCTGAGTTTTGTGGATTAAGCTTTAGTTGCCCAATCGGCCAGGGGGACTCTGTCACTGCTGAGCGCATTTGAGTCAGTGTGATACACAAGGATGATAATTAATGCAAGCAAAATGAAGGTCATAAGGTTTCGATCAAAAGAAAAAAAGCTATGTTAAACGTTAAAATAGGAGAGCTAAAAAACAGAGCAGGTGGGACAGTTTACATGCCTTGGTCCCGAGACAAGATGGTCACAGTAGTAGAGATATAAGACGTGAAAGCAAAGACTCTTTCACAAGGAAGGAATTGATGACAGAGACGTTAAGTAAAGAGGATTAGAAAATATTAGGGAAAACTTCGATATGGATTGTGTTTTTGTAAGTCGCAAACATGGTTGTTGGAGCAAAACGATAGGCGTAGATATACGCTTTGGAGATGCGGGTATGGAGAAGGATGGGAAAGGTAAAATGGGCGGAAATTAAATCAAACTAAGAAGTACGTACTACGCATGATGGCAGAGGAGAGGGCATAGTTGGGAGAGATCCAAAGGGGGCAGGAAAGATGGATGCAGAGCATTTTGATTGGCGATGGAATGCTGAAGACTGATAGAGGGGAGAACGTTAGGCAAGCGGGGTAGGGGGAGGAAAAGGATAGGGATGTTGGATGGAACGAAAGGAGGAGGTGGAATACTTATATGGGAAAATGACGGACACTCTAATGTACAGAAGGGGGTCAGGTTTTGTCTTGTTAGACGATAATAAGAAATGCACCAGTGTACAGTCAGTTTATTTAAGACCTACCTTAAACGTTAAAAACCCTACGTAAACGTAAAGACTACCGACTAATCTAATACTAATGGCTTCTCAAGGGCGATTAATGCACACCGGACGCGTGGCCTACGCGATGGCCCCATCCACACGATAATTGTCCAGGATTAGCTAAGTATTTAAGGCTATTAAAATGGCTATATGACGTAGGAGTCAAATGTTTGAAAATAAAATTTGCTGTTCCACTAGAACTACACAAGGCCGACCAATTTCGGAGATGAGACGGACCTTCTCCCTTTGATGTGGGCATTACACCTAAGTTTACCTACCCTAAAATGAATCCTAGTTGGGTCACAATGCAGACCTGAAAAGCCTACTACACAATAAAGTATTGGATTTATCCCTAACGCTATAGATGACAAAATCCTACAGCTCTTAGCAGATCGTGTTATTTTCGAGAGTAACTTGTAAACCCTATGCAGAAATTTCACAGCGTACGAATCATGCACCTTAAACGTAACTCACCCTTTGGTACATTAAATTTCTAGGGCCTTCAAAAGAACCAAATGTTATGACGAATTTACACGCATAGAATGCCACAGAAAATCGTAGTCGTGCGCACTGCGCATTAGTCCACGGGGTAAAAGCCAAATATTTTAACGGCAAACATAAGGTTAAAGCAGAGCCGAAGTACAGAGGATATTTTCGTAGCTCAGTTGGTTTAAGCACTTGCCCGGGTTTCCAGGAATACGGATTCGATTCCCGGTTGAGGTGAATGGTTTTTACCCCATGAAATTACTGCGTTTTAATGTACGGTAGCGGATGACTTCGTTAGAGTAATATCGCGACATCTTCCAAAGTTCTTTTGAGCCCTATGACAGCTGGTTTTATTCTGCTATGGGGATGGGTAATGCAATAATTCTGGGTATTCTACCTCTAGCAAACCTAGTTAAAATACACATATTGAGGTCACAATTAGGCCACCATAAAAAAAGAGATGGCGCGGCGGAAGAAAATGTATAACATTTGATTGATTTGAATTTGATTTGAAGGCACTTTCGGAGGCTCACCTCGGATTATTATAATCCGGTCATATCAGGGTCCATCCATAGCTGATGCCATACCATGAGGAGTTGCGGTCTAGTTTGGATATCGTTGACGTTAGGACTACACACAACTCTCTCTAAGATTAGAGTCATGTCATGGATATTTATGACCACACCACTATTTCCCTCCAATGAAAAAAATACTCGATTCCAAATTTTCTTGGGATTTCGAGGCTCCAACGGTGTGAGAAAGAAAACGGAAGATGTGTCGACAGAAAATGAAAAAATAAAACACCACGCCCACCTTATAACTAAAAGAATGACAAAAAAATTATCTACTACGAATATCTAATACGATTTATAATTCGTTAACTGACCATGATAGTAATGTAGAAGCATCATTAGCGGGCATGAATAAGCAGCTAGGAAAAGAGAAAAAAATTGCCTTCCAGATTTCTCATAGCAAATAGCTTTTCTAAAATGCTTTCTGTAGACTTTTAATTTACTCTCCCAGAACAAATGACTTACAATGTCTAACATGAGCCGTGACGGTCGCGTGCGTCGTGACTTAGAATCCTTACGCCAAGACAACGATTTCCAGCAGAATTATTAAGATGACGGGGTGACGTAACTTCACCATGGGGTTTCACACTAGCGTAATGTAGCGTAGCGATGGTAAGAGGTGCAGGTTTATAAAAAGACATCTCAACGTCATTTTCGACGACGGCTCCCCATACTATATGTCATACAGCGCGAGGCCGCTGGTTAATGTGATTCATTATAAAGGTGCAAAATTGCTAATATGTAGGTGCGCAACCACTAGGAACTAATAAGGACAGAATGAACACTATGATTAGCATACTCAATGAAAGAATTCCAACGCTATAAACAGGAAAAATCGTTTAACAAAGCAAAACACCATAAATATCACATCCACTACATACCGATGGAAAAAACGAAAGAAACTTTATGACGTTCACAAAAATCGGTATATTTTGCTGGAAATGTTTTTAAATAACAAAAATAAATCAGAGAAGTACACAGAGATAATAACTGGGGAACATATGTTTTATTAGGGAAGCAACCTTCACTCCCGCATTAAGACCATAAAAATTGGGACAGTTGGTCATTTAAGTAAATACACATTTCGAAACGAAACGGCTTTACGTGTCGATGGCGTAGAAGAGGAAATATACCGCGATAGGACGTCTTATCGGAAGTACTAAGGCAAAATATCTCACAGGGATCCTAGATTTTTTCCAAAAGATTGGGGGCTTGGGCCAAGGATGTTCTGGTTTCCACTGATGGCGGCTAAGTTTATGGTCGAAATCTGAGATAAGATTCACAAAGCAGTAAATTGTGGGTATCAGGGTGAAATAAATCACAATTCCAACCGATATCAATCCCAGAGCCTAAGGAAGAGAGAGAGAGGGAGGAGGAGAAGACCATTTCATCCGTGCCTCGCATCCTCGGGAAGGCACACATTTACATTTTTCATGTTACTTTTTCTTTTCCCTACATCTTCAGAGGAGGATTTATGTAGGAGATTGAGCTGCAAGGTGACGAAGGAAGTTCCATGTTCAAGTGTGGAAAGATGGGAAGTGAAAAGAGCGATCTAAGGTCTCAGGGGGAGAAAAGCTACACCTGTATAAATTCAGATCGAATTCCAATTGAGAGGCACTGAAGGTCTTGCGAAATTGTCAATAGCAAGACTGATACATTTAGTAGATATAATAATCAACACCGGGCATTAGTCTTAAGAACCTCTTACGACCATTTTGCTCCATTAACAAAGTAAAGCAATGGAATATGTTCACTCTATGGCAACTGGGCATGCATTTTATATTACTGCCGATCGAGGGTAGAGCGTTGGATTACTGACCGGAGGGCCCGGGTTCGATTCCCAGGCAAGTGTCTCTGTGATTTTTCGGTTACCAGGTCTTCCTGGGAAACCATAATCAGCACAGGGAAAGGAACTGGCTTCCCTTCCTAGATGTGTGGATTTCACGCACCGTCGGGCCGAACTGACCGAGTGAACTCTACCATCACCTACCAAACCAACCTTTGATTGATTACTGTGTCTATGATTATATTACTAAGGCTATGGTGAGGCCAGCGTCCATTAAAGGGTTAAGTCGGGATCGAAATTAAGAATCATAAATAAAAGCTGGTGAAAATGACGGCACATGCTACTCTCTTTCCCTATACATGCACATCCCTTATATACGATACATAAGTGTGTCCGTATATGCATGTAACTATATCTAATACGTATGTTTTATATATATATATATATATATATATATATATATATATGTATATATATATATATATATATATATATATATATATATATATATATATATATATATATATATTCCACACACAGATACATATAAACGAATGAAATAATTTTAAATATTGTGCCTAAGTAAAAATTGCGCCATGCTATATTTACCAAAACATGCCAAGAACTTGGCACGAGTACGAGTTATTCGGAGAGCTATGGAAAACCTAGTGAAATCTCGAAATGATCGATTTTGTATTTTCAAATCAATGAGTTAACCACTGCAATACGCAACTAAACCACGTAGATGTAACCGCAACATTATATGTAGCTCCATTTCTAAACCAGCGTAAACGTTTTTGCGCTAATTTCGCACTCAAAACTTGCTAGGCTGCCTCCTGACCTGGACTAAATGCCACCTTCATCGTAAGGGATCAAATTTGAACGGAATACGTCTCCGACTCCTATTTTTTTAAGATGCGACGAATCAAAACTCGAGGCATGATACATATACGGGTGCAGAAGTGTCAAAATCATGTGGAATGGATGAGGCGAGGAATTCACGGGGGAGGGGGGACAAACGGCAAAGAGGCGGAAGAAACTGAAATGGAGATATATTCGAGATTAGATAACCGATTGAAGAGATAATCAAAGTTCGGCCTCTTACACGCCTCTGGGACATTGAGGAGGGCTATGATTTGAGGGAAAATGTTCAAGATTCAGAAAAGATTAAGTGGAAAAATTCTTATCATATTCAGGCAACGAAACAAATCGCACGGAATCTCTGCCACTCAAAACAGATTGCATCCTTGGAACGTAAGAAATGAAGATGTTAAAAATAAGGAATGCGAAAACGTCTAAGCCTTAAAAGGCAATGTGCAGTAAAAATCCGGCAATATCATTCATAGCAAATATCACCAGGCGCACGATAAATCGGTTCAAATCGGGATGATCTACCATTTTAATGTAGGTCGAGGTGACGCTCACTTGAGTTTTCGCCCGATTCAATTGGAAGTAAGATATTGACAAATATCTTTCAATAATACTGGAAAAGAAATGATGTACAATTCTACACCACTACGTAATGCTAGGCACGGCGAACGCACTTAAAACTGGGGTAACTAGGATTCATTTGATAAAATAGCGTACAAAACTTGCATTCATCTCAATTAATATGTAGTACGTTAGGAATAGGATCATAATTAGAGGAATCGATCAATTCTTGTCGAATTATGGATTCGAAATTCGGATTTAATCTTTTCCCGAAACAATTGAATCCTTAATCGTCGTGATGGCAGTACAAACACTGCGATCCAGAAACGATATGTCGCCGTTGAAAAACGGTGGTTTCTACCGCTAAGTTGGATGCCGAAGCGAATCCGTCGAAATTCTAGAGGTTAGACTTGCATTTTAAGTCTTCCTCATAATAACTCCTAATCTATAAAACTTAGTATGTCCTCACATGTTTGTGCATAACATACGTAAAGGTGTGCGTTTCAAAGTCTCAAACTGATATCTGGAAGGGCATAAGTGACGATAGGCACCTACAAACATGTCACCACACGTTAAACATGTCACGCCTTTCTTCAGAATATGACGCATTGAGATATCGTGTGAACTTTGGCCGTGACAAGCAGTGCATAACACTCAGAGTCTTCAAAACTAAGACTTGAAAAAAGTTTCATATACCCAGTAAGCACATCAAAGATTTGATAATTAAAGTAAACTATCGCACTTTTAAAAAGCATGAGAAGCTTTAACACGCTGCAAACAAAGTTTTCTCGACAGGCTAAACCTCGAGTAGGAGGCAAACGTTTTTCTAACTTCTATGGGAAACAACGGGGTAACTCATTTGCCTAAAACCATTTTACTTACCAACCTGCAATACCTTTACATAACACAAACGATGAACTTACGACGTTGCCAATCTATCAAAATCAGGAGAGAAAAACAATATCCGGTTTTCCGAAGATCAGAAGAAAATAAAATCAGTCTATTTATTTTACAGCACAGACTCGGAAAATAGCACGTTTGCTCGTTACATGGGGTGAAACTATCGACTTAATTCGGAAAACGATCATCTCCAGGGTTTTACGAATTGAAGTACTTTCCTAGATATATAGAAAATACATAGATCTTTTCTCCCTGCTAGAATCGATTCACGAATTCCAAAAATGCAGAAAACGATATGCAACCAAAATCACCTTTGGTAGGGGCATAACAAAACACATGCACGCCAGTGGCACATCCAACTCAAATGTTAGCAGATAAAAACACTTAAAAGGTACAGGCTTAGTAAAATTCTAAAGTGCAAAGCCATTCAATGACAAAAATGATTTCCAGCTATTTTTGCATGAGCTGAATTATAATATTAAATGTCTGCCTAAAACTCTCCATAAATTTAAATGGCACACATTTAAACGTTCAACGTCAAATATCTCCATTCCGCTATTAAACGGTGTCAAGTCCATCAACTCCCTTTCCAACCTCCCGTCATCCTTAATTAATGCGTACACGCCGCTGTCCCTGTGCTCGCTCTCCCTCCATCTCTTCCCCAATATCCTTTCAAATTGCACCTCTGAGATGAGGCTTAGATATGCCAAAGAGCACTTTAGGCTTAAGAGGTTTACTATAGTCGCACTTTAAAGTTCCATGTATTTAGTAATGTTTTCCTTACACGAAGGATATTAATTTTTAAGGTATCATTCCGCGTTTCTTATACTTTCGCGGATCAAATGCGGAAAAGGAATTCAGGAAACAGAAAGTTCGTTTGTAAGTTAAATTACAGGTGATGAAAACGTTAGAACATAGACTACGACAATTGATAGTGGATCGAAAACTATCGTATACATGATATCACATACATCGCGATATCCGCACCCTGACACAACTTTCTGATATTCAGCTTACACATATTACATAGCGACACGCATATTGCGACATCCTATATAAAAATCAATGTCAGGCTTAACAAGACGGAATTTTACGATCGTTAGATTCTCGGAGGACGAAAAGCACTGCTGTTCCACATCTAAAATAAATTTTTCATGGCCATGGTTATACTGCCGTATGGCATCATCAGTACTATATATAAACGTTAATTCGTGAGGGATGGTAATGGAGGGGAGAGGAAGGGGGAAGAGGAGGGGACGGTGGGCAGTAAGGTGCGTGTGAGGGACTCTGGACTGGACGAAACGAGTGACTATGTCACGAACTTGTTTGGAACATGCTATACTTAAAAGAGTGTGGACGTTATTGCGAGTCATAACGGACTCCTCCTTGTGTCACGAACAAGAAATCACCCAAAACGAACCAAGAACTCGCTCGCTTAACATTCTCTCTCCGCGCACTCGTCTCCTTTTCTATGAATTGGTGCAAGCACGAGTGGATAATAATGCATAAGTTGCACCGTGTGCACGAAGTTCAATCAATCTTGTAACGTAAGGACACATAAAAAATGTTTGCTTTCGTTTAAATAAATCTACCGCCTGCTTACGGCACGCATTATCTCGGCTCTTTTGACATAAAAACAATTTACGTGTAATCAAGGCCACAAGTTAAATTAAGCTATATTCAACTTTAGTGGTAGGGGTACATGAGAAATTTGTAAGACTACCATTAGCATTAGTTTCAATTACTCAGAAACCGGTGACGTGCCCTCGGTCACGTTTTCACGAAAAGATTCTGCGTCACGCACTACGAGTTATCTCGTGCACGTCAAAAAAATAAGTGCGCAGGCAGCCGAGGGAAAGAAGATTGACGTGCCGATAAATACACGAGTAAGCTAAACCGTTTTCATTAAGTCTACCTCGAAAATCTACGCTTTCATGCATAAGTACACGAACTGACTGACGGCAAACGGCGGCCTACAGGCTGACGCAGCAAACGCAACACCACTATGGTATACGCGCGATGTGGTCAAATTGTCGACTAAAGAGGAACTCTTGTTATTTGTTTACTGTTCTGTGTACTCTAATAGGTGAAATACGGCATTTGTACATGGGGAGATAGAACGCCCGTTCTTGAACACTTACCTGGCAAAATAACGAGGCGAAAGACAAATACCATTCTAAAAATACCTGCCTCTTCAGTGAACATAACCAATTTCCTTAATGCTTTCAGCATGACTCTATGAATACGTCATCTCTATTTCAGCATCAATCAGTACGCACTCGACGGATGGTTTTACGACGCGAATATCGCCCTTTCTGCCCTACTGCCTGACATGAACAACAAGTCTTCCCCACATTTCCAGCACTGGTTTGCACTTCGAGATCGATTTTTTTCCCAAGCGGCGAAAGTTTAAAAACTTTTTTCCAGCTCCGGTCTCCTTGATCGCGCTGTCCGTCACGCCGAAAGAACCGCTCTCCGTGGTCGGAGGAAAGAAATATCTACACGCCGCAGAGCACACACACACACGAAAACGAACGAAAGATGAAAATCCCCGAGAAGACGCACCAGAGATGGGCACCAGCGGGGAGTTTGGCACAGTACTGACGTTTCAAAGTTTCGTTTTTGTCCCTCGACCCCACATTACAGAGGACCCCGAAGGGAATGCCAAGGAGTAGTAGACGCGGATGGCGCCAGGGGAACCGAGGGTTTCCGTCAGCGGGTGAACGATGGGGTCAGGGCGGGAGTTTTCAAGCTTTTTTCATTGACTCATTCCTTAATCATGATAAATTCTAAGGCAGTTTTCCACCAACTCCGTCTCACAGTAACAAGTAAACTACCGGAGAAAATAAAAAAACCAAGGAAACGCAAGTCTACAAAATTCATCAGGTATTTATTTTGTTAAATACAAATTCAGAGGTTCGGTGGAGGTGATAATACGCATATCCGATCTATCCAATACAACGATTTAAGATATTTGCAATGGAAAATAGCATATGAGCAATAATTGCAGAAATGTTTCGCGGAAATATCATGTTAATATTTTAAAATAACAATGATACTCATTTTTTTCCCTCACAATGTTCTCGTAGATTTGCTATTTAGGTGGCAAGTGATAAATTATGCCAGGGGGATGTGGTAAACAGAAAAGTAATGACGAAATAAGGCTCACTAAAGGCTTGGAAAAGGCTTGCTATAAGCTTACACCGGAAAAAAGAAATACTAACGGCAAAAGGTATGTCAAAGCACATACACACATGGAGTCTCTTTTCCTAAGAGTGCTAGACTGTACGATGAGAGCAGCACAGGAAGATTAAAGGAGATGGACATGTGATGCCTCAGAAAAATGCTGAAAATGAAGGGGACAAACAGCATAAACAAATGAAGAATTACGTCGAAGAGTGAAGAGAAAAACCCATAGAAGGCACAAGCAGAAGAGGGAAATTCAATAGCATATCCTGAGGCATGATATTTTTCTTAAGATCATAACTGAAGGAAACATGGAGAGGAAGAATTACCGGAAAAGAATACGGATGAACTATGAGAAGTAGGCAATGAAAAATGTTGCCGCGAGAAGCGATGAGGGAATTGGAGGGCGCAGGGTAATTTGGAGAGCTGCTATAAATTGATATACCGACTGTAAACCCCCGGTGATGATGATGGATGTTCTTTTTGAGGGAATGTTTTTCTAAAAGTTTTTGAGACTCTCCGACTCTCCCCAAGGTAATCCTGCGCCCATGGGAATTCGACGCTGTTCGGTAACTCCTAGACCAGAAGATGAAGAGAGAGCGGAGCGGATTGACGTTTGGCAGTCGAAAGAATCGTGGAATCGACATCGTGGAGCACGGCGAGCAGTCTGCCACCGCTCTAATCAGATGATGACGTCGGAGATGATACTCGCGCTTCCCTCGCGAAGCGGATGTAAGGACTTACTCGAACGAGAAGAGCATGCTTAGGGGGCGTGGAGGGGGGAAGGAACAGATGAGCGAGGACATTCGCAGAAATCGAGACGGCGCGCATGGCAACAACGAATGATTTCCTCCACACAAAACGCCTACAACGCTGAGCCCAGGCGACTAATTGCATCTCAATGTAAGCGTAATGCATTTGACAACCGGCTGTGCGCAAGAGCATATGCATAGAATGCTTACTGCCGATGTAAAGCAAACGTTAACATAAACATAAGACGCAAGCTATTTAGAAGACAAACTAATGCTACCCTTTTATTCACAGAAACTTACGACAGATTGCAATGCAACAATTTCAGAGTGTAAAAATCATTCGCCTTGACCGGGATCCCGGTCAAAGCACATTAGCGGATGACTTCGTTAAAAGTTACTGTTGCGGCATCTCCCGGAGTTTCTTTGGAATTTATGACAGCTTCTTTGAAAATTCGTAACCGTTGATATAAATGCCTAATTATTCCAAAGATAAAACTTGTTTCTTATTTCTGAGCCGGTACTTACCGACGCCATCGTTTGCACTCCCGACTACAACACTCTCCATTAGATATCTGACCTAGTGATCCTTCCATTAAAAATTCAAGCACGCAGAAAGAGTGCATCACGGCATATGGATGCAGATTATTTCATACTAGGACTTAAGCTAAATAAATATCTAATCACCACAGCCCGTACAATGTGAAGCTGTCCAGCAGTATTAAAAATAAGTGATGAACGTCCGGCATTAGCACATAATGCGTTGACACATGAGACTCTTGAATAGATACACCTTTCGCCTATTGGCTGAAGCACAATGCAGAGAAGGAAGATAGAATTAATGCATCATCACCGTATATGGTTTACCGCACAAATAACGTCATCCGAACCAATGCCACTGCGAAGGGCACGATCTTGAAGCTGAATAATGCATCTGCAAACCTAGATCAGGTTTTCATACAGCTTATTGCATACATTAGAAATTGTTACTACACATATATAGTATGCGCATGTTTGACAAAATTCTTTGATGCTACTTTTAATTAGATTGCTGGGTACTCAAGCTGCATTTTCATAAGTGTCACAATTTCATAGCCGACGCGCAATTTCCCATTCAATTGAAACGCTGGACAGGAAAAGAAAATTTTGCTTGGAAAAATCCCTGCACCATCCTCTCCTTGAATTATCAAATAAAACTTTCGACTATGAAACTAAGTAAAACACCAGAAAGGTTAGTTCACATCAATCATGAGACATTTTCATAACGGTGGGCATATAAGTTAATACCTAAGCTTAAAATTGCTAACATTTTAATTAATGTGGAGGGAATGGAGTAGTGAATGAGGTGTCTCCGGTACAGACACGTAGGCATATTTTTACATGTACATTATTGCATTAAATGAGAATCCTCTGCATATAACATTGCATGGTGTTACCTAGGCGTGTGGTTATAAGTTTCGGAATACCAAAATTAATAAAAATACTGGCGGGTCCCAGGATATGTAATTCGTAAGCAAAATAAAAGAAACGGTTTATTCGACACAAAAATATCCGCATGAATGAAATTCGTATGAGGTAGGAATGAACCCATTTTACGAAGCCAAATGCAGTCGCGCGTCCGAGGAGAATCTTGCAACTCGTTACTGGATTGATTGCGCTTACTTCAATGTTATGCCCGGTAGGATTACGTACAGCAGAGCCATGATTGTTTCAGAGTTAATTAGGGCGCGATGGGCCGGGAGGTAAGGTGCGGTGTGGAAATAAGCATTTGGTAAAAGTAAAGGAGATTGAAAGCAGAGTTACGGCGGAAAATCAACGGCAGGATCTTAGACATAAAATGATACCATATCACCGATTGGGATTCGGATTAAAATATCCACGCGATGACATCTTTTTGGGACAAAAAAAATACCGCGTTAGTTTTGGGGAAAAGTTGAGTTGAAGTGATTATCTAAAGGCGAGGATTGCGGAATCTGCGCGTGTTACCTATCGATGTGCAAAAGAGAAGGAGCTTAAGGACGTTCCTCATCTGAGGAAAGAATCACGTTTTTTTTCTGCAGCATCTCCACGCTCCTTGTCAATTTCCGCCCCGCACCCACGCCCGGTATCTGTGTCACGCACACACACACACCACCATGACTGATCCCCTAAAGTCTATCAGCGAAAGCCATCAGGCTCGAATAAAAACTATCTACATCATACGAGAATGGATGTCATCGGTGAAAGGGGGAGGGGCGTTAACGCAGAGAAGAGCGCTTGCTTCGCACAACACCGAAAAATATTTGGCCAGACCGTCTAAAAGAACGTGTACACAGGGATTCACCAAGGGACTTTTCGCACGTACATGGCACGCGGGGGAAAGTGTTTCGTCGAGTTGAGCAAACACTGATTCCCAACAATTCCGATGAATGAGTTAATTGGACATGGTAATACGGACATGGGGAATCAGTGTAAGAATTTATTCACACAGCGGTAGGAGTTTGTTCAGCTTTTAAATGCTACGACGGTTTAAGTTCACTTAGCACCACAAAATATGTCATCCAACCCTGATCACTGAACGCCAAAAATGCAAACGAATTCGAAAATAAAGATCAACGTGGTTCCATTGAATATTTTTTGGACACTGAACGTTTTAAAGAGACGTACAATAATGCATCCTTAAAACGTATTTTTTTCTCCTGGAAATAGCTAAACTTCAGCTAGAAGTGAAGGCTCTTATCTCCCTGTTTTCAGCTTCGTTCTATCTATTATCCCGTTTAGTCCTACTCTAGGGTAGGGGCTCGAAAATATTTTCATTACTTGCCATTGAATTAAATTCCCCAGAATGCATGCTTGCCAGGCCTAAGTTTGCAGTGAGACATTCACACCAAATATGACCGTGAAAACGATGCACATAGCGGGTGGAAGAGCACGCAAGACGAGCGGACTACCTTTTCGGTGTTTGAAAGGATTATCGGTGACGCTGTCAAATATCCCGACATGTAGACTCATTTCTGGGGTGACACGCAATGGAATGGCCTTGGTACGTCCTTATCTAAACCGTCCCCAACTCCACGCCTGAGGGTAAATAAGACGTCCAACGTGTCAGTCAACACACTGCCGAAAGATTCAATAAGAGATCCAGTGTGAATTCTCTACGACCTGGCGATGGAGCCGTGGGGCGACTCGTAGGCTGTCACATCCTCGTTGCCATGGAGACCCGTTCCCTGCAGCTAAATGAGGGTCGTATTATGGGAGAATTGATCAGTCCGGAATACAGGGGGGAGGTGGCAATGAAAGGGCCGATTTAAGTGGGAGAGGATTATTGTTATGGAAACGTATATGAATGGTGAATGAGAGAAAGGTAAACCTTAAGGAAAATAAGAGAAAAATCACTCGAGATACTACTGAAAACTCCTGGAAGAACTGAAGTAGTAGGGGCTAGCATTATGACTCTCCCTGTGTTTAGGGCCTTAGATACCGTAAAACACCTAGTTTATTTAGTTTCAGAACTGTTGGAAATGAAAAATAGTAACTTTGTGATTCCACTGAAAAAGTGTAAGTTTTTCAGTGGAATCACACAGTTACTATTTTTCATTTCCAATATGAATCGATTCCATAAAGTTACGCCGGAAACCATCAATTGTAGTTTTAGAACAAAGCCTATAATAAGGTTTAAAGTTAAAGTTACTCAAGCAATATGGCTACGTTCGGCTTCATAAAGTTTAATACAGTATATTAAAATTCGATCAATCCGCGTCCTTGACGTAGTGTAATGATTGAAATATTTTATGTTCGCCATTATAATCGTAAATTTTGAGCGCAAGTAGTTGACGACATGAATGTCAATTCTCCTTAATTAATTAGATGAATTGAACAACCACAGATATTTTCACATTCATGTGCGATGAATATTATTTATGTTTCTCGCTGTTATCCGATTACTTTGAATTGCTCATTTGGAAGATTCGAAATATGCAGGAATCTCACAAAAGTCGTTTGTGACTTCAGGGAGAATTTTACCATCAGCTAACTTGAAACTAAAACTCGTTTTTGTAATACTCACACGGTTTTTCCGATAACAAAACAGTGCTTCTAAGTGGAATAATAATGCTGCCTTTTTTGAAATCAGAAAATACCATCAGCATCATAAATTGTACCAGCATATTAATAAGAAAACGCTAGCGGATGTATTAAGTTTGTTTCTCATGATCGGTATGTGTTGACGTTTACATTTAAGAGGGGGCTATGTTTATTGTAACAATACAACATTATTCTTGCTAGTGAGCACAGTTTTTTCTATAATAGTAATGACTTATAAATTAGTTACTTTCATTCTATGTTTACCGCATAACGATAACTAGGCGTTATCAAATGTGTCGGCAGATCGGTTGAGTTAAAAAAATCTCCACTGCCAACATTTAGCAACTAATTACGTACCAATGTAGTTTATAGCAATAGGAAGAATTTATGATGCATATAAAGTAGTGAAAGGCCCACCTAACAACCACTTCACAAATTCTAATCCAGTATATTTTCCATACCAATGATTTCAAGAAAAAGAGGTATGTTATCGAACTATTTGTGGAATCAGTTATTGATTTATGACCACTTCCATGATGATTATAGTATTCTATTGAGAACATTTTAATACTCTAGTTCGTATGCTGAATTATCGATCTTTGAGAGCCTTCAAATATTTATAAAATCGCCGAAAGTAAAGAGGAAGTTCTGTGATATGAGATGTAAAGACAATCGAATTGTACAGAGCTGACGACCTTTAGCTAAAAATGCTATATCCCATAGTTACGTATTCAACAAGAAAATAACCATAATGCAACTTGAATTCAACTACCTAACCCGATAAATAGCTAACCTAGACGCTAAACATTTAGTCAAAATACCGTCCCTGAAGATATTTTAGAATGAATATTTGCATTAACATTTATCCGCTAGTACTAAATTGGGATCCTTCTAAAAAAAATAATAACAACTTACATTTACATACGCTAATAAAAGTGATGGGTCCCTGAAATATCTACGCATTGCTCGACTAGTTGCCGTGGACATAAACGGTTCACCATAGCACTAAAAGGATACCCGATTGGATAAGCAACTCCGAAAATTAACGCTTTAGTGAACGAATACTCGTAGTTTCCTTGTTTTTTTTATTCTAAGGTTACTGCGAACTGGGCGATGGAAAAAGGTTTCCTTGTAATATTGGCTCAGTAGTCTATTACCCTTAACTTCTGTCGGCGGTATTTTACCTATGCAATTAAGTATTAGAATTAAAATCTAGATATGAGAATAAAACACGTGCAAATGTCACTTCTCCAAAAGTACTTCAAAAGAGTTGCATCTAATTCTGCATCTAGTTATTCCCATGATAGGTTATATAATAATCGTTTAGCCTTCGAAACTTACAAATCCTTTGACAATTTTAAGTACAAAAGAAAGAGGAAGTTTAAAAAAAAGAATGAAACAAATATAGTTTAATCGGAAAAATAAGTAACAAACTTAATACTTCTCTGATGAAATTTCGACGTAGCCGAACAGCAGCAGGAGAATATTGCAAAACATTTGGAGATATCCGCATGACAAATATTTCTTATCATATATGAGTACATTGCACAAAATAGATAATATTTCACAACAAATAGGTTTCTTCTTTAACTAAGATTAAGAGAATCATGCCCTGACTCGAGTTCGACACATATGACTGGAATGTAAGTATCCTCGATGAAAACAGCCTGTGGCTGACGCGGCCCGACGCCCTCGACAGGAGGAGGTCTACGCCACCCATTCGACGATTTTATGCCTTCACTCGGGGCTGGAAGTCAGAGAGTCCCTCCGCTCATGACGGGACTCTCGAGGGAGTGAGAAGAACGAATCGAGGATCAGAAAAGAAAGTGAACATAGGAAATAGGAGGGGAGGAATGAGGGAGGAGCGAGGGATGCTCTGAGCTGGAAAGGTGATGGTTGCTTCATTATCTTCGGATGCAGTTTCCCGACAACTTCTCCGTTCCGCATCGACTCGGAAAGATCGAATGTTCCCCCCACCCGACAATTCCCTCCGGGGGGGGGCTGGAGTGGGGAGGCGACGTGGAGTGGAGGCGTCGGGAGATGGGGGGAGGAACGATAGGGTTCGCATGGATGGCGTTACGGTTCCACCCCGAATGCTCGCCCGTCCTCTATCCCCTTCAATCCCTCACCCTTTAAACCCTACCCCCCTCCGCCTATCTCCTCCCTCTCAGGTGTCCCCTGTGACCCCTCGGGAACCTCCCTACCACCCCTCACGCCACCCCCCCCCCGTTGCCTAGGAGGATAAAAGAGAGGCGAATCCTACGGGTGGGGATGGGGTGAGAACGAAAGAGCCGTATGTGAAGGTACGGAGAACGGCGAAGCGAGGACACCGATGGGAGTGATTGTCTTCAGGCGCGCGGGATCATCCAAAAACTTGCGAAATACTCGTTGAGGGAAATACTGTTGAGAATAGCCGCGGTACCCAAAAGTTAAACGTAACTCTTTGCTACCAATAACGTATAGAGCCGGAAAATAATACCAGTAACATAAGTTAACAGCATAACCCGAGACCCAGACGTCATAATCTCTTCCCTGAGAATGTTGGAATGAGTTAAATGGTAAGAACTCATCTCAGTAAGTTAATCATTATTGTATAAAGTGAAAAAAATAAGGACACTCAATTCTGGATTGCAGTAAATCTACTTCTCTACAGCTTTCGTCGAAAGACCCAGCGAAAAACACAATGAGCTTCACTCCTCCTACCTACACTCCTTTTATTTATTTTTTAGTTTTGGCACTTAAGCATTGAAAATTTAATATATCCGGTTACTACCCGTAGCATTTGTTTTCCAGCACAAGAATCCTCTCAATTTAAAGCACTCTCAAGATTTACAAATCTCACAGCTCTAAATGGAGAAAAATATGGCAATATCAGAGCCGATAGATTAGACAAGAACTCAAACAAAAATCTTTTGCGGAGATGTCATATTATTGGTTCAAGAGAATCAAATGTGTAATTTTTTAAAAGTCTAATTCGTCTTATGGATCAGTCTGAAACAGGAGCTCAAAAAAATGCCGTGCTCTCAAAATAAAAACTCAAAAGAGTGTCTCGATTTTCGTTTCATTTCTCTATCTCCGAGTCGCCGCAACACGGAACAGACGCAGCGGCGGGGCGACGCAAGACTTATGTCGCAATCGACTGATTGTCTTGGGAAAGTCGGCCAGGGAGGGCTTCCGTGGCCGCCCACGGAACTGTCACCTTCCGTGTGAACTTTGGGAAGGAGAGACCCGTGGAAAGAAGCGCTCCTCGCCCAAACCACACTCATTAACCTTGTCGGACGACGCGCGATTGAGAGTCGGGTTGCGAGAACCCCGCGGACCTTATTGCGAACGGCGGTCGCAGGTACCGAACAGCGGCGGCAGAAGGGGAACAAGTGCACTTCCTAAGCAAGATACCCAGCGGCACGGCTACCGGGACGAAAGCGTTAGCACGCGAGCTCTCCAAGCACGCTGCTTACGCGCTATTTATAGCTGCTCCTTCTGCTGATGCCCTGCGGTCGGGATGAATGCGAATGAAGACTGGTTACACACACTTCTGCTCGCTGGCATCCGTCATTACTCATATCCCCGACTTCCCTTTCCGCAGCATAGGTTTTGAAGACACGCTGGCCGTATTTAACCTCTTCCTAATTCAGACCAGTTACTCCCGGAACTCCGCGCCGACCTCTTCGATTACACGATGGCCCATGGGACTTATTGGCCAATGAAAGTACTTCTTTTGGTCGCCGGAAGGAGAGGGAAAAGTTATTTACTAAGGTCACATCGAACTCATTAATAACATTTGTGGGCGATGACAGCGAGAGTTCATGTGCCACCGAGACGTGACTTCAAGAAGAATGGAAAAGCAACTCACCCATTTATTCTTGTCGCAATTTAAAATTGAAAATATGGTGCGCCAGGCGAAAAATTGTTTTGACTGTCAAAGAGAATTGCTAGAGGGAATTGTTTCCTTCATTGGGTTAAGTAAGAGTGGTTATCATTTCCGCAAGAATAAGCCATACACGTGCAATAGTGTTCGTTGCACTGTCAAAAATTTCAGGATAAGCTGGGCGATTTGAGTCGGCAATATTACGCAATATTGACATTAAGTGTAAACTTTGATAACAAGTGTAAACTTCGATACTAATCATTGATAAAATGGGAAAGGTATGAAGTGGAATGGCCATCCCAAAGACGAGATTCTAGTCTCTCTACATACTGATAACTGCTACTAGATATTCCGGAGGGCCCAATCCAGACTGCACTTGAGCATCCTACCTAACTAACAATAATCCGTATCCTAATATTTGTCGGAAACTGATTGCTACAAAACTACGAAATTCTGAAATGAAATACTTATTGGAGGGGAACCCAGGAGTGCGTACACTAAACAAAAACAGCTCGAATTTAGCCGTATATGCAACGTTCATTTGATTTTCACCTTATTGCATCGGTTTTCACGATTTGATTTGAATAAATTTTTTGCCCCTTTCAATATTTCGCGTATATAACTTATTAACAGCATTCTTGAAAATTAAATGCTCTAAGGGTCATAATTTTATTAATGCACTGGAAATGGTCAAGATTTCAACCTGTTAACCACATCAGTTTCCCTCGATGACATTTCGAATTTTAAATGAAACTTGGAAATTATTATTATTATGGAATTTTCTATTGCAATGAGTCCATTGGTGCCATTTACGACATTATAAAATATATACTTCCTTCCAGTTCCATGAGACCACACACGAAACCTTCTGTAAACAAGCCCTTAAAGTACCCCCGGATTCTTATAATCGGGGGACATCTGGGGGATATAACGGATGTTATGCAAATAAAATTACCCATAGCCTAGGAGGGTTTCCTCCACCTATGGCAAGGGTGTTTGTAAAGTGTCCTCAATGTGTTTATATTTACGGGTTAGATGGAATAGGGGACAATGTATAGGGTCTCAATCTCGCCGCATCAAACGACGATATATTAAATAAAATAAATAGTGGGTTTCTTAAATATGCATACCGTCACTTATATCATACACTTTGGAATTCAAAAACCAAAGTTAATTTTTCGATTCAGAGAAATTAACTTTAACAAATCGGCTCATGAACAATCGGAAAATGATGGCACTATCCAACTGTGCAAAAGATTCTTTTTAGCAGTAACAGCGAACAACTATATTGTTTGTAGATGCTTTTCTGGATCCATCAAAACTAGCCAGTGATCAATGCAACCATTTCAGAGGGTAAAAATCATCCGCCTTGACTGGGATTCGAACCCAGATCCCTCAATATCCGGTCGAGTGCTTTAGCCACTTAAGCTATCGAGGCGTCCTCTTAAGTGGCTAAAGCACACGACCGGATATTGAGGGATCTGGGTTCAAATCCCAGTCAAGGCGAATGATTTTTACACTCTGAAATTGTTGCATTGAAATGCACATTAGCGGATGTCTCCGTTAAAAGTTACTGTTGCGGCATCTCCCGCAGTTTCTTTGGAACTAGCCAGTGATCTTTAGGTTACTAATAACCATTAGTGACTAGAACGCCAGTAACATGTAAAAGAAAAACGCACTCGGATACCACCAGATGTCCATTGTGAGGTCAAAATTATAACTTGTAAGCAATCATGACGTCTGCACAAAGCAGCATTACCCGAATCCATTTTAAAAACTACAAAAATTACTTCGCCTACTAAGTCGCTACCCCCAAAGACCTCAAAACAATGAATGCTTCGGTGGAAGATGAGGGAATGAGTGTTAGCGTGCGCAGCGGTCTTTACCGCCCCCTTTCTCCAACACTCCCTGAGCGGGAAAAAAGGCTTTGCGCCCCCGAGTAGCAGAAGCCTTCCCGGAGAGCAGAACAAAAGGTGCAACGCACGCCGCGGATACGTGCAGAGGGAAATAAACCGACGATCCGCCCATCACCGCGGCTGCCGTCGCGCGGGGCCAAGTGGCCGTGACGTGTTCGTTGCATTCCGTCTGCTTCGGGGAAAATGTGGGGCGACGCCCCCTTCCCTTCCCCGTACTCCCCCCCTTCCGCCTCCCTGCGGGGGCACAGTGGAGAGCACATACAAACACAAAAAAAAAGAAGCACTTCAGTTTTTTGTCTCTCTCCTCTCTCCCTCCCTCCATCGCCCACAAATGCCTCGCCCCGTTTGAAAACGCTCGGAAATGGGAGTTACTCCGCGACGACCATAGTTTCACGAAGGCGCGGCTAGGGAAGTAAATGGAGTGAGACAGTGGGTCGTCAGCACGAAGCCGCTATGCACAACAATTCAGTTGCCCGGAGAAGGGCTGAGGGGAGGTCTGAATGGGAACATTACTCGGGGAAAAAACACAGAGGGCGGAGGACAAAGGCACCGGGGCATTCGAGGGGGCGGTAGTCCATCCCCCTCCCCCGGATTTATACACGCTAAAAAAGCGTCCCATACACATAGCCTCTCACGTCTAGTTAAAAATATTTGTGTTGATTTCTTGCGTTAACCATTATTTTATCGTTCCGTAAAGCATGTGAGAGCACCAAAACCCCAAGTGACTGAAGAAGACATCATCATCACTGGTTACCAACCCGAGGATTGGTTTGTATCCGCTCTCCAAACTATCTCCTTTTCCATGTTAATCTCTACATTCCCTCAGAGCTCCAAGCACCGAAATTTTCCAATATATGCTTCTCGTAGCTCATCCTAGGCCCTCCTCTGTAATTTCCTTTCGCAAGTAACCGTATAGTTTCCTGTGAGACTATACACTCACTTACTGCGAATTAAACAAGAAGGTGTCTAGCACTTTGTTTCAACCAAACTGACTCTTCTGAATGAAGTCTGCATGTCACCATAGTCACAAATCACGACTGATACAGATATGGGCAGTAATCCAATCTTGGGGGGAGGAGTGATCTAAAATTAATTCAATTTTTATTATTGATATTTATCACCTGCTCAGGGAAAATTTTTGATGGACCCTGGCACTACTACCACTACTGTGCTCGTAAGCGCGACATAAAATAACTCACAATATCCATAAACACCACATACTACAATCGCGCATTCTTTATTTCTGCATACTTTCCACCCAATATTTAAAAAACTTATTTTAAAAAAACATGATTTCGCGGTAAATGGTCAATGTAATTAAAAGAAAATTGGACATTTATTGGATACATTTCCATCCAAAGTGAAGGCGGCATTTTGTTTCAATACTCCCACTAAAAGGCTGTACCTATCGGTTTTGAGGGGGGTGGGAGAGAGCGCAACGAACGCAAAGCTGACTTCAGTTTGATGGAAAGGTCTGCAGAGTCATTTGCGAAAGGAAGGGAAAAATGTCGCGCGAAATGCCAGAAGCAGGCCGATTCCCAAACGCGAACTGAGTACGTGGCGATTGTGAAGTGAATAAAAAAGCAGAGTGGTAAAACCAGACTAAGAGTAATATGAGACATACGGGAGCTTGAGTCGCGAGAGGTTTTAATCCCAAGAGATCAAGACGTAAAAAAGACATCCAACCAACGACGCAATAAAGCAGAAATTTCAAGTTTTCAGCACCAAGTTAACAGGCAAATTAACCTGGGTGTAATTCTATGCAAAATAATAAAAATAACAGCACTGCGTAGCATGTGATCTTAGAATTGCAATAGAGATCACCATATGAAACAATATGCTAATTTTGAGCTGCCAAAATGTGTGATATACTACGCATTAGTAAAACCAACACTTTTTATTCCCTCGGTCTAGATTCAGACTCGTATCTAAGGATCTCCGAAGACTAAATCCCTCCATCGAATTCCTCAAGAGAGATAAATAAAAAATGTGAAATTTTGTATCAATTTTTAAAACATGATTAAGCATAAAAGACAGGGTCTCGATCATTTTCCTCTGCCCTCATTATACCTGCATGGTTCACTGTAACACGTCACAATCTTAATAAATAGAGACACGTAGAGTTGACAAATAATGGTTTCATATCTCATGCTTGACCTCAAACGAGCACTCCTCTAAATATCTGACGTTCTCTTCACAGAGCATGTAAACACCCAACTCAACTTTAAATCATGAACTCCCGACGCGTACTAATAAGACTGAAATGTCCAGCAACACCGTAACTTTTCTCGCTGCGTAAACTCGGGAATTCGCAAGGGAAACTTGGGAACGCGGTTTACTAAATACACATTAATGAAGAGCGCCCTGCGCAAAACGAGCAGGAAGAGCTACGGACTTGCAAAATATAAGAAAATGAATGAGTCTGAAACGACGCCAATGATTTTTTCTTTGCAGTATGGCCTAAAGCATGTCAAAAGCTCTTACTCGACGCCATTAAATGGTTATTTAGGAGTGATTTAAAAGTTCCTGCCAAACCAATTCCATGGAAATTGGTCGCGAAATTATAAAATTAACAGAATAATTTTCTTCGGCTAGGTGTAAATCAGACCTCTTGTCTCGCCTTTGGGCGTCGCCCTTCTTTCTCATTCGCGTGTCACTTGCTCCGTCGTCGCCGCTCTGAGAATTGAGTCAGTTGGCCAATCTGGCTAAAATCCACCAAGGTCTCCATCGTGCCGAAACCTAAGCAGTCAACCCTTCAGACCAGAACCAGAGTTATGGCGAATAACTTGGGCTAAGTCCGAATATCAGAGAAGTAGGCCAATGCTAGAAATTACACGTTGCACTTCCTATATCTTACTCGATGAAACTTTATCGAAAAAAAAGATGCCGTTACATCTTGATGATCGAAACTGATAGCTCCGATGCTGAGTTTGAATCATTCTTTCATTAAGGGTACTTTTTCATCAGAGGCAGTGAAATTTGTTTCCAATGTTAACAAAAAGATTGGCGCGAAGGAACCAACGAGAGGAACTGCTCACTCTTGATATTTTTTCATCATATTATATATATACATATATATATATATATAATATATTTTTTTGTCATTTAGTAATATATATATACATATATATAATTATGCACATATTATATATATATATATATATATATATATATATATATATATATATATATATAATGGGCTGACACAATATAGCACAAATATAAAAGAATAGACACATTTAAAAGAACACTCACACGGTAAATTGTTCGAGCTTTCGGCCCTCTCAGAGGCCTTCTTCAAGAGAGACTGAAAATATGCTATTGCAGAGGAGAGGGGAAAGAGCTATGGGCGTGGAGGGGAGGTGTGGGGGGAATGCTGGGAGGGAAATTAAATATGGCGGTTTAGGATGGGAATTTTAAAGGAACGGAAGGATAGTATGTAGGCGGATTCACGAGTTCTCACCTCTATGTTGGTGGCTGAATCAGGTAGGGATTCTAGGATGCTTAGAGCAAAACACTGGTCGAATGAAAGGTTGTGGGAATTGGCGTGTGAAGGGATAGGAAGAGAAGAGAGTGAGGCAGAATTGCAGGAGTACCGGTGATTATTCATTCGGATGGATAAGGGGGTAATGCATTCACCTATGTAAAAGGAAGTGCAATGCTTGCATGATAAAAGATAAATAATATTTTTTGAGAGGCAATTAGCGTGGGAACGAGGTGAGGGGGCTATGAGGGGATGTAGGGAGAGGGGAGTAGGCATAATAAGAGGACAGGTTTTACATCGGGGGCGGTTGCAAGTTGGGGAAATATTGGGAAATTTGTCACGGGGGGGCGCCAAAGGGTTTGGGGGATCTCAGAAGGTTTTTGAGATTGGCGGGTCGTCTGTATGCGATAGATGGGCATTGGGGTAGTAAGTATATATATATATATATATATATATATATATATATATATATATATATATATATTCTTTTTTAAGGTAATCTACCGGTTAAGGTAGGTTTTTGGATGGACACAACTATATAGTTATATATATACACACACAAACGAGTATATATATCGTATTCATATCTTATGCATACAAATTCACACAATTGAAAAGTGGTTCATTTGGTTAAGAGATCGAATAAGTGAACGTGAGAGTAACTGCAGCTACACTGCATCGTCGAATCATTATCCAAATGCTCTTAAGCTTTTTAAGGGCATGTGGATAACAATATCGCAAAATACTGAAAGTAGAATAGTTTCCACCACACCACAAATGTTAAAAACGAAGGCACTTCCGACTCTGATTAACAACTCAGTCTCAAATTTGAGTGAATCTCAAGCAAGGTGAAAATACTTAGGTTAACAAAAGTAATAATCATAGAAACATTAACACTAATAATATTCTCATCTTAACTGCTAACCAAATCAAAAAATGACCATTATATACTGAGGGATTCGTTTTAATAACATAATTGTGTTTCTACCTAGCACATATTTTTCTTCCCATTCACGCCTCCAGACAGTAAAGTAGAACGACTTAATTTCTAGACTGGATTTCTGTGCTTCAGCGAAATAAATATGATTCTGAAATGTTTCTCGGGGTTAATTTCACCATTAATTAGTAAAAAAAACGTATCAAGACTGAGTGGAGAATTTTATATTCCAATTAGCGTGACACAGGGCAGAAGTGACACATTTAAAAAATAGAAACATCCCGCTAGTCATTTCTGAGCCAAGTATATAGTTTTAAAAATATCACTCCAACATCAGTTAACTTAAAGGTCGCTTCAAACCAGGCAGCAGATAATAATTTATCGCACTCGTCGATGGGTAAAAGTGGTACTTAATAGGGAAGGCGACCGACAGCTGGGGTCATTTGCGCCATCAGGGTTGGTTGGGAAATTCAGTAGCGTAATCCAGGGAGTGGGGTTAAGGGTTGAGAAAAACCCGGCGTTGAAATTAACCTACTCTTAACGAAAGACGCAAACAAGCCACACACGATTTACAGTTTCATCCCACTGCGAGCTTGACGTACTCTCCAAAAGTGAACTCAAAGGGATGGGGACACTTCTGAAACATTCTGGACCGCCAGGATTCGAATCCGGCTCTCCGGGTGGCAAACCAGGAAACTAACCACGGTACAAGCTAGAGACAACAAATATGAATTTCGCCGCTAATAAACTCATCTTAAATGCAACGAAATTTTAGCAAAAGGAATATTCTTCGCTGGGGGATTCGTGTTAATATTCAGCCGTTAAGGTGCACAGAAACGTACTACACGACTTCTTGGGTAGCCACGCGAGCTGACTGGCGACCAAGGTTCAAAGGGTTGTACGCTTCCACCCCGAGGGCGGATAGGGTGAGGTGAGGGGTTACGACGGAGGAGGGGGGTGGTGGGCCTGCCTCTTCTTCGGTTGCTTTGCCTTAATAAAGCCCCTGGTGCGCTAGCGCGGGGGCTTCGGGAGGAGTGTCTCCTCCCGGCCCCACTCCGCTCCCAAAAATAGTACGCGCGCCCTCCAAGGACGGACGCGTAAAGGGCCACACACTCTCGCTCCTTCCCCTCCTCCGCCATCCACTTTTCCTTCTCATCCCCTTTTCTAACGAGTTGCCTTCCCCCTTTTTGCAAATATCTCTTCTCCCCTTTCGCTCCCCGCACCCACCACGGAGCGGAATTCCCAACACGCCCGAGACTCTTGAGCGTGACGGACACGCATTCGAAAACCCGAATCCCAAGAGGTTCTTTCTAAAAAAAATAGATACAAAAAAAGGAGCGTCGCCTCACGAGATTTTTCGCGGCCTCGGACGTATTTCTGTTCGGTCCCTCACCTAGGGCGGCGCTCCGTGTCGATGGGAGAATGAAGAAAGTTTTAAGAGGGATTACGCACACCGTGCCTGTGGAGCAATGCATTGGCTTCCCGGATCGCTAGATTCGGGTGAAATTCAAAGTGAATGACCAACACTACCCAAAGGGATAGGGACCGCGCCCAAAGAGGTATTCGTCACTCTGATCTTCGTCCCTCGCAGAAAATTTTCGGAAACAAAAAGTTGGGATGAAAATATAGAAAAAGGTCACCAAACAAATCTCAATCCCCGAAAGTTTTGAAGATAAGAGCACGTATTTCCTAAACGATCGCCTTGAGCATGACAATCCTGCGTTAAGGACACAGTGAATTTTGGGAGCCTAATTGGGGTACGTCAAATGCAAAACTTGATTAAAGTTCCGGTTTCGATTTGGATCAGTGAGTTCAAAGGAAAAAAAAATATTCGTTGGGCATTCGGGAATTACTCGAAAAAATTATAACCTGATTATCAAGCCCAAACAACCAGAAAGAAAATTGTACGTAAGAACAGTAATAAATTTTCTTCTCTAAATGAGTTTGTACATGGATTATATATTATTTCCCAGTTTTTAAGCATAAGCGCCACAAAGATTTTTAATTTTAAAATACTGTTTCATTTGAAGACAATTGTACCGGAATCTACAGCTGACTCCGAGGCCGCGAGGCGCACTAATCAACAGCGTGCTCAGCAACTATACAGAGAAAGTACTGCATACTTCCCCGCATGTTTCTTTATCTCAACTTTTTCTTCTGAGACAACCACTAGCTTTAATTAGAAATTAACTTTTTCTCTCCTCATCATAACTATGAAATACGATATTTCGATTACCTCAGTGAAAGTAAAACAACTGTGTGTAGAGCAGAAGCACACTTGAATCATAAAAAGGATTTTTGTTGGTATTAAAAATGTAAACTCTTCTTCGCACGGTTTCAAAGAGTTTTCCCAGTTTCAAATATTAAAAGTATGATGAATAACTGAATACACACATAAATCTCATTTTAAAACACCTTTCCTCCCCTCCTAAACGAAAGGTTCTTCACAAAGACTGAAGTATCACTCAGGAACAGTAACTAAGTCGGGTTTATGAGAAAAAAGCATATAAATCATGTTTGAAACATCTTATGAGTGAAAGCAGCGAACATTTGGACACGGACAAGCTTGTGGGCTCTAGTTGGCCTGAGTGATGAGCATTTTAAAATAGAAGCAGAGTGAATGGTTACGTTACGAGAGACCTTCAAACGTTCCTTTACAATATCAATTAAGTCCGAGTAGCAGTACTTTAACTTGTTAAATTCAAAGTTGGTCAAGGTCACCTCGCACTGCGATACATAACACACATTTCAGTCATAAACACAGTAATTAACCCGAAGGTGAGTTTCGGTAGGTAATGGAAGAGTTCGCCGAAAAATTTATTTGAGGACAACAGAATGTCCCCGCCCGAGTTGAATTGGAAACCGCGATCATCGAGTTGACCGTCAAGAGCGTTACAAGATAAGTAATCCGGAAATATAATTTCTTCCCCCACGACGAGAACTTGAAAACCCATTTCGTGAGCTACGGTAAGGGCACGCACAGCAATTGCGTCCGTACAATTTTTCGCGTATTTCATTTCAGCAAATATGCATTTTGTTTCAACAAATTTTTGGATTTCAACAACATTTGGGGATTATCCCCAGCAACCAAACGTACTTGACCACGAATTTACACATAACTGATTTAGATTTGCAGAATGGTAAGACGTGTCTCACCTTTCAGTCGAATCCTTATCCAAACATTACTCTCTAAACGAACTGGAAATTTAAAATTTACGATTTGAAAAACATATAAAATCCTGCCATTAAATTTGCGCAATCCAAACTCTAACAGCTGAAGCGATAGATGACGACTAAATGTATCGGTTGTACCACTTATCCTTTGATCCTGTGACCTTCGATCAAACAATTCCTCCCTCTTAACCACTGATATAATATCATTTTCTACTTCGTATCTTACAAGAAAACCCTGTAGAATTAACAGTAACAAAATGAAATTACATTGTATTTTCTTTGTCTAATGAGGAAGCCTATGAAAAAGAAATATTGGTGTGAATGACAAATCTTTATAATACAATGTCTTCATTAACCAGCAATGCAACACGTTGACGGAATGGAAGAAAAAAATGCAGAGAGCATACCGAAAAATGGATTTGGTGATCACCTATGCGTAGAAAAGAAAGAGATCAAAGAAAGAGGTGATATTCACGTATACAGCGTTTACAGTCCATGAAATAAGCACAGATTCTGACGCAACGCGTTTTCTGATGAGGGGAAAAGGGAGATTTGGTCATTCAACATATCATGCAAAGAATGAGCACCAGCCCTAGGGAATACCAATAAATTACCTATGCTTTTTAGGTTTTAAAGTGGTTATGACCTTGAAAACGAACTTGTGCATCGCATACAGAAAATGAATGACCATCAAAAACAAGAACTAAAAATTGTTTATTTCCTTTACTATTCTGCAAACTTTGTCCTTGGGAGAATGTTACGTGTATGTTTCAGATATATTCTACGAGTGGGTGACTGGAGAACTGTCTTTCAGGCCACAAGACGCCTGCTGCTAGAATAATCAAGCGGATATCGACTACGACGCCATGCCACGGATTTAGAGCAAAACACCGTGAAGGTATTTCGGGAAGTTCCATTGTTCCGCGACATTAATAGTGGGGGAGGGAGTTTGAAAAGGGTATAAATGTATAAAAATAAAATAATAACGTCATTTATGGAAACCACCAAGTGTCGCCTGCCCCTCCAAAATATATTTTGCTCATAATTATTTTTTCTAAGGCGTGCATTTGACACATCTATAGAAACCGGTCAAAATTTCACTTAACGCGAAGACTGAGTGACAAACGTAATTAGGCTTAAAGCTCAAATTGAAGTGTCAGAGCAAATTGTTTAGACTTTCAATTCAATGAATAGTTCATGGTTGAGAACTTATTTTCAAAACATTCCAATGAATCACTTTAGCAAATCTAAAAATATTATTTACAGCCAACCACTTACTCGTACATATATATATATATATATATATGTACGAGTATATTATATATATATATATATATATATATATATATATATATATACGCGTATTTATATTTATAAATGAATACATAAAAAAGTTGAATTGAGTCTATCAACTACTTCAGCGAGAGTTAGGATAAATACTTGGGACTCATGTCCTAAGGTTAATTGTTTAATTTTATTTATTAGTTTAATTCGAGAATCAAATTTACGATGCAAACTTATACTTAAGGTTCTTATGGAGCCTATAGGGAAACCCGAGGGATCATCGGGGGAAACAGGCTGCAGATGGAACAGTATACCCAGGGAAATGGCTACTAGTGGACAGCATGGATTCATACTGACCACTCCATACTTCGATACTTAATTCATTCTCTCAAATCCACTGTAGCCCTATTTCCTGATGATAAGTAACGTGTTGAGAAGAGGCTTTCACCGTGTGGATGACTAATGGCATCAACATCCCATTAACAGAATAGAAACACATACCAGAAGATCTTCTCCGAGCATTTCCAAAAACCTAAGTAAGTTACCAACCGCTCGATATATTGTAGTACCTAGTAAGTATCTTTTCAAAGAAAAATTCCTGAGCTAAGCATATCTCTCATTTTGACAGGATTAAGTGTGAGTACTTAAAATACTCTCATTACCTGAAAAGTCATAAGAAAATCATCACTTCTTTTATGCGCAACATGAACGAAGAACTAAAAGTCGAGTGCTGTATGTTGACAACTAAGAGGAGCGGGTGTCTCACGAAAAACAACGCTTTCTCAACAAACCTTACCTTCTCATTCTCCTTATGCACTCGTATTAATCTCTTCCAGGGCATATTCTTGGTAGGTTTTGATGGATGGTTTCAATGACAAACTCCTTTCTCAACGGAAATTAATCACATCATCGAAAACCTAATGGGACCATGACAACCCCGCTCCTTCGTCTCTCCATTCAGAGAGCTCAAGAATTCGAATGACAGAGCCAATCGCAATTATCATACCCCTTACATTGCAGATTTGATATCGCATATAAAAAAAAATCTCTATTCACAAAGCCCACAATAATGCAGAGTAAACTTGCTTATCTGTTTCCGATTGCAAGGCCGAAAATATTTGTTTACCATATTTTCCGCTACACAGGCACTTTAGGTCGTCGTCCAGAACTGACACGCCCACGATGGGACCTCACTAATGGACACCCGCGGCTTCAGGGAAGAGCAGTTTGTTGATTAGCTCTACTCGTCCGAAAGGGTCCAGTTTACACAACAAATTGGCCACGACGGACGGGCGACGGAAAGAAAGGGAGGTGTGAGGGGGTTTTTAACAGGTCGGCGAAAGAAACATTCACGAGGGGAAGGAAAAAAGAGCGCGAATAGTGAGTTGCTGCCACAAACGATGGAGATAAAACGCCTGGCCAAACTAAACAAGCCCTGGGGCAGGGATAAGGGTGGGTGGGTAGGGAATCCAATGCAGCATGACGGAGCTTGAAATGACGAAAACACTGAGAACGCAGTGTCTTCACCACTATGGGAGACACGTGTGAAAACTACTTATACTTTACATCTCCGAACTTCACAAAATTCATGCAAAATAAGTCGTAAGAGGGGCTGGGCGATGACGCGGTATATCGCTAAGATTAACGAAATTCACGAGACACACCTTCTGTGTGTGCGTGCGTGGGTGCACTGCGATATAAATTAAGGTCATGTCACATTCCACTACCAATATACAGTCCCTCGGTAGGAACAATAGAGACTCGGGGAAGATAATCAGAAAACGTATTTTGAGCACACTGTCAAATCGATATTAAGACTTCTATTAATGTCGTTCACAAAGAGACGAGGGTGTACATCGACACGCAGGGAAGAAGATGTCGTCCACCTAAATTCCAGGATGCCTACAAGTACTATTTCGAAACATTAAATTTAAGTCGCACATCATAGTTCAAAATAAAACAGAGAAACACCATAATAGTTGAATTGTTACTGATAGAAAAAATGAATAGATTAAAAATACAGCACCCAATATATTATTCAACCACTAATACAGGCAATTAGGGATAAGTGTATTCACAGTACACGGCGGAAAAATAATGGTGCTTGGTTAATTAACCTCATTACAAAATTATCGCCGCAAAAGACGCTTCTCCAGTAAAAAACCTTAAATTATGTCAACGGGATGTAATTCCTCAGCATACGAGGGTGAAAAACACTAGCATTACCTTTAAAAATACACCAAACAGACACAAAATTTTGATTTCAAATACCCACGTCGTTTCTAATCGGCAATCACGTCACACTTCTCTGCGTCACTTTATGATCACGTTAAGAGACAGGTATAAGTTGCACATAATACACGGTTTGGCGGTTAAAACGTTGTCAATGAGGTTAAAGTGTCAAGCGGAATAAGTACTGGACACAAATTAATGGGGTAGTAGATATTATGGAAAAAGAATCAGGGGAGACAAGAGTATTCGATCAGGAATACACTTGAGGCGCTTTACTCGACTAATATATTTCACTCCCAAAATTAAAAGGAAAACATAGCTTGATCCTCAAGACAGTATTTATAATATTTTATTAAGGCGCGGTCAAAGAATTTTCTCACAAGATGCATACATTTTAATGTTAAGATTGGATTATTTATCAGGAGTACAATCCCATATGCATCTTTTAAATAAATTTTCCGGGACGTACCAAAAGAGATGTTTCATTATCGGTGCTAGGTAGCTATTTTCGGAGAACTGGATAGGTAGTATTTTATCCACGAGACCATTACGCGTTGCTGTCATGTTTATCATCGGCGAGAGGCAATGGTAACAATAGGAACCTGCCATAGGTTTTATATGATGAGATTTTGGGAGAATCATATGGACTTCAATTCGCAAAAGATAAGACCCCTCCCGCGCAGAAAAAGTCGCCATTATCATGAAGGTAGAATTTTTGCTGTTTGTTCTTGGTGGAGGTGACGTGTGTGGGAACTGATTTCATGGCTGTAGGAAAAATTATAGTTCCGATAGGAATTTAACGTCCATAGGAAGTCACAAATGATAGCAGCTCTTTGTAAAGCCCCTAAGGGTGTTTTTTAAAACGTCGAAGAAGGAAAAAACACGGGTAAATCATAACGATCAAAGTTTAAAGTGTTCATTCCTAAAACTTTGAGAAAGGAAATAGAGAGGATGAGTGTAGAAGTTCGGATTTAAAAGCAATTCCGAAGCAACTTTAGGCAAGGGTGAGTACGCAGCACACTTTGCCGCAAAAAGCAGACGAAAAGGAACAGATGTGACCAACACGTCGCCTATAATCTTCAGTGTCAGACGATCAGAGTTTCCCGTTACTTTATGAATCTTCGCCATGCGAAAACAATAATGTTTCACTGTTATGAATCCCTCACGTTAAGGAGGAGAACCATAACTTACTGCTACTGCGTCAAACACCACTTTACGGGTGATAAAGTTTCAGACGGAAACATCTGTTAGGAGCGAATGAAGGAATCTTTATGCGGCATCATCCAAAAATATCAATACGAAATGTGCAGGCACGAAAAACCTCTCCAAAGGTCGGTCTGCGAAGCTGACATTTACTCCAATGTTTGAAAAATGAACGATGAACAAGGATAACATTAGACACAGATTCCCAAAATTCTTTCTAGAAATCATTCATTCATCCAAATGATGATCTACTTTCAAAAACGTTGCGAAAGAATGGCAGAAAACGTAGAACTAGAACCCGATCATTCACCGGGTAGCACGGTTTTTTAATCAACTACCCAGTAAGTTTGTACTCCCAAATTTCTGAATTATAATACAACGTACATTCATTGTAACAATAATATTGATAACATTACTAACCTTCACGATAAAGAGGGAAGAACGGTGGCAGACGAGGAAAGTTAGAACCAAGTTATGATCTATTCGGTTTTCTAGTAGCACGCGAAAGATGACGGCATGTATCCAACCACTGCTCCATACCAACTGAAAAATTAAAAAAAATCATTACAACTTTGTTTCAGCATGGTATCAAGTAGCAAACATTTATGTTATTCAATTATATCTTGATTTACAGAGAGGGTAATAGGAAAAAGGAGTCATATTGCAGGAGTATATTAAAGATACAATTCTAACACACCAATTGGCAAGTTTTGTGACTAATATCCCTTGACCAAATAAATGGCAAAAAAGGACATGCCCAATTATACAGTATTTCACCTTTCTTCCAAAACATACGACCATATTTTAAAGTGAACAACAACATTACGAAAATACTGAACAGGGAAGAACTCCACATTTAGGATAATTTGCATTCCCTTCTGCTCACGCATCCTTCACATCTGGGATTTACTACCAGTTTTCCGAAGCAGTGAAAAGGTGACGTTAGCTAAAAAAAGCTTTGTCATACATGTTTCAACGACAGATTCGGAAGCAGCACCGGATTTCATGCACGAAAGGCACCACGATAAATTACAAACACGACAAGTTATCATAGCACAAAAGAGGCAGGCTTCTGCGGAAATTCGGAGCACACCGCGGACATGTTTGCGACAGCCGAGTTTTAACGCCGAGAGCGGAATTCCACCGCTCACCGGTGAAAAGAGAGAGGGAGGGGGGGGGGATAATAATGCGACTTAAAGGGTGCGCACGGTGAACAAGTAGTTTGTTTAACGCCGGGAGAGGGGGTGGAAGAGGGTGAGAGAGCACACGGAGGTGAAGTAGGCGAGAGAGAAGGAGGTGGGGAGACGCGGGCGCGAGGAGGAGAAGGGAGGGTGAGGGGGATCCGCGGGGTAGAAACAAAAAGCGATCGGGCGGACCCGAAAATAGAAGATGAAGGAAGAGGGAGCAACAAGTATGACAAAGGGAGGAAGAGGAGGGAGAGGCGGTGACGGGGAGGGGGGGAGAACCGCGCCCGGAGAGGTGGCGGGGAGGAAGGGAAGGGACAGACGGACTGAGACAAAGGACCTTACGCTCGAAAGGGTGCGAGATGAAAGCTCCAGCGGGGCTCGAGACGAGACGGGAGAAGATTAAAAACGGGGCGAAATTTTCCATGGCGCCGTGCACGCGGGGGAGGTGTGGGAAAGGGTGTAGGGGAGGGGGTACGCCTTCGCCTCGCCCCCCTTGCGATCAGCAGCGCAGGAACTAACCTTTTTCCAGACGGTTGGGTAAACGCTGAGGGTGGAGGGGGGTCGAGAGGGGGGTATGGGAGCAGCGTAACTGCCCGGGGATCGGGCCCTTCCATGATTATCAAGGGCGGTGTATGACACAGGATTCGAGGAAGCTTACGCCGTTTTGTCATTCATTCATCGGGCGGATTGGATGATAAATGAACTGAAAAAGTGGAGGATCGTCCTTTTTTCACAACAATCAGGCAACATTTAGAATATGCTGCATGCAATTGGGACCTAAGAATTGGCATGTGAGACAAGGATTTTTTACCATAACCTGTTCTTTTAAATATGAGTACATGCGGACGAAATAGAAAGGCTAAGATTAACATTAAAGTTGGGTGACATTAACAAGAACATGGAGTGCAGTTAATCTATTCAGGGAGTGTTTTAGAATATGGTACTTCAAGTAATAAGGACACTAATGGAAGAATTACATAATAAGACTTCTAATAGAGGCGGGAATTGATAAAAAAGGAAAGGAAAACAAATTTTGAAGTTTTAGGCATGGCAGGTGCGGAAAAACGGTTGCTGGGAGAAATTCGAAGAAGGGAATTCAAGTGGATGCATGAAATGCAGAGAGTTAATGGGACCCTGCAATCGGTAGTAGAAGAGAGAATACAAGGAAAGCAAGTTGGAGGGAGGAAAACGTTTGGTATTTTGGATGAAAGTAAGGGAGGCGGATTGTATGCAATGTTAGAGAAAGTGTTATGGCAAAATGTAGTCCCGCGTTTTCGAAAATTTTGTGTCATATTAATTAGGAATAATTAAGTAGAATTATAATAATTAATATAAGGAATAATTAGGTAGTGCCAAGGTCCATAAGAAACCTACCCCAAACCGGTAGACTACTGCTAAAACATTGAGATGTATTAGAAAGTGTCAATTAAGAAATTATATGACGATAAGGAAGATCCACCATATCTGCCTGGAACTGTCACAAAAAGTATGTGCAACAGGGCTAATTACGAGGAACTAATTCACTGAAAAAGATGAGGATGGAGCGAAGCAGACTTTTAGAAAAGATCAGAGCATTCAAGTTAACGTAGATACTATTTAGTGCCTTATTTACATTTCATGATTCCCTCAATAGCATTATTAAAGCCGGCCGTCTGCTATCAAAGGCCGGCGTTTTAACCGTCTCTGGAAAACGCCCACTTGTCGACTAATAATGGCTGTCGGTCGTTGATGACTTTAGAAGCATAAAAAGTATTTAAGTAAAACACCTATCAATGAACATTTGCATAAAAACTACAATATTATATTTCACAGAGGTAATTTACGGTAGAAAAACTATCTCAGTATTTAGACGGTTTTGGTCCTTTCAGCTGTAATTTCAAGCAAGATTCTAGTTGCATTTCACAAAATGATGACATTGACATAAAGTGTGTCAGCTACTACCTAGTTTTTCCGAGGCAAAGATAGGTAAGCCGATCAACCTTCACCAATTATGTTATATGCTATTCTTAAGCTTTTCCCAACTGGAAAATTATACTTCAGAAGCAGTTAGGTGGCCGGGACCACCAACTATAGTTTTTGGAGTGTGCTCCACATTGGACCTTCGAGATAAAGAAGCTGATTCGTCAGCGGTTTAAGATGAACCACAGGACCTGCCCGCGCGGAATATGAATGCTGACGAGGGCAAGAGGCACTAAAACGTTGGCGATTATAGCCCAAATATTTCTTCTTTATTCACTGAATTCCAACTAATCCACGAACATCTCTTGAAATCGATTACACTCAAGGAGGTAGACAGGTTCATCGGGTTTTCATTGCTACATAATTCATGAATAACTGATCGAAGCACTTTTCCACTTGATATTTTTGAATAAAATAAATAAAAATAAAATATCAAGTGGAAAAGTGCTTCGATCAGTTATTCATTATGTTCGACTTCCACCACATCACGCCTGAAGCTACTCAATTTGATAGATAATTCAATCAATTCCAGGGCTGAAAGGTTTAACGCCCACACTTTCTGCTCGACTGCAAACATACGATATAAACTCGTACATAATAAGTATTTTTAAAAAGCATAAGCTTCCAAGCTGTCAGCGAAATGAACTCACATGATATTTTGAATTAAAATATTTTTACCTAAATAAGTCATCACAAAAATGATCCCAGCCATGTTCAATTTAAGGAAGAAAGGATAACAATAATTTCTGTATAACTATTTTAATGATTAATTTTACCGCATAGAAATTCACAAAACTAAACGCAAGCACGAAGAAAAGAGAGAGATCGACGTAAGAGATTTTCTTTCAGACGTTACTTTCTGAAATTCATGGACGTGCGCAGCCATGCATAAGATTAACTACGTGTAAAAGCAAAGGCTTATTTTCACATATAGTTAAATACAAATCCACTCAAGCTTTTGAAAATGAGTGCAGTTTTGAAGGACAAGGGAGGAAAATGATTACAAATCTGAGGAGGTATTATTGAGAATATAAGAGCTTGTTGGCTTTATGGCCAACATTTCATCGAGACAACAGTTTGAGCACCTTAATTGAAACACAGGAGACATATGTGGACGCTTGATTAAATCGCAGACATAAAATGGCAGCTTTTTAGCCCGCCCTCTGCATAAATGTTAAGTGCGTTAGTGCAATTTAGTGATAGGTTTGTTAACGCTGATCTGACAGCTTAGGTAGCAGAGTCAACTGTTTGAAAAATACCAATTTATCCGTTTTTCAAGCGAACACCTTGTTTCTCTGTCCGTTGCCATTATTACATGTAGTTCTGTCATTAATTCTACCTCTTCACAAATTGGATACCAAGTAATTCCAGTCCGCATGGCTACTCTTGAACCAGAGGAATTCCTGCAAACATAGACCTTTGCCTAGAAGTCACCACTTCCTGTTGTCCATTTTCCGTTTTGCGCGGGATCGGCAATTAGTAATTGGACAATTTTACAAAATATCGTGATATTCCTCCAAATATATATATATATATATATATATATATATATATATATATATATATATATATATATAGTTATATCTTTCCTTGCCTCTTTCATTTTTATGGGATGGAGTAGGACAAGTGATAGGATAGGGATTGTGGGGTGAGATTCCCCCCCACAAGATCAGGCGATGCCATTTGCGATGGAATAGTCCCTGTGACCGCATCGCCAAATTCACGAAGATGCTCACCTTATTGTTGCCATTTTTATGGTTTTTTTTCGAAATCGAGCATCAATTTCAAACCAACGAAAAGCGGAAGTAATGTTAAAACATACAAGTATGCCGCTCGAGCTGCTCTCTCAAGCGGCACCACCTGGATATTTCGGGCATTGACTCTGAATCAGATAAAAAGTACACTGTATAATTTGCTTATTTGTATGCTACAGAAGTCAGCAGTCGGTGCCTACGTAGTTGGAAACTTCACGCTTTAACGACGAGCCGCTAGGACCTTGCGGTATTGATCCAATTAACGCAATCGGTTATGATATTTATTTTTTTTTAATTACCACTTATTCACATTCGTGATATATTCCGCCTGTGCTTATCTAACCAGACGATTGTGATCACGCTATTCACAACATCGGATCATTCGTGCATTTTTTATAACCATGCGATTGACGTCCGATAGAGTTGTAAATCTCCATGAGTAATTCCATTACTGTATAGCAGTCGTGCCCACGAATTAGAACAGTAAAACTTGCCCACAGCGCACAATATCCACCAGAATAATTTTGCCGACAAGTGACTCGTAATTTTAGAGCCATACCGTTAGTACTCAATTTAAATGTATGGATTTACAGTCCCCATTATTTCCTATCTTCCTTGTTCCTCTCATTTATTTCTCCAAAGACGAACAGTAGCATAATAAAAACCAATTGATTGAGAGGCTACATATCTCCATAAGGTTGGTAAAATAGCAGCTGTTCGTACGCGGGGCAAGTGGAGGAGAATGCGAATGTTGCGGGGTGACCACCACATGGGTGCCAGAGTTACTACACATATACACACACCACACACACACACCACACACACACACCAACACACACACACACACACACACAAGGGCGGTTCAATAAGTACCCGTGTTAGATGTGAAGAAACCATTTTTTTTATTTTTCAACATAGCCCTCTTTAAGAAAGATACACTTCTCCCAACGTTCCGACCATTTTTTTTAACCCCTCTAAAAAAGAGGATTTGTCGAACTCTCCAAAATACGCCTCTGTCTCGGCGATAACTTCCTCGTTTGAGCTAAATTTTTTTCCCGCGAGCCATTTCTTCATGTTAGGGAATAAGAAAAAGTCGCAGGGAGCCAGATCGGGTGAATATAGGAAGTGCGGCAGCAATTCATAACGTAGTTCATGCAGTTCATTAAGGTGACAGCCGGGTCAGCTTGTTGTCCACCGTGAGCAATCGCGGCACCCATCGGGCCGATAATTTTTTCATCGCCTACTTATCATGTAAAATATTAATTGCCGTTCCGGTCGACACACCGACGGCCTCTGCTACTTCGCGCACTTTCGTTCGCCGATCAGCGAGAATCATGGCGTGGACCTTATGAATGATTTCCTCGGTAACGTCTGCCGGGCGTCCTGGTCGCTCCTCATCAAAAACAGATGGTCGCCCACGTTTAAATTCGTTGAACCAATATCTAACTGTGGTCATAGATGGCGAAGTGTCCCCATTAACAGCATCCAACTTTGCTTTTATCTCCTCGCATTTCTTCCCATCTAAAAACAAAAAGCGAATTACCGAACGATACTGCTCTTTTTCCATCTTAGCGAAAATCACGGAACGTCTTACTCGAATGGCTGCCAAATCCAAACTAACTTCTAAATCAGTCTGAAATTTGTTTCACCGTCTTTAATAGATGGCAGCACACGATGATAACATAAACTTCCCTCAGGAACGCCCTTCGTCGTCAAACATGGGTACTTTATTATATATATGTGGGTGTGCGTGTGTGCGCGTGTGTGTTTGTGTGTGTGTATACACAAAATAAAAATGAACTAATAGATTTCAATCTCGGGAATCTGAATGGAAGGATCACCACCCCGACCCCATAGAAACGCCCCGATGGAGGGAAACAGTAGACAGTGTATTGGGACATTGACATGAAACCCGAGCATCTCTTGGGAGTGCGGGGGAAGTGAGACTCTTCACAAAATGGCCGACGGAGTGAATGGTGAACTGAAATGGACCTTTTGTTTTCACTGTAATAGCGACTGCAAGAGATAGATATTGGACTCGTGGATGCATGGGGGGGATGAGGAAGGGAGGGATGGGGTGGAGAGGAGAATAGCGAGGCGGGAGTAATGGGGGCGTGGGGTGTCCGAATGGGACAATACGGGATATGAGAAACGCGAAGCAGCGACCCTGTCTCAACTGTTCTGTGTCGCGGCGGACAATGGGGGATGCCCGGCCGCATCCTCGCACCCCGGCGCATCGGCGACGATCAGGCTTGCAGGGAGGGCGGGAAACTTCGGGCGCGAATTCACGCACCCGTGCGCGCAAAGGGTCGCGTGCTGGGGTGGGGTTACGGACGGCAGCGGCGGGAGGAGGGGATGTCTTTTTAATTAGTACAGAGTCTGATTAATGACCACAACAAGAATAAAAGGCGCCGAAAGGAGACGGAATTAAATGTGACAGTTCCAGCGAGGTCCGACGCAGCGACAGACAGGTAATTAATACCGTAGCGAACTGGTGTGTTACGCTCTGCGGCATACGGGGGCGGTGCGTCAGAGATTGATGAATCGATGTTTCCGGGTGAATTCCCTAACAAGTTATCACTATATTATACCCCAAAATATATTGACGATTGCTGACATCCGCAGGTTAGCTGGTAAGGAGATCGGTCACGGCTTTCATTTTATCGGTAACGGCCACATTGTTGCCACCCAACACGCTTGAGCTTCTTCCTTTCATGGCAAGACTAATTTTTCCGGTTTCGTTGCAACTGTTTCTTTCGAATGTTCTTAACAGCAAGGGTCTCTGCAAATACTTAATTGGGGAATTATTTTTTTAAAGCCAAGCCATCCAATTATTCTGTCACGATCACGCGTCAAAACATTCACATGGAACTCATTTCCATTTCCGAATGTCGTTTCCCCCATCCTTAATAGAGGCAAGTTGAACTCTTGAAAATATTTTCCGAGTTTTCCGTGATGAGGACTTGAATATGCAGGGCTTGTTTCGAGGAAGTGATGCAAATTACTCTTCAACTACTTCCATGAAATGAATCTTTACCTGCATGTTTGAATTATTGAATCGTGATTCCGTCAGTCAACCTTATTATCCTAGGATTTACCCGGGAAAGTATTTTCTAAAGGGCGATTTATTGTTAATCAGATACTGAACACGACGCAATCAGCAGCAGGTTACTCACTTCATTTCGAACAGAAACAATACATCATCTCGAAATGTGTAAAATTTAACGAAACAATGGCTGATCCTATGAGTTCAATGGCACGTGCACTCACCAGATTAACTAAGTTTACGGGCATGAATCCTACCTCGCGCATGTTAAGTTAACCGCTTCGCAAACTTGATAGGCAACGTCAAAAATGACAATAGCAAATGAGCGTCAACCGTTCCAGGTAAAGTGAAACTAATTTCTACAACCAGAGTCCGTAATTCACAATGACTTTCTGAGGTTCGTAGACATATATGAGGTGCGTTCACGTTCTAAAGTTTCTTGATTTTGTTGCGACCAAATACTTAAACAACAAAGTTAAAACTTTCTACTTCTCAGCATATTCAACCAGCGGACACACATTTTTCACAGCGTTAATGTCATGGTTCCACGGGCGCTTAGAACGCTTCCATAGGGGCCTCTTCTGCCCAATGGAAAATTGTTGATGGTCGGTGGCCGAGGCCTCTTGGGTTCGCTGTCACGTTACGACGCTCGTCCTTCTTTGAACTGTCGCACCCAAGAACTCACATTTTTCAAATCTATAACACCACCCAAGCATGTTTCACTCAATAACGATGAAGTTTGAAGGGGGTTAAACCACGGAAGAGGATGCTCAAACTGTTCTTGTAGGCATACTAAACGATACCCTTGTAAATATTGTTAATTCTTCTCACTCCAAAGGTAAGCTTAAGAATTCTGTTCACTGTACGGTTCAGCCATATAGTTTCGAAATCGCAAAGATCCAGCGTATTTTCAGCTCTACCATAACTTTCTATCAACCCTCAGTCTCGAGAAAAAACCTGGGTGACCTTATTGCTTGAAAGCACCTAATAACATAATTTCTGAAAGCCGGAAAAAATTCAAAGCTTTTCAACCATGAATATTGCCACCCAAGCTATATTATAATTTAAGCCAGATTACAATATATATTTCAAAAATTTGATTGATACTCCTCTTTTAGTATTCCTAATATACTAAAGTGAAATCGTGCCATAGAATATTGAAAATATTTTGCTGTTTTTCAAATAAAAAATATCGAGGAACGGGTTTCAAAATCCTACGCGAAAGCACTCTCGAAATTTCTTCCACTCACACGTGGTAGTGGAAGCTAAAATATGATGAACAATGCAGAATTACTGGCGCATCTAGGCTTGCATGAAAGCCATGCAAGCATACTAACGTTTGTGAAGCTGTGGACACTCACGACGTCGATGAAAGGCAAATTTTAAGTCCAATGTCATGGCAATCAACTCGCTCACTAACGGGATTTTTATCGCGGGAATTCCAAGCACAGTAGTTGGAGATGACTTGATCCCAGTGACATTATTCCAGGTATCCATTAATATTCTCAAACAGACGACCATCAATCAATATTTGCCCATTCACCACAATGTAGGTTCGTTTACCTCCAACTGAAGTTATACACATTGATAACATCGACCATATACTCAAGATTTCCCAAATTTTTACGCATTCAAAGTTCATTGGTTTTTTTCAACTGATTATTGCAAGAATTATTTCTGCACTTCTGGGAATACTGATAGGAAAAATGGCCATCTCAATTCCGAAGAGGACTTCTTTGACTAGCCCGATTGGGTTCATGAAAAGTATTACCAAGCGAATCCACCAGCGTTGTAAAATTCATACCAGTATCTTTGGAAGGTACCCAGGGAGTGAAATGCTGCTAGTGATCTGAGGCTCTTGTATCTCAAACTTATAAGCCACTTTAGAAACCCAAAAAAGTATTGGACAGCAAATAGAGCATTGTCAACCATAAATGGAGAAATGCAAAGGTGCTGGTACAGAGGTCTTGGCATTTTTAAAGGCTCAGTTGGAGCAAACCATGATGATCTCTTGTCTTTATGAAACGGACCCCAGCCATCGACTAATTCAGTTAATACCCGTGTTGCCCTCGAGTAGAACCTATGACGTAAAATGGATCAATCTCGGATCTTGCTTGGACTTCATGCCGACCAATGATACCAGCCAAAATTAGTCGAGGAATTTCCGAGGCTACATTCGAGAAGCAGCATGCAGATTCAGCTGGGAATCCAAGTAACAACAGGATGGGAACGCACACCAGGAAAATTTTAAGGCTGGTCCGTGCCCTGGATGAGGAATCCGAACCCTTGACCCAGGAGATGAAGGGTGCAGCAAGGGGTGTAACCCACCCTCCGTAACCTCCGATGCACCCCATCCGTTGACACGCTCAAACCCCGACGGACAAATTAATCAATACCGACCCTCCCCATCGCGATGCAAGTCGGCCAAGGAGAGGGAATGGGGGGAGAGGGATAGAAGAGAGAACTCCGCTCAGGAGTGGAGGAAAGAAAGACTCAGAGCGCTCTCCACGGAAAGGTCGTGGGGATGAGAGAAGGTGACTTCCGCCGCCCGCGTCAACGCGGAGGGGGCAAGATCGACAAGAAAATAAATATCAATCGTATCAGAAATTCTTTCGCAAAATTGCACCGGGTTCGAAGCTGATTGCCTCTCAACAGCCTGTGGGGCGTTCCACAGTTATCAGGATACGAATGAACTGACATAGGAGGAGAGACGAGAGATATTTAAACGAGTCGAGATTTTAAAATCACGCCGTAGTTAAGATGGTAAGATTTCTCCAAACACTTAAAGGGCTGCCTTCCCCGAATATTTCTTTTCAGAAAAGACGTGGAATATACAAGGGGGGACGCAAAAATAACAGGAATATTGTTATAGAATCTTTAGTTCTCAATATATTTACATTGAATTTTGTTCACCTTCGAAGTATTCCCCATTGAACACAATGCACTTCTCCAAACGATGCTTCCATCGTTCGAAACATTTCGGAAATTCATTTATCGCGATGTTCTTCAGGCCTTCTAGCGATTTTTGTTTTACCTCCTCCACAGTGTCAAAACGCTTTCCTTTCATGTCCCTTTTGAGTCTGGGGAACAAAAAGGAGTCACAGGGAGCTAAATCCGGTGAGTTGAGGGGGTGGACAATCTATGCCATGCCATTTTTTGTCAAAAACTGTATCACGGAGACGACGGTATGAGTAAAGGCTCAAAGTAAAGGCTCGAAGGCTCGTAAGTAAAGGTTAAAACTAAAACCATGGGTAGATTTATATCGGGCGCCTTATTAGATTAAGTACGACTTGTACGTGAATTCGAAGAAACCACAGAAATTTCCGTAAATGGCCTCGGTAGTTTAAATAGCTAAAACGATCAATCGGAAATCATGTGACCTGCGTTTGAATTCCGACCTAGGGTAATAATTTGTTTCTACTGCGCTATAATCAAATTTATAGGCAACACACGTTAAATTAGCGCAACCTAACAGTGCTTTAAAATGTCTCATAAAAACATAATAAACCCGGAGGAAGATTACTGGATCCTAAGGGTTGGGTTTATGAATTAGGTCAATCTTATACATGTTTATTATTTATTCTCAATCTTGAACATTTGAAATCATTTCTTTAAAAATATGGTGTCACTACATACGGAAACTTGACAACCATCCATATCTGACGGAGATATTACATAGACAGAAACGGATAAAAATAAGCTTGCCATTACAAAGGATACGTGGTAATTTCAAACAGGATAAAGAACTGTATAACTTCAAATCGGATACAAGGAGAATAAATACTGTATATGAGGAATATCTCTTGCTAACACTTTGATCAACTATAACGCTTGTAGCTGAAAGGAGTAAGAGGAATTACCGCAAATAAAATCGGTACAATAGAATCACTCTAACTCTGTTCATACAATATCAAATAGTTAACGATATATACCTTCAATAAATAATTAGTTCATTACTTGTCGGGAAATAGAATAGATCAGCATACCAAGAAAAAGTATTATATTTTAACCACGTGAACCTAATTATAATTTTCACCCTCTATAATGAGACTTTTTGAACGTTATTAAGTAATTGCAAATTGGTTGCATTCTGCCGTCAAGTTTGTTTCATTAACAATAGTAGACGGCGTGAATACATCTTAGTACACAATGCAAATTTACTGAGGACATTAATCCATGTCAAATGAATGTAATGCATTTTGAGGAGGATGATTATAATTTTTAATGCTATAATATTCACATATAGCTATCTATAATTCAGCTTTTCAACTGACAGTGTTCCCCAAACGTTATCAGGCATCTAATACAGTCTTTCACTTATTTAACCATAACCAAAATGTAGCATTACATTAGATAACGTTGAATAAGAGAATTTAACGATTCATTTAAGTTCCATCGAATTACTTACAACTGAAATTTTTTCCGCTTCAAGCTAAGACCTGATTTGGGCTGAGTACAAAATGGACGGATGCCGATACGCAATACTCTAGCCACAACGCTATGAGTATAAGCACCCCCCCCCCCCCGGCCTTCCCACCCTAAAAAGCAAAAGCTTAGCAGAAGAAAACTACTTGAAATGCAAACACATGCAAACGAGCAGTCGCGGCATAAATATAGCGCCGCCAGTTGATGAGTGACGAAGCTTCTCTGCTCGCACATAACAAATGAACTCTCCTATATCAAACTCTCTCGTAAAACGCAACCGGCGCTAAACCGCGCCTCTCAACAACCACGGCTGCTTAAGCGCTAGAAATTAATTAGCAATTTCTTATCATGGGAAAAAGACTCCAATGGTATCAATCAAGTAAACCACCCAGGGAGTGTGCCAACGACGGCGTACAATTTCACGAGATTGAGTAATTTTACCGATTAACTGCTGTCGTATCTGAACATGCACGCATCCACTATTCCATTTACAGCCTTTCAACTTACTTACAAGGCCTACGATTACCACAGCCCACGAGAATTAGAATTGTATTCTGTACTCTCAACAGAGACGATGTATGCAATCCATGAAAAACACCACCGTTCACAGTAATATACTTCTGCTCTCTTGTCAGCTAGAGCGGACATTAAAGCATCCTTAGATGGTCGAAGATACTAAAATCAAATAGGTGTACACGTGCGCTTAGCCGACTCACATTCTAAAACGGTTGACGCCGACAAGTAATGCAATAACTTTGATCGCCATTTAGTTCTATTTTGAAGAGCAAAACGTAATAGAGGTAGTGATGGTGGAAAGAAGTCCGTTGCTGAGGTCATGTGCACCAAATAGAATGCGTGGGAATATGGAATGAGTGGTAGCGTGGGAGCTATGAATGTACTGAAAAGAAGACGCAGGTTGAATGAAAAACAAGAGCCAAAATTAGACTATTTCCATCAAAATATATTGTGTACATAGTTGGAACTCTGATTCCATGAAAGATGTACAGAATTTCAAATGTACTCCAGCTGGGGGCTGGGATGCCCCAATAAATCTCCCACCTCTAGGCATCGAGCCGGAGTCTCGGATTTGGGAAGCAAGGGCACTTACTAAAGTAACAATCCCACCTCCTCAAGAATTCCTGTTAAAAATACTCCCGTTTCTAAAGGCTGATAATCAAACTACAATTCCTACCTATGTTTCTCATAGATAAACTTCTAACGACAAAATAACGAATATGAATGAATAATGAACATGTTACAACATCGTAACATCATTCGTCTTCATTTATTCTCTTCTCTGCCCATTTATGCTCTCGATTAAATGCCACAGGATGTGGTTTAGATGTTTTAGTGCGGTTTGCATGACTGAATGATTTATTTTCGAGGTTTCGAGATTTTGTAAATAAATTTGCAACTTTGAGGAACAGTTCTGAGGGTCATGGGCCTGTTATTTGTAATCAAGTGGCCAATTTAATTATGACAAGAGGTCTTATTGCAGTATCGTCCAATTATGCCGTCAATTACAACACCTGCGGTCAAGTAAATAATTTTAACGACAACTTTTTCATTATTTTTCACCAGATATTGATAGTCATAAACTGAAAGCCTCGAATACCGCAATTAGTAAAAATAAATTACAACTGACATTTTCCACGACTGCCATCATGCTAGACGCATTGTGTTTCAGCGGGTAAGTTCTTCATATATTATTTAAACATGAATATTTTTCCCTGTCATTTATCATAGCTCGATGACAATGTTTTCAAGACATGAAATCGAGCGTGGCAAAACATCGGCAATCGAAGAGCGAAAGCTTTCAACCTTAATCACTAGATCCACCCAAGCGTGAAACTTGTTTCTGAGTATCCATGAGCTAGCCCAATCGAAAGTCTCGAGGTCAGGCTCGCAAATGCCAGAATGAGCAAGTTTCTGGAAGCTATCTAATTAATTCGGTAAAATCCCGAACTTCGAAACAACGCCTTTCGAACCGCGAACAAGGAAGACAACAACTCACGCATCCATAACCGCATTTGCGTTCCATGTAACGACACGAGAATGAGGTCGTTCACTTTCCTTTAGCGGTCGATAAGACTCTCAGCTGATCACCTCGATTTAAAATACGACGTCTCCCACGGAGAGAAGATACATGCGTCTGCTTCGCAGAGCAACGGATTTCATGCTGGAACCGTTGTCCCAGGCCATGGGATATCATCCTCCACACGCGCGGTTATTTTGTCGCCGCTGGCTAGACATGGGCCGACGGCAATGGCCAAATTTAATAGAAAATCGATTGGCGAGGACGTTAATCGCGTTTTCCCTCAGTGTCTCCGGCAGGGAGCGAGTGAAATTAATGGCCCCATTCCCGAAAAGGGGCTGAAGGAGTCGTGGGGCAGGGGGAGAGGGAAACAATTTTCTTTCCGTGGCTCGTTCTTCAGGCCGAAGGGGAAGGATCCTCGGCGAGGATCATCGAACCATCCATCTCCGTCCAGACATTTCTGAACAGGCAAAGTTGGACAGGGCTCATCTTATTGTATTTTTTTAGTGGATAAATAAAGCAAATGCCTAAAAACAAAGCAATCACAATCAACGGAGTGCACCCAGCAGGCAGGTGCCGAAACAGAACGCTTTCAATCAAATTATTGTGTTATGCTTCCTCACAAATACATACGAGTACACTATTATCGGTACAGCTGGTTAGGCAATTCGAACCATCTTTAATAAGGGGCGCTAAGGTTCTTATTGGAAACATGGCAACTTTCGTATAAAAGTACAAAAAAGACGTTTATTGAGTGTCACACATCCTTCCAAAGAATCATCAACTGAAACCGGAAGGAGTGATGTAAATGGTGTGCCATCAATGTAATAAATTATTTAGAATAATCTTATTGATACGTGTACTTTTCTTAGAGGGTAAAAGAAACAAAATCACGCGTGAAAACAGACTAATTGCCCACAAACTATACATTTACCCCAACATTAGATAGTCAGTCCAGTCTTAGTTACGTCTGAAGTAAAACGTAAGAATATATTTGTATGATAACTGAAGGATATTAAATGTATGCATACACGTGCTATTGTGATTAGACTAAAGACGTAATGCGCGCATTTCAATTGAGCTGAGACCTTAAGACGTGATGCTTGTGAATAATAAAGAGCGAAAGTTTCAAAGGGTGACTGATTTTAGATAGCCGAATGGCATACGCTGTATACATATATAGCCATAGTCATCGACTCCCAAAGCTTGTCTCGTAAATGAGGTGTAATTAAGGGAACATAACTGGCTCAAGTGATACAACAACGACAATGGCAACAACATAAGAGAGCAACATCCTGAGAGTATATAAGACGACAAGGAAAATTCTCCCGAAACGAAATGTTCGTAATCCCACCGACGGCCTCGTTTCAGGTAGATAAAAAAACCGTCCCGTCACAACCTTGGCCGTGAAAGTGGAGCTGACGCCATCGGCCGCACTCGTGGACACTCACCCTTTCAGCAACACGGAGGAGACGGCTGAGCGGAGGTCCCAAAGAGGGGAGACGTTTAGGGGAGAACAACGAACGCACCGGGCAGCGGACGGAATCTCTAGGGTAGCAGCCAGTCGGCTCCGGGAAGGCGGGGGGGAGACCGGCCGAGAACCAAGACTGCCGAACCGATTGAGGGTGGCACTCCGGGCCGACCCTTCGACACAGACGAGGAAAACCACGTACCACTGACACACACACACACACTCAAAAACACACGCGCGGACCAGACGAAACTGTCTTGCGAATCATCGACACTGGCGAAGCAACCCTTTCAAAGAGTCACACGCCGGGACCGGAGGGAATACAGAACACGCAAGGGGGCAGGCCGATGGGGACGTTTTTTTCCGCGTTCCCGCAGGGGTGGAGTGATTCCCCCCTTGGAACTCTTGTCAGCAGCCGTCCGCTCTCCACGGCCTACGATCGGGAAATGAGCAGAACGCCTGCCGTGCGAGGAGGAGAGGAGTTTGAGTTTGAGAGTAGGGAGTTTGGCGACGGCGCCGACTTGCGGAGGGGAGGGGAGGAGAGGGAGCAGCAAGGGTGGGCGGGGAGAAGGGAGGGAGAGAGGGAGGGGAGGTGGGGAGGAAGAGAGCGAGAGGCATGCGTGGGTGCGAGACGAAAGGGGAGGGAAGAGAACGGGGGGGGGTTGAGGGGAATCGGGATAAGGGGGAGGGGACTGCTAGAAATGAGAGGGGAGAAGAGGCGAGACGGGATGGGGAGCAGACGGTTGAGGAGGGGGGGTGAGGTGGGCTGACGTTTCCGCGTCCGAATCTTCGAACCCGAAAAAGCGACGGATGCCCGAGGCCCCGATGTGAGCCCCTCGGGTGACGACCCACTAAACGGAGTGGCACGATGGAAGGTTCCCGATCCACCACTGCATTGTTTCCACAGTGGTTGGCGTGAGAGGAGACGTGGCTATGATTATGTGATGACCAAAAAGGAAGACCACGATCCATCCTCCTCAACACGAAAGTCTGTGCGCTAGGCATGCGTACAGATCCCTGCGACCTCAGTAATCCGGATCCCTACGGGCTGTGAAATTCTGGCATTCCAGGTACGGGAACCAGTTCCTTTCTCAGAGCCCACCTACGGTTTCTCGGAAACATCTGCAAATCAGCGGTTAGCGCCTGGATTTTCCCGCAACCGTGGACGATCTAGATCCTCGAGCTAACATGTGTGCCTTGATATTTTACTTAACAATATGGTGGAAGAGGCCACAGGATATTTTTACAATACTAATGAACGTAGGAAGGGGGGAGCTTTTGATACTGATCCACTGAAAACACTACGCAGTCTTTAAAAAAGTTATTGAAAACCCATATGGTGGCAAGGCTTAGCCAAAAAGATTAGACACGAAAAAATCTGAAGAAAGAAGAATATAGCGTTCCATGACAAATATTCGCAATTGAAACGCTAAAATCTTATCGCCTAAGATTCTGACATCAGTGACGACTTCCACAAATGAGCGCCGTCAACAAAATCAAGACCAGACACCATTGAATTTATTTCCACCTCGTAAATAATTTTTGACCACTAGGTGCTACTCAAATTATCGCAGAAATTTCAGAGACAGATGAAGCGGTCACACTTAAAAAAATTAAATTTTAATGAGGCGAAATAATTATTTCAGTTCCATGAACACAATTTATTTATATTAGGTAATCTACCGGTGAAGGCAGGTTTTGGATGGACACAACTAACAAATAAATATCTCCAAACAAAACTCAATCCAGCATCTTACTCTACAACAAGCCCCTCTTCATCTCTGAGTACTTCCTTCCTCCCTTCATCCCGTCCAACATGCCTATCCTGTTCCTGCCACTTCCTCGTTTGCCTAAAATTCTCCCCTCTATTACAGTCTTCAACATCCCACTGCCAGTCAATACCCCTTTCATCCATTTTTCCTGCCTCCATAGGATTTCTCCCAACAAACACCTCTCTTCGCCCACCATACCAAGTACTTCCTCATTTGTTTTCTTCTCGGTCCATATCACCTTCTCCATTCTCCACACCCACATTTCAAAAGCCTCCAATCTACATCTATCCTCCTGCTTCAGTGACCATTTTTCTGCGCCGTACATAGCTACGCTCCATATCAAAGTTTTGACCAGCCTTTCCATAACATCCTTATTTTACGTCCCTGTCATCAACTCCCTCCTCCTTGTGAAAGCCTCTTTGCCTAGCATGAACACAATACAGTAATGCAAATTTTGGGCACTCGAACGAACTTTATGTATTTTTTTCTCTTAACCAATATTTTCCACACTAGACGAAACGATAACTTGTCCTTAAGAGAAAAATTCGGGTCAATTGCTAACCGACTGATCCGCTATGATTTCATTTCCCCAAAGTGAGCGTAGCAAATCAAATTCATTAGGTATATATCAACGCATCATAGGCAATTTACATCTCATTATCGCTCACTGAAAGCTCCGAAAATAAAATCCGCCCCTATTTCTCTCCCGCCGGGAGGTAACATCAAATAAAAACTTAGTCAACATAAAATAAATCAATGCTCACTTGATTTACATCTAAATTGTTCTCATTTGTTATAAAATAACAAACAGTTCAAATTTATAACTACTAGCAGTCACGCTCCATGGATATTTCGTCCTTTGACATATATCACCATTTGAATCCCTTCAGCCAAAAAATAAGAACTGACCTTGTTTGGTCAAATACGTCAAATATAAATCGTTCCAATCGTATGTCGCGTTTAATTGATTAGCCTTTAGATTACAATACCGTTCATTCTCATGAAGATAATGAACAAAACTAAAGAAATGCGGAGGAAAAGAGAAAATTCAACTTGGCATATTTCAATTCAACTATATAACTTTGATCATCGCTAAATGACAGCAGAAAGTAGCCGATTCAAAGCTGGAATATTTGTCTTCAGTTACACCAGGGACAGAAAAGAATAGTTTCACGAAAGCTCTTCATTTATACAAGGATATAAAGGAAGGTCTTAGAGTTATGTAAAACTGTACATGTGATAAAATACAAAGGTAATGTTGAAACGCCATTTGTTGTCCCCCATTACAGGCGGCGTCGTCAAACTATTTACCACGCATCGAGAGGCAAGGGGAAAAACCAGTCGGGACAAACCGTATGACAGAGGAGGAGATACATTCGTCCTGAGCATTTGTACATGAAACTATTCAATTCAGAAAATAATTAAAGTGGTATCACAACACATATAGCTGAAATATACCGCTTTCAAATTCATACCAAGAAAGTTATTCATGGACATCATATATAGTGGGTACATCTACGAAGGATTTTTACCATTCCACAGACAGTTTCCACCAAAATATCAATCAATTTCCAAAAAAATCACAAAAGATCAATCAATGCCTAACTAAACAAACTCAGGTTTAATCCAATAAATTTGAATTCAAAACTAAATAAATTCGGACTCTCGCGCAAAAATTCATAGGTTTAACTGAGTTCATTAATAAATATGTCAACTATTTTGATCATTAATGCTACCACTTTTAAAATTTAAAAACGAAGAAGCAAAGGTTCTGACCAAGTAAAAAACTAAACTATCATGATAAAATTTAAAAAAATAATATCCAACAAAACAAACGCAAGGAAAAAATTGTGATCCAAAAATCAATGAGCGTAGAAAAAAACCCGCAACTATCACTCTTCAAGGGACGTGAGTGGAGCTGGGTTAAGGAGATGAAAACATAGAACATGTGTATTTTCCTAATAAATACGTAATTTGTGGTGAAGACTGTACTTGTAAAAAAGGAATCAAGTCGTGGTTGGACGAGAAGAGGCATATCCGTGAACAAAAGAAAAGAGTCCGTAATGCAGCTCGTCAATGGCGTAGGACGAAGAATGCAAATACTACATGTACATTCTGGTTCAATAAATTGTCTTAAATTATTTAAATGCTATTTTGGATCATTTAAAAATAATAATACCGATATTTTCTTCACAGTAGCTTCGGAGAAAAAATGTTTTTCTCCATTCGAAAACTGGTCTCGTACATCAAAAATAGTCACTGATAAAGACTTCAGAAATGGATGATACTGCTATGAAATATTCCAGTCCCCGGAGATGGAACACCATGAAATGATAATTCCTTTGCCGATGTGAATACAGCTTTTAGGTACACAATTATTCATGAAATACCGGCAGACTCCTCGTTCAAGCTATGAATGTGAACAATGAAGAGCAATTACAGCACCAATACGCAACGCTATTGAGGATAGTGGATTAGTCACATTCTATTATGAACTGCGTGCTCGAAAGAAAGGAATTAAAAAGGCACGAGAACAGAGAAGTCAATGAGATCATTCAAAATTCAACGAAGTGATACATAAAGCTTGAGACTTTATTAATAGGGTAAAACATTCAAACGCAAAATGATCTCGTCCAGTCCCGTGGGTTCATTCCTTAGGTATCCCGTAATTAGGGAAATGGCAACAGCGAGTCCGACGAAGGATCAAATGATAAGGTCTCCAATTAAGTCATACACGAGCTAATTCCATAACAAGGCAATCTATTGACCAGGCGTGAGAAAGTTCATGAGATTTCAAGTTTTACGACGTTCACATTCAAAATTGGCATTACTTGGTATTCCCAGGGATGCCTTTACTTGAAATGAACTCTATTAAAGACACTTTGCATACATGAAACGCCTCACATGAAATAAATCAAAGGCTTGTATATTAACGAGGCCCATTAGAACAGAATTTTTCATGTCGGACGTTAAAGGATAAGTGTCATAACGTAAGTGAATTGGCAGTAGCATCAATCATTACTTTTTCATCTAAATGATCATTATTTATCAATATTTGGCCTGAGATCACTCCGACAAGCCACAATGAATACTATTTGGCGATCACGAGTGAAATTAAAGTTGAACAACCCATCAGGGACGGAGCGCCTACGCAAAAACCAGATCCATATATGGGTAAACCAGTTCGAAGGCGGAATAAGCTTCAAGAACAGTAAAAGTGTAGTAGCCTCAGAGGTGTAGACCTCAACACGCCTTTCCTGATTAGGCGTAGTAACAAGAGCAATCAATGCAGAAAAGCCACCAGAGCAGGAATTACAACGATGAGCTCAATGTGAGGTCATGAAAATTCATAAGAGCGTTTGTATAGAATCAAAGCAGCGAGACATTCGAGCATCTAAGAAAGTTCGATGGCAGTTTACTCAACCATTCTCGAGTCGGGAGAACAACGCTACACGGCAGAAGTGAGTCAAGTAAAAGTAACGTTTAATATTTACCCTGTAGATCCGAAACTGTGGGGTCGGGAAAGGTGAAATTAACTGTTTACTTAGAACTACGTGATCGTGTGCATCATAAGCTTATTTTTTTTTAATTAAAAAAACTTCGAATGATGCCGCGACAGTAACTTCAAAGGGGTCATCTGCTAATATGCATTAAAAACTGTATTTATTTCACATTTTGATGTAAGATAGCAATGATGTTTAATCAGGGAAACGTTTATGAAATTAGTAAATAATAATTAATAAAAAATATTTTAAAAAGAATACGTAACATTGGGTCATTTGGCTCCAAATTGTAATTTAGTCCTTAAATTATGTAGACCTAAATAAACATTCTGCGAGTAAGTACATCTGAGACCATCTCTTGCTATTAAATTATATAACGCAGAAACATGGGAAATGATTCATTTGACGCAAAAAAACTGAACTCAGTTTAAGCTGATTAGTTCAATTATCGCGTATTTACTGCAAAAATTACTGTTTCGATTTAATTATTATTGATTTTTGAGCATATCCTCTCGACACGTTAAAGGCAATTATTTAGTTCTTCAACGATGCGCGGTAAACTGAAAAGACATGCAGCAAATGCCGAAATAAGGGGGTTCAATTGACTCGAGGGTTAAAATGAATACTTTTCCGATGATTTAAACAGTATTTCGGTGAAATTTAAATATTGTTTTTTTTAATATTTTTATTTCTTAAAAAAATTGCCATTTCTTAATTTCAACCTTATTTTGTGGTATAAATCGACTATATCTATTTGTTCTGGAGTTGAAAAAGTGTTTCTTTTATTTTTAATGAATGAATACCAAAATTACTAATACTTATTTCCTAAAACCGTCGGTGCATCTCTTTCTTTGAATATTGAATACGACGTTAATGCATCATCTTTCTTCCATTTTCTCGAACGAAAGCGAAGAGAAACAATAAGGTTCCAAAATACGTTTTTACCATCAAATAATTTGTTGTATTTTGTTCAGATACCATTGGTATTTAACAAGGTACACCCACAAAAAACCGGGGATGTCAGCTAGTTAAAATAAAATATAAATTCAATGTTTACATAATTGTCTATTTAGACTGAAGGATCGATTCACAGCAAAGCGATTGTGACTACTATTTTCTTCACCATATGCTGATCCTGAACCGAAACGCAACTACTGAATCACATCAAAACGTACGGCAAATACAAAAAGTGGGACTACCTAAAAGGAAATTTAACAATAAATAAGGTTGATGCCAATCCTCAGCAAAAAAAAACCTCCAAGCTAGTCAAACAATAAAGGGCACGTGATATCACAGATAATAGCATTAAAAATTATACCAGTTACATCACACGAAAGTCACAAAAAACTGCATTTTCCCTAGTCACCATTTATAATTACATAAAATATACAAAACTGAAGTGTTTGATCTGTATACGCTGAAAATGATATAAAAAGCTCTCAATTCACGTTTTATACGCCGAACGCCAAGTGCCGTAGAAAATTCCGGAAAAAGTATCACACGAGCTGACGGGGAACGCCCCCGCGTTAGAGTGAGAAAGAACACGGCCAGCTTGCATTTAATTATGGAGCACTCGGAGTTCGTGGGTGGAGAGGGAGGGTGAAGAAAGGTCTCGGGGCAGCGAGCTGATGGTGGGAGGAGGGGGCGCGGACGGGTGGGCGAAGGCACTTAATTACGAGAGACGGCGGGCGGGTGCTATGGATCGGGCACTACGCGTATAGTTTCGGGATGGCGCTATCGAGTTCGTATGGTATCGATATATCGACGGCTTCCATTCCATACATCGGCTTGACATAAACGCTTCAATATCGTTCGGTGGAAGGACTCCAAATCTGCGATTGGTATTGATAACACCTTCGATCGTCGCATGTGAAGACAATGCGAGAACGACTTCGGCCTCCTTAATCAGCTTGCAGATTGACTTCCAAATCACTCGGGTTCAAATGGAGGGAGCCACAATGAGAAACTTGTGTGAACAACCTCCACTTCTACCCTCTCTCTTAATTTATCAGTTATTTTTGGGAGGATGTGGGACGGGAAACATCACACCTTGAGGAAATCTCCAACACATCAAACCAAAATTTCCGAGGTGATGAACTACTCCACGATGGATACACGAATGCCGAGGAGAAACTTCGTAAAAAGATACTGAAAAAACTCATAAATTAGTTGCATTCACTTTTAAGATGGATGATTACTTTGTATTCTTATAAATAAATCGATTATTTGTTAGCTAAATATTTGAACGCCATTAGCAGCCCATAGAAGAGGATCCGCTGGAAGCGTGGTGATTCATTAGAATGGTAAGATTAAATGGACACACGGGGTAGCAAATGAAGAAGCACTTCGAAGATTGGGTGGATTGAGGACTCTATGAAAGACATTAAAAGAGGAGAAAAACGGAATGGTCACACCTCGAGGCACAATAGTTAACTAATAAACAACACTGACGGAACTATGGGAGGGAAAGAGATTGTGATGAGTAGAAAAAAGGAAGGCCAGGGATGACTTCAGGTAAGCAGGTGATGAAAAACAGGACAGAAAAACCAAGGAATTATGAGTTACCACAGAGACTAGAAGGAGAAAGAGTTAGGTCTATGAGATCTGGCACAAACCAACCTAAATGTCAACCTACGATCTTGATTTACGTAATATGTATTGCTATAAATTAGAAGTGCTTTTTATATACACTTATTCGTTACCACTCGTACATTTGAGACTATTTATGATGCTCGGATGTCGTTTAATAAATGAAAATTACTATTCCAATTAAAATTAAAAAAGCTTCTTGAAAATATCCTCCATTAATTTAACCACTCCCTTCGGCTATTTTTAGACCCAAGAGAATTCAGTGGGGAATTAAATGGACAATGGATAAGCATCCCTACATCTTTTTGAACGCTTAACTATTCCTGTTAAAGTGCTGTCCCTTGTGATGAGAAAGATTAATTAAAATCTTCAACCTATTTGATTGATTGCATTTTACATCAATAGTTTTCATCCACTCTTAAGTATTATCGCGTAAATGGTCTTTTGAGTTAAATGACGGTGATCGAATTATATGAAAACGCTTGATAGGATGTAACAATGCTTGTTCTTCATAACATTTTTATCACCGTACAGCCATGATAAATCGGTGGATACTACTAGCAAGCACCAGTTATTTATTAATCCCCGGAAATTATCTGGCGGTTCCTGTGACCTGGAACCAGATAGGCTCCCCTGGCTTGGCAACATTTGTCCAAGGGCCTAATTACCAGTGTTCACAAAACACCCATGCCCGAGGTGGGACTCGCGAACTTTGGTCTAGCTAGGGAGTGCGTCACCCAACATACTAACACGGACGACAGAAATATAATTTTTAAACTTCCTTTTTCTAACTTAAACATGAATTTAAAAAGAGATCAAAGGCCACCTTCGCATAAGATCCCCTCTGCTCGGATCGGAGCAGACTGAGGGGCAGCGTGAGGGCTACAAAGGTGCGTGGGAGTCCAACGACTTCCGAGGCGGACCGGCGCCGTTCATCGCTCTTGAACCAAAATTTCAAAGAGTAAAGGTCGAGAGTCGACAAATAAGCTGCGACGGAATGACGAAGCCGAGGAGCGAGGCGGGGAGAGATTGAGGAGGATGCGAGAGTGAGGGGGACACAATTGACAGAGGGAGTCCCAACACTGCCGACTTTTTTCCCCCTTTAAGCGCTAATGGAAATGGAGAAAATTCGTTGCCATGGCAACGTCCCAACGGGGTCGCCTGCTTGATGACACGGGTGACGAATGCTCTCTAACAAACAAGAGGCCCAGACGGACGGTCTGGCGGCTGATGGGCGAGTAAAGACAGCCATCGCCCCCCCCCCCCACCCGTAGCTACGCGGGAATGACGGTGGAGAGAAGCGGGAAGAGGAATGTGGACTTTCAGATGCACACCCACGCACATGATTCAAGCCGACCATCGATTGACGAGGGAAGACTAAAAAAAATAAACATAGAGCTCGAAGCACGCGAGTGTTCCCTCGGACCCCCCACGCAAGCTGTGTGATACAAAAATCTCCTCCCCCGTCACATTAAAGGAGAGAAAAAACTGCTGGCTTTCGAAACATAATCCCAATCAATAAAAAGTGAGACACTCCTCGATATCTATGAATAACATTCGCAAAGTAATTGTGATACTTCAGAAGATGAATTCGTAAGATGTTCATGGATAACCATGAGGACCATCGAATTTCATTTCCCGTAAATGGCTGCATATAATACTTGAATTTTCTTTTCCGTGATTGTTTCTTTGTTGAGTGCATACCACCATTTTCGCGCAATGAGAAAAAATTAAGATGCATGCATGCTCATCTCATGTAATTTGAATTAGCCACCCAACCTTGAGAGCAGAACGCAGAAGACATTTCTCTAAATATGCTTCAGAAGCGGATTACTTAACGCAATCTCTTTGGGGAATAATTTTACCGGTACAGATGCGGTAGTCGCAATATGTTACGTTTTCTGCCCAATCCGTGATTCAGGCATGCGTGAACCAAGAGCCCCGTTTCCTCGTTTCAAGGTGCCCTGGAAAACATACCGCCGATAATAATCTCATTTGGTGGTGAAGAGTTTCTCTTCCAACCCCCGAAGTCCTAAAAACCGTGATTAGTACGAAAGGAAACCATCGATCATCTTAACGGGTGGAGAAGGCCGATAAAACTTTCGAGCGAAGGGAAAATCGCGATGGTCATGAACGTCCAGAACGACACAACCGGCGCAGGCGCGTAGTCAGTTGCAAACGGTAGTCAAGGGGAACGATAGATCATAAGGAATTGCTCGGGAGGGGTACGGCTAATTTTACTTTGGAGAGGAGCTAGGCATGCACCAGTCACATAATGCACCTTATCTTCTTGGCGCACTTTCTTTCTAAGCCCCCACTTGCCCTTATCGAAGCCGTCGAATTACAGGGCTCCCTATACCGAGGTTATGAGTCTTGATAATACCCTTTTGAGCGGCCAAGCTATATATTTTAGGCTGTTTTCGTCGACGGATATAGAGGTTTAGTAAGGTATTGCCTGTGCAAATGGCATTACTTGGTGGTGGTACGAGCTTACGAGCTGTCTCACAATTCTACACTAAACTTCTGAGGGGACTAGAGGAGCATACTTATGCTATCGTGTTTAAATATCAAGATCGTTATCAACACAACTGGGTGGAAAGTCCTATGTAACGTCCTTCGCTCCCGATTTCTTCCTACTTTCTACTTTTCTGTGGATGGTAATGTTCACAATTTCCACAAGTTATTAATTTCTTCGAGCTTCAGGACATCAAGTATGGCTTACTACGAGTGTCTTACATTATTCATATTTGGATACTTTTGATCCTTGACTACATCTACTACCTTGATCAAAAATTTCCCGGAATTTATTCAGAAAATTAAAAATACAAGTTTATTCATCTAAATCTATATTGTCCCCTTCAAAGTAATCCCCATCGACTGCAACACACTTATTCCAGCGCTTGATCCAATCCTCGAAACATTTTTTATATTCGGTTTTCGGTATGTCCATCAGTGCTTCCTGCGATTTTTCCATTACTTCCTCTCGGCTGCTAAAACGCGTTCCCCGTAATGGTTTTTTAACTCGATTGAACAGAAAGAAGTCACAGGGAGCCAAATCAGGTGAATTCGGTGGCTGTTGGATGGTATTTGTTGCATTTTTCGTCAAAAAATTACGAATAATGATAGCACTGTGCGACGGTGCGTTATCATGGTGCAAAATCCACGAGTTTTCTGCCCACATTTCTGGTCTCTTTCGGCGAATTCTTCACGCAAACGTCTCATAACGCCCAAATAATACTCTTTGTTTACTATCTGGCCTTCTGGCAAAAATTCATGATGCACTACACCGTTGTAATCCATGAAAACCGTCAGCATTGCCTTCTTTTTTGACTGAAAACGACGTGGTTTTTTTGGTCTCGGCTCATTTGGTGAACGCCATTCACTTGCCTGATGTCTGGATTGCGTGTCGTACTCATAAACCCACGTCTCGTCTCCAGTAATGATCCTTTTGATGAATGTGGGATCGGATTCAGCCTCGCAAATCATGTCTTTTGCGACGTCAACACGGTCTCTTTTTTGCATGAAATTGAGGTCTTTTGGCATGCTACACGACGGAAACCCAAATCATTAACCACAATGTCTTGGGCGGATCCATAGGCAATGTTCAAGTCCTCCGCTATTTCTCTGATGGTTAATTTGCGGTTATTGACCAACATTTCTTTTACTTTATCAATTTTTTCACCGACTTTCGATGTCGATGGTCTGCCACTGCGTTCATCATCTTCGATTGACTCACGACCACTTCTGAACCGCTCGTGCCACTGGTAAACGACCGTTTTTTTTAGAGAATCGTGGCAGAAACACTTTTCCAACATTTCCAACGTCCGTGCGCCACTAAATCCGTTTTTTACGCAAAATTTAATACAAGTTCGTTGTTGCAAATTTAAATCCATTTCTGCAATTGTAAAAAATCGCCAACACACACAGAGATAGATGTACTCTTGGCTACGTAACTTTTGCAAATGTCAAGTTATGACACTAAGATTTAAAGGGAATATCAACAACAGATGTACCAATTTAACAAAAAAAAACAGAACTCAAATCGGAACGATAGGAGCGCCACACGGTGGTTATTCCGGGAACATTTTGATCAAGGTAGTATATCACAAAGAAATCAACCCTCCCATTAATACCACGCCTGCTCCTTGCTTCTAAATATTTTTTGTATTTTATTCAATATTATTTACCGAAAAATTAAGCATTGGTGCCAAGTGTGCAGAACAATAATGCCAGTTCTCTTGTTAACCCACAAAATGCAGATTTCTAATTGACGCGCTTCCAATGCAGCCTCCCCAACTCTTGCCATACTTTGCGGGACACCTCCACTTCAACCTATCGGTTGTGGCGTCATATAGGGACAGCCATCATCAGACACTTAACCCATACGTTGCAATTGATTAATTTCCCGAACATAATAACAACTGTTTCTTCTTCGCACAGCACGACTGCCTGGCAGCATAAGCAACGAAATACAATGATGCACGGACTGCACCACGAAAATCTTTACCGATTTAATAACTTTGCATACAATGCCAGTACACCGGGGGAATGTCTCATTTCAAGAAACGAAAAATGGCGGAGCAAATGACCTCGGCTGGAGGAGCACCTGAGCCCGCGCAGTCGCCACAGTGACGATGCCAGCATGACTGACGTCGGCTAACACTTGGGCGTTAAGGGAAAAGACAACCGTCGATCGATCAATGACATTCCCCGTTTCTTTACTCATAATTCGAAAGCAAATTTCTCCCTACGCCAAAACTAATTGCGCTTCCCATCTATGCCACAGCGAGAAATAAAACCAAGGAAGGCGAGACAAGTCACCATTAACTCACAGCAGGCCTGACACACCTTTTTTTTAAAATGATGACTCAAAAGTGCGGCAGGAGGGCAATCGTGACGGACGGCGAAGGCGACACTTGATGACTGGCGTTTTATCCGATATATATAGGAAGGGGGGGGAGTAAAGAAATGCATGCCAAGGTGCGAACGATCGATCGGAACGGAATTGCATGCAAATGGAACAAAACTGCCTGGCACAACTTCCTGCTCCACATTGGGTCATTTCCATTTCGCTTCGCGAGCGGGGGTTGGGGGAAGTGAACACCTCTAATTTTAATCCCACCAGGACGAATTTCGCACGCGCAGCCCTCCCATCGTTTCGATCGAGGTGGCCCTCCCTGTGTCGAGCGACTCTCGACCCAACTGCCGACTTCAAACATCGCGTCCGGACATCACCGGGAAAACCGAAAAAGGGATGTCTATATCGAGCGAAGGGCCAAATGACCGCGACACGGTCGCCACCTTTTAATCGTACCCCGTGGAAACCGCCTGCTCGAGGCGAGGGGTTACGGGGGCGCGCTCGCCCCCGAAGCGAGTGTATGCATTATCCATCGCATCCTCCCTTTCACTGATCTCACGTGGCCAGGGAGGGACGGAGTATCACTGGCGCATACCGCGACTACGAACCCCAGATTGTTCGCCCCGGCGATGCCGAGAGACGATTATTACGCAGGGCGAGGAGAGTTTGGGATGGGGAGGGAAACACACTGCGGAAAGCGAACGCGGTGATGGGGAAGGGGAGAAGGGGATCGGGCGGTCGATGGTGGGCGGAAGAGGTGAGCGAGTGCGTAGGGAGTTTCAGTCGGGAATGCGTGCGCGTGGGAGTGGAGCGAGTCGAAGAAGGAGGGGGGGCGGGCTGCGAGGTAAAGGGAGCCGAGGGGGGCCTGGAAGGCAGTAAGGTCCGGAGCCAGCGCCAAACTAGTGGCGAAACCTCAACGGACCTCCACCATTCCTAGCACCCTATCAAAAAAAATGAAAACCGAGGAGAGGAAAACAAACAACTTACCGGTGACTGAAAAATTTTATTCACTGTTATCGGTGGTCTCATCTGGTTAGGGTAACTGTTCAATGGATCCAGCCACTACAGTGGTAATAGGCCCGGACTAAAATGGCACAAAAATTACATTTAACTCGTTTATTAACTCTGCAAATTTTCCAGCTCCTTTGATTCCATCCCAAATACCTATTCTTTTCCTTCCCTCCGATTACCCAACATTCATCTATAACCGTTTTTAGTATCCCTCATTATCGCTGAGAATTAACTCGATTAGAAAGAAACTTTATCCCGATTAATAATTGGGACATATTATGGGTGAATGTTGACAAAACATTTACGGAAAGGCATCCTACGAAGGTACACATACAGAAATAATTTAACGGCGAAAGCTTTCCCCACCCAGATTTTGGGATCGCCGTCAGTTATCGGGACATAAAATACTTCTCAGAAGATTTATTATTGAAAAAGTATTATCAATGACTGCATGAAGTAATAGAAAAGGAGGTACCACATAGTCGACAGATTAGAAAATCAGTTAAAACAATTTGGCCAAGCATTTTTCATGGATAAAGAAAACCGGCTACTAACGCTAACTCATCTCACTTGACCCTTTCTATGATTCGTTCAAGCTTCACACGAACATATGTAAACTTAATTAGTTTCATATGGGCCAATGATAGGTGAAAATTAACGCGTGGCATCTTATGAAAGGTTAATTACCTTACGAGTAGGAATTCGTACGAATATTTTAATACCGATTACGCGGTCATTTAACGGAAACACTAGCTTACCCTTGGCAACAAATCAGAGAGCGCAAATCATTACACGTTTTACGCAGTCAGCGCAGAAGCACATTATCAGAAGACAGAAATATATTGCTCATTTCGCCACGGCCTCATTAATCAACTCTCCCCACCCTCAATTCCCTTGCCAAAACTGTAGTATTGTCGTCTCCTTACTCACGTCACCGAAATGAATAAGCACATGGCGTTTTCACCAAACCTAGCGAAACGTGTTTCGGAGCATGACAGAATATTTTTTGAGAGAAGAGACGCTATAAAAGATTTTCACTATCGCGATAGGATGCGGAGGCTGTAAACAGACATTCTTTCGAACATCGTGGCTCCCTACGAGTACTTCCTTTTTCATTGCATTTTTCGCGACCATCCGATGGAAATCTATAATGTACAAAATATATGAGGTTTTGAAGTCGCCTTAGGTAAGCATATTTCTACTTTTGGGTTCCTGCAGGAGCGAAGCCAGCAGAGGTAACGGCCCTTCGAATCCCAGATGGTTGTTGGGAATTTCTCGGCGCAGTGCACTAAACATCCTCTGAGACATTCTGGCGAAATGAAAGTATGTGCTTGACCGAAATGCTACGTCGAGTCTTCTCCCTCGACAGGGGAGATGAGGAGGCATTCCAATTCGCTCGTGAGCCATTTCTCTAGCAGGAGAACGCTAGCAAAAGGAAAAATGGCAATCTTGGAAGAGGGGCGGAACCATTTGCGACATAATTATTACTTTGAGAATTCAGAAATGCAATATTGTGCATAAACCTGCTGGATTTCTTTGATGTAATACTTCCACAGGGAAATAAAAACTTTTAAGGGTATATACCCGTTGAAAATGTCTCTCATACGATGAAACCGTGGTTGAAACGATAAAAAGTTTGGAATATTAAAGATTTCGCGTTTTGCATCAAAAATATACCCACGAAATTTCGTGACTATACATTCTTCAGGGCAATATCTTCCAAGCATTCGCCCCCTTACGTTTGATACCAACCTCCATCCTTCATTCGGTCTATAGCTGCGGAACTCGCGTAGATAATGATAACGTTGAAATGCTATCCAATACTTAACAATTTCAGAATGCTGACTGCGTAATATACCTAAATGCTATCTGATCTCACAGTTAGTCACCCGTAGCAAACGTGAAATTCGTAGCAACACGAAACATATATACATTTCCAGTTACTACCCCGAGTCCTTGAGTTATTTGCATCGACAAAAAATTCACTTGCCATGTCACCAGTGCATATTAATCTACTCTAAATGTTGATCAGAAGAAAACAGTCATTGAACGAGGGAAAAATAAATCCTCAGGCCCGAACCTTCCTTGCACCATATTCGCATAAACGGTCCATTTCGCCGAGGTTCCGAGAAACCCAACCCATTACCCAAACACGCAAATACACTCGGAGGCGATGGTTCAAATTCGTCTCCGGGGGCTGGAATCTCACAACGATCCCTCTTCGGAGCGATTTTCCAGCAAATCAGCTCCGAAAATATCCACTAGTGGGGTTGGAGGAGGGGGAAGAGATGAGGATCGGTGGGGTGCGGGAGGTGGGCGTTCGGAGAAGGGATTAGCGATATTAAGATTAAATGAGGCAACCATTTGGCGTGGAGGGAAGGAAATGAGAATGGCCGCCCTTCAATACGCAGCCAGCCCTACTGACGCGACAGATACAATCCTCCCTCGCTCACTTTTATACTCACGCAGATTAAATGTTGTATTCGCCTGGTGGGTAGGGCTATCAGAGCTACCGGACGTAATTATAAGGGAATCACATCCAGAAAATTGCTCCTGATATACCCATCTTCACCCAATCTGTTCGAAAGAGTGCTAGATTTTCCGAGAAGAGATAGATAGTGCAGCGGAAAGAACCCGGGCACCTACCCTAAACGAGAAAGACCCATATTAATAATCGTCTCCCAACTCAAACGATCACATTAAGACCCACCTACGCCGAAAATTGCGCATGAATTTTAGGCGTAGGGCACTTCTTAGAAAATCCCAGAGCTCAAAGATGACTATTAATACAGCTCCGAGTAACACACGCCGTGCGTTTTAAAATAAGGTGACTTCTTCCTCATCCAACAAACTCGGCAATATGGATAAAGACCAGGGATTGTCTTTATTTTGGCCAATTTGATTGAAAGCAACGAGATATTATCTTTTAACACGAACAGATTATAACTGCACCAACTTAATTGTCAGAAATAGCAATACGCTCCGCAATCCATTTCCTACGGTACCCAGTTATTTATTCATCCAAATATAAAATGTTTATTGTAAGTTCAAGTTAACCGTAAAAAAATAAAAAAAATTCTGTAACTGCATTGTAATTCTTTTAACGCTAACGATAATGATTAGTTGCACGGCATTTTGAAAGATGACTGCCACCGTTGAATTGTGTAAGCCAGGTTGCCTGCTCATCACAGGTGGATAACTAAAGGAAAAAATACACCGTCACCTTGGCGTTGATCGCAATTAAAGATGCACATATCAATTCCACAGCCTCATTCCAGAAAGTCTCTAATTAATATTATTCGTCCAACAAATAAGAAAATGAGGAATTTATATAATAACATCAAACTCATCAGAAATCAAATAGCCGACAGAAGAACTACACAAATCCGGGTTTTAATAAACATTAAATGCACGTGGTACCGATGTTGGTAATGAAATAAACGAGTGTAAGATTCCAATTAGTTTCCCTAATCAAAATGAGTTTTATGCACCAAGAAAGTAACCTACGTGGATGGCAACGATAGACTCACATTGACGATTTAGCATTAAAAGATGAATGTAATAGTTAATGAAATCAAAATAAGAATAACTTTGATTGCATTGCGCAGTTATTTTTTAATTGCGTTCCCAATAGGTATTTCTTTCACAATGTTGAGTGTGAAGAAAAAATGCTTGGAAGATGTCTGAGAATAATGGGACAAACAATAGGAACATACTGAAAATGTTTTCGGCTTCGTACAAAAGACTGATGACTCCTGAAGGCAGACGGTATGGTACAATACGAACTCTATAATATCACGTGCAGCTTAAATTAGGCAATGTAGACGGGTGAGTATGGATTGGTGTTCAAACAAAATTAGGCTTAGAAAAACTACTACAAATGGAATAAAACACTATCAACAGTAAACGAATTATCCTGCCTGTTGAGCCCAAACAAAACGGAAAGTATTAGGCTGAAAAGCAGCACAAACGTAGAATAAGACACTTAAAAACTACGCCACTGTTTTCCAAAACATTTGGCATTTACGACCCGGGTTACGCCTTTTGAATCCTTCCACGGATTTTCGACCTCGGGAATAAAAACATGAATCCCCTTTCCCGCTGTCGATATCTCTGCCTACGTATATTCTAAAGCATCATGCATCGACGCTGGCATGCCGATGCCCCCGCCTACCTTTTACACATCTACGCGTGACAGCGTGACTCTTCTGGGCCTCAATCGCAAGCGCGTTCAAACGCCCGCGAGGTATGACGACAGCCAACCTTTCCCAAGCCCGACCTCCAATCTCAACGCCGCAGCATATTATCTCGAATTACTTTGATTTGCCAACAAGCGGGTCGCGTCAATCTTCTTCCACCGATCCACGGAACAGACACACGCACGAGCCATCGTAAGTACGCCCGTCTATACGTACACGTTAAACGGATCACTCACGCAGCAATGAGCGGTGTGCCCTCCCATACACACTTGTCTCGGGAGGGGAATTGCGTAACGAGTGCAATACGAAAAGCGACTGTGTGGCACGTGGTGTGGCGAAAGACTACGACAGCGATGAATTCGCCATAAACGCTTTACCAATGAAGGGCGGGCGACACGGAGAGGTAATGAAATGGGTTTCAATTCCTTATCCCCCAACCTCTCGGGATAAAAGAACTAAATATACAGCATCACAGTTCTCGTAGGGAAACAACGAAGGATGCCAATCAAGAGGGGATTAAATAATGTCATCGCTTGAGTGAGAAGCTTTCCTAAGAGATAATATTTAAATTTGGAATCAACATAATAGTGTATAATGTAACTACTAGTGTAGTGCCTACTTAGTTAGCCTTCAGTTTAGAGGACTTACCTGACGTTTATGGGCACCAACTCGGTCTAGTCCAAAGCATTGACATTTTTGCTGTTCGATCAGTTTTCTAACAAGGAAGAATTACGCTACGATCCGAGCGGTCTGTTAACCTAAAAATGACACATATCATAGTCACATCAAATATGGGTCATACGGTTAAATACAATTTGCTTTTCAAGCATAGGGATTTCGCTTCGTCGAGTATAGAAATGGGGCATATTATCCACGGTCGCTCATTAGCTCCAAGTCAAACCGGTAAAATTAATTACTGGAAATGAACATAGACATGAGCCTACGGGCTTACACCTGACTGAATTCCTCACAATATATAATCAACACATAAAAAACATAATGAGAACAATAGGAAACATAAATATAAAATGAAATAACGGGAATAGACCACAGTGATATAATTACCAGAATGAATGAGTTTTCAACATTCCGGCATCCCCTTGGTACAGCGGTAGTTAAAACTTTCGCCATTCAATGACAGCAATAAAAACCGGGTAAAACATTGTCCATTCATCAGAATGAAAAGCGCTCAAGGCCTGTTTAAGTAGACTCCAAAATTCTTACCGTTTGATCCCCTCCAGCACCCAGGTTAGTGCGTGTGTCCGTAAGTGTTTAGAATGGATATGACCTGCCACCCAAAGGCCACTGATGCATCAAACACCGCAATGAAGTTTTGCAGCCAACCCACTAATTTAAATGTTAGCGTTTTTAGCGAACCTTTGGAATACCTGGAAACTAAAAAACCAAACCCCTCTGGCAGATATGCCGCTGGAAACGCATTCCCCAGCAATAACCGAAAAGTCACCCTATGTATCTCTCTAATGTACAAGCTGAAACTTCTAAGTAGCTGAAGGTCGTTGGATCCGATGCCACCACCAACATACTACCTTGATCAAAAATTTCCCGGAATTTATTCAGAAAATTAAAAATACAAGTTTATTCATCTAAATCTATATTGTCCCCTTCAAAGTAATCCCCATCGACTGCAACACACTTATGCCAGCGCTTGATCCAATCCTCGAAACATTTTTTATATTCGGTTTTCGGTATGTCCATCAGTGCTTCCTGCGATTTTTCCATTACTTCCTCTCGGCTGCTAAAACGCGTTCCCCGTAATGGTTTTTTAACTCGATTGAACAGAAAGAAGTCACAGGGAGCCAAATCAGGTGAATTCGGTGGCTGTTGGATGGTATTTGTTGCATTTTTCGTCAAAAAATTACGAATAATGATAGCACTGTGCGACGGTGCGTTATCATGGTGCAAAATCCACGAGTTTTCTGCCCACATTTCTGGTCTCTTTCGGCGAATTGCTTCACGCAAACGTCCCATAACGCCCAAATAATACTCTTTGTTTACTATCTGGCCTTCTGGCAAAAATTCATGATGCACTACACCGTTGTAATCCATGAAAACCGTCAGCATTGCCTTCTTTTTTGACTGAAAACGACGTGGTTTTTTTGGTCTCGGCTCATTTGGTGAACGCCATTCACTTGCCTGATGTCTGGATTGCGTGTCGTACTCATAAACCCACGTCTCGTCTCCAGTAATGATCCTTTTGATGAATGTGGGATCGGATTCAGCCTCGCAAATCATGTCTTTTGCGACGTCAACACGGTCTCTTTTTTGCATGAAATTGAGGTCTTTTGGCATGCTACACGACGGAAACCCAAATCATTAACCACAATGTCTTGGGCGGATCCATAGGCAATGTTCAAGTCCTCCGCTATTTCTCTGATGGTTAATTTGCGGTTATTGACCAACATTTCTTTTACTTTATCAATTTTTTCACCGACTTTCGATGTCGATGGTCTGCCACTGCGTTCATCATCTTCGATTGACTCACGACCACTTCTGAACCGCTCGTGCCACTGGTAAACGACCGTTTTTTTTAGAGAATCGTGGCAGAAACACTTTTCCAACATTTCCAACGTCCGTGCGCCACTAAATCCGTTTTTTACGCAAAATTTAATACAAGTTCGTTGTTGCAAATTTAAATCCATTTCTGCAATTGTAAAAAATCGCCAACACACACAGAGATAGATGTACTCTTGGCTACGTAACTTTTGCAAATGTCAAGTTATGACACTAAGATTTAAAGGGAATATCAACAACAGATGTACCAATTTAACAAAAAAAACAGAACTCAAATCGGAACGATAGGAGCGCCACACGGTGGTTATTCCGGGAACTTTTTGATCAAGGTAGTATGTGCTGCGATAGGTAACGACTTTTATGAATTAAGGTTCCGATACGATATGAGCACAACTAAAAGAGCTGCACTAAGAATTGGATTACTAACAATGAATACCCATTCTACAACGATCTATTCCGCGATGCACACCCACTCCCAACTTCTGATATCCATAACCAAGGGGATATTTTTACAAGAAAAATGATTTGCATTGGTCCTATTATTCTTCGCAACTGTGTATGTACATTCTCTCTAACTTTTCATTTCTACTTGTGAAGTGCGCCGGTCGGGAGTGCTAGGGCTCTCCTCTGGCAGGTCTTGCTTGAGCAAACTGCCAAAATAATAACACAGCTAAATTCACTCGAACAGTCCAGCGTGAATGTTCCTGAGGAGGGTAATTTAAAATTCTGAAACGGGGTAAAAATTACTGAGTGGAGCAGTTCCACCAGGCGAATGTGCGGCGCAATTCGCCAAGAGAGAAAATTAAAATACATGAGGGCCGTTTTAATTGCCATTCGAGAGTTCATATGAATCTATTATATCTAACGTCCTTGATAATATTGAATTCGTACTTTCTAAGCGAGCATAGAAGGTGCAGAGTTTTTATGGAGGAAAAATAAGAGACCAGACTGTGTCCATTTGGAAATGCAATTATGAATCCCTTTGTCGATTGATTATGCTGCAGAAAGGAATGCTCGTTATAGAGCCGTGTATGTACACAATAGAGCTTGAGGGAGTGGGTAATGAGGCATACACAATAAAAAAATGGGGAGGTATGTATTAACATTTAGTTGTTTCCTTTCATTTTATGTCGTGGTCGCAAATTGCAGGAAGGAGAAGAATCCATTTGCTCAAGATTTACCATTCTTCGAGTTTTTCCTCCGTTTGCTGACCTTCCGATTTAATGCGGAATCTGGATAATAGGCGTACTTGATGTTCACAAATATTTCAAGACATTTTCTTTTCAAAAGCGCGCGTTGAGAAAGGAGACGTTTGAAATTCAACGTCGAGCACGCAGAGATGTGAAAATGATACGGCACTTCGTGATGCCCAAAATTCGGCATTGGGAAAAAAGGGAAATTCTACGGCGCATAAAGATCGACATAAATTTAACAGCCAGTGCGAACGCCCTCTTCGGCAGCTCGGCGAGAATCCCGTCCCCACAGATGATGAGTTTCGCAATGATCTTGAGGTAAAGGAGGGGAATTTCACGAGAAACGCGCAAGATATAAGTTGCCGCAGGGAACAACTTCGGATGGCGGTTCAGGAGGAGTAGGAAAGGGCAATGGCCTAACGAATACATCCCTTTCATATACTAGATAAAAAGATAGAGTTACCAAGGCAAACTAAAATATATGTTTCCGTGATCGATCCTGTCGCCAAAATTTCACAAGAAACTTGCTCGTAGCAAACTTCAAAATTTTGCCTGAATCTTGGTGATATATTCACTTCACTTTGCTCACTTCCTTGAGCATCTCCAACTAGGACGTACAATGCATTTGTCTTACTTATCACGTAAGATTAATATGCATAACTATAAATGCGCCAATACAATGACATTCTTAATATGCGGAACAAACGAAAATTATATGAGTATAATTATACAAACATCTTCCATGTTCTCAAAATACTGTTACATGTCTGCCAGGAAATAATAATGTAACAATCTAACAGTACATAATCAAACGATACTGTATTAGATTGTAATTGACAAGAAAAGATAGCAGAATAAGTCCATGACTCAGTCACGGAAAGACCACAGCATAAATGACGCTAACCCAGCCTTAAACATCTATCTATAGATAGACAGCTGAATTATTGATTTCCTCCTAAAAGTAAAATACTGGGTAAAATTATTGACATTTTAATATTAATTTTAATAGCCATTTTGTTTCAAATATTTCCTTTTAATAAAAAACCATAAGTTTGTCTAATATAATTAATGTCTTCATATATTTTATTTCACTTGGCGGTGAGTTCCAGGTTGAAAAGGCTAAGTCGGGTATAAGGTCAAACAGAATACAAGGTTTGACCTCAAGTACATGCATAAATTAAACCATGAAGGACCGATGTAAAGAATTGGAAATCATGGGAAACAAATACGCCATTTTAAAGCACCATCCGATTTTCATTGTGAATCCTGATTTTCTATTTAAAATCTTTCCTGAATTAGAGCGTAAGTCACTAATTAGCATCCTTACAGGCGACGACATACGAAATGCTGACACAATCCTTCAAGTACCTATCATACAGTTAATCATATAAAGCCGTGATAATATATCAAGTTATTTTAGTTGATTTTCCGGATAATAAGCTAACATTGAACGTAGAAAACTTGTGCGCTGGATATTTTCGTGGAAGCGGACAGCAGTGATGATGGGGCGTGGTAGCCCAATGGGTAGAGCGTTGGAAGGCTGACCGGAGGACCCTGATTCGATTCCTGGGGACGCCTCAGGGCGCCTATCGTCTCACCCAAGTGGTGTGATTTTTCGAGTACCAGATCTACCTGGGAAATCACAGGTAGCCCAAGGAAATGAATTAGCCTCCCTAAATATGCGTGAATTCCACATTCGGTTGTTCTTAAAATTGGGTAAGCTCTACCCCCACCTATCAAGTCAACCCTGGGGTTCATAACTCGGTTTGGCAACTGATTGGATAGAGATTTTAAAGCAAATAGTCTTTTGACCATTTCATCCTTCATCACAATTGTTTCTTTTAATTACTAACACATGAAGTACCACTTTAATCACAAATCACTCTTCTGAGGATGAAATCAGGATTTCACGCGTGTGGATTATCGGGTTACAACTGCTAAGGGATTTAAATTAGAACAAAAATTCCAATCCGCAGAGACTTTAATCATATGCACCTCCAAGAAATACATTTATTGATCTAAATCAATAAATTACTACTTCCACGGAAGATAGAGAGGGAAACATCGAATATTTCCGCGATTTCTACAAGCATTACTACTTGCAATGCGTTTCATATTTCTTTTATAAGATTGAGAGCGACGAAAAAAAAGGATCAACTTGATGATTCACCGCCCACAGCACCTTCACGCAGTGATTCCAACGTGCAGGTCGTGACAAATGAATGACGGCGCAGATCACGAAGACTGAACTCGGATGAAGTTCAGCGCAACGTCACAGCAACTTAGCAACAGCAAATAGCAATCATCACCGCGATCTTTGGCGCGGCAGAAATATCACTTTCAGCCTCGAGGGAGCCAGCTGATCGCCTCCAATCACACGCCCTTCCTCGGGTAACCGACCACACCGACGTGCCAAGGGCAAGAGGCACTCGGACGCGACGAATTCGCGAAATAATTAAAGAAGGAGCGAACCGTTGTCCGTACCATTCGATGCGAAAAAAACGCGAACGTCATGAAGGGGTAGATGTGTGCTTTCCGCCCACCACGATTTCGTCGAAAAGAATGTGCCGAAACCAGAAGAGAAGTCTTAATGACTGCTTCAGACGACAGGCGATCCGACAATGCCTGTTACCCACTGGAAAATTAACACATTAATGCCCACATCCTTGGGCAGAAGTGAATGGGGCGGAATGGGCATGTGTACTGTGTGAATACACTTGGCTAGACGCGAGTCTAAGACAGAGTGAAGTTAACAGGAAAACCTATCGGCACGAGCGCATGAGGGCAAGATTACCGTCACGCCACGAGCGCACTGTTGATGTCCAGCCAACAGCAATTCAGAGATAACAGGAAATGACGATTAAAAAATACAAAGAGGCGGACATAGCAAGGTATGGAATTCTAACAATCTATTTGAATCGCCATATTTATATTGACAACAGAGGGTGGAATTAATTGACGATGGGGCCTGGAAGAAAGACGGAGTTAGTATTTGAGAAGACATAGTGCGTGGAGCTCAAGAGTCGTTTGATTTAGAAAATCGTGTCTTTGATGGAAGAGAATAAGCTCCGAAGTTTCTCAGTTGGGAACGAGAAAAAGGAAGAGAAAATGAGCTGCCTGCTAAGGATGACAAAAGATATGATTGGTGAGGAGAGAAAGCTGCTAGCGGAAAATGGCTTTTCTGTGCCGGATAATGTTAAAGATGAAGGAAGGAGGGTGGAATGAATTAAGCATCCTGGACGGTAAAAAAGGAATGGGGAGTACAAGATGTTACTAGAGTGTGCAAGGCAAAAGATGAATACGGTACTGCACAGTGTTTTATAGGTCCGCGACTGAAGATACATTATTGTTTTCAAAACCTACTATTAAACGGCCAGCTACATTGAATTTTGGAAATTCTTTTAACTTCGTACGGTTTTGAACTGAGATATTTAAGTGATTTCCCAGAATGAAGTGCGCTGATAAAAGTCTCACGGCCACCACTTCGGAGAAATAGGCGTGATCAAAATGCAGGCTAGATATTAACTCGTAAAAATAGCACAAGCATTTCAGTCTACAACGTGACGATCCTTATACTTGTACCCATGACTGCGCTGACCATACTCTGGCAGCATGAGATGACTCTAAAAAAAAATCAATTCACTGACACGTGCAGAAATTTGAAAGTATGTAAGAGGAACTTTTAAGCGGAATTGAATTAAAAGAAACTCGGAATGGCTACAGGAGAAATACAATAATATCTCCAAGTTAATAACACCAATAGGAATCTGCTATGACTGAAGAAGTCCACCGAAGTGGTTATGTATTTTGCACAGATGGAATTCGTGTGGCGGGAGGTTTCACTGGTACGTGGTAGGAAGTAAATATTGAACATGTTAAGAGCGAGTAGCAACGTGAAGACTAATAAAAGATTAAGTCCTTTGATGAGTGGGTGAAGAGAGAAATCTAAGGAAGATACTGATAATAGGAAGAGAAAAACTAATTAGGCACATCTTGGGGCACGATAGTTTGTTGAAGACCATAACTGCAGGAAAAAAATAAGAGGAAAAGAGTTACAGTGGAAGGCCAAGGATGAATTACGAGAAGAAGGCCGATGGAAGAGACCAGAGCAAAGAGTAATGAGGGGATGAAGAGATTAGCAGGGAACACGATTGACTAGAGAATAGCTTCAAACCAGTAATCATATTGCCAAACCCTAATGAGAACGATGAGCAGTCGAAAGTGACTCAGATGGGATTATAACAGGTTAAATAATTATACTTATATATTGAATCTATCTCACACACTGAAAATTCCAGCGAAAGGGATAGTTTTCCAAAGGGCAACGTTGAAATAAATATTCTCCTTCACAAAAGATTCACTAAGTAATAGAAGCTAACGGAAGGGGCTTAAGGAGAGAAATCAGAATAAAGTTGTAACCCATCTACAGCGGTACTATTGATCGGAGTGAGACCAAACTGTTTCTGTCACGGAAGCAGATATTCCTCCCTCGAGCAAAACGGACGTGAGTGGACCTAGATGATCTATATTCTGTGGCGCATTTCAACATCCAAACACATTTGGGGTGGTCACGAATGGGCAAAGAGTCACAAGAAATTTGATAAGATAGTTTTACATTCGAATGAGCATCTCTGAAAGTATTTCAAAACAAAATACACGTACTATTCCTCATTGTTTCTCTAATGTTATGAGGTAACGGTTTGGTCCTCATATTATCCTTATGATGTAATTTAACCATTAACTAGAGCAAGGATAAAATAATTTTGGAATTTAAAATTCATGACAACTATCACATAGATAAGTATCACGTATTTTTAATGCTATTAGTTTAAGACTATGCAGTAGACATCGTCCAAAATCCAACCTACAAACATGTTTTTAATCGTGTGGAAGTTGAGGACAAGGTCATGAAAGTTGTTGGGGCTTCTGAGATTGAAGTAAATGCTCGCTGTAAGTGCCATACTCTCACATGCTCTTAATAAATTGGAGAGAAAAGTCATTATCCCAGCACTCTTCACTTTTTTTAATCTCAAGGAGACGGGGGAATACATACGACGTCACCAGACATGACAGGTGACTCCATGGATATGAGGAATTGCTTTTTTTGGTCCCCCCGTTGACGCACGCGAGACCCCAAAATGCGTTCCGTGGGAATAAAAACGAAAAGACAAAACTCATAGAGGGGAGTCGGGGTATGATCACATTCGGTCTCACCTCCACTCTCCTGCGGGAGAATCCTGAGAGCATAATGCGGTACCATCATCCTCGTACCGATTTTTCTAGACTTCGGCAAGCATCCAAAATCACAACCATGCTCCACGGAATGGCCCAAACAATAATTACCATTAGGATTTCTCGACCCGCATGAGGGAACCATCGGAATACCCGCCACGCCAATTCGGTTCATCCTTGCGCGAAACTCGATGGAATCAATCCAGCGTGATTACCATTGGTACGTACGTACACGAAGGGGAAAAAACGAGAAACTTAAGACGTAAATCACGTTCCCGGGTGAAATCGGAGCTGAAAGCTGGATTATAGTAACTAACGACTGCTTACTCCTTGCGCCCAAAGAAATTTTTTAAGCAAAAAACATCGGCGGTGAATACCAATCAGTCAAACGAAGAGGGATTGTTGATATACATATATATATACATATATATATATATATATATATATATATACACGTCCACATAACGTTAGGCTCGGATGAAATTGGAGTATAACAAAGAAGATCTCAAAGCAATTACGTTGCCAACCATTTCAAACAAAGGAAAAGGGATAAGCGTCCGTAGTCAAGTGGTTAGATCGTGAGCGGAATGATGATTATCACTCTGAACCGGAGAGAGAAACCAAATGTCGGAAGAAAAGGGCTGCAAGAAGGAAACCAAGTGGACGGGCAGAGGGGAAGAGGGGAAATAATATTCCTAAGTATGCGAGAGGAAATAACCCTTCCACCCAATGCGGATGTATGCATATAGCGAAGGATTTTGGGTTGAAGAGAAACGACGTGGGAACTCGGGGGCGTCGTCATTTTTTTCCCTCGAGACCACAGCCTTCCGTGTGAAGGGTATATACGTAAAACATATACAAAAAGTCAGGATCTTTGTTGGGAATGGGAGGAGAATGGGGGAGGAGCGGGGTGACCGTCGCATACAAATGTCCTCGTTCATTCACTCCAGCCGTTTATCTACCACCCCATTTCCACTCCCCTTAACCCCCCTTGGTAGCTTTCAGCGCTAACACCATGGTCCCCATCCCGTTTCGGTGGCGGTCGCGGCAAGAGAGGGGCGGAGGCAAGATTAGATTTTCGACACGGACGACAGAAAATTCTTCCGCAGAGATGGAGTGCATGGAAATAAGTTTAGAGCCAAGACCCACCTACGGTAAATTATACTTCATATCGACAGGGAAAATACGGCCTCAAAAATAAAAAATAAATTTTTAAATATGGTTTTTAAAACTACTTCTGAAAAAGCAGAGGTTACGCGTTTCAAACAAGTAATAAAGTAATGCAAAAGAACCTTAAAGCCCAATACAGCGTTTGATGGTATGAATATAATCCGTCGACGAGTAAAGCCATTTGATAACATCCAAACAAAACCGAAATATTATCATTACAAAGTGATTGGTAACTCAGCCGCCGACAGAATTTTCAACTTTGGTATACATTGCCGATTAAATCCGAGAGTCATTAAAATTTCTGGCAAATTAATTGAAAATGAAGTCCTCTTAATTGTTATTACGAACATAAATATTTCGTACAACTTCTGCATTTCATCAAAGGCAGCAGAAACGCGTAACCTTCCTCCATTTTGATTGCTTAACAAATGCCATCATCAATCGTGAGCATCCTTGGTTTCATTAAAATAATTTTGTTTCGTCATTTTCCACGTGTCACAATGGCAAGACAATTCATTAGACGGGGAGAGAAGCGATATTAATAGTGACAGGGTCGAAGTGACACCAATTCTCTAGTAGAACAAGGAAAAGACCTTGAAGAAATGAGCTCAAAATAAATATTAAAGCGGCTTATGCGTTTAAAAGGGACGCTGTGGACTGCTCTTCCACGAGTAAGCACTCAGCTGGTGCACAGGCTTCCCTAAACGGAGATAGTACGAGCCAGAAAATAATTCAGCGGCATTCCGAAGAATTGAAGTGGGAAATTAGATAATCGGAGAAGTTTTTGATGAAGTAGGCACTCCGTGCTGGCGGCGACTTCCGGGATGGAGTTGGTTTAAATCAAACCGGTCCAACTTGGCGCGTGCAGCCCATGCAGGCGTTGTGGTGTCCCTGATGTGTGTTGCAACGTACTCCACCCCTCAAACAAAGAGACTAGAGTAGCAAACATTTTAATATGCAACTGGCTCTGAAATATTCCTCTGATTTACACCATAAGAATGAACAGCAATTGCTCTCCCAGTACCCTACTCCATGGGTTTTGCGAAAGAACGCGTTTCATGGAGTATGGGGTAGAGAAGGCGTGAGGGCAGTTAGTATTAATATTTCATACGCACACAAAATTCTGCCACAACTTACGACTTCCCCGAAGTTATGCATAATCCTGCCATGGAAAAAAATAAACCTTGGACTTCCACAGCTTTATGAGCCAATTTGGATGGAGGTTTACGGCTTATTGCTTGACAGTGGTAGCCTAGAAGGTCATACAAGTGATGAGGTAAAGAAACAGCAACGGCCGATATAGTTTTTATTACTCGACATTTATTCAGGGGAGGCAATTTCCTTGACGTGGTCACACACCAATATATTTAGCTGAGGGAAAACTAAATTAGGCCTGGCTAATCGCTAAACAGTTTCAGATGGGGCATTTTGGTAATGATTTACATATGCTCTTCCGCGGATCACATAATAATAGAATTGCTTGAAAAATGTATAGCGCGCCGGGCAACTGGTGACCCGTGGGTTCTCCAAACCAGTAATAACGACAGGTGAAGCTTTCTGTACTAGTTTGAATGAGAACATAAACCCTCATTATAAGTTTCTCTCGTTCAGGAAATCATTACACCGAAGAAAACTTCAAAATTAGGGCAAATATGTTTGCAGTAAGAAAACAAAGCATAAATGTTTGAATACTATGAGATTACTCTAAAGCAAACATTTTCGCACGCGTATACATTTAGTACGAGTATGCGTACGTTTAACATAGGGTACTTAAAAATCATTCCTACCTACTGGGATCATTACGCGGTATATCAGAGGACCAGAGTGAAGTGTTAAGCTGCCCATCTGTCCCTCAACCGCAGGACTACGGCCCCAATGCTTAATACAACCCACGGCCGACGGCTACCATAACCTGCCTCGACCAGAGAATTCCAGCAAAGGCAGGCGGGCAGACACGCACCACGGAATGATAGACTCGAAAGTATTACGACGGACGCAAAAAGAAAATTGGCGGAGAAAATCCATCAAGGAGGGGAGACGAAGAAATTTGTTTCCCCACAGCCCGCCTTCCCTCATCTGCCTCCTCTCTCCCGACTTTCACCGAGATGCAACCCAGCGACATTAATCTCATCACCGACCCCCTCAGAAAAGAAAACCGACCTACTCCCACCAGGAGGACTCTCCTCTGCTGCCGTCAGTTTCCGCCCCTCGAGGTGTAGTGCCGGACCGCATCCCCTCCCCTCCCCAACCACCCCATCAACCTCCGACGAGACCCCACGCCCGCCGGGAAGGATGAGACGAAGGCGAGGAGTAAGAGGGGGGGGATTGAGAGGATTCCACTTCCTTCTCTCCCGCGATGACAAACGACTGCGGCCATCATCGCAAAGCGAAGGGGCGGGGATGAAGAGGGAGAGACACCTCTCTCTCTCAAAGCCGGCGACTTATAAAGAAAGAGGCTTCCAAACGATGCTCGGCGTCCATCCTCAATGCGCGAAAGCGCGAAGGAACGAGTGGGTTGGATTGGCACAACGCGCGCTTTCTTCTCCGTGAGTCGACGGCGGCGTTCCGGGGACTCGTGCCGCATTACAGCGCCTTAAACGTCGTTGCCCGCAAGTCCCATGACCTGTGATTCAACAGACCCGGCGAGTATTTTCATCGCACACCTCATTATCCCGAATATCAGGCGTGGATTTTACTCGAGAATCGTATTTTGGGAGACGCCTTACGCTCGATTCTAGAAGGCCGCCGAATATCCTAAGACTTATATTCTCCTTAGACTTTTTCGGGGAAACGAGGATCACACCCAAGGAAAAGGGTACGTTTTCGCTCATGCTGGAAAAGCGAAGGCCGCTCCACCAATCAGGGTAAAGCATTCTTTCGGTTGACTAACACGGACGGCTCCGACGGATCTAGTATCACGTCATAAGCTCAACATAACTAACCTATTTATTCCAAAACTATGAACGTTAGATCTGACGATCGAAACTACATTCGCATATACACATTTCCTGAAAAATGAAACAGAAGACGAGAGAGTTTCTCGTCGGAGGAGGGACAGTGTGATAAAACTAAATTGTAGATATTTCTGTCGATTTCGTCTGTCAATAAAATGATCTTTTGTACTGCCATCGCTGTTTCAAAACGAATTTGTGCAAAAATATTGCAGTATACCATTAATGGATGTTTCAGTTTCACTTTAAACAAATAAATTCGATTCATAAAGTTTTCTCGGGTCTTCCACCGGGGCAGGGGTTCCATATTGGCCGACGTTTCGATGTCCGACCCGTGCATCGTCCTCAGGGTAGATGAAAAGTCGGCCAATATGGAATCCCCTGATCCGGTGGAAGACCCGAGAAAACGTCATGAACCAAATACGCCGGGAAAACACCAGATCTTACGGCATATTAATTCGAATCAAAAGAAAAGATACTCAGTGATTTTGGAAGAAGGGCACAGATGGATGTTTTCCCGCAGGGTGCCCTAACTCGCGCATAAAAACGACCTTGCATTCACCGCAACTCACGCGTGCATAACAACAAGGCTTAATTAAACAAAATCCCTTTGCTGATGCCGACCCGGTTTCGTTATTCCAACGATTGAAATTTCCTTTCTAATGCTCACGTTTCCAGAACCCACAATATCTTCGTCATAAAGCGTGACTTCTTAGAAGGGTGAAGTCTTCGCATCAAATAGAGAGTCTCCACTTATGCAGAGCATTATATAAAGGGTTCATGAATTTATGGATGCACTCGGCGGCAATCGATATACGGTTAGAGGTTAACAAAACTTTATTAAACAAAATGTTTAGTTTCAACAACAGGCAAAAAGGGGAATTAGCAATGAACGCCTAGCTCCTAGAAAATGCAAATTTTCTGACGCAATTTTTGGTTTAAGTTAAACGGCTTTAAGGTGTGCCGAGTTTTTTTCTAATCCTGGAAAAATTGAATTAATTAATCGACGATGGTGTCACGCAATACTTCATCAAAAACATTCCGCTGAAATTGATTATCTAATGTTCGCTACCTCTTTGTGTCTTTCCTCCTTCCTTCCTTCCTTCCTTAATATTTACAATCTAAAGATTTTGTGCTATCTCAAATGAGTTCTAAGGAGTGAGATAGCAAGGGCACATTGATGGGTTTAAACCCTACGAGTGGCTCTAACTGCGGATACTTCCAAGGGAGAGAAGTAATACTGCAATAAGATAATGAATTTTATAGGTACTCCCATGATCTCACATACAGTAAATATTAGAAATATTTTGTCAGCATTTTTGATTTGATACAGAATGTATGTGATCTACTTGTGGAAGACAAATTTCCGAACAAAACTTAATGACAGGTAGATTAAAACGAGTAACATCACTACATTGAATTATTATTCTTAAGATGGACTAAATCTCCCAACAAAATAATTATAGGCCAGTATCTCACTGCGCTTTTCCAAGAGCAGGAAAGAATTTTGTTTAGTCATTTAAGTATCAGTCAGTAGTTAATTCTTTTAAGATACCGCACTCGGTAAACCACTCCCACCAGGGATCTAGAGAACTACCGCCACGCGACTTAATTGCACCACAATTTCGCAAAACATTTTCCAAAGAGACTCAAGTCACTTCATCCTAATCAAGGTCTGGCACAGAAATGCTCGAATTCCCATCTTCTCTCCCACTTTCTTTCCTTCCCTCTCGCCTTCTTTTCGGTCCTACAACATTGATATTTTATGAGACAAAAGAAAGTCGAAAGGCTAACAGATACGACTCTCGTGGCCTGGATGTGGGAAAACATGACGCTGCTCGCCCTTCCCTCGCCGCCCATGACGCAACAATAAAGTTCACACGAGACCCCAACGGTGATGTCATCTAGAAATAATATCCTGCACACGTAATCGAGTCAAAATACGATTGACCAATAATTAGAGATCAATAAAAATGACAGCACACTCCGAAGTAGACACAGTGCCACAGCAAGAAGAGGAATTTCTCTTTTAATACGTGGGCCCGAGAAAAAACAATCACTCACAAGAAATAAGCAAATTTATCAAAGCATCCAGCACTTATCAAGGTTGGGTACATATTTTTCTCTAGTTTCAAAAGCAATATTTTCCATCAAACAATCAAACGAAAACCACCATATTTGAAATATTACACGGTTTCATCAGGTACATACATCCATCACAGTTACGTGGGAAGAAGGAAGAGAAACGATAAATAAACTTAATGACTTAGCAAACGACCCGCGATTCTGATTAATTCATTAATAATCGAAAAAAACTAAAAAGTCATTCTCGTCTAAGGCCCGGGGCACACTGGGGTGAATTAAGCACGCTAAGGATACGTGAGCTTGAGTTTTTTTATCCCAAAACGCACCTTATCTGTTTCGGTCAGTTACATTCAAACGCCTTCGTGGAGTGATTACACAACATCACTGTTGCCACTTCTAAGATACTTGGAGTACGGATTTGTATTTTAAATCTGATTCATCCGATGGTGAATGTAAAAACGGGCAAGTAATCGGTCATTTTAGGTGAAAGAAATGATGATATACGGAGTCTTAAATGCTATTCTCACATATTAACCAGTTTCGGTACGTAAGATATTTAAGCCTCTCAAGGCACAGTTCGAGAAAATGTATTAATTGATTGAGGATGATTTTCAAAGAAAATTCGCCACAGGTGTTTGAAAAGTAGTTTAACTGCGAAGGCGTTGCTCGGCGAAACGAAGTATGCGGCATTTGGCAACTCTCGAAACGGATTCGTCGAAATCTCATCTGCGTGTCCATGCCGCTATCCGCCAACCTGCACTTAGGGAAGACTGGCTCCTACACCTAAATATACTATATTAAATGGATTTATTTTCACGTATATTTGCGAATTTTTACGTAATTGCATGCAGTCCAGAGTCTTTCATGCTTTCTTGAGCACTGGGGATAATTTGTATTTAGTTATGTAATTCCGGGACGCGGTAGTCCAGTGGGTAGAGCGTTGGACTGCTGACCAGAGGGTCCCGGGTTCGATTCCCGGGCAAGGCACTCTGGGCACCTTCAGCTCCACCCAAGCTAAAGTGATTTTTCGGGTACCAGGTCTTCCTGGGAAACCATAACCGGCACAGGGAAAGGAACTGGCCCCCTACCCTGATGTGTAAATTTCACACGCCGTATAGGGCTTAGTACTGGGGGATCTCTACCATCACCTACTAAACCGACCTTCAGGTTGATTACTGTGTTTATGGTGTTTTATGTAATTCCGCTTGCAGTTCCTGGTTTATTTGCAGCGACGTCACTGACTCCTGCCGGTCAGCATATGGCTAGGGATTCTTTCGCTGAGAATCATTGTCGAGCGGGACAGTGTTTCCGTGTTCACTGTCGGAGAAGCTAGGTTATGCATAGCGTCTCCCCATTTGTTCCATGGAGGAATTGATGTCAACAACATGGTGTCTGGGAATGGAGAGAAAAACTGAGTAAGCTACGTTTCCGACGAGTTACCTTTACTCAAAATCCGAAGATGGCTTAGCAGAACCAGCTAGAGAAATCCGAATCCTTAATCCCTGAATATGTATCTCAAACCAGTTCACTTAACTTACCTCCGGGATTTACAACTTCTCGTACTACGACTTGTATGTTTTAAAAAATCATGCTCAGTACGCCGCGGCGTGTAATGAGCCTTAAGTCCAGGGAACATTACGAAACGCAGTAAATGAATATCACTAATAAGATGAATGCCTACGCAAGGCAATAATCACCGTGTGTGCAACAACCTAGAGATAACAAAGGAAGAGTTTCTTCACAAAGCAGCAAAGAATCATTTTTTTGTGGACGGAATCCGTGGAGCGTATATAATGTCAACGCTCATGAAAGTCATGAAATAGTACAATCAAAGATTGGCATAGGATTTGGAACTACTCCGAATGGAAAGTAGAATGGGAGTATGCATTCGAGACAGCGTTAAATATAATTTCGTATTCAAAGCCGGGATCATTCCAATATTATGCTGGGCTATTAAACTAATTGACTTGTTATCGTCGCAAAATGAAAAGGATTATTATTTTTTCCTTGGGGTATCTCTGTTGAAAGAGGTACACGTAAATCCGGGCGTGCCAAGGAGAATCGTATCCATGATTCCTCTTCTTTCAAAAGAAAATTTTCTTTGTAAAAGCAGTATCGTGGTTACTGCCCCATTCAGAGTACATAGTAAGTTTGATGGTTTATTTGAGGCTTGGATAAAATTTTCTTATTAAATTCCTAAACATTTTCCGAAGTATTTCCAGGCCCCAATTTGGAGAAAACTTTGGGAAATACGTCGACAGCGTTAATAAGAATCGTTTACGAGTATTGTCGGAGTCCTGTAAGGCCCCTGAGATATACAATGCGTATATATACATCACATTTCATTTTTAGCATTAAAAATATGGTCAAGTAACAAAGTAAGAAAAATATATAAAAATTAACATAACATGACAACGATATACAGAAAAGAATTCATCATTAACAATATTAAATGTATTCATAATGGGAAGATGAGGGTTTCAGCCAAATTCGTTGTTTAATCATCATCCTTTGAATTTCGCCAATGTTCAAGTTAGATTCGATGCCCATTCCATTTAATTTTGTACATCAGTTTGCTTCGAAGGTAAATTCTAATCGGAAATGTGACAAATTAGACCACTTAGAGCCATTCGCTATCTCTAAGAGTGAATCCAAATTGGAATTTGTTTAATTAGTTTCTCATTGGATCAACATTATTATATAATAATAATAATAATAACAAATTGGCTTTGACGGGGATTCGATGATCATACCAAAGCCTTCCTACGTTCTCCTAGCGGATCGGCCTTTGGAAATGTTATCTGGTGCCTGGAACTCCTGGTTTTCAAAAAGCAGCACGCGGCATTCGAATCTCGGGGTACCATTTTAATCAACCATAATTAATTTCACCTATGTATCACACATCTAACGAAAGGTGTAAAACGATGCTCTCTCAGCTAATGTGTAAAAGTAACCCGTGATCTAATTCGGTTTCTGAATTTCACCCTCGTCGTCACACTTCACACAACAGCGTCAGCCATTAGGAGATTTGATTTCAATGAATCTGAGGCGGTCCCAAATATATTAGAAAAAGGTTTGAACTCGATACAGAGAGAATTTGTAAGCGCCAAAAAGTGTCAATTTTTGCATTTGTAAGATGCCAACATTGCCATTTTTGGAAAAAAATACTTTTAATGACTTCTAAGGCAATTTTCCCCACTTCAAAAGACGCCTTTCATTTTCTCCTTCGAGAATGTACATAATAACGCTTGAAGTTCAATATCCGGAACACCAAGCCGAAAGAAAGCGTCCGCGGTCTATGCTGTGGCAATGAGGGCGTAAACAGTTTTAATTGCCCATGATAAACTATACTAACAAAGAGTGCACGGCAATGGCTGGCGAAAACAGGCGACGCCAATCGTCCTGATCGTACTAAGTTCAACTAGAGCGAATAAATAACGAACTTAACATTTAACGACGAGAAACTTAATTGTTAGGAGGAATAGAGATCCCTGGGAAGTCCTATCGGTAGAAATCAATTTCTGAAGCAGAAGGTAAACTAATGTAGCAAAATGAAAGTAAGTTAGAGAAATTGGGATCAACTTAATTACAACCCATAAATTAGAGCTACTCTAAAGGCCAATAAAGGAAAGAGACATGAAACTTAAAAAATCATGAAAAAATACTTGACCTAAAAGAATGCTATTAAGTGCGCTTCGAGTTAAGATCATGCAGCATCAATTAAAATTTGCACGGCCTGCCTGCTTGAGTAAATGCGTTGTTAATTCGATTTCTGAGCTTACTGTTCAGTAGTTTCATTTCCGGTGAATGGGAGAGGTCCCTTTGACTGACGGAAAATACGGGATGGGAAATTAAAAAAAACATTGGCGATAAGAAAAGAAAAAAAACACCCACGGTGTTAAGTTTTACACTCCATTCTCAAATACTTTAAACTTTCAGAAGAAATGGCACATTCTGAAGATCTCTCAAACAGAATAAAAAATTCCATTATCACAACTCTTTCATTTTCCAAACGCATTGAAAGAATAAGAAGAGGACGACGACCACCTAGGAACTGAGGAAAAACTCAACGGGTGCGTTACAAGTTGAACGCATTGAAGAACTAATTTTCCTAACATATAGTATTCAGTGATATGACAGAAGGATGCCAAAAATACGGGAGAGGAGGATGGGGCGCGTGAAACAATGTGTCAACGTCAACCCGTTCGCAAAAAAAAACAAAACTTCAAGGAACCTACATGTTAATGAACGAATTGAAGCACCATGAATCGAGTATTTATAATTGATTTTCATTAGATACCAATGGAAATGAGTTAATTCTGTAATCTACTATCAGGTCTTGGCGAAGTCGACCGGACAACTGGTTAACGCGGCCAGCAAGTCAATACTATCTCTTATACTTTGAAAATTGGACAGAACCTTCACTTGACCCTATTTCCCACCTAAGTGCCTTCAGATGATAAAAACCGCTTTGGAAAGCAAAACATATCGTGGCAGAATGAAATAAATCCCACTCAAGAACCTCTTTAACCCTACCTATGCCTTAATTATTTCGTCATCATAATGTACGACGAGTTTTGAATTAGAGTCATCCGCCAATCAATACAATACCAGCTGCAGGGAGGCAACTCACTTGAAAATATTTTTTACTGCAACTCTGACGTAACATCTTTGAAATATTTTGGAAGAGTAGCGTGATAAATGTATATAGTTGGTCAAACCAACTGAAGTTACTAATTAAATTAACTACGAATTTATGAAATATCAGCACACTTAATTTTCCCCTTCACGTTTGGTTCTTCCGCTTTTTTTTCAAATATGATCCTAACACAATTCATGGAAATGAATCCACTTGAAGAGGGTTTTTTCATAAAGTAGGTTAATTTTGGCGAGTGTGCAAAATTTGCATCTAGATATTAGCATAAGGAGAGGGTAGCACACAAAGAGGACAGCATGCTCACGGATGAAACGTGGTAGAAGCACTTCAGAACCATTTTTTTAAATTGCTCAAAGGAAGGGGACTCAAACCGCAAAGCACACAAAATGCGAATAATATTACGCCCAAGATATTTTTGGACCCGAAAAAAAGAAAACTTTAGGCAAGCAATATTACCCTTCTATCAAGTGAGGCGACGCAAACGCAAGAGAATGCACGTTTCCAAAACAATGAATTTCTACTATTCCAGTTCTCATAGTGGAGTATATTAATTTAATCACACAGATGCGCGTGTGAGGCACGACAGAGTGCTTCACGGAGTGCGATGCTTTTCCACTTCTCGGTGGAAGGCGGAGACGTCCTCGTTTAAAAAAACCGCCCTTCAATAAGGATCATCAATGAAGGCGTTCATGAACAGCATGAACAACCCCAGAAAAGGGTGGCCATGTGCGATGGAGAGAAACGAGAGAGGAGCGCGATCGGCGGAAAACCACCGCAATGAATTCACAGCGACGTTTATCAAATCGAATTGGTTTCCTCCCTCGACTCACGCTCCTCCTAGTGAACTGTCACTGGGACTATGCTTCATCATGCTACCCAAATCATTTCGATGAAATCATTACCAGAAATCGTCTCGGAAATTACAATTGACAGAAGCATACAACGCAACTAAGCTATCTAACTGGAACTCGAACTTTAAAGCATAACCATCAGTCTAAGAAGGTCTACATCACAATAAGCTGGACGGTGTAGTTGATTCAATAGGTCGGTTGACGAATGCACACAGGAGACAACAAAACGTAAAAGATACTCAAGTTCCGAAAAAAAAGAGAATTCGTTTTCCTTTTCAAAGCCCAGGGTTATGTCTTCGAAACAAAATCACTGCCTCCAACGCCGAGATCCTGGTCACTATTCTTCAAGGTTTCATCTTTGAAAGGGGTTAAAGGACCAAGGTGAAAAGTTAAGTGGCTCGCCGCTTTTGGATCTCTAGAATGACCGCATAAAACATTTTGTCGTCGTGATGTCTTGAGGTGCGCCTTATATGTCACATGGAACATTGCAAAAAACGAGTTCATGCGCTTATTTTCCTGTTTTTTTTCACGTGAAATTAAAAGAAGCATGCAAGTGGGTGGCTCCTTGAGTCCGTGGATACGCTCCAACCGCCTGTGCTGGAGTGAATCACAGGCCAGTGTAAAGCGGACAACCAAGGATGATCCTTCTCGGAAGGGAGAGGATGAGACCATTATGGGGATTGATGAGACCGTGAGGGAGCGGAGTGAGGGCGGATGGAGTCGTTCGGTGCTGCGGGGATGGAGGAGGAAAAGGAGGCTGGGGCTGGCTGAATAGAGGCCCTTGTACTCCGAAGCTGCGCCCTTCGTGGAGGCGCCGCGCTCACGCTGGGAGATGAACACGAGCGGATACACCGAATACTGACGCAGAAAAATTTCACCCTAGCGCGGCATCGCGGAAAAAGTTACGACATGACCGGTCGTCAATCCCGTACCAAAGCGAACAAAATATGGTGGAGATGCTTGGGACCGTAATCTCGAGGGGAATCCATTCTGATAGAAAATTTAAAAAAAAAGGAAACATGTACAATTAGAGAATTTAGTGATCCACTGACGACAATAATCACTTGGATTTTCATTCGTAGAGTACTGAATACACTTCCCGAGACTAATAGGATCATTCGAAGGTATTTCTATGAGCATATGCATGTTTAAGTTCACTTCACATGTTAAAGCATGTATCTTTTTGATGGGTCCCACTAGAAACCGCGACAGGGAAATATGGAAGGAGTCAGGGCACATCCAGATTAATGAGAAAACGACTAAAAACCTGAAGGCCGGAAAATAAAATATTCAGACAGCGCCGGAATAAAAAAGTATGGACATAAAATGTCAGGGATGACGGCATTTATTACGCGGGACCTGCATCGTGTGCATCTATTTATTCACTAGCCTATTTGCCGCAGTTTATCGGTGAGGTCAAATCTATTAACGCAGGAGGGAGATTGGTCGTTTTTCATTGGTGGGAGTTGTAAACATGTACACTTGGTACAGTAATAGGTATTATCGGAGTTTTACGACTTGATGTCCCTCGAGGTTCCTTCTAAGGGTTTCTAATTTCCTGAGTACGTTGATTACGGTTCAACGCCCCATGTTCGGAACATTGATCCAAATACCCCTACGCACCTCCTGCAAAGAAAAGGTGGATGCCGACGACAGGATTATTTCGAAACATTCATCATCCCATTGCCGTAATTTCTTACTACCTGTGGAAATTAGTCTAATGGATAGAGTAGTTGCACTTCACGACAAAGATCAAGCGTTCGAAACTCATCTCGTAAAAATATGTATGCCGTCTCATGATATTTTATTTTGGAGAGAAAAAGTACTATTATGAAATACTTTTAGCTAAAGATATTATTCAAATACATTCCTTCACTGTATGTATACTTATCCACGATACGAGAGCTGCTGATATTGAATACTTAAATGATCTCCCTATTACTCATATTTTGATCTTAGAAAATAATTAGTACGGTTTAAATGACATTATTTTCGTAATTAAGTAGAAGAGGACTTCAGTGTAATGCACACGCTCATTTTATGGTATATTATTTACTTTAATATTACTACGTGAAAGATGAAGAACGCAGTTGAAAATTTGTTGGCCTAAGTTCCTATGAAAGTTAACCCTCGTATATCCAGGGTAATCGGTTACTTTGATGCCTGCCCTTTGATTAAATTGGATTTGATTACAATTAATACCAGAAATTGAAATGATTACTATTACGCACCGTGCAACAGCTTCAAACGCCGAGTTTTTTTCCAAATCTTGAGTGCCAGCATCATTGATAAATACCAGTAACACAATAATAATAAATCGTACTTCACTCCATCAAGCAAAATCCACCTTCGTAAGAACAAGTGAATAATTGATTTTTTTTGGCAGGTGGAACTCTGTTAGGTATCACAATATTTGGCTAAATTCAGATTCGCAACCAACTGCCCAGTCTATTTGGACTTCTTCCTCAGAATATCCCGCAAAAAAGCCATTATTTCCTCAAACTCAAACCAGACACGGGTATACCCGCCCACGCCGCTAATATTTAGGACTTGGACTTGAACCTAGACCGAATCTGAACGCTGCTCCATCAACTGCGACTTTCCAGTCACGGTGCGTTATTACTTCGGAAATTGGCGTACCTTACAGGTAAACCAATTAATACTACTACTCCTCAAAAACTGTCATTTGCTCTCTGAAAAGCAGCACGTACCACCGCTCGTTTGGAAGAGGTCCGCTCCATTCCTTCCCCATTTTCGCGAACGTTCCGCTCCAGCCCTTCCGAAAAAACCGTTAATTTCCAGCGAGGGGAACTTAATCAACTGCCGACGGCACCTCCTTCACCATCCCCGGGCACTCAAGCAATCAAAAGTGCACTGCGGCGGCAATACGGGCGAACGGACACAGAAAAGCATGCTTGTAAAGGAGCGAATGGAGGAACAGGTGAACTTTGCACCAGAGAAGTTTCATTCTGATCGGCTAATGCAGTCACACCAAAACGCCTATGCCCACATTTCATCCTGACTTGCATCAAGTATAAGTACAATGCCATGATAGAACGATGAGACTAAATTGTAGGCATTAATAATTATTGATATTCTAGCGGTTAAGGTGGGGCCTGTATGAAAGCAGACTATGCAAAAAGTTCTTGTTACTACGAATATACTCGAAAGAGTCGCAGCAAATCCTCATTTATGGATAACACCTGCTGGAAATCAATCGTGGACAACACTCTGTCTTCCACACACGAAATCGATTCAACTTTCCCGGGAGAGCAGTCAAGTGCTTACGTAATCATGCGCAGCTAAATGATATAATTGTGATTTGCCATTACATATTGGCTCAAAGGGCGCATTAGAGTGATTCGATCACCTAGTCCATTAAAAAGTTAGAGAGAATTGTTGGCAGCATTTCAAATTCCAGCCCGTAAGAGTAAAAGCGAATAATGCGAGTGACAAAAAATGCATCCTCGCGCAAAATGAACAATAGTACTGAGAATTGCATACAAAAGTCGACTGCTTGCACAATTTCGGCCCTGCATAAACGTAGGAATTCCTCCCAAGTTGAAGGAGAGTGAATTTTCATGTTCACACTCGTGGTTGTTTTCTATACCTAGTAAACAGGACACCTAACACATTTTGGCAATTGTGTGAGGGTTTAGGGAGTATTTTCACGACTCTGCATTTGCAATTCTGCAAAGGAAAAGGCCAATTCCTGCCCTGGTCAAACTTCATCCAACCGGGGAAGAATGAATTCCTGGTAAAGGAGAAGAAAAGATCTTCAGAGAGAGTTATGGGAAGTGTTATCAAATTTTATCTACTGAATGTTATTCAATTCGGGTAATTAAGATTTAAAACACATCTTCGTAGACGTACAATAATCTTGAAGAATTAATGATATTTATTATCTGTGTGGAAGGCATTGATATAACAACAGTCTACAAATTTGATACTAAAATGAATCACCTTCCAAGTTATGGAAGAGCTACGATTAAATCGAGCTAAGCATGACACCAGTGTCAAATGCTTTTCAATGTGTCCCAGTCATAGAACACTAGGCAGCCAGTTTAGCCTGAGGAGTGCTAACAAATGCGTGAGCGCAAAAGCAGCAGTTTCTAATCCTGCCATTGGGATCAGTGTTCCGTAAATTCTGGTAGTTCAGCAAGGCGGTTCTTGAAAAACAGTATGGCAATCGAACCATGGTATCAGATAACCATGGCAACTCAGGGTTCCTGCCTTTTCGAGAAGGATCCCAGGCTCGATCTGGTAACCACACGCGTTCACAAGGGTAGAAGATATATTTTTCGTACACGAAATGAAGAGACTGTAGTGACCATATGACTAATAAAACCACTGGTCACGGAACTCATTACTACGGGCGGGTCTGGTTGAAAAATGGCCAAACACTTGATGAAAGTGCCAAATGGAAACGAGGACGAAAAATTCACGGGGAGAGCGCTAAGTGTGTAGATGCCAAATCACATAGACAGAAGGCTGAAAAATTTCTGGACGCCATAGGTGTTGATTGAAATACTTTTTTTCGAGAATTCACATGAAAACATTAACTTGCGGAAACGGAACTTTGAACATCCAGTTTAAAGTTTAGCGAAGAATAGAGTAAAAAGATGTAACATGACGGCGGGAACCACTGCATCTAATAAACGTAAACTCATGAAAAGAGAAGAAAATATCTAGAGCAAAATGCGGACGATGGTGTAATATGTGCCAAGGTCCCGAAGGAAACGCTTAAATTTAACGATATTTTGACGGAGAAGCAGTGTAAAATTACTTCGCTCACTTCAGACGGAGCATGAGAGTGCTCGCTGAATGAGGTACGAGGGCTTCAATGATGGGCGGGAAGCCGTAGTCCCCATTCGTCCTCCGGTGCTGAGTTCTCCAAGGGCATGTATCTATTACCTAAGCGGTGAATAACAACTCAACCTCCGACCTTGCGGGCAAGAGTTGCGGCTCTGATTAACTGTTATTCGCTTCGAACAGATGACCCATCGACGAAGCTTCAAATATTCCGACAAACACGCTCGCTGCAAGTAATTTCATCCCTCTAGGTCTACCTATACCCTTTCCCCCACTCCTCCTTACGGGAGCACCTCTCCCCCTTTCAAATTTATTCAATACATTCAATAAAATAACATAACGTCACAGATTCTGGCTAAAAATATTGGTGAATGCTCTAGTGTCCTCCTGGCTTATCTTCCCAGGGAATCCCCCTCGCGTCTTCCACCGGTTCATGCTCTCCATCTCCACAGGCATTTCGACGACCGACTCTCTTATTGCCTTCGGGGCTGTCATCGAAACGTCGGCGGTGATGAACTTGACCTGGTGTAAGACCCGAGGGGAATTCACGGCAAGGAGTGAACTATGTACTATGATTTCCAGCTCGGCCAAGGAAAACTTCATCATGCAAGAGAAAAACTCGGTAGATTGAACGCAAAATTGTAATAAATAAATTTCGACGCATACTAGTGTGTCACGAAAAAGTAGTGCCATAATCAAATTCTTATGAAATTTGTAACATCTGTCCGCTATTCGTGCATGAAGGTTTTTTTCGCACGAGTAATAAGGAGCTTTTTCGGTATTTCGGATTTTCCATGGAACGGGGAGCAATAATGTTTAAATATTCGTAGTATTCAAAACAATTTCCTATCAACCTTGACAACTTCAGGCTACTAATAAACACAAATAATTTGCATGTGTTTTATTCTCGACGTCGCGACTCGTCGGGATAACCAGGCCCAGTCAAAAGTTGACTCAGGCCCACTAAGTGCCAAGTGATGATCTACTGTGAAAAAAATACTCGTACAGGTTTCTCGATTCGATGTGGAAGACAACAGGAAACCACCACATTCTTCTCCCTAGAATATGCAGCCTTGCATTCAAATGTGACAAAATGGCTTTCCTCCCAGTAAAATATTCTGGAAGTCAACTATTCCCCCAATCGGATCTCCGGGTGGGAATTACTGGGAGGGGAACATTAGTCAAGGTGGATAAATGCAGAATAGGAACATGGAATGTTAGGTCACTAGGGTTGGGAGGGAAATCAGAAAATGTAAATATGGAGATGGATAGACATGGTAGACATCCTGGGATTGAGCGAAATTAAGTGGGCGGAGGCGAACGACTTCTGGAGCGACGACTACCGGGTGATACTATATATCGTACTCGGGAGACGACCATAAAAATGCAAGAGTAGGCATCATACTCAAAAAGAAATGGGCAAGGAAAATAATATCGTGCTGGCAATATAATGAAAGGATATTGATGATAAAGTTGGAGGTAGAACCTACGGATACAGTGATGGTACAGGTGTATATGCTGACGTCCAGCCATTCAGATGAGGAAATAGAGGAAGTATTCGAACAACTGGAAGAGATTCTAGGAACAGTAAAAGGGAAGGAAAACCTCTTCGTAATGGCAGATTGGAACGCTGTGGTCGGAGAGGTGCGAGAGGGAAGTAGCGCGAGATACTTCGGATTGGGAAAATGAAACGCCGCGGGAAGGAGGCCGATAGAATTCTGCAACGAGAACAACATGGTAGTGGCAAATACCATCTTCGATCAACATCCGAGAAGAGGATACACATGGAAGATGCCTGGAGACAAACAAAGCACGATAACAAATTTACTATATCATTGTCAGGAAGAGATACAAGGACCACGTTAAGACGTGTAAGAGCTACCCCGGTGCAGATATAAATAGCGATCACACCCTGGTTATGGACAGCAGACTGCGATACAAGAAGATGAAGACAGAGACGCATAAACCCAGATGGGACACAAAGATACTGGAAGAAAAGAGTGCAAGAGAAAAGTTCACCACAGCCATCGGAAGGGAAATAGAAAGAAATAATCAAAATACCAGCACTGACGGTCGATGGAAAGAAATGAAGAATATAATTAACAAAGCTGCCGATGAGCTCCTTTTGAGTAAGGTGGAAATATCTAAGAAGCCATGGATAACAGCTCATATAAGAGGGATGGGGCAATAAAAGAAACATCAGAATTGGGTATCAAAGGAGTAAAGGTATATGGAGAGGGGATGAACATGCTCCGGTTTGCATGTGGCATCGCAGTAGTGGAGGAAACGCGAGAGGAATTGCAAGTAACTCTAAGTGCTACGGACCAAGTACTGGGGGAATATAATATGAACATCAACAAGAAGAAAACTAAAATTCATGTGTGTGGGAGAGAGAAGCTGAATGCAGATATCACAATTCGAGGGGTGAAACTAGAGCAATTGGAATCCTTATTCTACCTGGGCAGGAGCATAACATGGAATGGAAAAAAGTTCGACCGACATCAAGCGAAGAATAGCCCAAGCTAAGAACGCATTCATGACGCAGAGGCAATTACTATATTTAAAGAACCTACGGCTAAGGAAGCAAGACTTTCGTCAAGACTTTCGGGTGGAGCATGGCACTCTATGGTTCCGAGACTTGGAACACTGGAAAAGTGGACCAGCGAAGAATAGAGGCCTTTGAAATATAGTATGGTGCTGGAGGAGAATACTGAAGATTAGATGGACAGACAATATACGGAACGAGGAGGTAAATAGAAGAACAGAAGAGGATAGGACCATATGGAGACCTCTGCGGCAAAGAGGAAATAGATGGATTGGACACACATTGAGGAGCGATGGATTGATTAGGAATATGATAGAAGGAAAAATAGAAGGGAAGATTGCACGAAGAAGACCAAGAGACATGTACATAGGGCAAATTAAGAAGAACGTAAAACAGAGAAGGTATCAGGGATTGACGGAATTTACATTAAAGAGAGTAAAATAGAGGGCTGCAGTAAACCAATCCTAGGATTGAAATAAGGATGATGGTCACAGGTTTCTCAAAGTACACGCATGATATATTATCTCTTTCGAAGAAACATACTCCCATGGTCCTTGTGCCAAAAAGGAACTTCCCCTTTTTCCCGACTCCTCTCGCGCCCTATGAACTTCAAGAAAGATAATTTCACACACCGAATTTCGCATTTCAACTACGTGACATATATAATTTAAAAATATTGGATTAAGAAAAATCGAAAGTATCATAAAGCATTACTTCTACTTTTTTCATGGATAAAACATTCCTGACCCATGAATAATTGCATAAAAACGAAATCCCTCCGCGAACAATAAGTTCACAGATTTCACAGCCTGCATGGTTCTTAGAAAAAATTAAAAATTTCGAATACAATTAAAACTCATCACAGTTGCGTCTTCTCTCGGGGAAGGTTTGAGAAATATCATCGTCTAGCTGTGGCGGTGAAAAGAGACGGTGAGAATCCTGATGGATTAAAGCCATTCGCTCGCCCTCTCCCACAAATAGGGAAGAGAAAAAGTGTAGCAGCTACAATCATCCAAACAAAACAATGGAAGTAAACACCTTTCAAGTGAAATACAGTCGACTCGCTCCAAAAAACTCGCACAACTGGGGCATCTCAACGCCTAAAAGAGCAGCAGCAGCACTTCGGATTTCCAGCAGGGTTAAAAAATGTTCGCGGGGCGACTTCATCTAAAAGAAAGGGCAAAAGACGAATAGCTATTGATTCTAAGATAAGAAAGAGAGGTTGGGAGGGAGAGAGATCGAAATCGGTTTCAAGTGTCTCTGAGTATTCCGTCTGCCCTCGAGTCGTAAGGAAGGGCAAGCGGTGACGTGAGAAAGAGTGACGGTGGCAGAAGAGAGGAGAGAGGAACGCGAAGGGGGAAGAGGAGGGCGAGGAAAAATGGCGTGAGGGTGAGAGGTGGGGAACCAGCGTGTCTCGCATGGCGGCGGAGTGAATGACTCGTGATGGGCGAGTGAGGATAGTGGGCAGCGTGCGCAGGGCGAGCGGACGGCCGGGAGCATCGCCTCCGACTGCCCACGGATAGAGAACGTCTCGCTCCGCGGGATGGATCGTGCAATTGCGGACGGACTGTAGGTTAAATAAACCATGGGTAGTAATTCCCATCCCTCTCTCTTTCGAGTTGTCATCGAAATAATGTTTTAGTCGCATCGCCGTCACCATAACGGGTAATCAATCCCACCATTCCTTTACGTCAGCCCCCACAGATATTCTACTCCATGCCGATCCCTCAACTCCTCTTGCAGACGTCTTCCCTCACATTCTCTCAATAATGTATCGTTGCCCTCCATCCGTAAATCCCCCCATCTATGGCGTCGTCCTTAAAGGCACACAGTAAATATGGTGTTCTATCGTGCCTCAGAGTGTGTCCAATAACATTCGGGCTGCCCTTCTTCATACCAGTGTCTTACGAGCAATTATCTTTTCACCCCATCGACAAATGACATCTTCACAGGTCACGCGGTTTATCAATTTCATTTTCATCCTTTCTCCTGGGCGTCACGTACCTATCGCACTCTTCTTTCACACACTTTCCCTCTTCATCACACGCTTGTACATTCGTTTCCCATTGGGTGATTAAGATCACCCGGAAATTGTCACGTAGGAGGAGCTATAATTATGTTAACCTCCGCGACAAGAGGCCTCATATAAAAACCGGAAAATGATTGAGAAAAATATGAATGAAATCCATACAAAAATTGACAGAGTTGCTCCTTGGATTCGGTGAAATTGCTCAATTAGAATCAAAAGCTAACAGCAGTGGAATAGAATTTTAACAACGGAAAGATTGAAACCTTCAGTTGAACAAGTGATTTTCACTGCTTAAATGAATGACAACTAATATTTTAATCAATAAAACCCAAGGAGGAAGATATGGCCCATAGTCGCAGAGAAGAATATAAAATTAATTTCAGAAGACAAACTTTTCGTCACATTATTACAACGTCAGCACAATATTTACGATCGGAATGGTTATGGTAGGAGGATAACATCTGCTCAGCAGATCCCGCCGAGAAAGGGATCCCGCCAGTAATTGATTGCTCCAAAACGGTTCATTATTCTATACAGAACAAACAGTTCAATCTTCAGGAAGAACACCGACTTCTTCGATTATAAACAAAACAAGGGGGATCCCTTTTTACATTTTCATTTTCAAAATAAACACGCAGGCTACAACCGCACTCAAAAAAAGAGGAAAAAATAGGATATCTCATCGCTTCATCCATTTAGACCCCCAACTTCACTCCTCTCCCTGCCGCCGTGGACTATCCGAAAGCTGGAAACTCCGCCTTCAACTTGCCGCTCCGACGGGTCCCTCGCCCTCCCGTTACGCGGGGATTATTTTTCCAATTAAGAGCCTGAATGCGAATATCGCCTGAGCGCAGCGCACACAACCTGAAATGAAATCGCTGGGAGATGCGACCATGGCGGAGGAGGATGATGGGATAGGCAGCCCTTCGGGATGTGGCACGCGACAATGATTCATTTGCCTCTGAATGCACGATTAAATCACTGCTCAAGTATTGTGGAAGCCTAAACAACATTCTCCTACATCCTCACGCTTACCTCTCTGACTTCTCTCTACGGCCTTTTGCGATACTAAAAAGCTTATACAATGCGTAAGTGATGGGCTTAATTTCACCGAAAAATACAACTTTTCAATGAAAATCCTGACGTGTTCATTTTAAGTCGCGAAGATTAAATCAATACTTAATTAAAGCACACTGAGTTGGATCAAGATGGTCAAAGTAGTGAAGTATTAAGTTGGATAGCGTTAGGAAAATCAGCATTCACAAAGTGGAGGGAATTGATGACAGCAACTATGATTAAGGATCGTTAAGAAAAGAATCGTTGAAACTCAGATATGGAGCGTGCTTTTGTATGGGGTGGAAAGGTCGTTGAAGCAAGATGATAAGCGTATAGTGGAGGCTTTGAAGACGGGTGTGGAGAAGGATGGAAAGGGTGGAGTGGACAGAAAAGAAAAGAAACAAGGGAACGTTAGGCATGGTGGGGGAGGAGAGGGGATTGTAAAGAGAAACGCAAAGGAGTCGGGAAATGTGGATGCAGAGCATTTAGATTGGCGATGGAATATTATAGACTGTGATAGAGGGGAGAACGTTATGCAAACAAGGAAGGGACAGGAAAGGGTTGGCATGTTTAACGGAATTAAGGGATATATGATGTACATGAAATTGATGATCAGTTTAATGTAGAGTAAGGTATCAAGTTGCCGTGTGGTTAGATGGAGCCAAGAAATTCAGCAATTTTTAGACTGGGTCTTTCCAAAACAGACCTTAGACGGTAAATGGCCAATAATTAAAGTAATAATACAATTAATACATTTTCCATGCTAATGCGATATCCCGGGGAGGTATCGAACACTTAAATTATTTTTCTTGGTAGGTTTGCATGAGGGAGCATATTTTAAAGGATACAACATCATGAGCAATGGTGGGAGGCATTCTCTTAGCCCTTCAAGATCTGATGCAGTTCTCCACTGAGAGTTTTTGAAAATAGATACTCTTTAAATCCTCTAGGTGGAGGCTTACTTAAATACTACTGAATTTAGATCCTAAGAAGGCTAGGTCCTTATGAAGCGACATTTATTTAGTCAATGTCCGTTATTGGTGAGAATACCTCGACTAATAAGGGCAAATGGATAATCAGCGGGAGAAAATAATTGGGGGAACAAGGGAAAGTAATGAAAATGACGTAGGCATTGACCTACTCAAATCGCAATTCGCCACATAAATCAGAGAGAGATAGTATCATCGCACAGCGGATTCATTGCGCTTGAAATAATCACTACATACGCAGTCCAAGATATAATCAGCCTTGGCCTCTGGAAATCAAAGAAAGGTTCCAGAATAGTTCTCGGGCCCATGGCACCAATGATCCCTAAAAAGCTTTTTGTTGATTATGGACAAAAACAACAATAAATGTAAAAAGTGATCCCAAGAGCATCAACATTTTTCTCCAAAGGCCGGGAACGCTGCCCCAACTCACCCGCCTCAATTTTATATTTTTAACTCACTGTCACCAAGAAAAGTATTTTTTTTTATTTCTTACCATTTGATCAAGAAACAGTAACAACAAAGTAGTTGACATTTCCTCCCCTCATATGAGATGATCATCATGCACAATTTAAAGAGATTGTGCGGGGAAATCGTCGCTATTTTTTATCCGTTTGAATCTCTTATCCAATTAAATATTTACTGGAAAATCCAACAAATGTCCTTCATTGAGGAAGTACTGTGGCGACGATAGGTAAAAATACGTGTCGAGGAGTATCATGGCACCTCTCTCACCTATTTACGAGAATTTGCATTTTATTTTTAGAGAAATCTGAGTGATTGGATAAACCATTTGTCAGGAGGATCGCTACACGGAACACGCCTGAAGAGCGGTCATGAAGAAATACATGTACACGGAGACAGGTGTACACGTACACGTAGCGTGCACATACGACTAGGAAAAAGGAGCATTTAATGCTTTTATTTAATCGAAGGATCGCTATTCACATATTCAGGCTATTATGCCATAGGAAAAAATTTAATGCATACGGGAGGGCTATGATCTTACAAATACCTCTGTAATTGATCATTACTTACATTAAATTCATGTTGAATGCATGCAGCTATTTTATGCTCTTTCAGACAAATGAACTCCGTATCGAATTTCACCGGGAGCATGCATTTCTCTATCTCGAAAAACGCTTACAATAAACTCTTCAAACATTCAAGATTCAGATCCTAAACCTCGATCTGAAAATCCTGAAGGTGGGGCAGATGAGGGCTTAATTGCGGTAGCATGAAAGTACCTACGTTAATTCTCATTTTTTAATCGAGGAACACATTAACTGACGATCCCACTGAATGAAAAGAATGACTCACAGATTGTTCGAAGAGGAAATTTCGGGTTGGTCCCAATCTTCGGCTCGAGAATCGACGCTCCCTCCTGTACGCCCTCTTGGGAGTTCCGCCCCGGGCAGGGATCACCTCCTCCCAGCCTTACCGATGAAGGCTAAGTTCATCCACTGCCGCGAGAAATGGGATCCGCTTTCACCCGCAATTATAACTCTAAACAACACGCACGTCTTATTATCTCTATAAGCGCGACAGCATAAGAAACTCACGCATTGGACGGCTTTCAATTTCCCTAGGAGTATGTGTAAGACGGAAGACACGTAGGGTAAAAAAAGGTCGTAGGTTATGTTGGTATTTCAATAGTTAGAACGAAAAATTGTACTCATAGTCTGACTATGACCGTCAAGAGTAGTTTGATAAAATTTTATAGCAGTGACTGAATTACTCTTTATGAAAAAATTAAATAAGGTCATGAATGAAAACGTGGTTGCTATATAGCACAATAGTAAACCTTGAAACGATAATCATGTGTCATTAATCCGACCTGGTCAAGACTGCGCTGCGCAATGCGCTTTCCAACTAACAATGAGCCAAAAAAGACTGAGAGAATCCTTGGGTATGGATTTCATGAGTTGTTCTTTATGCAAGGATACCGCATTACAAGAGTCAGCAGTATTAGCACCTATGAGAACTAAGCACGCCGTTTAAATGTTCAGATCTTCTAAGCATCTTCAGTAGAAATATTAAGAGATATTTCCTACTGTCAGATTACCACACGCTGATAATATCCTTTGCTGATGTATGATCTATCGTCGGAATGTTATTTCACATTGCAAATCACATGGTGCCTAACATAGAGAGTAAAAGAACATTATCGGCATGGGTTTTCTACATCTTGTTTCTCTCCTAACTGCCACCTCTTTCTCTTTAATTTTTTTGGACACAACACTAGTCCCTGGAGGATGAAAAGCAAAGGATCTTACGTTCAAACCATTTGAAAATAGAGCCTACCTAAATTTCGTGATAGCATACGTTAAGATCGCGATCTCCTAAAATAACCCTGAAAATCCATAAACAACTTCTTCTTATATTCCCAGGTTGTATTTCCAAAGGCCGCTTGGACAGTAACAACTGGATGCAGATGAATATTCTATTTAACTAAAAATAACAACTTCGGACAAAATGCCCTATAAACCACGTACCACTCACTGAACTACTTTACATTCGACAATTCAACACAAAAGAGAACCAAATAAACATTCGAATGGACAAAGATCATTCATCCACTCCGTAGGGATCGAGATGGCGCGGTAGCTATCGTACTGGCCTCCCACATATAGGGCCCGGGTTCAAAACCCCGCGGGGTTGAATATGTTTCAGTGGTATCTCGATCCCTACTTGAGGTGCTTTGTGGAGGGCACTTTGAGTGAGTACGCCGTCCGTCGGATGGGACGTTAAGCTTTGGACCCGTTGGCGCCTTTTGTAAAGAGTACACTAATGCCGACGCCGGGTTTCTCTCCACCCTTCATTCTTTCCTGTCCATCCCGAATGGCATAAATGACCTAAGCTGTCGGTCGCCTCCCCTAAATACAACTACTACTCGACTCCGCAAGACGGAAGACATGGAGAGGTGAAAAATGCAGACATTCACATAAAAGCCCAAGCGATGAGAATTAGAATGAAACTGAAGAAATTAATGTTTAAATGAGCACATGCCCGAGATTGCAGAGGTAAGATTCCCGTAGATAAGAGATTTCAATGCTACCCTTGGAGAGAGCAAATCGTCTTGCTTCCTTCGCTCCGAATGGCAAGAAATCATTAATTGCCTGCCCTAAAGCAACGGACCACGTCTACTCGGCCTGAGGACTCGCCGTGAGGCGGACGAGGAAACGCGCATTCCTCAGAGGGAACACGGAGCATATCGCTCCTTCTCACCTGAACCATGGCACGCTGCTCCGCCCTCCGCTCCCTCAGCCTTCTTCCGGGGGGAAGGAGCGTGCTTTTCCCCTTCGCGGTCAACAACGAGGAACGCACGAAACGGTGGGAGGCTTAAGGCGGTCACCTGTATCCACTGCCCCTCCTTCCCTCCGACGAGGGAAAAGGAAACCCCACACACACCCGCTCGCGTTGAGTTACGGCGCCGGCGCCTAAACCCAGAGGCCGAGCGGACGAGGAATAATAGATGCTCCAAACGTCTGTCGTTCACCACGCGTATTAAATCCACATTCGTCGCTAACGGCTCCGGCAGGCATTGCGAAACGCCTGCCGGACAAGGTGACGCGTCGCCTCGGCAACGCATTTGCGTAAATAACCATTAGTCATGACATTTGCGGGGCTATAAATTAAGAGAACAAGAGGCCACGGTCCCAGCGTTCCGCATTTCCATCACAAATGATAACCTACTCAGGATCACCGTTTCTGTTTCGCGATCGACTCGAGATTAGGTCTTGCGTTTCATTGTCTTTTGAAGCGCCAACTCACGAGGAAAGACACAAGAGACTGGATTTGCGCTGAACTCAAATCTGTCCCAAGCTCTGGGTCGTTGAAATTAAATATTGATGGCCATGGCAACTTAGGTTGTCTTGGTAAATATATTGAAAAGCACAATTGAGATGAGTACATGTATACCTAAGAGAAGCCTACCGGGCTTTTATGCAAGTTATACCACTGAACAATCCCAATTTCAATCAGACTTTGATTTTTCTGAGCGTGTTCCTTATCGCTCACGGAGAAGGCGAAATCAGTTTATTTGCTCCCGCGCGAACTTTAATTTTATTCTGAAGTGACAACGAGTCAACGTTCGAATTTTCCTTTGGTAGCCGACTTCAGCCCAAATCCTTCCCCGTCCTCCTCCGAATCTCCAGTGGCGAGTGGAAAAAGCGAGCCAGAACGTCGAAGCATGTCAACCCAGAGGGGGCGTCTCACGGTTTGAAGGCGAGGAGCACCCATGGTGGTGGCATGGTCACCGGCCCGCGATTCCTTTCGCGGGAGGGGGGAGGGCGGGGGTGCACGGCACCAGTGCTGCCAACTCACAGGCTACGGCGCTCACGCCACGCGATGATGCCAATTCCTAAAAGAAGTTCTTTTGTAGCGAATGAGTTATTGAAGCTGTTGAAATCACACAGCGCCCCTGCGAAATGGAGCGCATTTCAAGATGACACTCTGTCGATTGCATACTAAAGCTGGAAACGATGAATATTTGCCATGACAGAAGAATTACGAAAACTAAATGGACAGAGAATGAAAGAAGTTTGAAGAGCTGGTCAGCCCATGTAAAACACAAAAAGAGCAGCTACTGGAGCAACTCTTTACGCCAGCCTTTCAAATGTCTACATCATGTAATATGGTGGGAGAGGAATGAAGTTCTTCTTTGTGTGATACCTTAATTATATCAGTTCCAGAAAGAATAAGTTCTTCGACCATTTCTCCAGTAAAAACATTATCAGTCGGTCAGTATAATTCGCAATCATTGCAATTCTGGCGAATTTATATGGTCTCAATAAAATTCAAAATTAATATTATTTATATACCCCACACTACTTTTGAGAACCTGCTGTCCACAGAGCGAAAACTTTACTTACTGTAGGTTTCGTCGCTGTCTCAATATTAGTGGAGGCTGTTTCAAACTTAGCACGATTTTTAACTTACCTCAAAGGAAAAAGGTTACAAAGATATTTGGTCCATGCATGAAAATGGTTCACCGAAGGTGGCTTTCTAGATTTAGTGCTGACTACACGAGGCACGATAAAATAGTAAAGATTGGATGCCAAAGAATTATCGATGGAAAAAATCATAGAGGAATGTCAAGGTTGAATTACGCCAGAGCGATAATAGTCGGGAGGACGAATAATACTAAGTACGAATGAAGAAATTGGCCGTTATCATGAATCTACAAACTTATTTTCAGATTTAAAACCCACGACAGCTGAGGGTATCTCCATTTCAGAATCAAGTATAATTACTCTCCGGCTTTTTCGCAATAAAGTGAAAAAGTAAAAATGAGAGGTTTGGTTTATACATGCACATATTGTATTTACACGGATTACGTCATAATCATCCTCAATGCCTTTAGGTTAAAAAATGCCTTATTTATGCAGATTTGGATTAACCCCAACTAATTACAATTTACTGCTAACATAAACAAACCTAAAGGGTTACGTCACGTGTTTGCGTAATGCACTTCAGTTTGGAGATTGACCATGAAACAAAAACGCACCGCATTTCCCAACTGCTGGTCAGCGCGTTAACAAGTTACAGGTACAACTACATTATCGGGGCCATTTATTCAATAAAAATCAACATGGCAATTTAATTTTAATTGCAATGTTTTGGGGTACGCAACTAGAGCGCAAACGCAACAGGAAATTGGAATATTTTCTGTGTCATTCCGGTCAAAACAAATTAATGTTTTTTTCACGGTAACTCTCACAGCAGATAATACTTAGATTCCTACAACAAAGTTATTAACTAGCGAGTTACCGAAGGGACGCACGTAATTGGGTGTAAGGACATCATTATTCACTGCGTTAATTCGGGTGAACACGATGCACTCACTTCCCAGCTACCGAAAAGGAACTGAAGGTAGATCTACATTTCAGATGACGACCAACTTCTCTCATGCAGTCGGAAATTCATAGCCAGCTGCAAGTCTCCGAGAAACGGACAAAAAAGGCGTGAGAGCTAAAAAACATAAAAAAGGAGCGAGGTAAGAGCGGATAGAAGTGTCGGGAGTGAAGCACGAGCGACGAAATGGCGTTATACGTATATAGTAAGCGCCGCGGGGCGTTCTACGAGGATGAGGAAACGGGAGACCGCGGGGTGGGTGGGGTCGGAAGAAGGGGCGGTGAGCCGGGATTCCGCGGGGATTATTCATCATTCCTCTCCAGTTACTCTTTCGGCTGGCGTGCACCTGAGGTGACCACACCTCCTCGCACCACGCGGGCGCACGTTGGATTATACGGAAAGGGAGAGAGGGTGGAGGGGAGAAGTGAGGCAAGGTCACCTAGGGGCGGCACCGTCGCAACAGTGGTCGGGATGAGTAGTGCACGCGAGAATGAGATAGGTGACCAGCTGGTGACCACAAGTGGTCCACGGGTGTAATCCACGCGGATCGTGTGGAGGGGATCTTCGATCACTTGAGAGCCGATGATTATTGCGTGGGAGGGACGTCACCGCGACGATAAAGATTACATCCGGAGTACATTAAGTGAAAGGGGGAGATGCCAACATGTCATACTTTCTGGTACAAGTAAGAATATTGATATATTATAATTCTTGGGAACGTAGTATTCCAGTGGGTGGACCATTGGACTACTGAACGGAGGGCCCGGGTCAAATTCCTGTGGACGCCTTTGGGCACCATCAGATTTGCCCAAGCGGTGTGATATTTCGTGTGTCAGAACTTCCTATGGAACCACATACGATGCAGGGAAAGGAGCCGCCCCCTAATACGTGTATTTCACACACCGTTTGGCTTAGTAATAGGTGAGCTCTACAATCACCTATCAAACAAATCGTTAGTTTGATAACTGTGATTATTATTATTGGTAGTCTACCGTTTAAAGTAGGTTTTGGATGGAGACACACTGTAAATCACCATATTTCTTTGCTTCATATGGCAAGACGACAAACTGACACTACAATCTACAATAAACCCTTTCACAATTTCACAGACATTTTACCACCTTCCGTCCAACATACTATCCTATTTCTGCCCCTTCCCCGCTTGGCTAGCGTTCCCGCATCCATACAAGTCTTCAACACCCCATTAAAAATCAAAATGCTCACCCATCCACCCAAGCACCCATCTTTCCTGCCTCTTTTGGATTTATTCCAACAATACCCTCCCCTAACAATCCCTAGTACTTCTTCGTTTGCTTTCCTTTCTCTCCAATTTCGCATATTCTATTCTTCTCTATAGCCACATCTCAAATGCCTACAATCCATGCATATCATCTTTCTTCACAACCATGTTTCTACACCGTACAAAAAGAAACTCCATATCAATATGCTCGCTACTATTTTCTTAATATCCTAGTCATACATTCCCTCCTCCTTTTGAAAGCTATACCGCAATTCATCTTCGGTAATTGGAACGTCTTCGCTGACTGATTAACTACAGGTTCATCAATTTCAATATTAATGTGAAAAAAAACAAATCTTCCTTTTGGAGCTGAACAGATAGCTGGAGAAATTTCTTACAATGCATAAAACAAGCATCCATAAATATGATAACGTTCGTTTTCCAAATATAATCACTTGAAGTCTCCCATAACAACAGATACCCTCCGAATCCTTACGGTAAACCACGTGTAGTTTTACTTCATAGCTTCAAGCCCATACAGAATTGCAAACTCTGTACTTAATCCGATACTACAAGAGTATCGGATTAAGTATCTCGTAGTTTATCACTTGACTGATAACATCCTTTCGAAATGGAAAAGTTATTTTCTCCAGCGGACTATTGTATAGACAACGCGTACATGAGCTATCAAACACATGTAATTTCGAACGTACCAACCAAGTGATGTGACACCACTGTTCCAACTGCTTCTAGTCAAATTAAGATACAATTCCCCAGACGCGCTTGGGTGTGAAAACGGCCGTAATGGCCATCAACGATAAACGTAATATCGAAGCTCGAGGAAGAGTCTCCAGCCGGAAGGTCGGTTCGACGGTACAGCATAGAGTTCACGTAGCACTAAGCATTAGGGTGAGTGGAATTCACGCAGGTTTACAGTGCGATGGTGCCGGCTCCTTTCCCTCTTTCGACTGCGAACTCTCAAGATAGTCTTGATATCCAAAAAACCACAAATCTTGGGTAGGGCTGGGGAGTTTTACGGCGATCAAATGGGATTGAGACCCTCAACTCACCATCCTAACGCTATAACTACAAGGTCACACCTAGAACGCATGCTACCGGAAATTATCGGCATGTAATGGGACTAAAGGATGAGGTAGAGATAGCATGCACATTCTCACCACGGCCCAGCTGAAAATAATGCACGAAATAATGAACAAAGCTCCAACATCTTAAGCGAGAAGATGGCCTTCTGTTTCGGATAATTTATTCAAACTGCACTCCACAAATTTGCCATCGAAAGTGTGCGGTAGGAGAAGTTTGCGCTTCTGTAAAAGACCCCACCAATAAGGAGGGAATAAATTAAAACCGAGCCCCAGACAGGGATAATAATTTGGAAAAATCTAAAAGGGCAGCTGAGTGGAGAGATGGTGTGGGGATCTTGCAAAAAAGGCGGCGCGTGCAATGATATCGCTGGCAGAGAGGGAACACTCGGGGATTGATCAACTTGATGTAGTGCAATCCTTGTGGTTACAGAAAATACGGAGATTTATTCTAAGAGAAACCGAAACATTAAGCAGATGCCGGAATTTCAACGATAAAATATTCCAGCTCTTTCATCCCACTCGAAACACAAATGGATAATAATAAAAGTGATTGCATTGCAGAATTGTGATTCTCAAACTTTTAAAATTTAAAACTTTACAAGGTAGCGACTGCGCAGGGTTATACGCTTATATTTATATATATATATATATATATATATATATATATATATATATATATATATATATATATATACATTTTTTTTTTGCAGGTTCCCCTTACCTATCCCCATCCATTTGAAAACCCCTAATCCCCTCATCCCTTACCCTTTCCTCCTGGTGCTGCACCCCCTGCCACACACCTTTTTGGTGGATTGCAGGGTATTGATGTAGATGTAGATGAAAATTATTTTCTACCGCAGAACGCAAGTGTGTCGATTTAAAACGGTGATGAGTTATTGCTATTATTAGCAGTTAGATTACATCCAAAGTGCCAGTTCTTTTCCTCCTTCTACATCACTTCCCCAACATTCCCCACTCCATAACAGTCTTCAGCATCTTATCGCCTCTCATCATCACCTACAAAGAGACTTGGATGGATAGCAAGTGATAAAAAAATCTCAATCAATCTGGTACTAGCTACAAAACATTATATAAGTCTTTCACTACATCCTTTGACGAAGAGCCGAGGGCAACAGAGAGGAAATATTAAACGGGGACTGATGAAATACCGGGCCCTTCTACGAGGACGATATATCGGGAGGCAGAACTGCCCTTTAACAGCGACGATGCTAGCGCCAGTATTGACGAATCCACCGCACTTCCCCAGCCTCGGAAACGGAGCGAAAAACTCCGCAAACAGCCGCCCTCTCTGGGTCAGATAAAAACTGTGCAAACGCCCCCTTCACTACCTATTTCACAGTAGCCGCGATCTTTGTCAACTGCAACTTCGGCTTTCCCAATGCCCTCCCTTCAATCCCCATTGAGGAGACCGGGATGAAAACGAAATAATAATTACGTCCACACATCCCGAACATTCCCGAGTAACGGGAAAAATGAATGAATCTTTTGTGTTTTTGAGCATCAATAGAACTTTTCATTTATAAGGTTCTCTGACTAAAAAGACTAATATAATTGAGACCTAATTCCTAGATTGTAGAGTGGCTGAATAATATTTAAACTGCTGTTCCTCACGAATGGACCGGAGGATGAAATAGTTACTACAAATCATTTACTGATTTCATCGCCACCATTCATGCCATAGTAACATGACGGCTGTTAAGTAACTTTTAAAGCAACATCGTGCATTATATTTATCGAATATTTTCCCAACCGACGCCCTCCCAAAAGATACGAATGCAACATTCAACACGATTTGTGACCCTTTCCCGGAACAAATCCTAGAAGCCAGCAGCTTACTCCCCCTTCATGAAAAATCCGCAGTGATCATTTTGGGTATTCAGAATTCGCTACGGTTAAGTAAATCAATATTTTTTGTGGGTGACTTCTTCACAAAAGTACTTAATCTCCACCGCCACTTCCGGGAAAAATTGCCAAGTTTCTCAATAGTTTGAACTAACAGTGAAATAAAATTGTAACTCATAAATATAGGTTGTGAGCAGACTTTCAGAAATGATATATGTTAACCACCAGAAGGAAACGAGAAGAATTAGGCATTTAAGCAAGGAAACAAAAACCTGTACTAATACAAACGTACTGACATACGCACGTAACGAAATAGAATTTATCAAAATATACGAAAATAGGCAATAAGTTATTTCATACTTTATTAAATAATAAAAGAAAAAGTATAAATCAAGCTGTAAAACCAAGTCGTAAAAGCAAGTCGTAAAACCAAGTAATAAAACCAAGTACAACCTCAATACACTTGTACATGCTCATAAGGATCCCTATAGCTCTTCATATTTATACATACCTGTATTTGAGGGATTCCCAATCGCACTGGCGATTTTATCGTTTTTCCGACTCCACATTGCATTGCTTCCACCCAAGGAAACTTAATCAAAGCTCTCAGCTCATTTAAGAATTTGCCAACTCTTAGGAAACTTTCGAGAGGGAGGAAGGTGAATAGATGGCGGGAATGCTGATAAAATGTTGAGGAGTTGTTACGCTGACGTCGTAAGATGAGGTAGGAGAAATAATATCTAGGCCACTTCATATTGCCTTCGCTTTAGTGGAATCTGAGTATCCTGGAGGACAATTCTGGTGCTAATGTCATTGCCGATAACATAAGAAGCAAGAGAATGATGCAGTAGAATAGCCTCAATTTAAGGGAAAAAACATAACATCGAAACAGGAGGAAAAAAAATTAAGCTTTGTTAGTTCCAGATTATGTTTTAATTTTACTACACGGGTTTCAATACATAGTATTATCTTCACCTCAAGGTGATAAAGTATTGAAACGCGGGCCGTAACATTGAAATATGAAGTGGAATTAGCCAAGCTGCAATTTCTTCTTTCCGTAATGGATAAGTTCCACTAAATCGGAGATTACCAATTTTATAACATCGAAAGTCATTTGATAATGCGCTGTGCCAAATGTCTTTGAACGACTCACATCCATTGATTTTGTTCTAGATTATTACACCACATTTTTGATGCAAGAATTCAAATATATCTTTGGTAGTCGTAGATTACAAAATCTCCATTAGAATATAATTAAAAAATGTCACACCTAAGTAATTTCAGTTTTAAATGTTGTGAATTCTTAAGGATAGTGCCTCGTGTAGCCAATTCCATTGGAAAGGAATAGATCTGCTCTGGCGCAAGATAAAAACAAGTCTTATACGGATTCATTAGTGCTCTTTGGCGTGACGTCTCACGAATCAATCGCCGACTGGCCTCTCCGTGGCAAAACGAGGAGCCGGGGATGGCGAATCACTGGGACGGGGAACGGGAAGTGAACGAACTATCTTCCGAACACACGTGTGCACGGCGATGCACCAATTTCCCCACACCCCATCCCAGCAACCCCTAGACGCCGCCGGCGGCGACGCCACCCACTCCCCACTCACGCCCACCCCTCGGCTATGCGGCAGGGCGGGTCGAGACGGCCAGGTCGGGGAGAGGAGGGGGTGCCGAGGGAGGAGGACCAAGAACTGGGGGTGCGGATGGGAGGGTGAGAGGTGAGAAGATACGATTTTATCTTCATTCTTCCGAGCGCGGACCCCTCAGCCGAAATAAAGGAATCCCATCACTCCACTCTAGACGACAATCCTCACGCTGGGTCAATATAGACCACCCCGTGGCCAAAATTCCGCCTGCTCGAAGGATAAATACGACCGACGGAAGAGTCGAGGGAAAAATTTATATTGCCCCCGAAAAACATTCAACTTTTGTGCGAGGGAAGTGGAACGTGAACGATTTGGGCTAGAAAAAGCAACTTCAAATCCACACACGGCTGGGTGAGCTCGCGTTTCAGGTGTTTGAATCATTAACTGACGAGAACGCGGTGCTTCAAAAGAATTCCCAATACCATATTTATAGTCTAAATTTAACGACCAATGGAGTGGGGAATTTCTTGGAATGCTGACTGAACTGCCGAGGTTTTCTGTGTGAGGTTCATTTTGCCGCAAAACTTTTCTCTCGCGTGAGCGTCTTCAAAGGCGTACACATCATAACTGTAAGACACTGTAAAGCTGGAGAGAAGTTGAGTCACATAATACTTACCACGCAGATATCAAAGGCCACCTAATCATCAAGAAGGCAAAGTGAAAATCTACTAATATCATCCATTTTGTGGAATTATTAACGGAGTAATCATTTTTGAATCGCTGCACTGATCTTGTTTCAATTATCATCGTCATTGGTATTTCAAACACAAGATTTGTTGGCTATTACCTTTCAGTCCCAATTTCTAAGGGAAACAGTATTTAACATCAGTTATGTTCCTTACACCCCCCTCCCTCCCAATCCGACACAAACACACAAAAGATGGCTTGCTGAGTACCGAGTAGGTAGATAGAAAATTCATCCATTTCCAAGGTGTGCCAAATCCACCCGCTCCTTTCTTTCCTTATCATGACCTACATGGTCTTTTCCACTGTCTATACTTATGTGTACTTTTACATTCTCACTGTATACGTCCAATAAATCTTTAAAATTCACCTCCATTACAAATTCATCGAAAGATTCTCTAATCTTGTCTGGTGCGTTTTTCAAGATTGTTTGTCTTCCTTTAGATTCCATCCAAATTATTTACGGACATTTTTACAACTTGTTTCACTCTATATTGTTGAAGGGTTTCCCTCAATTCTTCTAATGCCGAACACAACAGCTAGTTGTTTTGTGTCACTTTTTCCTATGAAATCTTTCAGGCATATTTTCATTCTCTCACGATCTTCTCAGCTCCACCTGAAGCTGATTGGTTTTCCAAAATGTTTTCTTCGATTTTCCCTCAGTTCAACGGCTCAATATGTATATATGTATGTATATATATATATATATATATATATATATACACATTCAAACACGAAATCCCGCCAAACGGCGAATAAATACTCATATATACAGAAACAGATATAAGGAAAAGGGATAGGAACACATATAAAGGACGAACACAATAGAGGTGGGGAAGGCGGAATCGAACGGATCACAAGAGTAAAAATATTTCCTCAACCGGGACTCGAACACCGGATCTTTCCACTTGCCGGGCGGATGCTCTTAACCCACTCTGCTCTAGACCCACGGATCTCAGGGTAAATTGACGTAGCTAGGTTTTACCTTCGAGTGCCCTGATCACCACTCCGCTGATTTAGTCCACTCCGAGTGCCTTGTGTATCTTTATTTTTTCTCTGTCGAATAAACTTCTCAGTATATTAGGCAACGGTCGCTTTTGTACACCACTTTTACGACTTTACTTAGATCATTTCCGGAGGTTCTTAATGCACTTCATCGATACACTTCTTCTTCCCTGTCCTACGCGTTTAAATTCTATTTTCATACTCCCATTCGCATTGCAGATATCGTGATATTTCATTTTCCTTTTCTAAAACTGGATATTTTCTTTTCTATGAGCTGCCTCGCCATGACCTATGTTCTCTTTGATAGCCTCGCAGCAGTTTTCAATTCATCCCTAATATGCCTTCTTTGAGACTCCCGTAACCTGCTTCCGCAACAGGGCTTCTTCATTATTATTCCTTTGTTTAACGTATTTTCCAGATCTGTCGATATAGCGGGGGACTTAGATTGTTCCCAAGTTGAAGATAGAGATGCCTATGCAATAGGTAACGCAAAATAAGCTGACTTATTTATTATCATGTCGTTAAAATATTCACCAAATGAAGTATTCTTTATATTTTCTACGCAGGTAGACGAGGGACTCGAAGATGATTATATGCACATACTGCATACATATTACTGCAGTCAATATGATCATTTATTTGCCATGAAGGAGGAGTACGTAAAGAAAGTACTTAATTATCCAGATACGTGGGACGCGGTAGTCTGGGGTTCGATTCTCGTGCATGCCTCCCTGGGCACCCTCAGCTCAACCCAAGCTGTGATTTTTCGGGTAGCACATCTTGCTGGCAAACCATAGCCGGCAGAGAGAGAGGATTCCCCTACCCTGATATGTGAGTATCACTCACCTTCGTGCAGAGTACTGGGTGAACTCTACCATCAACTACCATACCGACCTTTGGGTTGATTACTGTGTTTATGGTTATACGAGTATATACATACATCAACCAGGATGAGAATTCATATTTTTAACTGGTTTATAAAAACGGAGGGAAAACTAAAACACATCGAATTAAACTGCCTTGCAATAGGCGGTGAGTATTAAACATTCAAATCAAAAATTAACGAAATATGAATTATGAACAATACGAATCTTCCACGGCGAAAAAATAAAATGAAAACCTACTAATTAGGCAAAAATACCTTCACAAATGCATCGCTGTTAACTTAGTAAAGCGATGAAATTAAAGTTAAAATTCTGATGAAATATTACAAAAACCACCCTATCCTCCGATCTAGGAGATGCTTTCAAGTACTCAACTACCTCCAAGCCTACAATACACAAGATACCTTATTAAAAACTTACAAAAGCAATATTTATATCCTCTTCGCTTGCTGTTCCTATTTTTCACAAATTAAGAGGGCTGCAGACCCTAAGATAAGGTAAAACAGATAGAAACGGCGACTAAGGTATTACAGATTTCATACTGACAAAATAATGCACTTCATCAAAAATGTTAAAATTTGACTCTCCTTGGTAAGAATAATTCCTTCGCTTATGTACGATTCTATTTCTACTTGATATGCAGTTCATTCCTCTTTTAGTTTATAAAGCTGGAACGTGCAAAATAAATTATATCATTATAAAATCTTGATGCACAGTATTTATTTAGTTCCATTTCGTAAACTTCGCAAAAAGATGAGACACGGCTCACAAAAACCACTTCTAAATTTTAAGAAGTACCAGAGTGGGCATATCTGGAACCTGATTATATCCATAGAGACATACATTGATTGCATAAACTAATTTTGAAATGAATGCCACCAGGCTTCGTTATGCTGAAGTGCATTCACTCTCGGCACGCTGTTTCAAACAGTGAGTATCGCACTCAACTCAGCTGATCTAGCACCTGCACAACTACGTTTCCGTCTCATTCATCTATTATTATCGTTGCATTCGATACATATTCTGCGTTAAGTATAAACCCGCTGAATTAACTTATGCAATTCCGACGCATGCGATTAAATGATAAACAATGTAACGGCCAACGATCTTAATTCGGCGCATGAAGGAAAACTTACGTATTATTAATTCTTTTGACATGTATAAAACACGGTATGAAGGCATGGAGAGCAATTCATCGGTTAAGATTCAAAATGAAGGAATAAGCCATTACATTTATAGAAGATGAGTACATACTTGTGTTCAATGCACATATAGTATTATCACCGTTGAGCAAAACATCCCTAAAAAACCCAAAGTCCCTAAAACCTAAAGTGGATGCATAACAAGCTAGGAACATTAAACATATAATTTTTATTGAAATGATGACTAATTGTCCCAATATATGTATTTACGAATGCTTCCCGACAGAGGCTTATGAGGAAATTCATAAGGGAAAAACATAAACAACATGATTTTCAGCTGTGATTTCTACTGATAGAAGCATCATGGAACGACGCGACTGTTTTCAGATGAGTATACAACACTCCGTATTCAGACCTACATAAGGCAGCACTATTTTTATCATTGAAAGAGAAAAACTAAACAGAAATAACCCTAGTAATATTCTTCCAATATAAAATGAACGAAAGAAAAAATCAACTTCCTCCTAAGCAATACGGTATGTTTGTAATTGAAATGCGATCATACCAATAACAGAAGCAATACACACAAGCAGCTTGAAACATATATAAGCAAGAAAATTCAAAAGGATTCTTTAGTGAGTACTCACCTATATGTGAATTCGAAGACCTGATGCTATGAAATTAATCCTTATCCAAGTCTTCAACACACCCACCAAGCAACCACCATTGCTACAAACTACGATAATCACAAATTCTCGTTATAAGCACTCTGGTGGCTAAAACTGAAACTATATGAATTGAGGATTCGAGGCAAATTTGAATTGATAATTCAAGTTTTACTCGGGAAATAAAAATGATGAAGAAATCAATGTTCCAAGAAAACTAATATATGATTGTTGAAATAGAGTATAATCCAAACCCTAGTGGCCAATTTCAATGTTTTTAAAAGGCGTCTTTTAAATCAAATTATATCTAAGGCTCTCGAATATGATCAGACATAATAATATAAATGGTTAACTGGCACCATGCTTAGTGTTTGTGACACTTACATTTAGCATTGTTTTAATAAATTACCAATCTGATTTTTTATCCAAATAAATGCTAATAAGTTATCGCCAACAACAGCTTGCCTCAGCTCTACTGAACAGTAGAAAATATTGGCAAAACATTGAGCTTTTATAAATAGTAACATGTTTTAGGAGAAGTATTACATAACCTAGCACACATTCCTGTTTTATAATTACAAATTTACTGTTAACACTAGGCGAAAAAACTACAATACTGTATGAATTTAATATTTTCGTTCCATTATACATGGTGTTCACCTTGTTGATTGTCGTCATTCGTGGACTTTGCTGCCACCTGTAGACAGTGTTACGAACTAATAGCATTTCAGTTGCATAACAAAACATTAAGCATTGAATCAAATGAAATCACCAATATTTAGACATTTTTGACGGGATATGATTATTTCCTATTTAAAAAAGAGAGTTTTTAAATGTTATTTATATTTTTCGTCTATCTTCATTAATATTTGGATGAACAATTTTTCATTTCATTATAGGCTCAATAGCTGGAATGATGACGGATAAAACGATTCTCACTTATTTGAAAGCGAGTCTGTGCCGGACCGCTCCCTCCATGTTATGTGCAGTAACGTATGGAGAGTTTAGTGAATCATGTCTTTGGAGACAAGGTCTACTTCAGCTCTTTTCAAAAGAGCCGAGCAGTTAAAGCGTTGGGAAGAATCGGAAACTAACAAAGAGGCGGGAGTGCCCAGGAACAAAGAAAGGAGAGTTAAATTTTCTTCTGGCTGTGTATTTCTTGCAGCATGTGGGGCTGGCGACAAGGAAGAGGTGGAGCGTTTGCTTCAAAAGGGGGCTGACATTGACACAACCAACGTTGATGGATTGACAGCTCTTCACCAGGTTTGAAAATTGTCCTTTTCAGCATTTATTGTTGTTTGAGGGATAGTTTGTGTGGTTCATCCGTGTTTAATGCTGACTGTTGCATCGTTGACGGCTCTTGAACTGGGACAATCCGCCTATTCAAGATGGCCGACTGATTATCCAGCTGTCCTATTTTTGATAAAAACAACAGAGTTGCTTAAGGATTAGGTGGTCATTCGCCTTCATTGTTTTATCATTGAATTCCTCAATTGATCTATAACGCATTGAAGTTGAAATGGCGATGTTTCCTTTGGTTATTCAAAATTACAGCAATGATACTTTGCCGAAGCCGACAAAAACATCTCCGTATATGTTTATAGTTGTCCTAAGTATACATCTCCCATGGTATTCAGTTCCTTTTCATTTACCAAATTCTCGTGAATTTTCTCGGATGTGTTACTGTTAAGAAATGCAAGGGTTATATATTAAATTATAATTGGAACCAATTGTTTCCAGTCACTATCGTGCAATGGTGAATTATGGTATCGTATATTGTTAATATATATAATTTTTGAATAATTGCGAAACGAATGTTTAAATGTGCCGTCCCGTAATGTACTGATATTTTTTTCTTACCACGGATATGTTCTTACCAAGAATTTCCTCTTAGTTTCAAACATAAGCTTCGAACCGAGTAGTTTCAGGCTTAACTTTATGGATAATTTCCATTTTGGAGTAAAGTGAGGCCCATATTTATATCCAATTAGCTTCGAACTTTTTATTTTTGAGATTATTTGTTACCTTGGGCCAAGGGAAGTTTGGTAGGTTTTAATTTTGAGTTTCAAATGTGTCGGCTCAGGATCACAGTTTTTGTTTTATACTTGAAATCTTCTTGCATTTATTGGGCACTAGGATTGGAGTGAATGAATGGAATCGTAAATTCCTGTCTATAATATTTTGATCGTTTAAAGATGTTACTCCTGGGAACTTCTATGTTTTATCTTCGTATATTTGTCAATAAATATGTAAATGGGTAATTTAATCTCCGGATAAGACCATATATAATGAAATTAAGAATACAAAGTAACTTTCCGCTGTCCTTTGTTAGCGTACAACAGGTTTCAACGCTCAAGCGTCATCATCAGGTACAAAATAAATCAGTCGCAGTTGAATATTTGAATACCATATGTGATATTCATTTCAATTTACTAATATTCTACAACATTAACCTTTAAGTAGTATCGAAATCCAACTGGATATTAAATCCTGTCTTGTGTTCCACTAGAGCGTAATGCCCCTTGAGCTTAGGTGATAGTCGACGATCATTTAACACTTTTCGAACCCTGCCATACGCTACTATGCACTTCCATAAAATTAATCAGCTTAATTACAGATGTGTTGCAAATAACTGCTAATGTGTTGGGTAGTTAAGTATTTAATATAATAGATCCATAACAATTTTGTTTATCCTTAGTGTAACTGATCAGTTCAGCCTGCAATTGGTTGTACTGACAATAATTGTTATTTGCGTGTATATTTTTGCAAATACCACGTTCGAAATTGGTTTTCTCTTCTTGTCATGATTTTGATATTCTGTCAACTAGAAATACATCGATCCTGTAAGTTATTTCTACGCTTAGAGATTTTTATTTTGGACTGCATTGTTTATAACATAGTATATTAGACTATGGAACCATAAAAAATGATGGAATTTTGCTATTGTTATTGGCAACAAATCTGATTTGTCAACTTCAGTTAATCAGATGACGGAGTACCAGGTGCATTTCTTGTCTGATTTTAGTAATGTAAATATCCTCTGCTTTTGGTCAACAGAGTATCTATTTAGTGTGAGACTTGAAGGTATAAATATCTCTTCTTAAACAATTCTATTGGCTCATTTCCTATTACCTTTATGATAGATTCAAGAAAAGATAATTCCCAACCATAAGCACACTGTTGGCATAGTGCAGAGTTCACATGCATAGAAAAATTAGGTTTTTTGCATGAATGTGGGTATTGTTTGGGGTTCATTAAAATCTAAATTTGAGATGTACATGCAGTGGCAATTGATTTGTAGTTGCAAGTGAGAGAAGTGGAGTTACTTAGGTTTCCAGATGAAAGTGTAATGGAACATATGTGAAAGTAAATAAGGTTACATCATCAAGTACTACTCAGTTTCTCCTTAGTAATGGCTAAATAAAAGCCAGGAATGCCAATGATTTGATGATATTAAAATGTGTAGAGGTGGTCCAGTTGAAGGGCACATGTATACTGATAACATTTAATTTGAGAATATGCTTCATTTCTATACTGCCTAAAGGTTGCCAGCCAAGTTGCAAATTATTCTTGACTCTAATTCCTAGGCTTTCCGCTCACTCGTGTACATCGTATAGAAAACGATGTTAGTATAAGCTGTGCTATATGTTTTGTTTATTTTTTAATACTTTTAATTGAGCTCCTATATTTTATCTTAAATTATCTTTAAAGTTTATCCTTGTTATCATTTATGAAATCTTCATACTTTTAAAAAATTTCTTTTCAGATGACTCAATAAGATTGAATTTGGTGGTATAATTCTTGATGAAGTATACAGTCTTTCTTTTGCATTCAAGCAAATCTTTTGGTCCCTTGAAAAGCACAAGGAAAATATGTAAACAACTTAAATTCACAGCTTTGCTTTATGTTTATACCATTAAATCGCAGATGTCACATCTATGTTTGGGGAATCCACGAGTTTGTTAGGTTTTTATTTTACCAGTTATATTTTAATTTTATCTTCAATTGCTTTCCGAACTCTTGTCTGAATGGAATACCTATCTAATGAAATGTTCGATTACCTTAGCTAATAGGGATGTTTCTGGATCGTTGTTTTCCATTGAATTGCAATGTTATGGTTTGTGTTCAGAAAGCACTTTGTTTATTGTTTCAATATTTATGTGCATAGTATAAAAAGATAATTTAAGTATTTTAGCACTTACCACAAAATGTTTGAATAAATATGACACACATTTAGATGCATGGGGTTATCTTCCAGTACAAGATCAATAAGTTTGTCTATGACCTGTATATGACTCTTGTGAGTTGATGTGATCATCTTTTATTAAAACTCAGTTTTGTGGAAGAGTGTTAAAATTCGTCTTGAGTTGTGAATTCCTGCCTCCATTTCATTGCATATAACCTCCCCAGCTGAAATATAATGTTATTTCATTTTTATTTAGTTTTCCCCTCATTCGTTTTCTGGTTTGATTTTTCCTTCTTGAATAGAAAGACACACCGAAATAATTGTCTTGACTTTGAAAAAAACTGTAATCTTGCTAGGAACATACTGTGTTCCATTCTGGGTATTAGCAGGCCACTGTCAGATGATAAATTTTACTGAAAGTAGAAATTAGACTAAATTTTCTTATTCTTGTGTATGGAAATAGTAAATTTAACATTGTGCTGCTATATATTCCTAATAATTGCATTTTTGCAAATGATTCAACATTTTTGGAACTCTTTGATCAACCCAAAATTCATTGAGATAATATTAAATATTGATAGTTCCTTGATTTTTCTTGTACCGAAGTGATTGGATATAGTCTTCTAAAAGTTGTAATTTAGTTGAAGTAGCATGATGAATTTTAGTTTTCTTTTCATCCGAGGAAGTGTTATCATTTCGCAAGATTCTTGAGCTCCATTCGCTTGTCTTTTTGACCCTGAACGAAGATATCTGTGCGTTCTCATATTGTTTCATTTGCAGTTGTTTTTGCGGACTGGTATGAGATTTTACTGGCTGTATAGATTCACTTATGCTTTGTAAAAAGCGATTTATGTAAGAATTTTCGCCTGAAGACAGTAAATTGCCATCGAAAATGATTAATTTCGATGTGAGACTTCCAGCTCGATGGACGTTTATTTTTGTTTACTTATATAACGTGGAATAACCGCTCTCGCTGTGTTGGATAATGTTTACGTTAGATCTGTCATCGTTGCGCGGCACGCCGATCTCCGTATAGACGGTCCTGCGAAGGAATGGAATTTAATGCCAGGCGATTGATGTCGTTCAGCGGCGGCGTCGTTGCCTTAAGCGGGACTCGAACGCGCAACCGGTCCGGCTGGTGTTCCGCAACGCGAACCACAACAATGCCTCACCCCCACTCTTTCATCTCCTCCCCTCCTATTCCTTTTCTCCATCCAGCGCCCGATGGCGTTAACCCCTTCCACATATACCACCAGTTCTTTCTAACTGTCTCGTCTGCAGGGCTCTCCCTCCTTCCACTCCCCATTCCGACGGCTTGTTCCTCTTCACATTTCGAATGATGGGTCCTCGTATGACCCAATACTTATAACGACCTAGGGGGTATTTGTTTTCATTGGACTTGAAACTTTTGTCAAAATATGGTTTAATGCAGTGAAAAAATATTTTTATCATCATTAATAATCCCGCATGGATTTACTACTGCAGAAAAGTCCTTTTGTTTTTTCAATTGAAAATGTTTAATGGGAAACTGTTCATTACAGTTCCCCATTGCATTGATGTTTTTTGAGAATCAGACTCATCTCGCTTCTGAATTCTCAAAACTACACTGCCCTGAATGCCGTCAACTTATCTCTGCACATTGAAAACCGGTATATGTCTTGCTGCGTCCAAATTATCCACCGCGCGTTGACCACCGATAACGAAGTATCTTAACCTTTATGGGACGAGGACATATTCTGAATATTTTTGGGGGTCGTGCGATATTGAAAATTACGAAGATAAAACTGGTACCCCTTATTAAGACGGGGTAATTTGTAAATGTTCATAGTAGTGTCTCCTGACTCGGGGTTTCGTTGACGGGTATTGCTAAGACGAAAGGGACCTTTCTGATGTCCGTGATCCGTTATATGCCGTCCTCCCTCGGAAAAATTCTTGGAAGTTCGTGATAAGAAAAGTAAAAAAAAATAGGTTTTCCTTGTGTTAAATAGTAAATGTGAATGGGGTTTTAAGTGTTACTAAACATCGAAAAATCTGGGCAAATAAATCGAAAGACAAAATACGTCGACGATAAAGTTTGATGAATTTGTTTAAACAAGATCCATGTCTGCAATTACTCAATAGCAGGGTGAGCTAACCAATTACGCTCGCGAGGTTTTCTTACCTGCTCTGGACTGTTATGACGAAAGAACGGCTGGATGCGGGTGTAATTGGCTATCGTGCTCGAGCAGCGATCTGGAGATCCGTGGATCCAATACTGACCTAGCAAGACGAGTTATTTCATCTGTTAGCTCAACTTGTGGAGTGTGCACCTGCGCGTGACTGTACATTGTCCGGCCGCTGCATTCACCGCAGATGAGAACGAAGTATGCGTATATAGCACACATTCCTTAAAAATGCTCAAAGAAATGAAAGATGCAATGAAAATGATTGGATTCGCCCCTGCGCTATTAGGAATGGAAGAGTGGCAATGGAAGTACGATCCAATCTAACTGATATCATTCCATTTTTACAATTGATCTCGCACATGAGGATAGTTCTTCGGATCGACATCCACAATGCAGAACCACCATCCTTCATCCTGTATTTTCAGATGTGGAAGATGAGTAAGGAATTCTGATGATGTTTCGTTTTGTCTGTTCGGGATTCCATCAAACATATGGAATTTTTAAACAGCCCTACTCTAATAATTCAAATAAATGTGCATTCTATTCAATTGGGATAAATGTGTACGTAAATCTCGGATCGAGAATAACCATATTTGGTAAAATTGAATGGATATTGTAGTTTTGGAAACTTACCTTCTGCTTGTTAGTGGTGCGTAAATATAATAATCAAATGTGCGGAATGTGTTAAATAAGAAAGGTTTTATTTTTATGTCGTTCCTCCATCACATCTCTGGGTAAAAACGCTTAAGTTTCTGAGAAATAATGGACATAAACTCCAAGTTAGTGTGTCACCCGCTAGAGGCCGCAGCGACCGCATTTATTGGGAGGTTGCCCTCTGGTTATGTTACTTGTAAGAAGTTTCTAGTCATGCAATTCATGCCCATCTTTTTTCGATACATGGGTCGGATAAGTTCATTCGCAAATGACTCCAAGGCGTGGTTACGAACAAGCAAGAGTACGTGGCTACGTGTGATAAGACTTTAAGTGAGACCTAAAGAATTCCGAGGAAGATTTCCGATTAACCTCTTTTATCAATCCTCTGTTCCGTCCCCGCCTCATCTCCTCAACGGCCGGGGAGGGTGTCGTTTCGTAGTGGCACGAGGTCCCCATGGTCCACCAGGTCAAATCCCGTAGGGGACCAATTTCTAGCTAATCTTAGTTAGTTATTCTAGTAAGCCTTGTGGGACTCCTTTATAAGTTAATACGAGCAATATTGGATTGAAAAAAGGAGGCAGGAAGATTCAACCCCCGGGGGACTCAAAACTTATGTTCGGGTTTTTGCGGGTAACTAGACACGATCGGGTAGAGATGCACGTCGCAGATAGTAACACTCTCATAGCGGCCATTCCTCGGTGTGAAGAATGAGGAGGATGTGGTTTGTGCCGGCTATGTAAATCGACCAATGTTGAGTGGATAGTTTGGCACCTCAGTAAATAGATTGTGTTTATTCGATCCATTAGCTCCGAGTAATGCACATCTCTTATAGGAATGCCAAGTAATCAGAAACCATGTAAACACTTAATCTGCAATCCCTATCCAACAAAGCCTTCAATCTTGCTAGATTTTCGTCACTTTTTAAGGTCGAAGAGCGTCCTGAACGTTCGACGTCTTCAACATCTTTTCTATCCTTCCGTAACGACTTGTGCCACTGAAAAAACCGATCTACCCATTGCGTTATCACAATAAGTTGCATTGAGCATGTCATGTGTCTCTCTCCCGGTTTTGCCAAGTTTCACCCAAAATTTGATGGCTTAGCGCTGTGTTCCAATGACCGGTTCATGACGGAGCGTTGTAGAATTTTTGAAAAGGAACGATTTACCACTCCGCAAAGGCTGGGAGACTCCAGCGTTATGTGAGACTCCCCTCCCTCGAACGCAGCCAGAGAAACCGCCGTCCAGCTATCCGGGAAAAAATAAAGTCTTACACCTTTTGGGATAGACGTTGTAAAGCTACATTTGAGTTTAAACGAATTGTGACGCTTATAATGTTTTGGTTATCTTTTGGAAATCTTGATTCTTATGAGCTCCTCGACTCTGGTCTTATCCTCCTTAGCTGTTGTTAATGTTTTTGTAAGCCCCTCTGAAATCTTTTTCTTTTACGTGTTTTTGTTCACAAATACAGATAACAGAAAGAGATAAGTTATAAATTCCTGCTGTATATCCTATCTGGTTCGTGCCCATATACCTGTGCTACTATCCGTTCAAGTGATGTTAGATGTGGTTTCAAATGGTGAAGAGATACCCGGAATCTTGCAGTCTGTATATGTAATTTCTCAACCTTCACTTGTTGTATGCGTGTAGGCATTTTATTAATTTCAACTTAGCTCTTGTTTGATACTCATTCGTGAATCTTGTTACTCGACGCGCTCTGAGATAGTAACCTTAAATACTTTCAATGTCATTATTCCATTAATATACTCGTAATTTGGCGTATTTCTTTTCTCGGTCCCTGATCTTACGAAGGAGTGTAGTTTGCCTTTTATTCATCAGAAATTATGCGAATCAAAACAATCTTGAACCGTTTAACGTCAAGGGGAATGCTTTTTACACTCTGTAAATGTTATCCTGAAATGCACATTAGTGGATGACTTCGTTAAAAGTTACTATTGCGGCATCTCCCGAAGTTTCTTTGGATTTTGGTGGCCTGTTTCTGCTCACTTTATTCCGCATTAAGAGGGTGGAAAAACGGTGAAGCCAGTCGTAAGCCATTCTCATTACGATGAATCATGATAGTAGTGTTTTCCGCAACTTTATTCTGAGAAAAAGTCAGAAAATACACTAACCCAAGAACGGAAATAGGGCTGGGGCTACTTCGGTTTGACTTTACATCCGCAGATTGTCTCTATTTGCCTTGAGCGATAAGTACTTATCATTGAGGAAAAAGGGGGAGCAGTGTCGTGGAAACTCATAAACCCATGCATTTCGTTATATTTCTTTTCCGCTTTTTCATGGAATAATATACTTTGCTACCCTAATTAGATAAATTGTTGCTTGTATGTTTTTTTCTATGTGCTTGGGTCGACTCCCAGGTAAACTGTGAGTAATGTTTCCTAATCTGGGAAAAGCTAATAATCCTAAATTTTCTTTTCGACTCAACCGGGTAAATTTTCTCAAAAGTTATACTATATTGTGCTCATGGATGAGATGGTAAAGGTGGCAGCAGAATAGAATAAGAGTTTAATTCTGTGGTGGATTCGTAAAATCAATTTGGTTTGCTGATGGCCAAGCTTTTTTTTTCAGTCAGCCAAGGGGTTACAGGCAATGTTGAGTGCATTGGAAAATCAGGACGAAAGGAATGGGATGAGGATGAACGTAAGCAAAACTAAGTTTATTCGGTTTATGAGTAGACGAAAGGCTAAGTTAAACGTTAAAATGGGAGGGCCAAAACTATGTGGAGAAAGTGAAACAGTTTTACTTCTCCCGTAAGTGTTATGGACCAAAATGTTCAAAGTGTTAGGGGCATAAGGAGAATAATTGCGTTAGGCAAAGGAGCTTTCACAAGGAGGAGGTAATTGATGACAAACGTTGAGTAAGGGTGCGAAGACAATGCTCGTCAAAATTTTCATATGGAGCGTGGTTTTGTACGGCGCGGCAACATGGTCATTGAAAAAGGATGTTAGGTTTGGATTGGAGGCTTTTGAAATGTTATTGTGGAAAAGGTGAAGCGGATATAAAGGAAGGAAAACAAACAAGGTAGTGCCAGGCAGAGTGATGGAGAAGATAGGATTATTGCGAGAAGTCAAAAGGAGGCAGTAAAGATGAACACAGAGCATTTTGATTAGAAATGAGATATTGAAGGCAGTGATAGAAGGGAGAATGTTGGGCGAACGAGAAACGGGTAGGAATAGGATGGGTATGTTGGACGGAATGAAGGGAAGAAGTATTCGGCATTGAAGAAGGCCTTATTGTAGTGTTGAATGTTGAACGTCAGGTTATTTGTTAAGAGGGGCAAGGGAATTGTCGCTCTACCGTTGGTGCATCTACACAATACCCCGCAAGCCGTCGCAAGGACGTGTGCCAGGGGTAGGTAGGTCACCAGCCAGCTTTGGTAGTTGTGTCCATTCAATACCTATTTAAATACGTTGATCACCACTAATAATAGCAATTTTTCTGGTCCAATTAAATTTCATGAAACACATATCTCGGGAGTGCTCCAACACGAATAATTTCTTTGTAGTAGGAAGATGGTATAGGGTTTGATTGGTAGAGGTGTTGTAGTTCAATTTAGCCTTTTGCATAACGTGGTACTGCATCTACCCCTAGACATCATCCCGATTCTTACATCAAGGCACTGCTTAGACGAGACTTCTGCCATTTACTCTCGTGGCAGGGTTCTCTTAATAGTGCTATGTGCAATTAGCCCGCGGTAGCCCATGAAGAATTCGCAACTGGGCTTTCATTTGGGTTCGTTCCAAAATATTTTGCCTCGCTCGGGCTGGAATGCGTCAGCCATCAACGGCCAAAATTCTTCTGTATATTGCAATTAGTTTGGCCTGCCAGTTTTACCCGCGTGGGAATCATCAGTATATACCTGTACCCGACTACTATTTGCGCTGGGAAGTAAGGAAATGTGATAATGTGAATTAAGCGGGTAATGTTGTGCTTAACCGTGACTAGGGTAATTGAATGATATTTCTACATATTTGATGATTGAACAGTTTCCATGATATATTATCATAAAGTGCTGTTTTACATTTAACCGCCGGGTGTTTTTTTTCTAATGGCTGTATATACATATTGCAATCGCTTCATTTTGATATGAGGCTCTTTTGTGAATTTCCTGGAAAAGTTCCAAAAATCAGATTAATATCTGGTTATTTTCTCCGATTAGTAGCCGTTGGTACGTGTTCTGCGTGAACTATCGGTCGGTGTTGTTTCCGGCGAATTCCAATTCCTCTGGGCCTCAAAAATAACGAAGAAGTCATCTTTCCCAGCGGCGTGCTCGATATGGCATACGTCATTCTTTGCAAGTTCTATTTTTGACTGCGTGACCAGTGCAATCCGATATTCACACTAACCGCGTACAATTTCTACGCCCTTTATCCTAATACATCCACTCTTTCCGTCCTGTAGTATTATCTTTTACGGTAGATTTTTTTCTTCGGGTTGTTTGACGGAAATTATCTTTTATATTTTATTACCTGATAAGCTCTTTTCCGCCAGTCAAATGAAATGAAAGTTAAACAAATTATGTATATTACTTACTCCACTTGACAATTTACGGGTGGCCACTTAACGGATTTTATTGTAGTGTATAGGAAGTAAGGGAAATGTAATTGTTAATATCAGTTTTTTTGTAATGACACTCATAATTATCAGAATGGCTAATAAATGATTGAGAATTTTAGAAAAAAGGTTTTGAACTTTTACCGGAGTAGATTGTTCATTCTAATGCTTATTCCCATTTACCTTTCTGTTTTCAAATGTTTGTATCCTTGGCAGGTTTTTCCGCTCAACCTTTGTCCAATGCTATATGTCTTCCTTTTTGGTTTTGAAATGTTCATAACTTTAATTTAGGTTACTTCGTGAATGCGTCCACTACTAATATGTGATTACGATAAATGCTTCTACCGGGAGCGGGAGTTAGGGTCAGTAATCCTGGCATATGTGTGTGTGTCAATATATGCAACGCAGGAAGAAATGTGCTGTGAATTTGAAATTTGAGTGCAATACTAGAAAATATTGAGCGCTCTCTATCCGAGACATTGTTTTAGGTGCATATCTTTTGAAGGTAATCCTGGGAAACTTGTTTTCCTTAAAGCACCATGAAATTGCCTTTTTACGTAATCGGTGCTAGTGCGAGTGAAAGTGACGTTTATGTTGGAGTTAGTGTGGGAATATTTTAAATATCCCCATTTTGCAGCAAAAATAATGCACTTGTATTATTGCAATCATAATCTCTCTACTAATTCTGCTCGTCATATGGTCAATTTTAACCTAAAGGGCTTTTTCGTAATTTTCGCGGTGCTGTATTTGCGTAGAAACCGCTATGAAACCAGTACGGTTATTGCTAAACATATCCTCCTTGCTAAGGTAATTTTAATCATCTGACGATTGCACTTACGAGTAAAAAAATTCGATTTCCCCATTCAAAGCCAACTCATTTTTGTTTTATTTTTTAATCCATTTGACTTTATTGTGATCATCCAGAAATTTCTTTTGCGCCGTACAGACGGGGATATTTCCGATCCACTTAAAAAGAGGAATTTTTATATTCCTGTAACATGCCTCTTCTCTTAATTATTTTTTTGTGCATTCAACAGTCTAAACTACTCCTCCCCTCAATCTATGTTTAGGGGTGACTCCGTTAAAAGTTACTGTTGCGGCATTGCCCGCAGTTTCTTGGAATTTTAACAACTCCCCTCTTGCGTATAGAAAGTAACTCTTGACCACTTCTAGTTCTCAAGTAGTGTTTCAATTGACCAAGGATAGGTCTTCCTTCCTTGTTAGATGAACGATTTCCTGTGATAGCTTGTAAGGCAGGTGGTAATTTATGTGGATCCGTGTATCCTCTCATTTATTAGCTTTTGGAGCACTTTAAAGTGGTGAAATGTTAATTTTTGCATGCTAATAATAAAATAATCGCAATCAAACTGTATACTTGATAGACCTTAATGGTATTTCACCGCATTGGTGTTCGTGTTAATAACTGGGTAATGGTGCTTCCGCTACAAAGGTCAAATTTAAACGTTATCTTATAAATATATGTATATACGACACAGCAGTCATCAATGTGGCATCCGAACCGGGTCCCCCCGGGTATGCTGGAGAGCTCGCGTTCCGAACCAGGCATCCTATGCCCTCTGTCGTCGCTTCCCCGAGTAGTGAAATTCTTACTCTTTGTTCATATTTGCGACAGATGCCTGCCGAATGTCCTACGGGATGAAACGCTAAACGTTTCGACCCTACAGCTGGAAATAGTTTCTTTTAACTATTTCAATGCATATCTTAGCCTTGGTTTGGATGTTTGTTTTTAATATTTTGCGCCCTCCCAATTTTCATAATTGCTACCGATAGTAACCAGGTACGGGTTTACGACTATTTAAGTAATGACTCTCTTAATTTCCCTTTGTGACAACGTCACATTCCACTATATTCTTTTTACCAATGATAACCGAGTTGGCATTAGTCTTATGGTTGTATTCCTTTGTGCTTATCTGTAGCTGTGAAACGCGCTTAAAAACTTTTTTTTTCACCGGGGTCGAAGCGAAAATTTTCGCTGCTTGGTGCAGCGGAGTGTAATCACTCGTGAAGGTCATAGCACTGTTTACTTGCCCAAATTTTCACTTCGGGCCAACGGAAAATTTGGATCCGCTCCAAGTGTCCCATCGAGGACTTTACATTTGGTCCCGCATCGATTTTCCACGGCAAATGACGTCCGGAATAAGCAGGACACTCCATCCGTTGTCCGTTGAAAATTAATTGCGATATCGTTGCTTTTCCCCGAGTTATTCAACGCCAGTGTACGTCATCTGCATTCGATGCCGGGTAGAGTGCCTTTTTCTGTTTCTTTGGCCTTTTCGCTCTCCTGATATTTGAATTTCCCCGAGTTAGTCGCGAGGAAGATTAATAGTAGTAAAAATTCATTCCAAGGGGTCAAGAGTTGAAATTTATGTTCAAACTGTAGGGGATACGGGGAAATATAATGCCACATTATAAATTTTGTATGCATTTACGAGACTTTCAACCGATTTAATGTTAGACGCAGTTTTTCGCTCGATTTGATCACTGCACAGGGGCAAAGTTCTTATAAATAACCAGTGCTACTGCTCATATTGGCGCCTGCACGTCCTTCCACATAATAATGAAAAGTCGCAAGTATGGAATGAGGTTGTTCCTGTGAAAAAGCTATTGTGATGGCGATTCATCACAATAAAGGCAATTGTGCTTTAATTTAGGAACTAGTTTAGCAGGGCATTATTGTAAGTCCTCACTCATTCATTTCCTTCTAAGTGCCCTTCGTGAGACTTTTAGACGTAAGGTAATTGTCATTTTAAGACTTCTCTGGTAGTTTATTTGAAATTCCGTATGTAGCAACATTAAAGAAGTTTGAAAAGTGAGCAATATCATTCGGGTGTTTGTTAGTAGAATAAGTGTCACCAGTTCAATTTTGCTTACTCATATGCACTTCTACTCTTGAATAATGCCACTCTTTCAATTACAAACCTGCCGTTGTTGGTACTGTCAATCTTATGAGAATTAAATATAAAAGGCATGAAATGGGGTATGCCATTACGAGTCGCATGTCTTATCCTGAATCAGCTTGTGATTCAGTTCCGCAAAAACCTCTTTTTAGACCCTCGGCAGGATTTAATTAAACGCAAGAAGTTAATGGCAGCTCGCATTAACTTTTAGTAGAATGGCACTGCGTATTTAATGGCTTTAGCAACAGTACCAACCAAGGAATCGATCAACAGTAATCATAGATAATTTCTAAAAGTGAGGGTAGATTTCACGGCATAACTATACTGGCCGTATAGTCCTAAACTTGGTCCGAAAATATCTCGTTTTACTGTTGATGCCAGTCCTGTGGTTTCAGCGTAGTTCTTTTACCCCTAAAAAGCAATTTGGGTATTTATGCGGTTTGAAAAGACACCGGGAATGGAACCCGGGTCAATGGAGTACTATGACCAATGCCATCGTGCACACACAGAATTATTAACCGATTGTCTAAATATGTACTCCTTAGAAGTGAAGAAGAGGATATAAAAAAGGTAGTCTCTATTTTTCGATGTACGTGTATTTTCTCCCGATTAACGAAACTCATTCCCAAGTGTGGTCCAGATGAATGCAGAATAATCCAAAAGGAGGACATTTTTGTCTTTTTTCCATCCTTTGAAGCCCGTCCGTCTTCTGCTCAGCCCTGTTGAAATCTTTCGCGCATATTGAGTCGGTGGCTTCACTCGAGTATCTCGTGGGGACAGGTGTGGCGGCTTTTTTTTACTCTCGCGGGAAGCTGTGCGGAGGCGTCATGGGATCTATTTTACTTCTGCCAAAGGAGTTTCTCGGAATTCACATCACGATCGAGGAGGTGGCGGCTAAGTATTTTGTGGTCGCTGAGGAAAAGAAAATCGGACGTTCCAGTCGCGTAAACCGATTCCACTGCTTTAAAATATCTCCTGAGATTAGTTTTCCCTCAGCTTCGTCCGACCAGAGTCACACAGGTAGCCAATTTATCTACCACAGCATTCAACTTCAAGGAAGACTTGGGTGTGGGTGGTGAGCCTTATAGCATGTGAAAGTCATGCTTCAGCAAGCCTCTTCCTTTCTGCGTCCTTCCTGCGGGTTCTCAGGAAAACATTGCACCTAAAAAATCACCCATGTTAGTTGAAACTGGAGGTGTCCATAGTGACCACCAAAAGTTAAACCCTGCCCCTCTTTTGCGAGTAGCCAAACGCTCAAGCCAATAAGCTATTAGCATATTTATCTCTTTACAAACGTCTCTCTCTGGTACATGAGTATGTGATGTATTGAAAACATAAGCAGTCGATCTCAAGTTTAAATTCTTGGATGACTGGCAAGTGCTTGCTTTTCTCAGTATCCCGAAATCTGGACTGGGATAACATATTTTGCCCTGAGGTTTTCATAAATATTCACATAAATCGTTAACAATATATTAGTGAAATATAACACCCGGGATTAGTTGGAGAGTTCCGCTTTCTGGGGAGAATTAGAGAATTCATGTGGATCTGAGGATAATTTTAGATGGCGTCCTAAAAATTATTTGTCGCTACTTGGATCATGTAGCGGCGCCTTTGCGGGCTGAATTGTTGTTCTCTTCGGGACGTAGTTGCCCTTCCTCTGCCCGGATTTATACTAAAGCAGCGAAGCAGGGTGAAGTTTCCTGCGTTTCCTTCTCTGGTTTCTCGGATAATCCCACTGCGGAGAAAATCATCCAGGCTGAGCTGGCTTATCGTCTGCGCTGCCGGCCCTAAACGAACTATTTCTGCTCTTGAGAGAAAACCTACAAATGTGCGCCTACCCAAGTAAACCTTCTGTAGTGTGTGAATTTAACAGTACTGTAATTCTTATTAGCAGATATATAAAGTTAGACAGTTAGGTTTTATTTCTATTGGTATAGCATTCCATGACATTCCATATCATTGCAATATAATGAATAAATCGTGTTCATATTACGCTTTTCCATGGAGAAAACTCATCGACGACCATATGTATTGTATTGTATGTACAGTTTTATTCTAATCTTACAGCGGGAATATAGTATGTTAAAAATATTAGTATTTGGACTGATTGTGTTGTTCCCTTATTTCTGTACTAAAAAGTTTAGTCGAGTATTGTATGGAGAACTGAAAAATCCATTACCCATGTTTTGTGTATCTCTGTAATCGACTGTAATCCCCTGAGCTATACTTGACGAATTTACGATAGCATTACCTTAACGTCGTGTTCCCCTTTTCCATGGTTTTCGAAAGTGCTTCAGAATTTATATTGATTTAGCTGATGGAAGGGACACGCAGGCTAGTCTATGGGAATGAATGGGTTGTTTCATACCCACAACGAAGGATTTCAGGGCCCTCGCGATTTGCGAACTCTTAAATCACTCCTGAGGAAAGCATCTTCAAAGTTCATGGTATCGTGACATCAGATTATATGTAGAGAATTCAAGTACTCCACATTAATTAATCTGTGAAAGGAGAACATTTAGAGCGGTAATGTTCATTAATGCGTCTTTTTAAAAACCGCAAATGTACCCCTCGAAGACGTATCGCGCGCTTGGAGAGCACATTTAGCAAAGATTGCTCCGTTTTTATTCTTATCTCTCGAAGTTTAAAATTTGCTCGTAAACTGTGCAATCTTATTCTGCAGAATTCTCGTGATAAGTATCACGCCATGAAAATTACATTATGAATGTTTCATGGGACAGTAATGGTAATTTGGAGAGGTTATTCCGTATACAAACGTTTTCAAACGTGTGCATGCCCATATTCAACATCGTGATGAGTAAAGGCAGCCGTCGACGAATGTCCTCTTATCTGTCAATAAGTAAAACCCCATTACCTTCCGTGGTCTTGTTTGCCCCGTCTTGGGAACTCTTCTTTGTGCTCTCAATTTGTGCGGAGAAATGAGATATGCTATCTCACCCATGCATTTAGGAGAGTGCCCGTATGTTTACCATCCACTTCGACGCGTGAATTAATCCGTGATGTCCGTCTACTTTTCCTGTCATTGGCTTCAGTATGCCATTAAAAAGACATCTTCGCCATTTTTGTCTGCTATTGTTTGCAATGCCGAAGTATTATTTTTCCTTTCTTTCTGTCTAGTTTAATAAGGATATCCGGTCCATTATGGCCTTGATCTAAAGGTGAAAACTGTCTTTCATTAACGTCCATTAATCGCGCTGTTGTTTTTAGAACTTTTTCTAAAAACTTTTCAGAAAATTTTTGGGACTTCTAGTTTGAGAATTCAAGTGCAATCAAGCATGTTTTAGTAACATCCTGACAAATGCCAAACGAATATTAATTATAAGGCGTATGGTATTAACATACTGACCAACGCCAAACGAATATTTATTTTAAGGCGTGTTAGGAAAGTAGGCAGTTCCTACCCGTGTTTTCATTTGCGGAAATCAAATTGAATTTAAAATTGTTGTTTGAAGGTTTGAGGAAAGGCAGGTATTTAAGTATTTTTTCTACAGATATCTCGTTATCTCCCTAAGGTAGTGCGCATTGTTTTAACCAAGTGTTTGTTCTTGGTAGAATACCCAGCGTATTCCGAAAAAGTGTATGAATATGTGTGTGTGTGTGGGTATGTATATATATGTGTGTGTGTGTGTCTATATATATATATATATATATATATATATATATATATATATATATAACGATTGTACGGAAAAACTCACACGAGCGGCACAATAATGGGCTGACACAATATAACACAAATAGAATAGAATAGCAACATTTAAAAGGACACTCACACGGTAAATTGTTCGAGCTTTCGGCCCTCTCAGAGGCCTTCTTCAAGAGAGACTCTTGGAGTCTCTCTTGAAGAAGGCCTCTGAGACGGCCGAAAGCTCGAACAATTTACCGTGTGAGTGTCCTTTTAAATGTTGCTATTCTATTCTATTTGTGTTATATTGTGTCAGCCCATTATTTTATATATATATAAATATATATATATATATATATATATATATATATATATATATATATATATATATATATATATATATATATATATATATATATACACACACACACACACACACACACACACACACACACACACACACACACAAACACACACTCACATATTCATACACTTATAAATATATACATATACACTTTTGTGTATTTTAGTTTGTTTTAGTCAAGGTTGAAGGAAGGAAAGCGCCCGGTCAAGTGTTCGATGGAAGTAAGTTCGATATGAGGCGATTGCATTTCTTTCATCCGTCTCCAGATCGTGTTATAATATGCTGCGCCCGTGTCGATACAGTATACCGATAGCCACATAAGCTTGTTTTCGTCTGGGAACTTCAGTTCTGTTGTGTTCTTTTTTTCTGTCGCTGCAGGGAGTAAATATGTTCAGCGTAGCGGACTGATCGCAAACAACCGGGTTATTTGGGTCGCTCCCTCTGTTCTCCTCCCGGAAATAAAGTGAAGTTCACGCTCCCTGGTGAAGTTCACTGTCGCCATCGATTGTTAGCCACGTAGAACTTTCTTCTTTGTCGCCTGTAGAGTTCCGAAAATCGCCTTCCGTTCCCCCACGCCCAGACGCGAAGTATTGTTTTCGTAATTTTAGTTCCTCTTCGAGGTTTTCGATAACTCTTCGTCCATTCGACGAATTGTACTTGAGGTACAGGTATTAGGTAGGAAATGGCAGGAAATTCGGTCAGCCCCGTTTTGCGTGAGATTGTCGCGGGTGTTCAGCAGCAGGTCATCTTCCCCCTCAGTTATGCCCGAGTCCACCTTGCAGTCTCTCGTGCCCGGAAGTGAGAAGGTTGCCCTTCGGAATAGGAAGGTGTCTATTTGGCCGAGACGTACTACTATCCGCCTGGCGTTATAACGCGTAACTGGGTGTAGTAATAAATAAACGCCACTTCAAGACTTTCGACGCTGTGTGCATTACCAGAAAACAAGGGCGCACACGGTTGGTATACTACTGATCTTCTGTTTTGCTATCAGCGGAATAGCATTTATTAATGAAACTTAGTGAAAACCCAGCATGTCCGATTATAATTAGCCCTCAACGGAATTCTGCTACATGCTGGTGGCTTTCATAGGAAGCAGAAGTTCCTTTTTGTGCCTTATACTTTTTATTCCGTTCTTACTGAAGACGACCGTTGGTTATCTTCTTCCTTAGTCTTCGAACTATTTAAGAGTTGTAATTTGAACGTATGGAACCATGCGTGATTTCCCCGGGTGGTGAATGATCGAATGCGTAACTTTCGTAGTGTTATCAGCGGAAAAGTGTGCTTTTTGGACGCATTGTTATCGATAGTCGAACGACCGCTGACGTCTTTCGCTGAGCGACATTGCTCCATTTTTTCCTCACGTTTTCCCTCACCCGAGTCACGATCGTTGTCGCGGCCATTTGACACTTTTCATGTACTTAGACACTTTCCTGTCGGTTCCGCGTGTTTCCACTCCTCTTGCTCATACGGCAGCCCACGCCTTCCCGTGCTCCCCTCACATCAGAGCATTGCGAACTTAACCCTCCTTCTTTTGCCATACTGTCGCTCTTCCACGAAGATCGGTGGCAATTCCCCATTCTCGAGCATCTCTCATCTCTGCTTCTCCAAAGATTCGTCTATAAGTATATTGTGCTTTCAAGGATGTATTAAATTTTTAAACATCCTTTAGCAGCGGCGGAAAAAATTCTAGACAGTTTTTGATTGCAGCCATATCGGAATTGACTAATCGTTGTTTTTCCTCTGCATTTTTCTGGAATGCGGTCGTTTTTGGGTAGAGTACCATCTCCAAGTTAAAATTTCGGTCACCAATGGGCGGGTCGTATATGTACGCCGAGGAGAGGATACGATGCCTGTGTAACCGAAGTCCAAACTGTTGAAATGTGGCCCGCCGTTGTTTACCTCGTCTCCTATCGACAATCCGTTGCGGAATTGCGGTACTTCAGTTATCGGCATGCTGAGGGCGATGCTGAGCGTTAAAATAACTTTGAAACAACAGTAATCAGGCAATACCTTTTCAATGCTTGTTGGCTATTTCGATTTTTTATCAGTTGCGTTGTGACTGTCCCCACGTAATTCATTTTTGTTCTATTATCAGGTCCTATTTCATTGAAAATGTGATGATTTGATTAACTTTTATTCCTTGCCATAGATTTTCTGATTCGTGTTCATTTCTCTTACCTCGTCATAATTTTAGTTATTTTCCTTCGCAAATTGCTACGTTTGATTTCTTTTATTTGAAGTGAAACAAGCAAATAGTCTACTCTTCGTCACACAGGCTTGCTTTTAATGCAGTTTTCTCTGAATAAGCACGTTGCGCTTGTCGCTGAGAGCTTCATAATCTAATTATAGTCCTCGTGTAAGCCTTGTCGACGTAATCCAATCGCTCTCGCGTCGTCATTTCTTTGTAAGGGCCAATAATTTTCTCATTTTCTACGCAAAAAATTGCATTTTTTCGTTATGCCTTTCGCAGACCCAAAATCCGATATCTTATAATATTTTTTGGAGAATCTGATGTTAATGTTGGTGAATTAGTCGTGTCGGCTGAGAGAAGCCCTAGAAAATAGGTTGTTTTGATGTTGGAAATCCTTTGGTCTTGTTCTGCGTTTTGAGTGTTTTTGTGCAGTGGTCAGTGTGTGAAACCGTGACACAGACATTCGCGGCGACAAGACGATAGTAGGATGTTCTTTTCTCCTTTGCTCAAGGTACAACTTGAATCATCACTTAACTAATTTTAACGAAAATGAAATAAATATGCGCCTTCAGTTGTACATTGAGACTGCTGATGATATCAATTTTTCCAAAGGTACTCTTTACTGTCGCACCATCATCAGGTGAGTTGATCAGTTTGTTACAAGTTTTACAACCCGTATTTAAATGTATGGCATTAAAATTTTACTTTCCTTGTGATTGCGCTTGAATTTGATTAGGTAATCTTCATTTTAATTTTTTTGATGGTTGATGTTATAACCTTCGTGGCGAATAATATGGTTGGTTGGTTATCGTTTTACACTATATGAAAATTGAGATTTCAACCCGTGTTTTATTCGCGTTAGCCACTTAGCACATCTATATTTGTATTTTCTTAGCGCATTTATGTATGATGCGTTTAATATTTCATGGATGCGAAGTCGACCTTATTTTTTTCGATTCACCCTCTCCTGCTTTCCATTGTGGCCGTACTTTCACAATCTTGTGCGAATCTCTAATACGGAAAATATTGTGTTGTCACTCTAAAGTGCTCTAAAAGCCAAACTTCATGTTTTTTATATATCACGCTTTACCTCGGATATTTGTCAGGGTTTTTGACCCCGTTCTATACCTTTCTGCATTCGTGCATTGACCCTTTGTGATTGAACGCGTAAAGTGGTATGATTAACGCAGGAAAATATAAATATGGCTTTTGCGAATGAAATTTGCTTTGGTATTTTGTAGACTCCATTCCATCAGTTGTCCAGGAGATTTCTATTTTAACGGTGAATACAAGATCCTGACGATTACGTTCTTTCTGAATCCTGAAACGTGAAAATATGAAGTGAATTAGTGATCACAGGGCAATAAATATTAAGTTTTCGCTAGATGGGGTCAGAAATGGGAAGCCTATTTTTAAAATTTATTTGTTTAAAAAAGGGGACTCTGATGGCCTAAATTGAGTGCTACCGAGGCAGTTTCCAAATTTTAAGAATTATAGTATTCGCCGAACTACCGAGGATACGTGGAATCACATCCTTGAGATCACTCGCTCAGCAGTCAACAAGTTCATTCTCAGTATATTTATAAAAGATAACACGGAACCTAGATGGTAGAACGCGGTGTTAGAAAAGCATTGCGACGTCAAAGGCTATGTCATGCCGAGATGAAAAATATTATGGATGATATCCATATCAGGAAAAGGACTGAGATCACTTATGGTTACAAGATATAAAGCGAGGATGCAAAGAAAGAATTTCGGAAAGTGTTAAGTGGATCCAAAAGGATAAGTTAAGCGGAAAATTTGAAATATAATCCGAAAGCATTTTAATCGTACATCAGAGGGGTTCAGGGAAATACGACTGCAGTTGATTCGCTTAAAAATGATAAAGGCGAAAGAGTAACCACTAGTATGGAAAAGGATTACTTATTAAATTCCTTCTTTCAAAGTATCTTCACTAAAGTCTCACCGAATGTCTCCGATAGCTAACCAAATCGTGCCCGCCAACCAATGCTCAAAATTGATATTTCATGTAATGGAATAGTCCGTTTCCTGAAAAATATTAAGTCCTCCAGGCCCGATCAAATACCCGCTCGTATACTACCTTGATCAAAAAGTTCCCGGAATAACCACCGTGTGGCGCTCCCATCGTTCCGATTTGAGTTCTGTTTTTTTTGTTAAATTGGTACATCTGTTGTTGATATTCCCTTTAAATCTTAGTGTCATAACTTGACATTTGCAAAAGTTACGGTCGGTTTTCGGTATGTCCATCAGTGCTTCCTGCGATTTTTCCATTACTTCCTCTCGGCTGCTAAAACGCGTTCCCCGTAATGGTTTTTTAACTCGATTGAACAGAAAGAAGTCACAGGGAGCCAAATCAGGTGAATTCGGTGGCTGTTGGATGGTATTTGTTGCATTTTTCGTCAAAAAATTACGAATAATGATAGCACTGTGCGACGGTGCGTTATCATGGTGCAAAATCCACGAGTTTTCTGCCCACATTTCTGGTCTCTTTCGGCGAATTCTTCACGCAAACGTCTCATAACGCCCAAATAATACTCTTTGTTTACTATCTGGCCTTCTGGCAAAAATTCATGATGCACTACACCGTTGTAATCCATGAAAACCGTCAGCATTGCCTTCTTTTTTGACTGAAAACGACGTGGTTTTTTTGGTCTCGGCTCATTTGGTGAACGCCATTCACTTGCCTGATGTCTGGATTGCGTGTCGTACTCATAAACCCACGTCTCGTCTCCAGTAATGATCCTTTTGATGAATGTGGGATCGGATTCAGCCTCGCAAATCATGTCTTTTGCGTCGTCAACACGGTCTCTTTTTTGCATGAAATTGAGGTCTTTTGGCATGCTACACGACGGAAACCCAAATCATTAACCACAATGTCTTGGGCGGATCCATAGGCAATGTTCAAGTCCTCCGCTATTTCTCTGATGGTTAATTTGCGGTTATTGACCAACATTTCTTTTACTTTATCAATTTTTTCACCGACTTTCGATGTCGATGGTCTGCCACTGCGTTCATCATCTTCGATTGACTCACGACCACTTCTGAACCGCTCGTGCCACTGGTAAACGACCGTTTTTTTTAGAGAATCGTTGCCGAAACACTTTTCCAACATTTCCAACGTCCGTGCGCCACTAAATCCGTTTTTTACGCAAAATTTAATACAAGTTCGTTGTTGCAAATTTAAATCCATTTCTGAAATTGTAAAAAATCGCCAACATACACAGAGAAAGATGTACTCTTGGCTATGTAACTTTTGCAAATGTCAAGTTATGACACTAAGATTTAAAGGGAATATGAACAACAGATGTACCAATTTAACAAAAAAAACAGAACTCAAATCGGAACGATGGGAGCGCCACACGGTGGTTATTCCGGGAACTTTTTGATCAAGGTAGTATTTAAGGTTATAGCGTCGGTAATTGCACCGTACATAGAAATCATATATAAGAAGTCGCTAGTAGATCACAAGGTTCCCAGAGATTGGAAAACGGCTAAAGTAACACCTTTATTTAACAACAGAGACGAGGAGGGACCGAGCAATTACAGACCTATTTCCGTCTCATCCATTTCGTGCAAGGTTATGAACATATAGGTGCTAGTTCGATCGTGAGGCACCTTGATAATCAGGAGTTATTAATGAAGAATCAGCACGGCTTCCAAAAGGTAGATCCTGCGAGACACAATTTGGGCTTTTTGTTCGTTGTATTCTCACTTCAGGGGAGAGCAACGTTCCAGTGGACGCGGTTTTTCTAGATTTTTAGAAAGCTTTCAGCTTATTACCCCGTAAAACTCTGCTCACAAAGTTAGAAGCATATGACATGCATAAAAATATACGGGGTTGGATTAAAGACTTTTTGAATGGTCGGGTACAAAGAGTGGTCAGAGTTGGCTCAAATGCAGTGAAGTTACTTCAGGTGTTCCCCAATGAAGTGTTATCGGACCTCTTTTATTCCTAAATTAGGTCGACGACATTGACTCAGTATTCACTAGTAAGAAACATTTAGTTGCCGAAGATTCAGTGGTTTACCGAGATACCCGTAATCCTGTAGACACGGCAGCGTTATGAGATGACCTACCTAATTGCTATACAATACTGGTGCGGCACTTTGCAATTAGAGTTAAATTTAAGAAAGTGCGTAGTGATGAATTTTTGAAAAAAAGCAAATTCCTCCCGAAAAAATGTGTGGACTCGTTTAAAACTTAGGCGTTACCTTCACCCACAACCTCTCCTGGATGAAACACTTCGGAGAATATGTGTACCAGCTAACCAAAAATTAGTATTTATTATAAACGCAGTGGTAAATGTGATGAAAAGGCCAAAGAGAAAGTTATATTTCGCTGTTGAGGTCTCATTAAGAATGTGCCCCCAGTATATGGGATCTCACGAAGTGGGATTGATTGCCGATTTGGATCGCGTGCAGCGTAAAGGAGTCATATTGTGAAACGTTCTTATGATAAACTTAGTAGCGCATCAAAAATATTAAGAGGAGATAGGCCGGGAATCAGTCACGTAGTGAAGGTTAAATTGCAGATTGAACCACTTGCACAAATTTGAAGGAAGGATTTTTCTTTAGCAATGATGTTGAAAATGTATAATTAGCCCCATCGTACTAGGGTAGGTGAGATCATGCCAATGTAAGTAGAGAGATTAAGTGTAGAACAAATAGCTTCCAGGTGTCCTTTTCCACTGACGATGAGGGATTTGATTAACATTGTCCGACCGCGGTAGGATTAAATTGGGTTCAAAATTAGTCTGCTCTGTATTCACCCCATGCCACACACCCTGTTACTCTTCCGCGAGATCTGCTCCCACTTCCCGCCCTATTCCCCATCCCGTCGCAATAGGGTGAGGTGAATGGTTTGGTGGAAGCAAGCAGTAATCGACGCAGGGTGAAGGGCGACCTATCACTCTCCCACTCTTCGTTCCTACCACGTTTCGTCTCGTGTAAACACACCCACGCGTTTTCTGATTTATAGACTTCAGAACGGGAAATGCCGCCATGTTCTTTCGTGAATGCGTGAAGGCATGGATCGCCATTTTTTCGACCAGCGTTTACGGATTGCGAAGTTGTAAGTTCAATTGAGTGGCGAGCGCTTCTTTATTTGTCGATATCTCTCTTGCCATAGGTTTGGAAATGTACGTTCTGCATCCCTTAGGAAACTTTCAAAAGTGAACCTAATTACCTTCACCTTACCTGAAATATTTCCGCGAAGGAATGGACAATGTTTCCCAGTCGGTCTCCTCCGGAGAAATGAGTTTATTTTGATGAAATGCAAATTTGAAAAGCATGTTAAATCTTTTTTTGTAGGATTAACTCTGTGAGGGTCTTTTTATTTATTTTTAAGTGTGGCGTTTTTCGTTTTTTATCGATGAATACTCGTATTGAATCATTAGTACTGCGACTCTCCGATGTACTTGTATTCTTGTGCTCGATTTTCATCGGTGTGTAGTGTTTAATTGTTATGCATAGGTCATAGTATTGAAAATGAAAAATTACAGTTTTCCTTTAAATCATTGAAGTAAATGAAAAGGAAATAATCGTTGCGTTGATTGTTCGAGAAAGTTGGGCAAACCAGATGGTGTAAGTCGAGGAATTTCCTGCTCTGGTAAATTTAAAAACTTGAGAGTAAATTAAATGTTGGAACCTTAAGAGTCAATTATAATTAAGAAATTATACCACTGAAATTCCGCACGCTACCTCGTCTTCAGTGAAATCCGTCACGGAATTTTAGAGCTAAATTGTGTTTTGAAATGTATTATACGGTTAATTGATTTTTTATCTAAGAAATTTACCTAGCGGTAATCAGTTTCACATCTAAATTGCTGCATAGATTTATACTTCATGCCATAAACGTTTTAAGGGACGTTAACTTAATACATTGATCGCCGAAATTAACCGAGGAAATGTATATATTGTTAAAAGTCAGCAGCCATACTTTCTTAGGCAATGTGCAATTCTACAGTTGTGTAGCATTGAATATTGTCTACTTTTCTACCGTTTTGTTGGCACTATCGTATGATTGCCAAACTCGATTTTACTATCTAAATGATTTAATCATTAGCAAAGTATATGCACTCGTACTTTACTTATAACAACAATTTTTCCATCGTTAGCATTGCGGTTTGGTATTGAGGAAAGGTCCGAAGCGTTTATAAACAGCTTTCCCGGGGCCTTTTGGCGTGAATAGTCCATCGAAGAATTTCAATTGAATGCAATACCTGGCATTTCTATGCACGCGACGTTTATATCGAGTTTTTTTTTTTAGTTTTACCACTATACAGCAGTAGGTAGAATTATAAAGATATTTTAAGCCTGCAGTCTGTTCTAATTTCCTTGATGTTATTTTCTTAGAGCAGATTAATCTGAGACTTATGGAGAGAATTTTTTTCGCTGATAGAATGGTCATCCTATCAGGTCATCCCCCTCGTAACACCCGAAGGAAATTCAATTTCCCAGAGTGCCTTTCCTGGCCCATACGGTAGCAGGCGTTCGGGTTGATGATATCCATATTGATGGTTAGTTCCAAAGGCGTGGTATTGGGCTATTCGTATAGAAAGAGCCGTTTGCGCAATCCAATGCTTTCATTCAACTCATTGCAAATATTTTCTCCGGAGTTATTATTTTCTCTTTGTCTCATAAATGACTCTGTTCTGGGTTTAATCAATGTACTACGTTTGATCTGAAATGATAATTTTTTACTTTGGAAACTGAAATTATTCCCAGTCTGTTAGTTATTTTCCGTATCGCTTTTAAATTATCGCTCTTTGAAACTCGCAACGATGCTGGAGACGCAATCGCGATTTGTGATTTAATGGACGTGATCATATCATGTAAAACTGATGAGCCAACACTTTAATGACTAGGTGAGCCGTCGGGCATCGTTGTAGAAATGGTTGTTTGGAACATTTGCAACAATAGTCATGCAATGCATGTAAATTACAACAAAACTTGCTTCTTAGTTATTGACACACCAATTTGCGTGCGTCTTCGGGTTGGTAGATTTTGGGATGCTTGTGAAAGATATTTAAGGGAAAACCAGGACCGGCATGAAGTTAAACTGTAGTGAAACCGTTTAACATTTTGTTTCATGCACTTTGCACTCAATCCGTAGGACCACCAATTAGGGATAAGTATACAAACGAATAGTCCTTCACCGCGCTAATCCCTTCCCATTAATGCCTTCGGAACTCTTTGAGTCGCGTCTTGTCAGGCATCGAGTGAAGTTACATGCAATTTATTTAGTTAAAATGGACGTTCTTGTGTACTGTTTATTTATCCCTTGTGTGCGCTATTTTTATGAATGCATGCCGTAAATCCGGAATAAATGACATCGTGTACGGTTGGATTGAGCGCTTCTATTTTTACGAACCTTAGCTAGCTCTGACACGTATACCTTACGGATGATTTTCATTTTCGTCATCGGCCCCCGACAGAAGTCGCAGTGAATAGTTCTGGAAATATTTTAAAGGTGCAGATCCTATTTTTAATTCATTATCTTCAGAATATTGCGAATGGCCTTTGACAGCATTGAATTAAATGCTGTTGGAAAAATTTGGTATATTCTTCACTGTTGAGAATAGATTGTGGCGCTGCAATCAATCCCCAATCTTGCTGTTGGAAATGGTGCCCTCCGTGGCTTTCGGGTGCGTGAAAACTCTCCGTCTGCGTATTCATTTTATTTTTCGGTCCAATTAATTTTTTGTATTTCACGAGAAATTTTGATCATATCCTCCGTACTCTCCATGCAATTAATACCCCGCGTTATTCATAGGAGGACACCGCAAGTTCCTTTCGGTTGTCGATAAGCTCGAAGGCCATCTAGTTGTTTATGACTTCGTATTCAATTGGCTTTATTGGTTTTCTCCTACCCTCTCCCGCAACCCGCCCCCAAGGTTCATTCCCGTCTATTCGATCGGCGGTCCCGAGTCCCGAAGACCTTTCTGGCGGCCACGCCCCTCATGCGACCGATATTCGTGAGAGATTCCACGGAATGTGTAATTCCTCCAGACGATCTGCTGAAAGCTTCGAGCTGTCGTGATGTTCCCTACCTGCTAGTTTGTTTGCATGGTTTCTTTGCCGAGATTAAAAGAATGCCTTGTGTTCGAATTTGTTGTCTTGCTCCCGAGTGTAAGAAAAGAAGGAAAGTGGGCTCTCCGACACCCACGTTCAAGTCTGTCTTTCCGGATTGTATTTCTCGTGCCCTAATCTTCTTTTCGGAAGTGTCGTGCCTTCCAAAACGTTAAACTTGCCAATTAGCGAGCATTGGTTTTTTGTAGATGCTGACGATTGCCACAAGAATATTAGAGTTACTCAGATGGGTAATTGTGATTAAGCTCGACATTAATCCTGATTCAGATAGCATTTCTAGCATTTTTCTTTCATGCATGAATAATTTTATTGCTTGTTTCTTTGCCACGTATTTCAATGCTGTTCACTTTTGTAATCAGGTAAAAACTAATCACGATTTAATGAACTTGGGCTAACATAGGCATCAAAGGATTTCTCTGTATTGTGTACCTATCTCTTTACGGTGTATCTATCTGTTGATGGAATAATTCGACCCGACATCGATGAGTATGAGTTTATTACATCTCATGCAATAAACTCATACTCATCATTTCTAAAGGATAAATTCGTATGCGATGGAGCAGAATCCGCCTTCTCTGTGGTCAGTCGCGATTGTGGTGCAACAACAGTTTAAAGTAAATGAAAAAGCTTGTACGTGAATATTTTTAGTAGAGTAAAACACATTCAATGAGGTATTTGCGCATTAAATAAGTGTTTAAAGTACTCGCTTTCTATCGATCTCACTTCCCGCATAACCCATTGCTCGTTGATTTGCACAAATCTGAAAGTCATTGGTAGGTCATCGTAGGGCCATTCAGTGAAAACGAAAGTTGAACGATTTCACAATGCGCCCGCAAAATCAGCCATAATGATTCAAAAGTTAATGGAGGGCCCTCGAGAGCATTGTAAAAGAGCATACAGGTGGATTATCCACTCCCATTTTGACGTTATGTATAAGGGGTGCGAACGCTGTTGGTCGGCTGTGAGGGCGTTTCAATTTGAATGTTCAAGTGGAGGGAGGGCAAAGCCTCGCCCGCCTGCGTATGGTCTCCTTATTGCACGATATCGCTCAACTCGCATTATTTAATCAAGTGCCATTTATTTAAACCATTTCTTATGCCCGCGTATAGTATTGAGTGTGCAGGTTTGACTGTGAGGAACCAGGCCCTTCCCAGACGCGACGCGCAACAAGCGAAGACGATAAATCAGTCAATCAATCGATAAGTGTACCCTCCCAGCCTCTTTCTTATCCCATCCACCCACATCGCGCCTTCTTCTGGACTCTCTTTTCGCTTGTGTACGATATTGCGATGCATCTAATTCTAAGTTTAATGTTTAAGTGATGTGAAATCGCTAAGTGGTGTTACCCTGGCGGCATTTTAGTTAAGATTTGCGTGAAATTTCATTTCCAATGCCCAACTTCTTTATTCAAAAACAAAATCTCAGGTGACGAGGCAACAGATCTTTTTCAACGAGGAAATGTTCCAGAATATTGTATCAATACTCTTCTTCGCTCGATTAAACAGAGGGGAAGTGTGAGAAAGCATTAAAAATAAACCATAAACACAGTAATCAACCCTTAGGTCGGTAACTCAGTACTAAACCTCGTGTTAAATCCACTCATCGGGGTAGGCGGGCCAGTTCCTTTCCCTGTGCAGGTTATGGTTTCCCATGAAGATCTGGTACCCGAAAAATCACATAGCTTGGGTGGAGCTGCAGGTGCCCGGAGAGGCTTGCGCCGGAATCGAGCCCGGGTTCACCGATTTGTAGTCCACTGTTTATTAGAATTACTGGATCCTAATTCAATGGGAGGACGTTATTTTCAATACATGATCATTTTTTGCGCCATGATATTTTAATTCGTGCATAACTCAATCTTATTCCGCCCTCCGTAGTTCGCCCATTTTGCCTCATTTTACTGTTCAACCCCTTCATTCCCAATCTCATTGACTTAAGTCCAATCGTCCGTTATGGAGAATGTGCCTTGACGTTTGCATGTGGATACTGAATCACTCTTTGGCTCGTGGCCTACCGTTTCCACGCTGCAGCCTTAAAGTACATGCAGACCTAGGAAGCAGTATCGTACTGCATATCGATGACGAGGACGACGATTGCAAGTACGTCGGGAAACGAGATAATTTCTGCTCTAGTATGGGATGAATATGCATTTGAATTTCAGACTTGATATACTTGGGTGGATGACCTGAAATGGTGCATAAGTTGTTTGTTGGCCGGGAAGTCCACTGATAAAAGTAAAGTCAGGTTGGTGAACTTAAGTACAAGTTTTAACTCCACCCCGTGTATGAAGTTATTAAATTGTTGGCTTAGAAGCTATGTAATATCAATTTCGCAATGTTTAATTCAACAGCCATGCTGTTCAACTTTCTCTGGTCGTGTAGTGTTTGCTTCTGTGCTTCGTACTTATTAATATGTCCTTAGAATAATTTGCGTAAGTTGTAGTCTTCCGAGTGGTCTCATAAATATGACTGTTCTTGGTGTATTTCGTCGAAATATCGTGTCAAGCCGCAGTTCCGAGGCTTAAGGTCACGGCTTGAGGTGAGTTGGGGTCATTTTCTTCGCCCTTGTAACATTGGTGTCGACCTGTGTAACCTGTCACGGGGAATAGAGATGAATAAGGAGAATCGAGAATATTGGGAAAGTAATCGATTTCGCTCGATTCTTTGGGCCCGCGGGAGTATCGTCTCCTTTTCGACGGGGATGAGTCGTTGGCCGAGTCGCGAACAGAGGCAGCATTCTGTCGGCTCTCCGCGGGCTCCCTCCTCTCCTTCCCCTCTCCGCGAGGGCCTCCCGTCCACCCCCCTTCGGAATCCTCCTCGGAGACCACCACCACCGCCGCCCCCCCTCTCCGTCCTTCCCTCGTCTCCACCCACCACCACGTCCCCTTCCCACCGTTCCCCAAACCCGTTCGGTTCCTACGCTTCTACTGCTCTTTCCTCCTCCTCCCCCCTCTTCTATTTATACACCGTGCGTGTCTCGGTCCATCTTCGCAGCCTCCTCCCACTCGAGCGCCCGCCGGCATCCACCCGGCTTTTTTTCATCCCGTCCGTCTCGATCTTATGGGAGGCTCTCGTGGAGGTAGTCAACCCCCTCTCATCCCTTCCCCTCCATTCGTTTGCCCCCTCTGTCGTCAGTGCATTTAACGCGCCGATTCTCGTAATGCGCTCCCTCCCTCCCTCTCCCGATCGCCAGGGCCTATTTTCATTCACTGCGTGCGTGTGTGCGTGGCCTACTTCTCTCTTTCACTTCGCTTCCTCCTTCCTTCCGTGCGTCGCGTTTCCTGCGAATCTCCCTTCACTCTATCTCTTTTCCCCTCCCGCCCCTCTTCCTGTTTTCGGTCGATTTCGGTTGGGCATAAGGCCTTTCCATTTCCCGTTGCTATCGGCGATTTGCTTGGAAGTTGGGACGGCCTGTGTAGCTGAGATATCTCTCTAAGGCAATACGTAGTCGACTCACCAATGATTCACTAAATCTAGTCAAAGAGAATTCTCGTTTGCTAATGCGGAATGCGTTGGTGTGGAGGGTTGGATTAGGTACACTCCATGAATAAAAAGGTATCTGTAAAGGTCTTGTTTGTCGTTGAGTCAGGCGTGTCTGGTCAATTTGAGGGAGAATAGACGATAAGCATACCAGACAACTTTGTCGGAATCGGAGAAATTAGTAAAAAAGCGGATCGAAGGATTTGACCCTTCTAATCTGAATTATGTGTCCGATGAAACTGTTTTATTCTTTTACCCGAACTTGCCGGTTGGTGAAAACGGAAGTGTTGGAATTAGTCGATCTAGCGATGAATATTCCGAGGCAGTTGAAAAACCTTTGTGTCAAATACAGAGTGCTGGGCAATTCTAATGCATTTTAAAGCTCGATGCCTACCGAAATTTGTAGGTAGCGAATCGGACGAAGATCTCTAACCAGGGTCTGTGATTTCGGTGAGATTCATTTCGCTGTTGGGTCTAAATTACTCTTCAAATGCCCTTCTCAAATGAAGAAGTGGTGTCTCCGCGATCTTAAGAATTTTGCCATGAGTCTTCAGAACGACTTTGTAAATGAAACTCGTTACGTGAGGTCTCTAATTTTATTTGGCATGCTAGGCGTGAAGTGGATTCAACTTGTCAAAATAAACGGCTTTGGGCGAACACCAGCTACATTGCATACATTGTTTTATTATGTTGAATATCATCCAATTTTAGTGAATGGTGTAATATTTTTATTCAGTGTACATAAACTCTGGTTAAGCTTTAATTACTAGCACAAAACCGTGCCAGATGTAAGAAGCGACAGGAAACCAGCTGCTTTTGGGGAAGATCGCTTATATTGGGTTAAACTTGGGCTATATATTATCCTTTTCTTTTCAGCTCTGATTTAGCGCTAGGATCAAATCTGAGGTCTTCTTGGATTTAAAGATTTAACTTTTCCAACACGGTTTTCGCCCTCTCTTACTGCGGAAATATTACATACCTGTTTGTTGGTTATAATGGATTCGATTTGATAAGGTACATGTCGACGAGGAAGTCGTAAATGAGCTAATGGGTGTCTGGCGTATTCCACTAAGGATATTTGGCACTGCAGCAAGAGCGGAAAGGGTTTAGGGGAATGGCCTGGCTCTACCCTACGCTCCTATTTCTTGCACATGAAGATTGCACTTGTGAAACGACTACACTTATGAAAAGTAGTCGCTGGTGGAGTCGTGAGGAAGATAAGCCCTCCATGAACGTCTTACTGTTGGAAGCTAAGTCAACAAAAATGGGACTCGAAATTTTGGGTCGTGTTTTTATGATAATGGTGCGTGATCTGTGGTATTTCGATCGCATGCCGTAATATGAAGATCGATAAAAAAGGATTCATTTTTTGTCACAGAAACCCTTTCCTCCATTCAACTCAGTTGTGTATTCGAATTTTCCTGTCATCAATTTTTTTCTATAGTCCTCGGTCGTCCTATCTCGCGTGGTCGTAGCTTCTTTCCCCGCACAGTGCCGTTTTTGCGCTGAGATTGATCGTTCGTTTTAGACTCCCCCGCGCCCTTGATGCCAAAGGGTATTCTTGGCTGACACTGGGCTACCGATGATTAACGAGCCAACCCACTCTTGGCGGATACATTGGCGTCTTGCTCGAAGAGCGGTCACAGCCGAGGCTTCTATGGGCCTACGGAGTTTTTAACATTAGCCGTGTTTCACTTCGTCGATTTGTGTGTGCCCTCATTCTCATCCCAGTATTTCGCTAACCTTATTTCGCCGCAATTCACATGCGCAACAGCCGCGTTATCCCGGTCGCTGATGGTTCATCGCGAGGAATATCCCTCTTATATGTACAGGTACGTAGGCCTATATCCGTGGTACACCTCTAGGCGGAATTGCGAATCAATTTCATCTCGCCATGAGCCTCTCCGTGTATGTCAGGTAGTATAGGTAAGACTTAAAAGTGCATATCATGTACAAAATGGAATTTTATCGCTATGACACTATCCAGTTGGAGAGAACCCCAATACTATTATGTGTCTGCTGACGCAGAAGACAAGGTTGCTAGTCCTACAGTGTTTTGAAGCCGGAAAATAAAAGAATATTTCTGTGAAGTGTGCAATAGTTTCGTAGTTTGTGCGCAAAGCGTGCAAAAGATGTCATACTTGTGGTGCAATATTAATTATCGGGTGACTCCTGTTATTTAAAATATCACCGTAAGCTATAACACGATTCCTTTACCCTGCCTTGGCATTGCGGGTTATCTTTTTCTCAACCGCTTCCCTCAACTGTGTTCTTATCGAATATTGGTATTCATATTTTAACCCCACGGAGAGACTCATTTTTGACCCCCTTCAGCGTCTGAAAGGGGCGTAATTTTTTCAATCTGGAATTCTTTTCCATGTATCTTGCACTGCGTTCAACTACAGCACCTAGCTTTCATACGGGTTTTCCATTTCCGAAGTAATTGAATTCGAAGAGGCGTTCCTCGGTTCTCTCATGAGTCGTGGTGGTCTTCAAATCAGATGTTTGTTGCCATTTTCCCTTTCGGGAGGTGTTTTTATTTCGGGGAACTTCGGGGTTTCGTGTCAGGTTTCGTTACTGCGGCTATCCCCGCATACCGTCGCACATGCCGGGGGGTGATGAGGGCGTGATATCAAGGATCTCGCTTCCACTCCCCCTCACATCCGAGCGTGTTCCCCCCCCTTTACCCCCCACCCGAGGTCTCAGCGTCCCTAATGTGTGTCGCAAGACGCCTGCTTCGTCTCCTCTTCCTCCCCTTCCTGCGATGTGACCTTCTCTTCCACGGTAAGCTCCTGTCATACGTAAGAAGAAACTGAGGAGCGATCGGTCGACTAGACTTGCTAAGTATTCCTTCCGTCTGTTCGTCGCAAGGTCGTCCGTCCCACCCTTCTGTTCGCGTTAGCATCACTTCCATCGGAATGGCGGAGATCAATGTGTGCTCTCATAACGAAAATGCATCCTCCCCGCTACTGTCATGTGGTTGCCTCTGGGCTTTCAGTCTCCTCGATTTCAATTGTTATCGAATTCCATAAAGTTCGCGTGGGAGTGGTCACCGTGACGTCCCTGGTAGTCGACTGAGCGTGACTGGGAATTCTTGTGCTGTGCTCTCATTAGACTCTCTGTTTTCTTTCATCCACGAGAAAATAGCTTTTCAAAACTTCCGCAAACCCCAACGCAAACGGCTTTATTTAAAGCATCAAAATGTAAGATGGTAATAGTATTTTATCGAGTGGGATTTATTATTTTATAATAGTATGGTAATAGTATAGTTTATCGATTTGAGATGTTGTTTAGACAATTTCTTCCTTGATTACAACCAACAAATCGACTATGGATCGTTAATATTGGCATAGACGTCGGAAGATTTCGGGAATACATCTTCAATAGAAGCGATGTTTATATTGACCTGAAAAAAATTACGAATTTATTGAAACGCAAGAAAATATAAATAATTATTTTGGCATTCGTGCAGACTACGCAGACAGAATTCGGCATATACGACGCCATAAGAAATGCCTGAAAGAAATGCCAAATGACAAATCTCAAGGTTTCTGAGTGTTGCCGTGGTTAAACGCATAAATGACAGTTTTAAAGAAAATTGTGTGAATCTCACAGTTGAAATTGGATTTTTATTTTCTATAACCACGCATTTCCGAATCGTGCAAGTTTCAGCGACCAGCATTTCGTACTACGGAACGTGAATAATAAATAGAAGTCGTCCATCGCGTATAAATTCAATCGATTATTCTCTGTCTTTCCTTCGTTTTCCTTGCCTTTCCTAGGATCATCCCCATTCCCATCTAAAGTCAACACCGCTCCTCTTTAAGCTTTCAATCGATTGCGTCTCACGCTTCCATGGAGCGCAGTGTTTAAACTGACTTATCTCACCCACTGCGTTGCCCAATCACCCCCACCACCTTCCCACTCGATGCTGAAAAATAAAATCCTTCGTCGAGTCCACTGAAGAAAGGGTTGGGCGTTAGTCCTCAAATTTCACCATATCGCCCACCAAATGGGTTTAAGCATAGAAACTAAACTTCATACTTAACATTAAGAATATCTTTTTTGAAGTGTCTCGTTACGTGTGAAAGCCCTTAAGTCTTTTTGCACGGTAATATCGGAACGTGGAGCTGTATGCGCGTGGAATTGAGATTGGGCCATATCTTTCGCGATTAGAATTTTACAAAATGCTAGCAGTATTAAATGAATTGGCAATCCCTCACATTAAGGGTGGACTTTGGATATTTTCGCGCAAGTTAAAAAAAGTTGTTGAAAAACAATTAGATTAATTTACTCGTCTGAATTTTAATTGTGGATTTTATCTAATGTAACGCCCTATGTATGCTTTTGAAAAATATTTCGTCCTCCGCCGTCATTTCGGAAATGGCCTTTTCCAAGGCGCCAATTCTATGTAATTTATTTGAGAGGGTGTTGCGATAAGGTAAGTTCGTAGGTTCTCGAGTAAGGTAAGTTCAAAGGCCGCATCCCCTGATATGAGTCGACATACTTATAGATAGTTAAGGACTATTAATTTTTTAATCGTGGTTTAATTAATTCTTTTTAGTGAATTATTGTTGGTATTGGATTAATCATAATGTTAATTGCTGATACATTAGCAATGTTTTTTTTGTCTTGTAAGAGTACTGAGGTCATGTCCCATCATAACTCTTTCTGAATTCAATGCCCAATCCAATTGTTTCACAGTGATCATGCACGAGACTAGAGTATTCCCGTATTAGAGGCCACAATGACATGGTGTACAATTTTTTCTTTCCTCGCAATAATAATGGATTAATATTTTTAAAATAAATAAATGTCGTTAGAAATGGTGGGGGCTGGAGCTCAAGGAGGATGATGACGAAATTGGCACATTATTTTCTTTGATGTATTTGGCTATAAAGAGTACCCCACCCCTGTGGTCGAGCCCTTTTAAATTGCGTCGACTCCCACCACCCCCTCTGCCTTTCCTTCCCTCTCTGCAGCCTTTCTCGCCTCCACGTGCTGGAATAATGCGCCGTAGTCACGCCCCTCCTCCCTCTGCGGCATCTCATTCCTCCCCCTCGCCGGGTGTGACTCACTCCTCCTTGGCGAAGGATGCGCGCCTTGATTAATTGTTCCTCGTCACAAAGGGCGAAAAATGGTCCCCAAACAATCGCAGAGCCCGAATATTCTCCCGATCAACTACCCCCCTTCCCCCTTTTTCTTTCTCCTATTTGCCGTCATTTTTGCTGGAAATTCCGCCTCCCAACAGTTAATAACTTACGGCGTGCCTTTTTCTTCTCTAGTACATTCAATGTTGTTCGGCGGAAATGACGATCTACCGCAAGTTTTTCTTGAGTTCAATACCTACTCCTCTATTTTCTCTGTCGTTATTAATAGCTTAATTAAAATCCTACAAATTACCAAATGAAATTGGGTTTAGTTCTTGATATTAAATTGTGTATTTCAATTTGGATTGACTTTGAAGGCCGGGGTTTAGGGGTTTTTGAATATCCATAGTATCCTACTCGCATACAATGAACCGATTTTGTCTCCTTGGGCTCATCGTTCGTAATATCAGAGCCACAGAATAACAGCTTGTACAAATTCTCTTTTAATATGTCCACTAATGTATTTTGAATTTATTTATTATATATTATGTCCATTTATTGTGAATACGTAAACATTAAAACAGATAATGAATATATATTCGATACCATAGATAATATGCCATAAATATTTTAAATGGATGGCTCGTTTCTTCGTTTTAATTATCTTCGTTTCTCAGGCCTGATCATATTGCATCGTATTTTTTAATGTCTACTAATGTTTCATTTTCATAATGGACTGTTATAAGCCTTACCTGCTTGACGCCCTTATTGCTGTAATTGTATTCTTTGCCGATCCGAATTTAGCCAATCGCATCCCTTCATGTTTACTCCGTTTTCGAATTACGGAGGTAATAGTGGACCACAGTTGTTACATTTTCATTTAAGGGGAAATACTTAGAGCATTTTTATTCGTGAAATATTTGCTTTCGAATATTTTCTGCAGCCGTTGTTAACACTATTTTTTTCTTTGCCAATACCTCCAGTTCTGCGGTGTATCTAGACCAGCTTCGTAGTTTGCATGGACTTTCATTCCTTGCCATACAAAACGGTGCGATGCCCTCTAATTGAAAATTAGACCTATTGTAGTAAGCCGCTGAGTTCATTAAAACATGAAGCTGAAACCATGGTAATTTCCGCTTTCTTGGAAGCGTTTTCTATTCAGCATAAATTGCTGTTTTTTTAATTTTTAAACATGCTGGCGGGAAGAAACGCTCGACGTTCTCATGCTCTTCATTACGAGTGCAGTCGTCCCACAGACGTTTTCTCTGGGAGATTTTGTGATGAGTTAAAGGGATTTTTAAGGTTTCGATTAGAGAATATCTTCGCCGAAAATATTGCCTTATGTTCTGAATTTAGAACCAACGGGCGTGAATTTGACTGGCCTTCCTATTGAATTTTGGCCCAGCAATACATGAAGGATGCCTGGATTATCCGTGGGCATTGTTTTCTTTCAGTTCCCCTTTGGATTCGGGAAAGTTTCCAGGATATCTTTCCCGCATTTCCCTAACGATAGTAGTGAGGGTTGCTGACATAATCTTATCATCCAAATCCTTCCCGAAGAGTCGTGTTTTATGGAAAATTTCCCTGTTTATACACAAAAAGGCGTGTTAATCCAGCCGCTAGAGTGCTAAGCTACTGATGTAGAAGGCTCATGTTTGATTCCGGGTGACGTCTCTGGCCACTCCACAGCTTCACCCAAGCTGTTGGATTTTCGGGTGCCAGATATTCCTGGTAAACCCACAGGGGGCGCAGGGAAATAAACTGCCCCCCCCCAATCCTTTTGCGTGACTTTCACACAACAGGATGGGTGAGCCGTAGTCTCACTTGTCAAGCCATTCTTCGGGGTGATATACAGGGTTCGTCCGGAAAATAAGTGTACTGACTCCTGGGCTGGGCGCGCCGCTCCAGGCGCGCCCAGCACCGCTCTGACGGGCTGCGATTGGAGGGGGGTATGTTGGCAAGCGACGCTGAAAAAGGCAGTCGGCTCTGAGCTGTGGTGTAGTGAGGAGCTCTGTTAACGCGAACCTCAGCGCTCGACCCACGTCACGGAACGCGATGCCGAAGTTTTTGGAGCAGCGTTATTCCATCAAATTTGCGGTAAAGCTTGGGAAATCGTCTACCGAAACTGTCGGTATGATTAACCAGGCTTACGGGGAGTCAGCCATGTCCAGAAACATGATCTTTCGGTGGCACAAGATGTTCGTGGAGGGCAGAGAAGAGGTCGACGACGAGTCTTCGAGAGGTTCCCGATGATGCCTTCGCGGGAGCGTTCCAGGAATGGGAACGCCGCTGGAACAAGTGTATCGACTCACAAGGGTCCTATTTTGAGGAATATTAGCTTAAGATATGTAAAAGTGTAATAATGTTTTTTTCCTGAGCTCAGTACACTTATTTTCCGGACGAACCCTTTATGCAGTTTTGGTTTGGACACTGAGACCGGGCGTATCCGTTTGAAGAGCGACGATCTAATATGCTCGGAGATCATCTCGTCTGCGTGATGATCTTAAGGGATGATCAAAATAGTTTTTTTTACGAGGGGTTATGCAAGCCGTAGATCCCGTACGCCCCAACTTCGCTCTTCGCCCGCGTTGGTAAACGTTCCTGGTTCCACGTCGTCTCTGCGGCGGGAGGAGGTCGTTGCAGCGCTATCGTTCCGTCCTTGGTTCGCCCTCCGTGCGTCCCTCTTCCCCCGGGCGTCCGCCTCCCGGTTCCGCCCACGGCGTCGGCGACGACGAATGTCCTCAAAGGGAGCCGGGAGTTGTGGAGAAGCCGAGAGAGCGCCCTCTCCACTCCCGCCGCGTCTTCTCTACTAGTCGGCCGCTCGCGTGCCCCTCGCTCGCCGCTGCTGGTGCCCTCGTGTGTGTGTGTGTGTGTCGTCACCCTTTTGTGTGAAAGCCGTTGACCGGAAGGAGGCCTTTAAACGCTTATCTCTTTGTTTATCTCCTTCGTATCTGAATTCCTCTCCCCATGCGACTCCTTTTGTGTGTCCAACGTGTACGCTTAGCTTTTGCTCTCCCTCAATTTACATTCATCGGCTGGTGGGCCTGACCAATCGGAGCCGACCCAGTGCGATCGGTTCGTTTGGCTGGAAGATAACAATCCGGAAGTCATTACGTCCATAGGTCGCCTATCCATGTTAATAGAATTGCAGAAGACTAATACGGCGATCGGAAATGCCACCCACATTTCATTGTTCTGGTTTAATTTCCTCTTTATTCTTATTTGCATAGGTCGTTGCCTTAAAATTAAAAAAACACGTCGAAAAGCTGCTCGTTTTGACAGGGATTCAGTAACCGATCATGTCAAATTATGTGCCTCTCGTCTATGGGATAAAAAGGTGTGATTGTGACTTGGTTTATACCTTCTATGTGGTTGAATTATTATTCCTTAGGAAAGTTGTCATAAACTTCGTCATGGACATCACCCATTCCAGAAATTTATGCGCGACCTCTGGTCAGTATTTTCGTGGTGTATATTTTAATTTTTAAAGCACTTCCGTCGTGCATAAGGGTAACGGAATAATTGGTATAAAATATCGCGGATGTATATGCTGTTTGCAGTAAGATTTGCTCAGCTCGTGTTTGTAATTATAACTGTACCAGGAAAGTCACGTGTTATTTGAAATTTTCATGTAGGAAATGTCCATCTGGTAATTTATAGCTGTGCGTTCATGGTATGTGGAAGCTATTTTTCGGCGCGCCCGGTTCACTGATAACCTAAGGCTGCAATGTTACTATTTGATATCACGCCAGATAGCTGTCTTAAACTCCACTTCCGCGTCGTAGGGTCCCTCTATTCTTTCCCGCATCCTTCGTGGCGCATAATCGAAAGCTATCCTCCCCTTCCCCTTCTCTCATCCCGGCCCCCTCGTTTCTCATACCCCCTCCCCATCATTCTCTCTTTTATCGTCCTTATAATCCAAAAACTCTCGGTTATAAATACCACCGACGTTAAATGACGGCGCTTGCTTTACTTAGCCGCCATCCCTTCCACGGCAAAATAGCTTGTCTCCCGTCCGTTTTCCGTGTTTCATCGCCCCCCAGCACGAGGGTATATTTCATTTTTAAAGCCAACCCTTTTGATGCGCGCTCTCGCATCCACAATATTTAGCGGTCTTTGCGCTCCCTACCCCCCGTTCCCTTCCCTTCACGCGGAGAGTGGTGGTTGGGGCAAGTGCGCAGTCTCGCATGTACATTGCCACTTAGACGCCCTCCCTTCCTTCCCCTCATTTCTTTCAGCGAACCGTCTCCCTCCCCTCCGGGTGAGGGTGGGAGGCATCGATAGGAGAGAGGATGTTTTCAAACTCTTCCTTCAACTCATCCCCTCCATTGCCTTTGTCGACGAAAATGATAGGCGCGCGGCCTGAGACCTATATCAGTTTTTCACCCAATGGGGTCACAGATGACCGAGGCCGATTGAAGTTTCTGATATTCATTAGATAATTGGTATATTTTAAGAGATTTATTTAATGGATGTTGGAATCTATTTTTCGACGGAGATTCGTTTTTGGTTATGTTCACTGGTTTTCGTTGGAATGTATCTCGTGTTGGCAGTCGTGATTTTTTTCCCCTGACGCGTGGTGCCTGCATTGTTTTTTACCTGGAGCTGGTTTTAGTGGCGCACTTCGATGTATGATGAACACTTTTTTCGCCAATGCGAGCGACGGTTTCTCTCCGAATGAATCAAACGATAACACGGATTATCGCTTCCGCGATGGAAGACGTTCCTCAGCTAGTGCCTATGTTGGTTCTTCATCGTAAGCCAGGTTGCCACTTCACCCTCGTGATGGCTTCGAGGGGAAGCACTTGTACTGAAAAATAAACTAATATAAAAAAACCTAATATAAAAAAATAACCTAATATAAAAAAATAACTAAATGAGAACTCTAGCATTCACGGGGAACAATCCTAAAATGTGGTTCATATTTGAATTTGAGATAACACAGTTGTGAAGTGCTTCATCAACTATATTAATTGATTATTAAAACCACAGGTATTGCAATTTTCCACTAGATATTTTATTTCAACACTACCGGTTTCGATGTTTTCACATCATCATCAGGTGTGAGCACAAGTGCGTATCTTCTCCACATATATAGTTGCATACAAGGGGTGGGGGGTTTAAGGAGGGGAAAAAGGAGGGGAAAAAAGGGGACAGGGGAATTCCATGAGGGGAAGGGATGAAAGGAGGGGTCAAAGAGGCGGGGGGGAACTGTGGGAATTCCATGGGGTGGGGGGTTTTTTGGGGGCAATACTGAGAATTAACAATACGGCCGCCGGATTGGCACAGGTAATAAAATAAAGACATTGAGCTGTAGAGGGCCCCGCAGCAATGAAGGGCCGGAACAATCTGCCGGTGGGCCTCGCGAGTGATGTCCCGTGGCGAGGGTCGTTGCTCTGCTGGCTGGATGACGTCCTTAGGACGCCTGCGATGCGTCGGGGGATCAGTTGTGTTGTCCGCCGAGTCCATCCGGGGGATCGGAGGAACGGGGAGGGGAAAGGGGTGGTCGTTAACGGGGAGGAAGTGGGGGGGGGGGGGCAGGAGAAGAGGAAGGTTAAAATTGGGGAAAACTATTGGGGAAATTGATGGCTAGAAGGGGGGAATGTGAAGTGACAAACACATCATTAAGGAGGGGAATTCCTTTTTTTGTGTGTTGTATTATTTCACACTGTTCGAGTGCGTCCAACTTGCGCCCTTTCGTTTGTAGATGTAGCACTTTAAATTCGAAGTTGCAGTGATGGCCTGTTTCGATTATGTGTTTCGCGAGATTAGAATTCGTGTTATCTGCATAAATTCCTCTTCGGTGTTCCTTGATCCGATTGTCAAAACTCCTCCCTGTTTGACCAATGTAGCTGGCCTGACACTCGCACTCAAGCATATACACCCCACTCCTTTTATTCCTGTCGATCGGGTCCTTAATCTGGCTTAAACACTTAGATAGTGTTGATGGAATATAGAATGAAATTCGGAAATTGTCCTTGGAGATGGCTTTGGTTATATTGTATGAAAGATGGTTCACGAACGGAATTTTGCACCATTTCCGATCTAACGTGTTCGTGTCCTGTGTGAGTGTAGTGCAGATAGAGGTGGCTTGTTTTCTTATTTTCTTTTTAAGGAGCGTATCAATGAGGTTGGCGTTATACCCGTTGTTGACAGCAATGGTTTTTATGATGTTTACTTCACGGTCCCAGTTGTCCTGGGACATCGGGATTCTAATGAGTCTATTTATCATGGAGTGGAAACTGGCTATCCTCATCATTCGTTATATTAATTGATGATTACTTGGGGTCATTTAGCATGAGAAATTGAATGGATGGTAGATGTACTGCCTATTTCGCATAGCTTCCCAGCCCGGTTTTTCTTGACGTTCTATCACGTGTACAATTACCTTAATAAGATACTATTTGGGAAAATAGATATTATTTGAGGTATAAATTCTTGCGCGTACGTAAATAGGCAATTAGTGGAGTTAGGAGATTTTTGGGAAGGAGAATGTGTGGCGGGAGACTCAGCGAGCCGCGTTGAAAGAGTTGACAGGGGTGAAGGGTAGTACGCATACTGGAGCAGGAGCGTTCTGGGGTAGGATAATAAGCCGGCTGCTGGAACACCAAGAAGGCCATGTGCTTCAATAAAGCTGTGGAATCCCGTAATAAATTTAAGGGGACGTGCTGAGTCTCTCGTTACTTATAGGATGTCACACTCACAACATGACGCCTGAAACAACATAATTTAATCGTGTTTTCATTTATCTATCTATTCAGCTGGTGTAAACATAATTATCGCTTATTTTTCCTCTCGAAAACTTTCACTGTAGATTCTTTGGACGAAGTCATTTGGTTTATTACCGACGCAAAACTAAAAAATGCAGAAAAAGAACGAAGCCAGCCGATGGCATGTTGCCCTCACACGATGTAAACAATATTTCGGACTGGTATGACAGCATGGAATGAAAATTGAATCATAGAAAACCCGTAATACTGATTTTTTGGAGCGGAATAAATAATAATCGCCATTTTCTGTGTAAAATTGGATGAAATTATGTAATGGCGCCCAACTCTTTTCGGTGTTGCTTCCAACCTTTCTTGATGAGCAAATTTTGTAAGTATTGGAGGGGGTTTGTCGTTAAAATAGTTTTCTTTATCAATTAAGAGTTATTTTGAATTATCGTAATGAAAAGTGACATCAGATATGATATATCTTATTACTTACGCCCATTTAAACTAGAATACGTACAAGTTATTCCGTATCTCTCTGAGAAAATCCTAATTTTTGGTAGTTCTTAAGTTTATAGTAGTTCCTCCGGAGAAATTGATTGATCTTTGTACGCACTACTTTTTTCTCTCGAGCAATCCGCGCTCACAACGAAATCATTTGCATCCCAATATTTTATCTGTTAAGCCCTTTTAATCATACTTCTAGTTTTTCGAGAACGTAGTACAACAAATTGACCTTTTTAGTTGCACGTTTTCAACTCTTATGGATCTTAAAATGTGGGAAAATAAATTTTTTAATCTAATGTTTTATTTCCAACCCAAATGCTCAGCTCAAGAGAATGCTTTGATACTTGCGTTAGTAAAATTCCTCCTAACGTGTTTGATCTCAATTGCATTGTCAGCGACGTTGTTAAAGGGGAGTCGGAATGCGTAGTCGCCATCAAAACTATGAGGCTGTCTAAGAGCCAAATGACCATTGTGACTGCGGCGTCAATAAACCATGCGTAGTTACCTTAGCCATTCACTATTTTCCATCTTCTCCTCCGGGCTTTCTCTGTAACTAGTAATATTTGTACTTTTAAATTAAATCTCGTTTCCAAAGTTAAGTCGGAGGAACTCCGTAAATACCTGTAATGGTACTACTATTTGTTCAGTGAAACCTTCGCCATGACCTCAGTATGCAGCGTATTGTAGTCACAAATCGATGGAATCACTATTCAAATAAAATCCATGCCTGAAGCAAGATTCGAACCCGCGACATTTAGTCAATGACAAGCGTATTAGCGGGCTGCCTGCCGTGTCAGTTATAAATGTTTTCGAGGTAAATGAAAAGCTTTGAAAGTTAATTGAATTCTGATAATCGTCTAATGTTTGGTGGATGACATTATCCTTCGCGTATAACAACACGAGAGTGGTGTGGTCTCTTTGGCGTGTGTTCCGTTGTGCATCGTCTGGGATACCCAGGCAGTTCGAATCGGTAGACTTGGAACTGGGGTGTAAATCAAAGGCATGTAATTTGCTTCATAGCATCCTGCTCCTCGAAATTGATGGAAACCGCTTCTACACGATCCGGGGCGGATTTCACTGATCTCATGGGAGTTTCCGTAACATGCAACAGTGCTGTACGTGAAGATTTTTAGGTGTACGGTGACGAAACTCTGTTACAGATCGACATATTTTACATCTCGTCCCCCTCTCCAGTGAATAAACGCTAGGCATTGACGCGTGTGTCGCGGGCGGTGGGCACGCTTAGTGTGCGTACCCCCGAGACGTTGCTTTTGTCACATCGAGAAGGGGCGGAGGGAGGCGGAAATCGGTGCAAGCACCGTGAAGGCGTTCTTGCGCCGGCAGCGTTCAGCCACGGGTGTCCGCCCTCTCGCTCGCTCCCTCCCTCCTTCCGCCCCCGGTTTCTTTTCTCTTTCCCATCTCTCTCTCCCTCTTTCTATCTCATCCTACCCTTCCTCCATCGCGTGCCCGCTCAAATGTCAACGCATATCCCCGAAATCAAGTGCTCCCTCCCTTCCGGCGACCACAATGGTTCGCTGTTGCCCCTCTTTTGCGAAATGTCGTCGCCCAAGTCCTTACCGGGGCCGACCGCGTCCGAAGGCAGCGAGCGGCACAAAGGTCTGTCCGTAGGAAGGTGGAAAGGGCACGCAGGCTCTCTCTTTCGTACGAGAGGAACTCTGCCTCGTTGGTCTGAATCCTCCCTTGAAAAATGACGTAGCCGGGCGTAAGGCAAAATCTCTTGTTTCGTAGCGATTTTTTCACGTAATCAAAATCTGGATTTCGCGTTAAATGAAGATTGCATGGCGGTTTAGTAAGTTTTTTGTTCCGACTTACCCCTGGGAGATCCGGTGTTCGAATCTCAATCGGTTGATTTTGAAATATTAAACGTGGGAGCGTAAGCAATTCCACTTTCCTTTACTTGAACTTTTATATCAGCTGGTCATAGTTGTCAAATGTGGACAGTTAGCAGGGTGACGACTAGTTTAAGAATCTACGTAAAACTGTAGTCGTCCAATCACGTTAAAAGGCATGCGCGATACGATTCGGTTTGAACTTAACAAGGAACTGGCAGGTAGAGGGCATGACGCTAGTTCATCATCGAAGGACAGATAAAAAAATAATGCGGACATAAAGTATTTAACAATATCTTGAGTAACTTAAATGATTAAAATAGTAAAAAATATTAACTAATTCATACAAACCTGGATTTTGTATCTTTTCCCCCGTAGGGCTATTATGAAAGAGGATTTCATTTTCTTTCCTATCGTCATAACTGTTGCGTAATTCTCCGAATCAATTAAAAAACCTATGCTTAACTGAATTCTTCTCTTATTTCTTAAATGCGTAAAATGTTACCTAAAGGAAATTTTAATTATTTTTCAGCTGTTAAAAGTGTCGTCTCCAGTTATACGTGTTTCGAAAATGTCTCGAAAGTGATTACTTATTTTCAAAACCTTTGTTCTGGTAAATATTTGGTACTGGCTTAGTCAATCGTGAATTTTGCATCACTGATAATTGTTGAATGAATATTTCCATATAAAATGCATCTTCGTGCCGAAGGAAGTACACCCGTTGGTATATTTCATATTCTATTTTACCTTTTATTCTTCAAAAATCGATTTATAAGTGGACGTGGGTTTCCACCTCGAATTTATCGGAATACTTATTATTTGAATCACAAGGAAGAATTTTAAGGAGCATTGCGGAATCAAAGGACGGCGTGGTACGTAGTGCACTTCGAAGCGAGGGAATCTAATTAAAGTAGTACTGCAGCACTCGTATTCGTTCATGTAAAGGCAAGAGAGCTGTGGAGCGTTGCAAGGTTTTGTTGTTCTTGTCTATGGAGCGATTTGCAGAATGACGTAACCTTGACATTTCCCCGGAGGAATCGAATACTGCAGCTCAGCACGGAGTGAAAGAATTATATCTGGTGACTAGCACCGCATTGACTTGAAGGAATTACAGCCCCTATTGATGATGGCCATGCGATCCCACGGTTGACCTACCTTATTTTTCTGCTTCTCGTCGACCCAGTTAGAATTTTCGAGAGAAGTTTAAATTTCTTCTGAAATGTACGAGTGATGCCTACGGCAATGGCACTGTTTCGCTGTTTTAGTGCTCTCTTTTTGAAAAGTAAAGTTGGTGCCTCTCACCAAGGGAAAATAATGGGTACAAAATATGAATTTTAAACACACTTCATACCATTTAGGTATTGCCTGCATTTATAATTGTGAATATGTTTATATCCTTAAATTTGATTTGTGGGGAGCCTCAGAGGCTAAGGAATCAACGCAGGAAAGAAAAAGCTTGTTTATTTTACGAACCTTCGAAAGCAATGTCGAGCCTAGATTTCGTAGATTTTTCGTTAAATCATTTGTTTCAAGCTCGTAAGTTACTTCGGAAGATTTTATAATTTCGTGCGGTAATTTCGCGAGCCGCGCATGGCCCGGCACTGCCATTCTTTGTGATAAGTTCTAAATGCCTTTAGACAAGAGTATCCTCTCGCTAATGAAGAAACGGCGATTAGCGGAGGCTATTGAGCTCAAGAAAGATCTTCACAGATCTTTACGCAATGGGGAATTATCATCTGGCTTGGCCCATTAAATAGGATTTCGGGGTCACCGGTGGGTATCCTTTGGGACTGACTGCTCGTTGTGCTTGTAGTGTCACGGTTGGTGATTCCTTAAGGCAGTGTGTCACATTGTTTGTTCGGATAGGACAGTTACTGTGTAATTAATTTGACTTTGAGGAGAATTTTAGTGGAATAGCTTCCCAAGGCAAAGGAGCAAAGAGGTTGTGTGATTTGTTCATGCCTATTTGGCAGCTCCTTCGAATTTATTTCGAAAGCGGAAATTAGGAAGATTTTTAACTTCCAGCTTTCTTATTCGAAAAGAAATAAGAGTTGTGAAAGTATAGACACTGGTTCAGTCACTTCCACTTTTTAAATTCAATGTATTCTAACCCTCAAATTTGTGATGTTGACTTAGGTCCATTTGTTTGTCTGGTGTGTCACTCGTTGAACGCGTCGCCAAAAGGTCGTAATATAATAAATAATTACGGTTACCAACACGAGGAACGAGAGGAGGACAACAACGTTGAGGAACGTGATGATGGTCTGATCTTTTATAAAAGCAATTACTTGATAAAATTGGCGATATTATTTAAATAAAACATTTTTGATTGTCAGTATTATTTGTCTTTATTTGTAAGACGTAGGGTCTTGCGGTAAATATAACATTGTTTGTCGTACAGGGTGCGGCAACATAACTTCCTTTTATCAAACGCATAACGCTTTCAAAACAGTAAGTTTTGTTGCCGCACCCTGTATTTGGAGCAAATAGAAACTAAAGAAGAATTTAGGATTTGAACATATGACTATTTAAATCCCCTGAGAAAGAACTAGTTTTGAGAATTGAGGTCAGCTCGCTTTTTACATTTTAAGCTGTGCTCATTTTGAACCCGAATTACCCCAAGTCTTCCGAATCGGCAAGTTGTGTGACGAAAAGCAAGTTCAGGGTGAATGACATCGATGAAACAAAAGAAGGTCGCTGGACAACAGTGAAGGTAATTTACTGGAGTCGATCGCAAAGGATGATAGTTGGTGTGAGGATTGAACTCGAATGCCAAGAGTTCTGGTACCGCTGATATTTACACGCTGAGATGTATTTGGCGATGACATAACCATGCGGCGAACGAGCAAAGTGCGTTTTGAAAGGCGTCTTACGGAGCGGAGAACTCAAAAATTTCTTATTTGCGTTCGAAAGCGGCACGGTTTGCCCGATCGATGGTCAATTTCTTTCACGCGCGCAACGAAATCTCCCTGTCTTGTCTTCGCTTCGCCTGTAAAACGTAGTTCTATCCCTGGGGTCCGTCGAGTGTCGAGACGTTGATGCGATCGTTATATTTCTCTTCGCCCTCCCCCTCCGAAGTGCCCCGCGGATCACTAGAGCAACACCGTCGCTCGAGCTGCCGGCGACTTTCCTCACGGGAAGTCTTGCCGACTTCTGGACCCCCTTCATCCCCATCCCCGTTCTCCTCTCCTCACACTCTTCCCCGCCCTCCCGGCTCATTCTCCGCTTCCTCCCCCTCCTTCCTCCTTCCGTCCCCCCTCGCCCCACCCTATCGTCCCAATCCTATCCTTCTGACGCGAGTTCGGCTGGTTCGTAAATAAATTTCGCCGTATGACCGTCGCTCTGAGCGAGGTTTTAAATATAGCTGCGCGCGCCCGAGGTTTTCGAGGGTGGGGGAGGGGAGAGAGGAGGGTGGCGGGGGGATGGCGTTGGGGTGTTGGCGGATCGAATGGTGCAGGAGTGTGTGCGTGATAAAAGGGGGAGGGGGGCATGGGGTCGTCGGAGGAATGCGTCGGGGTGTTGCGGCGTGGAGAGGGGATAGAGGGTCCAGGGGGCGCGGAGTTGGCATCGTCGGGGGCGGCCGCATTCATTCGGGGAGCCGAGTATGCGGGGGTGGCCGGTTCCCGGCCGTGGGGGTGGGGGTCGCCCCGGAGATTCCTTCCTCTTTCACCGAATGCAGCTTCTCTTGGGACGGATTTCGTTTTACGCGCCAAGTTGTCTCGTAATAATACGCCGGCTTGACAGCCGTGTTTTCGTGCGTTTATGACCACTCTGGTTGTTAGCTAAATCGTCGATTGGGATAATATTCCGTCCGTAAGAGGCTTTTGGAAAGGCGCTGCTAGAAATGTTGGGCTTGCTCTGGAAATTGGCCCTTGGAATTCTTTTCGTGATCCTCCCGTCTCTTTGCCACGGCGGAATGGAGCTTTTACGCCAACCTTGCCGCTTCGCAGTAGCCTCCGTACTTCAGTACCACTCCTTCCGTGTAATGTGAGAAGTGACTCTTTGATGTTGAGCTGGTGCGACGGAAGCCTTTATTACGAGGGCAAAAAGATATTTTAGTTTTGTAAAAGGTGCATGCATCAATCAAAAGAGATGAGATAGAAATTTCTCACATTAATGTTAGTTTATGTACTTAATTGAATTCTTTGAACAAAGACGAGCGAGCTTAGAGAAATGTATACTTCAGGATGGTGACTAGTTAGAGAAGTCTTATGAATAACAAAAATAAAGTATCCATCTCGATCATTTTTAGTGATAATTAAAAGTTAACGATTTCCCATTAAAAAGTTGTGCAAAATTAGTTTCATTTTTCATTGTGCATCAATTGGCGGCATGTCTCTTCATTGGTCTGGACACTGCATATAAACTACAGAACTGATTTCCTACTTCTTAATTTGGCATATTACGCTCTTAAACGGTAAATCGATGCGATTTTCCATAGATAATAACTATCATTCAATGTGTAAAGGCAGCCACCAAAATGGGGATTACATTTGAAAATAGTGTGCGTTTATTTCTCCTCATTCCGCCTAATCCAATGGTATTCATTCTAATTAATTTGTGTAAATATTTATCTTTCCTTTCCTTATGAGAATCCAATGATCCATGTTGGGAGATGGAATTAGAAGGCTTAAGCTGTTACATTAGTATATATATATATATATATATATATATATATATATATATATATATATATATATATTGATATATATATTGTCAAAGCTATAACTCGTTTTCTCGACCTACTCTTTCTTACTTTTATTCAGGCGTTCCATTTCCGTCCTACGTCAATACGATAAACTCATGGTTTCCCTTAATATTCTTTCGAGTTTGCATGTTCCATCTAAACCCGCATAAACTTTACACCAGCAGGGTTGACTTGGTGAAATTTATGGATAATGTAACAAATAAATTTGCAGTTAACACACCTGGTTGTGTGAACAATTTGGAGTTTGGAAACTACAAAGTTAATTATTTAAACTATGGACACACTCGCATAATTATCTTCGTTCGTGAACATATATTAGTATATTTTTCTGCATCTCTTCATTCTCGCTATCTCCCCTCTCATCCTCTCGTCTCTTCCCGTATTGGCTTCTCGCTCTTCTTCCGTCCTCCCCGTCTCTCCGTGTCACACCTGCCCTTGTCTGTCACACCTGTCTCCCCGTGTCACACTCGGAGACGCTCGAATGCAAAATGCGCGCTTTGTGGTCCTTAGCTGCCTGCTCGCTTTTGACGGCCGCTCCTGTTCTTTTAAGTTCATTTGAAAGGCCCGCGATCGAATTGGACGTCGCAGACGCAGAACTTCACGGATGAGAACAGCGGCGTCGCCGATATCTCGGGTATTATTTATAAAATGATCCCTACCATTGCGCGTGAGTCATCATCCGCCTATTCCGATAAGAGTTTTCGCCGACTCATCCGATGTGTTCACAAAGAAATTTTCTCCGTGCAGCCATTTGTCATTTTGGCGACGAGAAAACCCAAGTTCGATCGAGATAGACTCTCATTTCGGGGGATGAATCCCAGTCAGTCCTGTGTCTGCAAGGAAAATTTATTCTCAAGAGGAGGCGGATAATGACGACCTCGACTGGTAGGGATGATGGTAAGTCAGCACATTGTGTGCGAAAACTGCCATCGTGCTTTCTGGTTTCATTCGAGACAGATTTGACGTATTCGATGGACTGTAGGGATTTACCGAAGGGCAGATCCCGTCTGGGCCAAGCTTTGATGCGCGCTCCGAACGGAGTGTTCGGGTGCAAAGAGCGAGAAAAAAAGGGTTTTCTAGTCCCTCGTCCACTCACTACTCCTCCTTTCTCTCTCATTCTCCCGCTAGCGACAACATAAATGTTTGCGTCTTGCGGGGTGGGGAATTTTCTTCTCAAACCCTCCGTCACGAGGTCCCCCCACTCTGCCCGACGCTGCGGAAGGGATGGCCAAGACGTCCTATCTTTTCCTCTCTCTCTCTCTCCCTCTGTCCCTCCTGTGCCAGTTTGTTCCTCCCCTCCCTTGTCACGTTTCGCAACGTTGTCCTCCGCTTCATTCACCGCCAGCCGTTTTAATTTTGCGGCGGGGGGAAGGGACGTGTAAAGTGGCCGCCATCATCCCTCTCCTGAATCTTCCCGTCATCCTCTACGCTCTTCGGACGTCTTATCTAATATTGACTGTAGCTATCTTAAGATTGCTGAGTGCATCTTTCTAGGAAATGTTGATGCTGTTTACCATTTCGTGTAGGGTCTTTCGAGGAGGTAAATTGTTCGCGCTTAATTTTTTTTACAATAACTATCCATATGCTACTTTTTACTTCATTCTCGTGAAACAAAATCCCTCTGCTTAAGGCTTTTTTTTGGAATTTTTCAATTGAGAAGATGAATGGAAGGATTTTGAATGGGCGAATAACAATAATGGTGAGTGATACTTCGCTCAATTCCTCAAGCAAATAGACTTTCTAAGAGCAAACTTTAGATGGACACCTATTGGTAATAAAACCGAATTATTAATATTTCCCAAAAGATGGAAGATGCAGGCACAGTTATCACGATAGCCCTGCCACGTAAGTTTCCAACAGCGTGGTTATGGTGACCGAAAGATTCAGCGTTTTATTTCACACTGAAAATGTCCAATTTAAGTAGTGAAACGGTCCTTCCTGTCCCTCATTAGTAGCATTGTGTTATTATATAAAGTGCGCACTCAGATTGTATTTAGAGCTGCCGGAAGTCATAGACCTGTGGGATCAGTAAGAGGATGAAGAATTGTGCAACTTTAAACATTTCGTTTTGTAAAAAATAACGACTAGCGTTGGTGCTTTTGAAAGAGCTTTTTATTTGCTCGTTAGAAATCCTGGTCTGAGTTCAAGCGATTGCTGACCCTCTTGTAGTGTGATGAAGATATTTAATGTGACTCGTGATGTTTGTTTCCGACTAATTTGAAGAGACTGAACTCCATTCAGTTTTCTGTTGTAATCTTATTGAATCAGTGGTTGATTTATAATGAAGAACATTATTGCAATTGGTTTTTTATCTTATGTTTATATATCCAACCAATTAATTCGTATAATTGGCGAAATATACGGGTAATTTTCAATTTTTCAACGATGGCCATACTAGTATTTTAATGTTATTGAACTTAGAATTCCATGCAATGGCTCGTTGTATTTGTCAGAAGCTCATCGCTTGAACTATCCCATTTTGAGTAAAAAACGTGGTGATTATTTTCCAATTCCATACTACCATTTTCCCCAACTATACGTGAATCCTCCGCTTGGGACTTTCGATATTTCATTGGGCTCCACTATGTCTGTCTTTTGAGATTAAAATCTTTGAGAAATATCGTCTGCCTCGCTACAATTGCTTTTATTGACGCCTTAATTGATTCTTCGCTTTTATTTAATGTAAAGATCCTAAAATTCGTTCTTCAGTTTTGTTTCCTAAATTTATTCTCCGTATAATTTTTCTAGACCTCTCCGACGCTAAATATTTCCATCTACTGCTTTGCTATGAGATATATTCGTTTAGCTGTACTGAAGCGTTAAAACATTAAAGGAGTTTATTATGTATGCGTAAAAACATTTGCAAATTCTAATTAAATGTTACCATTGCTGTGATCTTAATAAGAATGATTTTACCTTCATTATTGTGTGACCAAGTTAATTAGTTACTTTTCCTCGGATCTTCATCGATTCCGTGAAGGGAAATTATTCACCTATAATGATTCTCTTTGCAATCAACTAGGTCGCCGCCAACAATTTTAAATCCTTGGTTCTTGTTCCAGGTGTATTTATGTCCTAAGTTAACTAATCACAGTTAATATCTTATAATTCATCTATTTGTGTTTTTTTAAACGACTTTGAAATCTTCAAATGCTCGCTTTAATAATGTAATCAAGAGTGTCGGTTACGAGTAATAGATTGAGGAGATAAAATTGTGACGGAAAGTACAATCTACCGACATGAGTTATTTTAATTGTGAGAACAGTCTGCTTTGAGGGACTCATGCCGCGAAGAGAGGTGTGGGAACGAGCCTGTTAAAGTTCTTCCGCCGAGCCCCTCCCCTTATCTTCTAGAAACACCGCATTGCGATGTGGGGAGAAATTGTAAGGGGGATGAGCCGATCTGAAGTCGACCTCCCGGTGAGAGGGCGATCGTAAATAGGAGGGCCGCATCGGGAAGTAACATTCGGGAGTCAGGCAATCGGCAGCGATACTGTATTTCTACTGCTTGCTGCACAACCCGCGTCCCTCAATTTTCTCCAACCCTTAATCGTAGCGAATAATCATTCAAAAAGACAGTTGGAAGATTGAGTTCATTTACCAGAATACGTTATGTAAACCGCAATCGGTTTGGTGCAGCGTAAGAATTTTTGAGAGGTATCCTGACCCCTAACCGGGTGCCGTGTGGAGAGCACTTCACGTGGAGTACCCCGCCCGTAGGATGTGATTTTAAGCTGTTCGTTGAGAGTAGTCTCTAGCTGATGCCGGGTTTCACTCCATCCTTTCCCATTCCCTGAAAATCCCATCTCTACCATATTAACCAACTATCCCTATTGGCGCACATGGCCGCTCATGATCGCCTTCTCTCTTAAACTAAGACTACTATCATATATAGTGCTACACTACCAAACGTGGGTTTGGTTTTATAACGATATTTACTAGGTATTATTGTTGAAATTATGAGCTTAGATTCATTTATTTCATTTATACAACATGGGACTCACAATTCCAATGCCGTAGTAAAATTCGAACACGCGACCTTAGTGAGCCCTTTGCGCCATCAGCTAAACCAGCCTGCATTATTTCTGAAGACTTCGTTTTTGTAGTCAGAGACTATTTGTAGACAAATTTTGTGTTTGTAGTTGTTGAGTATTTTGCAAAACAAAAAAGGAGTGTTTTTCGATGAACATAAAACTTCCTTAAAACATGATACCGTTCGTACCTATCAGGGAATCGTTCCATGGCTGTCGTGCCCACTACCATTCTTGCGAATTTTACGTATTGCATTCGTCTACTAATACGGCGTTATGTTGAAAAGTAGATACCTTCAGCAGCTAGCTGCGTGTGTTGTAGTTAATAGCCTCGTGGAAAAGTTTTTTCTTAAACTGAACACAAAGAACTGAGCATTTATTTCTCCTGTACAGTTTCAATCTATAAATTGAAATTTAAGTACAAAACGTATAGGTGCCTCAAATTTTTAGATTGAAGAAAATTTATTTTCTGGCTGTACTTACTTGTAAATGTTAATTTACTCCTTTTTTGCCCATTTTTATATTCCTAGGGCCTACTATCCGCTACCTGCTCCTATTTTCCATAAAAGCATTCCTATACATGGTTTTATCTCCGTAACGTGAGGATAAAATAATCTTTCTGAGGATGATTTATAACAAAAACTCAGGCTCTCTCTGTGGTAAATTTTTAATAAACTTTCCATTTACAGCACCTACGAGAGAAGGAACTCAAAAAGAGTTTACGTTGTCGTTCGATTTATTTTCCGGGAATCATCTATGAAAGTGAAAGTGAGTTCGCTGATGGCACAATCGGATTTGAAGCGTAGTTTTTTTGAATATTGATTATCTGTTTCTCAAACTCTGCTTATATAAAACAGAAAATAAACTCGTGAAAGTTTAATTTACCGATCGATTAAAAAATAAAAGCGTCTTCTCAGTGCTGAGGATTCAATCAATGGTTGTAGGAATTGAAACATTGAATTGACCGTTAGCTTTTTATGTCAGCCCTCCATTTTTAGCTCATACTAGTGTCTGTGGTACAATTCCCTTTACGTTTTTTGCTTTGAAGTTTAATTTATCAAACATTTTACTGCGCTGCATCTTACGTAAACACACTTCTGGATTCGGGCAATCACCATTTGGGAACTATTTGAAATAGGATGGAAATTGGTACGGGTTTAATTTTTTCTCTTGCGCTACGGTGCTGGCTAAAGAACTCGTTGTGTGTAGGGAACCTTAGTCGTCGTTTTCACATCTTTTTCCAGAAGTGAATTGTTTTCCGGGTGTGAGGGCGCGGAGTCGAGGTGGCGAAGGTGGGGTTGCGACTCGACGTGTGGGGAGTCACCGCCAAAGCGGCCTTTGAACTCTGTCGTTTTGCCGATTGACCCGGTTGCAGGGGTTGAGCGTGGGGCTTTGCGCTAAGAAGGGGGAGCTTTGAACGCTTCGTGTGTTAAACGATTGCCCGCGGCCTCTTTTCAAAGGCTTTCAAACCCTTCACCGCATGATTCTTAAAATGCTTTCACAATACCCAGCCTGGTTTGTCTTTTGGATGATGCTCTCTTCAAATAACCAAAAGGCTACGGGTTCGAACCCCAAATTATGCCCAGATGTTGCGATAGTTGATATTAGTTTTCTTTTATAGCTTGTGCACAGTTCAAAACTATCCCAGCCGTTGGAACGCAACAAATATAGTTAGCCTCTTATTTTCACGATGCAGAGACGATTTCTTGGGGATTTTTGTGCAAAACACCGATCCTGTTCTTTTTGGTGCGTTTTTTCATTAAGGTACCAAAATAATACGATATTGCTATCCTTTTAACAGTCACTAATCATTGTTTATCATTGAAATTCATTCCTTTGACAATTATTCTTTTCTCATATTTATGCCTTATTTTGAAGTCGGCCGCAATATATTTCGCCGTTCTATATCATTTGACTTAATTCATATTTTCCACATCAGTAGGACAAAATTGTATGTACGGAATAAATTATGCTCCAACGAGCATCAGATTTTGCCATTTAGGAAATCACCTGCCGTTAGTTTATTTTACACTTTATTTTCTTTGCGTCATGAAAGCGTTGTTTTTACATGTCTATTTACAACGCGTGCAAATGATATTTCCAAATTGTAATTGATATTTAATGAGAATAGAGCGTATGTGTTTGATTGGTTCACACCCTCCTCTAGTCCATAGCTAGGGAAATACAGGAACCCCATACTTTCGTAAACATCCCCTGGAATTATTCTTGGGTACCGAAGAGTCCGAATCATTTCAATTTCTACTGTAATGAATATCTTTTATGTATAATAAGGCACATTATATGGTCATTTGATGCTATGGTGGCTCGATTAATGATCTTAGAAAATCTCATTTGAATGCGCCATCATTTATGGCTCGCAATTGCGTGGGAAAGATGTTTTATCCTTTCTAACATTTTCTTGTAATTAATGTCAAGAGCCGGTGAAAAAATTCATAAAAATTTGTTTCAGTGGAATGTAATTGGGACCACCCAGGATATCAACTTCGTGTCCTTTTTGTTCTTGTTGTTGCAAAACAGGATGTTGATCTGGAACGGTAAGCCAACCACCCCTGCTCCCGGCAATGGGCTTCGTTACAAGTTCCTCACGTTAATTTTAACTCTATGAGCTGAACGTGTTAGCGTACTCCTTTAATGAGACCCTTGGAATAGTTCTTGTCTCACAAAACAATTGTTCATGGCTAGAATTCATTGTAATTTCGATCATCATGGTATATTTAGCTCGCCTTTGCCTTCTGCTCTAGTCCATCAAATTTGGGAGTCGATTCCAATTGTTAATGGGCATTTGACACTGTTACTTCCATTTGGAATCAGTTCAAATTTACATGAAGAATGATTTTATTGTGTGTTTGAATGGCAGCTATTTATGTTTCCTCGGCGGCAATCCAACGAAGTAGGAATTATAAGTTTCTTCAACAAAATATTCATGAAGTTTGTTACAATTATATTGATTCAATCCAGGGGTAGAGTTCGGGGTTGATCCCCCGATTTGTTGGGGGAGAGATCGATTAAGGACGATTTGCCAGCGTGATTGAGACATATTTTGGCAACGATTCCAAATCTTCTCTCATGGGTGAACTTCAAGCCGATGAGTTCGTCCACGTGGTTGCGCGTCATTATTCAACCCCTTGGCTGAAGTTCGATGCAAAATAGGTCATTTATTCGACGAATAGGTGTTGAACAGTCAACGGCGACATTAGGAGCACCTTACAGTCCATATTTAGGTAAGGCGGTCTAAGAATTCTACGAACTTCTTTAAAGGTACCGGTACTGGCAATTGTTGAGTGGCTGCCTCTGTTCAATTGCTAGCCTAATCCCGGAGGAGAGGGGGCAGCAGCTGTCCACCATTTGAATGAAGGGTGGAGACCCCAGTGGTTGGTAGAGCGACACTCGTTTCACTGCTGGCGTGGTAAAAATTACTTCAACAGCTATGGCATTGCGAAGTTGAAGGCAACAGGAGATCACGGCATTCCGATGCTGAGTGGCAGCAGCTCCTTTTTTTTGTTCGTGTTGAATTAAGGAACAAAAGGATTGGCGGGTGACGTAGTAGTAGCTGGGGGGGACCTGTTGCAAATCATTCCTCGTACTGATCTCATATTTTCCTAAAAAAATGTAGAGTTTCAGTTTGAAATAGCAAATTCTCGAATAGTTTAATTATGCATTATATCTTGAAGGTTGTCTTTAGCAGCTTGAGGATCTACCCATAGTACTTTTAAGCTATATCATAGGAGTTTGAATATTCTGAAGGATGATTACTCAATTACTCTTCACAACATACTTTGGGTTTTCCTTTTCCCTCATACATGTAATTTGTGGGAGGGAAACAATATATATTCCCAAATTGAGTAGTTTCAGGCTTGCTTTGGTGGAATTCTAACACAATAAAGAAAAGATAGTTACAATTTTCCGCCACATATTGAATCAATACGAGCGAAATTATATTGCCCACGCCAACATCGGCGTTCTTATAGCGTAACATTTAGTGAAACGGTGCATCGCTATTTTTTTACAGAAATAAGATTCTTTATCAGAAAATGTTATCTTGATCAGCCCGCTAAGCCATCCATTTTTATTCTGCCCCCAGTGAATAATAATTACTTTTGTATGGTTAGCGTTTTTCCAAAATACTTGTTTTTGGGATTTTAAACGTTCTGATAAACAATATATTCTTTGGAAAACTCTGGGAAATCCTTAAATAGTTGGATATGGACTTGAAATCACCCTGATGTACCTAAGAGTGCCGGGGTAATCCCGTACTTGTGTCAGTTATCCTTGTCGGGTCTTTTTTCCCTTCCAGCATTTTAGTCCTTCCTGTCTTCCTTTTTTTAGAAACACAGCAGTCAACGAATATCACATAGCTATAGTAAACTTCCATTCCTTCTTAACTTCGTCATCCGCTAGTTGATGGTGGTGACAGGTCTTTCGACTGCGCGCGATTCTATCGAAGCTGTAGAACGAAATAAAAGACATCCTGTTTGGCGAATTTGACAGTGGCACCTATCAACCCTTGGAAAAGACGGAGCAATCCGAATGTACTATTTTGGTTTCAGCAGATATCGAAATAAGAGACTTCATTCCCTCATCCCCCCAACGCTAATTTTCCCCCTCCGCTTATTTACCCCCTCGCTTCATGTGCCAGCTGCGCTGTTTTCTATCAGAGCACTAGCCAAACGGGAAATCTTAAAGTGGACCGGTTCCGTTAATGCTGGAGTGCCCCTAAATAACTCCTGTAGCCTGAACAAAAGGTCTTCTGTCGACGTTCAAGTCCCGAAACCTGAGTGTTTTTGAAAGAAGTATCGCTTTGCGAATATTCTCTGTGGTTTCGTTATGTACTTTCTGGATTACTTGGGCATTCGTACATCATATGTTAGAACGTTTTTCTTGTTTTTATTTCTTTGTTACTCTTTCGATTTCGTTGATTTCGAAACTTTGAGCTCCACAATCGCTTATGCTAGTAATAATTATTTGGGGGCTACAGTTATGTAAAATTGTTCTTCCCCGATACATTAAATATTTTATTTGCCATTTCAGCCGATGCGGTAAGTAAAAACAAGTATGCCAAACTGTAGACTTAGTTCAGGCATTATATTTTTTGACTCACGATTTGTAACTTGTATAATTATCGATTGAATAAACTTCTTATTGAGCTACAGAACATGAGATCAATATTGCCGTTGAACCATCAGGAACGTTTCTTTTGGAGGCTGTGTTATAAGATGTATCGATTCTCCTGCTGCACAAAGATGTAAAATTATTGTATCACTTCTTTATGACCGTTTTTGGTGGTAGGCGTGTCGATTCAATCTTGTATCTGTATATCGGAAGCTGGAAAATCTCATTCTGTGCTTGATACATGGAATCGACGAATTCTTTGACGGGGACTTCTTTCAAGCGACGGGAAACCATTAGTCGATATAATGGCGAAGAAAAGTGGATGAAATGTAAGATTGAACCGATGCGATAAAAGCTATATTGTCGGTTTCTCCGTATTTTATTCTTCAGTTCTCATATTAATGGGACTGTTATTCAACTCCGGAAATTATGACCATGTAAAGAACGGAGTAATGCTTATCTTTCGGTTATTTCCTGCATTTTCTAGACGAACGAAGGGAAATTCATCCAAAGGCGATTGTTGGATTTGCCAGGCAAATGATTTAGGTGAAGCTTCCTTGCAAATGTCAAGATCTTATCTATGGTCGAGTTTATCCTGGGGACCTCGCGGAGCGGCGCATTTACCACGTTGTAAGGGGAAAAAAATTACCTGGCGTTATTTTTCACCCAGTTCGTTAACCTACTTTTTTTTGATTGAATGTGATTCCTCCTGCATATTTTCGCTTAGATTAACTTCCACCCACTTATCGTACTTCAGTTTTTTTTAATTTTCTGTCTGCATCCTGGGGTACATAAGTTCTCATTCTCTTATTTTTCCAAAAATGTTTATTTTTAATTGCATTGAGAGTGTTGGATATTTAGTAGAGAGTTAATGAAATTTGCTGTGGAGGCCTGTTTATATCTTTAGTTTTGACCGTTCTACTTATTTTGCACGATCTGAAAATACTTTAATTTTAGATGCCAATAGTATTACATTTTCCTCGGATTCTCATGTATAACTTAAAAACGAGGCTTTATAGCATCGTCGCGGTTTTTATCATAAAAGGAAGCTTCACTTGACCTCAAAATCTACTATGGCGTATATCCTGTTATAAAAATTGACTGGAGTGTTATCTGCGGTAAATGCTTAGCTTTTAATGTAGGGACGTTGCGGTGAAATATCTCCTTCATACGCAATATATGGTCTCTCATGGAAGACTTTGGTGCCCAGTTTACCTGAAAACCAATAAATATATGTATTGCTCTGGAAATTCTTTTGGTATAACTCAATTATTCTCTGTAGCAAATATCATTCGTCAGAGCTCTGAGTTATCAGGCTTTCTCAAGAATGCGTAGATGATGATGGCTTCCGTGGTTCGATTAGTGTAGAGAATGTTTTAGCTCTACATTTCTCTCCCCTTATAACTAGCTTCTTCAGGAGTGAGGTAATGTACTTCGCTCCTGGAGAACGTCGCCACAACGCGAGGGAAATGTCGAGCCAAAAAATCCTCCATCCACAGCCAACCAGGGAAGCCACCACGGCTCTCTCATTTCTTCAATGCGGGAATTGACGGGCAAGGCTACTTGTCATTCATGTTTGAAGTAAGGTCGTACGTCCCCCCTTTCCCCTCTGAGTCAGCCGAGGTGCGCCACCTTCGCACTTGGAAATTTTGGAGCGGCTTCTTTGATGAAGGCCGTCTAGCAACACAGAAAGTTTCCCTAAATGTCAGTTTGCTGATTGTCTTTCGTGATTGCATCAAGCTGTGATGGGCATGTGATGCGTAGTTCGTAACACCAAGCAAGATGAGAATAGCCTCTGCGGTAAAGTTAGTTTGAGTAAGAGTTATTGCAGCCGACTCGGTAGAAGTTTCCTGAGTAATTTAGTTGCCGACTTGTGTGTAGGATGCGGTCCCCCCGCCCATATTTGTGAATGGTGTCATTAAATAATGGTTTTATAAACGAATTATGTGATAACAACTTTGTGTTATGTGCGTGTGTAATCATTGCCTACATGAAAAAAAAATTAATCACAAAAGTCAATGTAATCTACATATATTTGGAAAAAACACCTCCCATTCCTAAAATGTTGGTTAATAAATTATTGTTCACACTTTTGGGTTGAGTCCATCGGTAGAAAATGTTGGTAGTGAAATACATTTCCGCAGCAAGTTCTGAAACGGAAAGACATGTTTCCCCGAACTGAAAAGGAATTGGGAAACTCACGCGAAATCATGATAGAATAATGCTGATAATGGGTGTTTGACCTTCAGCCTGTCGACACAACATTACATGGTTTGGGGTTCTTTACTCTAATGATGTTTAGAATACAAATTCGAAAAACTATAGCGGGCTATCTTCTGCATTAAATTATCTTCTATCTTATGCATACGCAATTTTTTATTCATTTAAATGGCGTGGTATTACTTCAACTGTGACTAGTTTATTTTGATAAATAGTTCATGTTTCATCGGATGGATTGATGTAATATTAACCTCAAGCTTCCTCGATCCTAATAAAAAGTGGCATATATCTTGTAATGGTTCTCGGCCTAACATTGTTGTTGTTTGGAAATTATGTAATTTGAAATATCATGTACCTCGTAGAAAATAGTCTTTATCACATAATTTATCTTGAGCTCTCATTAAGCGGTTATTCAGCTACTTGTTTTCGGATCATTGAATCGTATATTGCGCCGAATATAGTTTTTTTTTCTGGCAGCTTCCTTATCTTGGGGCTACCGTGCGTGCCGTCATGTAATTGCCGTTGCCGTAACTTCCGCGAATCATATCCAAGGTCGAGAGCATACTTGACGTTGGTGCTCTTTCCCACCCGACTGCTGCGTCTTGAAAGTTTTGGCTCTTAATGTATGCTTATCACTTTGCGTGATCATCGGCCAAGAATAAGCAAGTTAAAGATGTGCAATGATGTTGGCCTTGGTCTGTTCCGAGGTGGGATATAAGCCCGCCAAGATATATATCTGGATTCAATCCTGAAGTGTTGAAAGTGGCATAGATTCTGGGTCTGAATATCACCGCCGAATATCCTTTCAACACCGGCATTGGGTTATCAAAAAGAAGAAAAAACATTTATTTTCCTTCCCTCGAGAAATCAACACTTTCCTTTTTCCCCATTCTTCCAATCCGGGGATATCTTATATTTTGTATCTGTTACATCTTCTAATGTTTTCGATTGCTATCGTTTTCATCGCACGTGTTGCGTGCCTGCTTCCATCGCATTGATAGTGCCCCCAGGTTTATTTTCACTCGCAGCCTCGGCCTCACTTGTCCCTCTTCCCCCTCACTCTCCCCAAGCGATCCCCATCTCCATTTTATGTTTCGCACTTCACCGCATCTAACTCCCTCCCCTACATGCCATATTCAAGGAGCGCATTTTTATCATATTGTCGCAAGCATCTTAGCCCCCCATGCCCCTTCTTCAGCTCTTGTTCCGCCAACGACGTAAATTTCCCAAAGCGGGAAGTCGTTTCGCGTTTAAAAGTCCGCGGCGGAGATTCCCAACCCCCCCCCCCATCTGTCTTACTGCCTGTCACTGTTCTGATACATTGCCTACTCTTGTGATTCTTTTTTTTCTTTTCTTTGTTGCGGGGTCATTTCCTTCAAGTTTTAACTCACGAGTCGTCTTTATGATGAGTACTTTCTCTTACCTGAAATATCGCGTTCCATTTTGTACCAGAGTAGCTTCTTAATGGCGTCGTCATACTCGGTCATCAGCCTACATATCCTGAGACTAGTGCCTCGTAAGAACAGGGTTTCACATCGAGTCGACTGGTAAAATATTTTGGCAGTGAAGTGGGAAAAGTCGTGATCATTAGGAAGGATCATTTCTCTTTAAAATCCTGGAGAAATGACTCCCTTGCGTCATAATTCAAGGAGTTTGTTGGACCGAAATTCCATGGATTGTATGATGTCTTTGTAGGTTATTCCTCCGAATCTTGCAATTTAGTCGACGGGTACTTAAGCCGACGTTTCAGCTAGCTTTGCGAAGTTTCTCTTTAAGTAAACGATGATGTACTGGGTAACGTAAAGCATACCGCTAAAACTTATTCCCGTACCTTTTATAAGCTCGGTAATTTTCTGTTTCTCCGGCTCTCCTAATTTTCTCCCAGCTTACTCTTTTCCAGCTCGCATTTGGTAGTTACTTAAACCCCTTCTCTACAACCCGTCATAAAATATATAGAAACTGTGGTCCTAGGAAGATAGTGAAATTGGGGTACGTCCTCAAGAACGTGACTTAGCCGTTTCATGGGTTGCTTTCGGTCCTTCGCACGCCTCGTTCTCTCGGAGGGGCTTCTTGACATCTGATAGAGGGCGTGCGATCTTGTGCTCTCTGCTAAAATTAACTTAGTTGGCGTTAGGAATTGCGATAAAATTCCTGTGTCGATGGAGTCACCTTGACGTTTCGGGATGAGCCGAGTTCCATCGGTCGAAGCGAGAGTTATTCATGACTTTTAAACGCTTGGCTGCACTTGAGCAGTAATTATTCGTTAATGTCGGGAAAGTATATTATGGTTTGACATGCGCAATATGGTACCGTAGGCAAGCTTCCAGATCATGACGGCCCTTTTTCCTTTATTACTGATGTTGCCGAAGACGTTTGCTTTATAAAGTTTAGCACTCCATCGTTTTATTCTGATTTACCCCATTATGGCGTTTAAAAAAATCTGAGCTTTTCCGCTAGTAGAGTGCTATATGTTGGAGTCCCATCAAGGATGTACAGTTTCGCATTAGTTATTTTTGCAATCATAATGAAGCTCGAGCTTTAAAATTTTAAGTTTCCATGTCTTTTTTACGTGTATATCACACTAATATTTAATTTAATCTCCATAAGGTTGGCTTCTGAAGCAATACTTTCGGTACTTGAAGTGTATAACAGGTTTCGTTCAACCTTTTTTTAAGCCAGTAAATGAACCAAAGTCAGCATTACCTAGCAACGCTCGGGAAGAGCACGAAAAAGACGATGTATTTCATAGTCAATCAATATGGTATATTATGAAATTAATTTCAAATTCTTTTTAAATAATCGACGGCATAACGTAAAAACATGGCATTAGCATGAGTTTGAACAGTCCATCAAAGAAATAAGGGGGAAGTTAGTCCCTAATTACGTATTTATAAATGGGAGAAGATAGACTGTCATTCTGTAAAATGGAAAACCCAGTACAAAGATGAAAATTTATAATTGTCTCCTGGATACCCGTGTCTTAAACAAAATGAAAATGGTTTTCCGGGGACCTTCAAGTATGTATGAATGCGATGAACCGCATATCTCGAGGTCGGTCGGTTTCAGAGATTGTTGGGGTGACGGATGAACACTCGTAATATCTATAATGCGCATATAAACGTGAAACGTCCCTCACTAATTTCTCATAGTGCCTCACTAACCCCCCTTAACCTAAAAATATGAAAACTTGCATGAATAAAGGTTACACTAATTACCTAAACACCCGCTTGAAGAATTCAACCCAAAAGGGAATTGGGGCGAAAATAGGGATTGAAATAACGTTAAATCAGGTTCCTTTCACTACAATGGATCCTTATCTGCGTTAATATTATTTTAACGATCGTGGAAAATGGCTTAATTTACGTAATAAAGGCAAACGTATTTACATTTTTCAACGATTTGTGTCATCTTTACGTGATAAAGGGTTCGGTCGTTATCATTAATTTCTCTTTGAAGGGGACTTTTTTGTTATCCAGAAGGCTCTCATGGTACATTTCGTTATTTTTGCTATCTTATTTGCTATATTTTCGTCGTATTTCATTTCAAATCATAATAGTAGAATCCTGTCGAAGTAATCGACTAATACGATGATTAAAGTTAACGAAAACAACATTATGGAAAGTCACTTCATGCTCCAGGAAAAATTTTGCAATCTAAGAACAATAAGACTAAACATTAACAAGTGTGTGCGAATGTATAACAGGCGTTGTAAATAACGTTGATGCCTAAAATGTGTTCATTGACAAGTATGTGCGTATTTCATCCAGAAGGAAAGCGGTGTATTAATGTCGAGAAGAGTTACCTATTACTTAGAAAGGAGAATCGCTAATTTAGTAGTATTTCCCAAGTATCCAGATTTACCCAGCCATACACTCTGTACTTTTAGCAGCATGCCTATATGTAAAGAATAATGCTCGTTTGCCGAAACATATCTTGTATCTTATAGTAAATTGAGGAAAACTAAATAGTTCGTCTATACCCAAAGTATGAATCATACATTACACTTAATAGCATAATATTCATTAAAATATTGTTGCTTTTTATTACATTCCTAAAAAGAATGCACCTAATGAATAATTTCCCACGAATATAGCCTGTATTTTTAAATACTTAATTGACACTTAAGGTGGTGGCTCATTTACGCTTATGGTCCCAAATATCCTCTTTGTCGGCGGTAAATTTAGTTAATGGAATATCCCGGCGAACAGTGATATTTACACGCACTTATGTGCATTTCACTATGTAGATGTGTATTGAAATGTTTGAATGCATTTCATTCTTGGCATCTGGGTAGAGAAAAACAAAAGTTTAATCACAGTACTTCTACGTTAATTCACCTGGTCCATGCTATAACGAGCCTTTTTAAAAGGAACCTAACTAAGGAACAATCGTGAAGTAAAATTTATAACCCCATATTTCATGTCACGTGTAGATAGTTTTTGATACGAGTATATTTACGAGGAAGACCAGTTTTTCGTAGCTAATACTTTACCTCTCCAGTAATTATAGTCGAACGTTAAGATGTGTTGTATTTGAATGGATTGACAAATCACGCTTTGAAATGTTAGCTTTTGGTAAATAATATTTGTAATTATTGTGAGTGATTTTTATTATACTTCGGTGCTCATGGATATGGCTGAAGAAGATCTTGCATTATTTATTTGCCAATCCACAAACAGTAAGCAGTGAAGCGTGTAGTAATTCAGGAAAAAACGCATCACGGACATATTTGCGAAGTTTTTAAAATAAGATAACGGGTATCCGACGTGAATTTTATTAACCTATTTAGTTGTTTATGATGAGGGTCGATTTAAGTGTGCACAATACAGAACAAAGAAAAAAATGTTTCTCCTCACGGATCATAAATTACTTTGTTTCTCCTTCGCGCATTTGAAAAATCGTCGACCACGGTCCTTGTACTTCACATATGTTTATCGCGTTCGTATTTCTGTAAACGACATTGAAGAATTGACATAGCAGCTCATTAATTGCAATGCTCATCGATAACCTGTAACTCATGGCGTAAATCTATTAAGCTGTCCCACGCAGACAATGGTATTAATTTCATTGCTGTTATTAACGATTTTAAGACTCCATTGCACCTCGTAAATATATATTTTAAGTTAGGCCTTTATAGTTAATTGAAATTTTCGCGGTCCAATGATGATTTAAAAATAATTAGAGCCTTGATCTTAATTATTTATTATCGATTGTATGAAATGAAAAAGATTGTTTCAGCTGTATTTTTGGCTTTTGGATGTATTTATTTGACGCTAAGGAAACTATTCACGTGGGCGATTATTTAGCCCTTAGAAATAGCTCTTACACGTATCGGCAGATCGTGAAACGTCATCGGTTGCCAGTTCGGGCAAACGACCGTACCATCGCCATAGGCTTGGCCAAATAAGTGGCGACACACTGGTCGGACTTCTTTACGGAAGAAAGTCCGACCGCACGAAAACAAGAAATCCTTGCGGCTACTTGATACTAAAGGGACCTTAATTACCTATTCATCCTGTCATGTATACATATACTATATGCTTACATTGGGCCTTTAAAAGAAAGTAGCAATAGCAGTTCTTCCTTTGAATGTAGGAAGAGGAACTGTGCAAAGAATGGTTTTAGAAGAAATGACGTTCACTTAGCGGGATGAAAATTTCAATGCTGCAGATTATTAATAGGCAATATCATACACATCGGTGAATTGGCCTATTGTCAGGTGGTGGCCATGCATTAAAAACGCGAACGGTCGATGGACGGCGACCCTTATCGCTTTATTGGGTTCTCAAGCGGGTAATCGGATGTTCTTAGAGCGTTCTTAATACGTTTTAGGACTATCTCCGTACCACTAGGTGGGATGATGGCGGCAGTGCCCATATTAGAGGTGAATATGGGAAGACGTGTAGATTGTATTCCCCCCACTGACTTCAAAAAATCGAGTGTAGTCAATATATTGTGTAGATAATGGTACCGTGCGAATTGCAGTTTTTAAGTATTATTACTCCGAATCCAGGCAATCTAGTACTTCATAAGTTTTCAATTTTTGCGGAAGGGAATTTTTATAAAAGTATGTATATGCTGTGAGCGTCAGAATGCAGTTGGTTGCTTCTATTGATGAGCTGCCTTCAGTTGTTTTCGAAACATGGCACCCGGGTAATTGAAAAGAAAAAAAGAGCCTGGAAGATCCAGGTCGATTTTCCTTTTACTTTTTTTGAATATATCGTAAATGTTACCAGTATTTCAATCTAGAGTGGTATAACGTAAGTTTGATAGGTGTTCAGTCAGCATTCCTCTTTAATCGACCCACGCATTTGCCCCTTAATTTCTCTCATGGCACCTTCCCTCCCTCCCAATTTCCCTTTCTCATTTCAAAATAATTGTATCAAGATGTAAACAGTGTGGTTCGTCTTTGGATTTGATTTTCAACAGTGTAAGACATATGACTGCTCGAAAAATTCTCATTCCGGTGGTACCTGTTAAAAGATGTATTGAGCATGTGTAGTGTCGATGATTATGAAACAATCGGTAAACTTATCGTTATCACCCATGTAATTGGCCTGGTAGTAGTCACCATATTCTAGTCATTCAATGTTTCCACTGTTCATGTTTAAATCGACTCTTACCCAAACATTGTGACCTCAATTCAAAAGTTTGACCTACAGGAAGATAGTATCCCGAGCAGTAGGTGGAATGGTTGTGATAGTGCCTTGTCAAGTGTTGCCCAACATATCGCCGTGGCCACCGCAGCTGCTTGCCGCTGAGACGATATAAAGAGCGGCGTCCTCGTATACGGGTGTTGCCCTTTGTGTGATGCTGGCGCCTGGAAACTAGGTAACCTGTTGTGCGCGCGAGTACGGAAATTTGCTGAAGTTCAAGGAACCCATTATGTCATGGTAATCGCTCTCTGCGGAGCATGTGCATTCGGAGTCGTGATCCATTGTATTTTTCGTTTTCTTTGCCGAACTTCTTCAATGCGTTTTCTCAAATTCAACTCCTCAAATCATTCTTAAGTGTGAAAGACATGAACTAATTTGCGGGCATTAAGCAAGATCATGGAGCTAATAGCTAGTGGCTTCGGTTTTCTGAATTCTACGATCGTCAGATTTCTTTGAAGATTATTTACGCAGAGAAGCCTCCATTTAACTTGTCATTCGGAAATGACCTTCACCTTGTTTAATTTTTGGCACAATCAAGCTTTTAGACGAAATCTACGTTGGCATCAGATATATTTTTCATGATATGGTTATCTACCGACTCATCTTTAAAATTGCTAATCGTCTCTTGTGTTATGCCTCTTTCTCACTTAATGTCTTCTGCCTTCTTTAAGATCATAAAAAATATTCGTCCCCATCCAATGATTCTTGTCGTTTAGCGAATGCGTTAGTTGGTTTTCTGTTTTTTTTCGATAGAAAATGCGTTTGGCAAGATCTACTTTTGGTGTCCGGTTTTGGCTCCAGAAGAAGGAAGTATGAGACATTTTATGCTAAAACAGTTGTATCAAGGAATTTTCAGTTGTATCACGACTCCTTGCGTGAAATTTATGATTTATCCTTGAAATGACCCGGAAATTTACGTACCTTGGATAATTTCCACTTCTGGCCGTCGAAGTGAACCCAAGCAGCTGCGCTTCTTGCGGCCCAAGCTATTGATAATGCAGAAGTCGGAGAGTTGAATCTTCCCCGCAATCTGAACGCTAAGCTGCTTTGCAATGGTACTGTTGAATAAATTACAGATCCCCCTAAGAAATACACTGTGATAATTACCCTCTATGTAGTTATTTAATTTCTATGAAACAAGTTCCTACAGTATCATAATCATATTGATTGTAAGCCATCGAATCTGAGATACTCTAATTCCGAAGATAGAGAGTGCTTCTTCCAACCGTGTAATGAATCATTCGAAACCCCACATTACCTAAACAATTAAATTGCTATTATATTAATAATATTCGCGTCACAAACACTGTGTACTCTCCTCGTCAGGTGATTAATTAACAACGATGGTACGAAGATATTTTTGGTAGGAAACGGCTTCATAATTAAGTTGATTCCCCGATAGAAAGTGAACCTCAACGGGTATTTATGGATTTCCCGTTGCGGCACCAATGCGAGGGTGGTTAGTTTGCACGTTGCGAATTCTCCGTCGGATTCCGTTGCTTTTCGTCCCCATCCTCTGCCCTAAATCACGCCGTTATACGTTAGCTGGCCTCTGGAACGTGTCCTGAGGCTTTGCCGTCTCATTTGGCGCCGCGATCGTGTGTGTGTGGGGGGGGGGCGCTGTTCTCGGCCGCGCGCGTCTGTGCTCGTGTGAGCGGGCGTCGAGTGCCCTAACCCTTGGCCGTTCTCCACGGAAGCCGATCTCCCAGTTTTCCCTCCGCCCAATCTTCTCTCCATCCTTTCTCGAAGGTCTCGCTACCGCCCTCCCCCGTCTCCCCCCCTCAACCTGGTCTCCATTCGTCCGTCCGTGCTTTCGTCCATCGGGAAATCCCCGAGGAGATTTCTTCCATTTTTCCTCGGGCGTCCGTGATGACCGTTTCAGTACGTGCCCCCCAAAATCAAGGCCCCGGGGAACAAGATCAGCTATGCTTGCTGTATCCAAATGACCATTATTTCGATTATACTTTAGCTCATTTTATTTTGCCGTCTGTGTTAACTAGTAGCTTTCTAAAGTTTCTGCTAGTATGGCCACCAATAAGTAATCTACTATGGATATGCATTTACCATTAAAATACGCCTTAGTTCATGAATCATCTAGAGATTTTTTAATCTTTAAAGTTAATTATAACTAGTAAAATATAATCTCTTGATGTAAAAATGAAATCGTTTTATTGTAGATGTTTACAGTCAAGCATTAACTATTGGTATCCTAGTGAGTCAAGGTCTACTGCCCTAAGGGTCCAAGTTTGTCTTCCTGGCACTGCTTAGGACACTCCATGCCCATTAAACCAACCCACAGGTTGTTTACTGTCATTCAATATATACTCAGGCCACTTTACCTTGAGCAATTTAGGGCTCTCTTGCTGTTGTTGAGGGCTTGAAATACTGTACTTATAAATGAGGACTATGAGCCTGCGAAATAAGAATTTAAGGATAGAGAGAGGACATTTGATTGAAATTGAATTGAAATCTTAGATTTTAGATAGTTAAAAGTAGTATTGAAGTATGATTCTGAAAATGCTGGTTGGTGCTTTTGAATAGAGTAGCATTAAGTTGTACATCTTACAAAATACTCGTAATTTTTTTAATAATGGTTCAAAAACTGCTTTATGCCCCCATCATACAATCAAAAAATAGAAAACAGTACTTTGAAATTCTTTTAATCTATGAAGTTCAACTGTAAGACACTTAACAGGATTGGTTGGTCCATATCAGTGATTTTCTTTGACCTATTATTTAAAAAAAAAATCTAACTGGTATAGTTTTTATAATTGCATTTGTATTGAATTTCTGAAAAATATAAACATTTAAAAGACTAGTTTGGTAATTATGCAAATTCTACTGTGTAAAATTAAACTAAAATTCTTGGCTAATTTTCAATTGCTTGTTCCCCTGTTTGTATTTTGCATAAATTGTCATTTTAATTTTATATATTTCTCTTATTTTTAGGCATGTATAGATGACAACCTGGAAATGGTTGAGTTCCTTGTGGAGCATGGTGCCGATGTCAACAGGGGTGACAATGAAGGTTGGACACCTCTGCATGCAACTGCTTCATGTGGATTTATCAGTATAGCCAAGTAAGTAATCAGAATATTGATAATAAACTTATAATTCATTTTTTTTATTTTCATGAGCTTCTAAATAATTGAGTACATGTTGAGCGTACCAATTAAAAATCTCCAAAATATAAAATGCTTTAGGTATAACATAATTTTCTCACAGTGGAAATATGTATGAAATGGAGGTTGAGTCTTTAGTTGTAATGAGTGCTATGGTTGGTACATGAGGGCAGTGAATGTATTTTTTCAGTTTCAAAATATGTTTTTAGGAAACACTGAACCTGCTTAATCTAATATGATGTCAAAAAATTATTTCCTGGAGAAATATCAAAAATACAAAAAAGCAAAATATCTTTTCCAGTTTTGTAATGGTTTGAAAATAGTGTCATGGATATCTATTAGTATCTGAAACTGGAATTACTGGTTCATTTATTCTGGTTTTCTGAAGTTATTTTCTTCCTTTTGAGAAGAATAAGGTCAATTTATCATCTTCAGAGAAATTGGTTATCACCAAACATCTCTATTTCAAGTACATCATGAATAATGTGTATTTTAAATTGCTAAATGATGAGTAAAAAGTGTAAAACAAAAAATGCTTGCATGCCTCCAGCTTCCTTTTTCCACAAAGTTTTATGAAATGATGATAGAAGTATCATCCTCAGAGTCAACTGCTAAATGGCTGCAAGGTAATCATGAGCTTACTTATGTCATGGTGAAGACCTTTTGTAAATTTACACAGAGGCATTATTGTATTTATTGTTTATCTCCTTGTGATAAGGCACAGCATCTTTAAGCTTCTCAATCTTTGTTAATCTTCTGATTATGCTGTAAGCTGTTTCCAGTTCAGTGAAGGTGTTATTAAAGGTCTGATTGTGAGGCAAATCCTTATTCATGAAGCATTTTTTTAAATTCATCCTTTGCCCTGGTCTCTTTACATTTGTTCACCATCTGTGAATCCATCTACGTATGCAAAGCAAATTTATTTGAAAATCTTAACCAGTTTTATATGAAAAACTAAGCACTAATAAGATAAGAACTGATAATCAGGAAATTCAGCCCATCAATACTTTTCTCTTCTCATTTTGTATTTAGTCATTTAATATGACAGGTAGTATGCTATTCTAGCAATAAGTGCTCTTAAACATAGCAGTTGTCCATCAATTATGATTAATGTTGATTAACTGCCCTTCTGCCTACATTTTAAACTCACCCCATTTTTTCTACATTTGAAACACTCCCAGGGATTACTCAATTTAGGGTGCAAAAACTTAGGTCCTCGGGGAAATGCAAAATGTGGATTCCACTATAGGATAATCATCAGAACTAGGTGATTTGTTAGCATCATTGGATTTAAAGGTGGGAAACAATCTTGGTATTTACATCACACAATAAGAATTTCCCACCAATTCCAGAGGGTAACTGTAGGATGAATTTGGTTATTAGAGAACCAATAGGAAAAATGGCATGTTTTGTGCTTTTATGCTGATAAAGTTGAACATAAATTGTGTTGAGAAACCTTTTACAAACCGCCTCATTTCCTTGAGTGTTGTAATGCTTGCTGAGATTGATAATGGCAATTGAGATTGTATCAAATTATGCATGGTGAAGTCATAATTTGTCTGGATTATCCCTCAACACCCATGCAGGAAGGTGGATAGAGAATACTAAAGACTAAAAGGGCAGGGAGAAAACGTGGAAAGCAAACCTCCTGCCAGCAAGGGATGAGTCAGGACAGTGTTGTGGATCCACTCTGTGTGCGGCCATACCATCTGGCCTGCGATCCACCCAGGTGTTTGCCATGCTGGAGACCCGTCAGAGGAGAAGAAGATCCTGGAGGGTGAGCTTTCTGGCTCCCTGCAGGGTTTTGGATGACCTGTAGCGACCGGGATGCGATACCCCCCCTCTTCGGCCCTGGATTTTGTGTGAATGGGAGGATGGGAGCTAGCCACTCACAGTCAATCAGCTTCCATTGTGTTTTCGCTCCAGTGGCCAGTGCCAAGGTTGTGGGTGTCAGGGTAGGGAGGTAGGAGATGTAAGGGTTTTGGTGGGCCCTTGCATCAAAGATCCAAGCTGAACAGACCCACTCCCGAAGTGCTATGTCCCTCGAGTTATCCCTGGCCATTGCTCTGGCTCAGTGGAGTGGCATCCCTAATGTGTGGCTCCATAGTTGGTAGGTAGGCCAAGGGATGAAAAATTTATTATTATGGAGGAAAAAACATTTCCACCACCTAAAAGATCCTATCCAGGCATGGCTGGGGAGATAACGGTTATACTGCATGCAAGCAGTACTTGATAATGTCATGTGCTAAGGAAGATAAGACCTTTAAAAAGATATCTCCTTTCCTTATACGGAGAGTGATGTCGCAGTTCGTACGTGGTGACCCCAAGAGCGTGAAGAAACTGAGGGATGGTACCCTGCTTATTGAGACCCTGAATGACAGAGAGTAAAAAAGTATTGGCTATGCGTATGCTCCATGACATTCCGATAAAGGTGGAGGTGCACTGTGTGTGCACTCTAAACACTTGTCAGGGAGCCTTCAATGTATAGGGAGTCATTAGCCATTATGACCCCCTATACATGGAAGTCGACGAAATCAAGAGAGAAATGTTTTCTCATGAAGTGATTGATTGTCGTCTACTAACCACAAAGGGCAGTGGAGAAAATATCAACAGTACCTCCGTGATATTGACGTTAATGTGAGATAGGCTCCCCAACAAGGTGTTCATTGGGTATGAATCTGTTCCAGTACGGCTGTTCGTACGGAACCCAGTGAATTGTTCAGTGCCAATGCTTTGGCCATGTCGCATCATGATGTGAGGGCAGGGCCACCTGCCTGCACTGTGGCAAAGATATGCACAGGGGTAAAGATTGCACCTCGGAAACACATTGTGTCTATTGTGAGGGTGCACACCCAGTATACTCCCATGAATGTCCGTAGATGAAAGAAGAAAGGAAGGTCATGGAGATAAACACACTGGAGAAATTCTCACACATGGAAGCGAGGAGAAAATACAGGGCACTAATTGCTCCAACTTTCTCCTGGTCCTTTGGTTCCGTCGCATCAATCCCTTTGCAAAGTGTACCATCGCCACACAAACAGAAATTACAAAGGACAATGCTGCGGACATGCGTGCACAAAAAATTAAAAAACCAAAGAGACCAAGAGTCATAATGAGCCACCTACTCTGATGGGCCCTTCAAAGAAGAGCCCACCAAAAACCACCTAGGGGAATACACTTAATGAGTGTGAAAAGACACCATCCCCTTCACCTCCAGCAAAGCCAAGAAAGCCGGAGGTTATGGATGACACCATAGTATCTCGGATGCTGAAGTCCTTGTGAGCGAGTTGAGGAGGAAATATCGCTTCAAGCGACAATCGTGAAATGGTTGATCGTCTCATCACTTTTTAAAAACTTATTTATATGTATATTTATTTATGTTTCCCACCCAGAGGGTCAGGGTTCAAATCCTGGCATCATCAAATATTTTTGTGGTATCTCAATCCCTACTTGAGGTACTTTGTGGAGGGCACTTTGAGTGAGTATGCCATCCGTCGGATGGGATGTGAAACTGTGGATCCCTTGGCACCTTTTGCTAAGAGTAGGCTAATGCCATTGCAGGGTTTCTCTCCACCCTTCATCCTTTCCTGGCCATCCCCAATGGTGCCAATGACCTTAGCTGTTTGTTGCCTCCCCTAAATACTACTACTATATTTATTTATATTTTTTTAACATCTAAAATGTATTTTATTTTGCAATGGAACTGCAATGGTTTTTCTTGGCAAGAGAATGGGCTGGCCATTTAAGGTAGCAGACAAGGGTATTTTAAAGATGTACACAGTTTTTAGACTGGATGACATGAAGTGGTCAGCGAGCCCAAGGAGTAGTAGCAGTTGCAACTCGTGAGGTCCTTTACACCGCCCGAGTCGAACTGAACTCTCCATTCCAAGCAGTGGCTGTCACAGTGTACACCCCTGAGAGGATAACATTTTTTAACGTTCCCGTTCCAGAAAGACTTTGTCCTTTTCCACAGATTTTTATTATTTGGAAAAGTTCTAAGTCTTTTTAGAATGGATGTTAAATACTTCCACGAAGTGAAGCCTGAAACAGTAGAATATATTTTGTAACGTTTATCTACCCAAGGGTGCACCAGTAGCAGGTTTTAATCTAGAAGCCCTTGTCCATCAGCTACCTCAGCCACATACACTGATGGGTAATTTTAATGCCTATGATCCTTTATGGGGAGGGTCAATGATCCCAAGTAATTGGAGATGATGGATTTTATCTAATTTTATGGAGGATCTCTGGGTCCAAGGGCTCATTTGTCATCCCACCATTGCTTATAGCTGGATAGCTGGCTGGGTGAATTAACCCCCTGAAATAAGCGACATATTCGCCAAGTAGTTTGTGTCCAACAGCAGTGACGAGGGTTATGATGCTGACTTTGTAAACGTAAAGAGGCGATGTAAGAGAGACACTCTTAATTTTGGTGAAGCTTGAACACCGGTGGAATACAATGAGATTATCTCGCCCTGGGAACTGAAATCCACAACCACAGACTCCCATAACACCTCGCCAAGTATTGACCAAATCCACAATGCTTTTTGCCGAAATATTCCAGATTCATTCATCAGAATTGCGGGAGGTCCTCAATAACCTCAATCAATCGTGGATTGAGGTTAGTTTCCTAAGCTCCTGGTGGGAGTCCATAGTGATACCTATTCTTAAACAGGGCAAGAACAAAATTGACCCAAATAACTATTATCCCATCTATCTCACTAGTTTGCCTGTGCAAGTGATAGAAAGGTTGGTCAACCGACATCTCATTTGGTCCTTAGAGAGACGACATCTTCTTTCAGATGCTCATTGCAGCCTTTGGCATGAGGTCCATGACAGACCATCTGGTGCACACTGACAATTTCTTCCAGGAAGCCTTTCTACTACACCAACACGTTGTAGCCATCGCCTTTAACATTGCAAAGGCCCACGATAGTGTGTGGTGACAAAAAATTTTAAACACTTAGCATAACTGGGGATTTAGAGACAATATGGCCCTATTTATTTGGAATTTTTTAACAAACCGCATTTTTAAAGTAAGGACTGGCAAGTATTTATCCTAATCCTTCATACAGGAGAACGGAGTACCTCAGGGATCAGTGCTGAGGGTGATGGTGTTTGCCATTCTAATCAATGACATAACGGAATGCATCAGGGCTCCAGTGATGGCATCGCTCTTTGTGGATGACCTAGCCATTTTTTGCCAGTTAACATGACTGGTAAATGCCTCCAGGCAAGCCCAGGTGACCATAAATAAAGAGGGAGACTGGTCGTGAAGGAACAGATTTTGTTTCTCCACCGAGAAAATGAAATATTTTCATTTCCATCCTCTTCATGGACACCACATACCACCGACTTGAAGCCTGCTGGGCAGGAATCTCCCATTTGTTGAGTCTGTCCGTTAGGTATGATCCTTGATCAAAAACTAAACTGCCGGGAGCATATCTGCGTATTACATGAGAGGTGTCATCAAACCCTCAATGTTTTAGGGCTCCCACTCTACTTGGGGAGCATATCGCACTACCATGCTTTTATTGTGTCGAGCCTTCGTCCGTTTCAAATTGGACTACAGTTCTGTACTCATCAGGACAAGTCTTATTTGAGACCCCTTACATGTCTTCACAAAGTCAGCATTTGGTTGGCCTCTAGGGTATTTAGAACCAGCCCAGTTTGAAGCCTACTTGCTGATGTAGGGTAGCCTCCATTGGCCCACAGGATATTTTTGATGGGTAATTATGCCTGTAAAGTTTTAACCATGATGAATCACCCATTTTTTAAAATTTTTTTTAACCCTCAGTTTTTAGAAATATTTAACAGGTTAAGAAGGCCCACTAGGCCATTAAATGTTTAATGATTTTATCCATGAATTTCATTTAACCTTACATGAAATATTCCTGGTCTTTTATGCAAAATATGCATTTTGGTTTACACCAAAGCCTGATGCTAAGACTATGTTACATGCACCCTAAAGCATTTGTGACCAAGTCGGAATACCAGTGACTCTGTAGTGTCTTCCCCGGATCGCACCCAAATTTTGTCCCTGTCTATGCCGATGGGTTGAAGTCGGAATCCACATGTGCCTGTGCGGTGGTGTCCCGCTACCATGGAATCTTGAGGGAAAAACTGACCAAGTTTTGCAGTATATTTGCAGCCGAACTGTCAGCTATCAGGATAGACCTAAAAGAAATAAAAGAAAATAATGGTTCTTTCCTCATCTGTTCGGACTCGTTGAGTGCCTTAAAATCAATATTGGTGTTCTCACCAATGCACCCAACAGTTCAGGAGATCCCTTTTACCCTCAGATCCCTTCAGAGAAAGGGGAACAGGGTATTCTTTGTATGGACTCTGGTTCACGTAGGAATACCTGGCACTGAAAAAGCCTACAAAGCAGCGAAAATAGCCCTGGGCAAACTCGAGACCAATTCCACATCGATACCTGTGGAGGATCTGAAGGCTGCCTTGCGGAATTTAGTTTTAAACCAGTAGAAGGAAGCTTGGTGGTCCTTACATAACAATAAGCTTATCAATAAAAATTGGCTATAAAATCGGTTGTTTCGGCATGGCAAAAATTCAAGATCACAGTTCATGTGACGAGATATCATGATCACGCGCTTGAGGATAGGGCACTCTGTCCTCACGCACTCGTATTTTTTCACATAGGAAACACTGCAATGTTGGTGACCTGCCCCTATTGGTGAAACGTATCCTGACACAATGCAATAAATATCAAATAGCCAGAGACTTTTTTATAATAAGGGATAATTTAAGCAGTATTTTCAGGGATGACCACACCTCTTGAAATAGTTTTAAAAATTTTTTGGAAAACTGGCCTAATGTGACTCCTTTAGTTGCAGTATCTTTATTTTTTAATGATTTTGTTTTTAAATATTTAGGTTTTTAAAATATATTTATTAAAATTAGATTGAGGTTTATGTTTTCTCGGTGGGGTAAAATGACCACAACTGTCAATGCACCCTAAAAACCCCAACAACTACTACTACTTCTATGATCCCTCAAAATTTTGTGAGGCAGAATTAGTTTCATGAGAAGGTTTTGCTATGCCAATGCTTAGGCATCACCAAGCAGGTAAAGTACTGCTCAGCAAGTGCTTGATCCATTGATGCAAACAAGTAGCAATCAGAATGAGCCAAGTCAATGAGTAAGCTGCATGAGGTAGAACTTCCCAGCTGAGTGCTTCGAACTTGTCGCGGATTGACTTTGCCATATGTTATGGAGCATTGTTATAATGAAAAATTGCCTTTTGTTGCCTGTTTTGATATTCTTGTCTTTTTTCTAACAGCGAACAGTTCAAATCAAACATATGTTGTAGGTAGTATTCCGTATCAACCGTTTCACCATGTTTTAATAGGTCATAATAGACCACACCCTTCTGGTCCCACCAAACACAAGAGCATTGTCTTTCAGCCAAAGCGATCCGGTCTTTTGTTCGATATGGATGGTGTGCCTGGATAGACCTATGAATTTTTTACGCTTGTGATTCTCAAAATGAATCCATTTTTCATCTCCCTGTATGGAGAGGAGTGCACCTCTTCATCTGCCTCTCAAAATAGTATTACTATCTGCCGGTCTTCTAAATTTTCCATCTCTCGTAGGCAATAGGAAACAGCTTGTTGGCCAATGCTCCATTGCTCTGCGGGGGTGTATTTTTTGTCGGTGAATCATCTTCATTCAACAAGGCTTGCAATTCCGCTTCACCATACCTTATTGGTGGTTTTCTTTGTCTGCAACGTCGTAGTCACCACTTTTGAAATGCCGAAACCATCGTTCACATGTGTCTTGCGATGGAGCATGTTCACCATAAGCTTCTCGAAGTAATCAGTATGATTCAGCAGCAGTTTTCTTCAAATAAGAGCAACAAAATTAATGCTGTCTGCAAATGCTCTTTGTTTGATTTAAATTTCAACATATTGAACACAGCAACACAATGCTATGCAAACACTTGTTCAATTTATCACTCATGTGCATCTGATACTTGTTGATGGCACAACAAAATGGTATAAGTGTCAAATCTTTATGCCATAAACTACATTGGTGCACCATATGTTAAATAAAGACCTCTATATATCTATCTATCTATGTTGTCTGAAATCTGCATTTCAAACTTGTATGCTTGATATATGGTATGGTTTTTGGGTGCATGTCCCTCAAGTAGGATCCAGCAAGTGACAAAAATACGAATGATAATCCAAATTTTATGGTTTTTTAGTTACGGGTTAAGTGTCTATCTTGGCTGTTAATTTTGTGCCACTAATTTGTTGTGATTGGATTTACAGGTTCCTAATAGAAAATGGAGCCAATGTTGCTTCGGTCAACAATGATGGCCATCTTCCATTGGATATTGCAGAGTCAGACGAGATGGAAGAAATGCTCAACGAGCAGGTTTTTGCTAAAGGTTTGTTTTCAAGCCATTTCAAAATGACTCATGATCTTTCATCATTTCCACTAAGTAAATCTGGAAACTACATGTTTCAAAATGATTTTAAAAGCTGAAGTACAGTGAATTCCTGGTTAATGTTTCCAAGAATCGTATTCACATTCCATTATGTCATGTTTGGCAAAAGTAATTACCATCATTGTAACAAGTGGTACTCTTTTCAAATTTACATTGCCCCTTCATTTATAAATTATTTTCAAGGTGCTTACTGCATTATTTTACTTGATTGTGCATTTATATTTAAGTATTTTTTTCAATTGAATGAATTAACATTGCTTGTACAGTGGAACCTCACATAGTGAGCACCTCACGTAGCAAGTAATTTGCATAATGAGCGAAAACATTTTGACCAAAATCAACGCCCTTAATGAGTCACAAGGAGAGAGGAATTCCCAAAATGAATGCACGCCTGCTGCTTCAGTTACTGTTTAGTTCTCGTTCTTCTGTCATCTTTGTGTTACTTGCAACATTTTTCCAAACTTGTGTTCAGAGGTATAATTTTAAATGTCCGTGGTGAAAAATCCGCAAGAAGATAGCCTTGAAGGAATAAAAATATTGGTAGAAATGAAAAGTAAAATCGCTGAAAAGCAAGAATATGATGTGAGGTTGGCTGATTTGGCATGCACATAGATTTGGTGTACATCAGCAATTTGCACTATCCTCAAGAACAAGTAAAAAATTAAAGAGGTAGGTGCTTCAAAGGGAGCAACAGTATTTCAATGCAATGCTTTTAAATTCTGAATGATGCTGGAAGGGTGCTTCTCGAATGGATAAATGAAAACCAATTGCAATGCGACATTATAAATTAGAACATCATTTCTGAGAAGGGGAAAGTGATTTTCGCTGACCTTTGTAAGAAGATTCCAGGATCCAAAACGGCCAAAGAAGAAGTATTTAAGGGAAGCCATAGGTGTTTTGAGAAGTTTGAATGAAGAACCAGCATCCACAATATTGTGAAGCATTACTGCTCTGGTGCAAAGACAGCAGAGAACTTCATTGGTGATTTCAAGAAGCTAATAGCTTCTGAGGGTAAACTGCCATAACAGGTATTTAATTGTGACAAGACAGTTCTCTTCTGGAAGGAGATGCTGCAGTAAATTTATACTTTTACCTGTAACAGCAGAGAAGAATGCCTTGCATGGCCACAAGCCAATGAAAGGCTGTCTCACACTGCTATTTTGTACTGGTGAAAGCAGAAAGTGAACCCCTGCTTTTTAACCATTCAGGAACTCCACAGGCCTTCAAGAAGTGTAAAGTCTAGAAGAGCAGGCTAAATATGATGTGAAGGTCATTGGAAATTGTCGCAGTGCACCATACATAAAAAGCATTGCCCTAATAAGGCAGTGGCTATGTGTGCTAGGAATTTGATCAATAATATGCTGAGTTGCATTTTCACAAAATTTGGAACTGTCCACAAAAAATGTCTCTAGACATCTTTCTATTAAAAAATAATTAGGGATGTATCATAAATAATAAACTAATTATTTTAATTCTTTTCTGTTATTAAAAATCAAGTTTGCTCTTCAGGTTGGTTCTTTCCATGAAAGAATGAAAGATGAAGATGATCTGCGATCCTAAACAATGTATATATGTGAATTATTTTCTTTGAATCAACTTTGTAGTAAAAAATTTATTAGTTCACTGGACAAGTGTTTCCCTTAATGAGGACGATCCCAGAACAAATTTTGCTTGTTGTAAGTGGTTCCCCTCTATTCAAAGTATTGCCCAGACAGTAGAAATAACTTTTATGAAGTCAAAGTTTTGGCTCAGGTAAAGGGTATTTACCATAAATTGGTAATAATTAAATTGAATGTCGTGTACCAAAATTAAAACAACTGTGGGAGATGCCATGGCATTACTTTAATATAATCATCTGCAAATGTAAAATTACTGCATACCATGTGCCCAATTACTTGTAATTTTGGGAATTTTCAATGTTATTTTCACTCTGCTCTCTTTACACCAACATTTTCTACTTTTTTACTCTCCATTCGTGGCTTCTAGTATTGAAGAGAGAATTCAGTGGGAAGAATTAATTACAACTCTTGTACCTGTAATTATGTATAAAAGCAACTTGTAATTTTTGCTCTCTAGGTTTTCCTGGTAAATAAATGTATCCTATAACGAGAATTTGAATAACCGCTGTGCTCAAATTTTAGGCATAGACTGCGAAGAGGCCCGTAATGAGGAGGAGAGGTTAATGATGCTTCATGCAATGGAGTGGCTGAATAATGGTGGTGAAGAGGCCAGACAAGAAGCTCCGCATCCTAAGACTGGAGCAACAGCACTTCATGTAGCTGCTGCCAAAGGCTACATTAAAGTAATGAGGTATGATGGTAATATTTAGACTATTGCAGATTCAAAATGCAGGTGCATTATTGTGTTGCTTTGCGGACAAGATGGGAATTGGCCAGAATACTGAACATTACTGATGGTCTAATATGATTTAAAAAGCTGCATAGTGCAATTGCTGTTATATTAAATGTCTAGGCTATACTTTGCCTTTATTTTCAGTGAGCCATTACCTAGTAGTCTCTCCTTAATATTTTAACAAATTATTAGATTTTTCTCTTTCATCTATTGCTGATGTAGTCATTATCGTTTTCACTCTTCAGAAACAGAATAGTTAAAAGTACCGTCACTCGATTATATGCTTTATGTATTTTAAATAGCCATGTAGAAAAAACAATAGTAATCATCTATATGTATGTAACATTGAGGGTTGTGGTAGTCCAGGAGTAGAGCGTAAGACTAATGACTGGAGGGCCCAGGTTCGATTCCTGAACATGCCTCTCTGGGCACCCTCAATGTCATCTGAGCTGGGTGATTTTTTGGGTACCAGAACTTTCTGGGAAATTATGTAGGCAGCACGGGTGAAGGATCTGGCTGCCCTACCCTGATGTGTAAATTTCACACACTGCTAGGCTTAGTATTGGGTGAACTCTATCATAAACATTCAAACTGACCTTTGAGTTAATAGCTGTGTTTATGGTTAATAGTATATAATGTCATCAATTACAATGCTTATTTAATTTCACTGACCTTTGTTGAACTCTCTCGGTATTCTCAGTTGCTGTTTATGGCATCGGTTGCACTAATTACTCATAATTAATTGAAGGTTCAATCTGAAGAAACAGTCTCCTGATGTGAAATTGACATTGAGGTTAACTGTTCAAATGGCATTAATATGGCGGAATCTCTGTAAATTATTTTGTGATTGTATTTGATGCTTCTTAAAAGAAAATTACATGGATAAAACCTGGCATAGTGGTATAACCTTGTTTAGATAAGCATTTTGCAGGATAATATGTTAATAAAATGTCATCAATAGGAAGTGATCACTATTATTTGGGGAATGTGACAAAAAATAAAACTAAACACTTAAATTCTTATTAATTTTGAGGTTAATAAAGTAAATTAAGTTTGTTTTGTTTTAAAAATGTTCATCATATTCGCACTTATTATTTGAAGGCTCGGGACCAGAGCACATTAAACTACAAACTAGTAATTTTTAAGGTATATATTTTGGTTTTAAAAATAACAGCATTGATTTAATAGTTGGAAATTTTTGACATAGTTGGAAGTTTTTGACATCTTATTAATGAAATGGTGATGTTTTTTTATAATTCTTTTTCAAAGTACCATTTATGGTTATTTTTTCCCCTGGAAAATCTCATTGACTTGATATTGTACCATTATTCATTGAGTGGAAGAAGTTATATTTTTGCGGTTGTACAAATAATTCTAAGATTAAATTTCACACTTGTTGGCTTGTGTTGTTGTTTTCCAAGCATATGCAAAAAACTACGAAGCAGATGTGATAATGTTGATAATTCATGGAAACTGGAAACTTAGCAAGTTGAAAATTTCATCAGAATAAAATCTTGATTTATTTTTAAATTTTATTTGTGAAGGCTCCTTATTCAAGCCGGCTGTGATGTGGATGCCCAAGACTTTGATGGCTGGACTCCCCTGCATGCTGCTGCCCACTGGTGTGTCAATGAAGCATGCGAACTACTGGTCGAAGACGGTCTGTGTGACATGGATATAAAAAACTATGTTGTAAGTGTAAGAAGGTGTATCAGAAAAAAATATATATTTGTCTGGTTAATAGATTACAAAAAGGTGTTTAATAGAGTGAATTAGGTTGGATTGATGAGTGTATGGCAGAAAATTGGGGTAGATTGGAGGAATAGGAGACCTATCAGCAAACTGTATATGTCTCTAACTGCTCTGGTGTGAGTGGCAGATAGGGAGTAGGAATGGGCTGTCTTAGGAACAGGAGTAAGACTGAAATGTCCATTATCACCCTTACTGTTCAAAATATATGTGGAGAAAATGGTTAAGGAGGCATGGGAAGAGCTAAACGTAAAAATTTCTGACCCACAGATGGGAATGAAAGTCGGTGGTTAATTCTTGAAAGCAGTTCAGTGCCAATGATAAAACTTAAGTTTAGCAGGCAGCCAAGGGGTTGCTAGCATTGCTGAGTGCATTGGAAAGATAGTGTGATAGATATGGGATGAGAATAAATGTAAATAGAGAAAGGTTATGCTGTGTAAGATAGGCAAAGGCTGAGTTAAATGAAAATTGGAATTCATAAACAATTTAGGAAGTGTTCAGCACCAAAATGGGCAAGGTAGTACGGACATTAGGAGAAGAATGGGTTAGGCAAAGTAGCTCTCATGAGGAAGAGAGAATTGATAACCGGACATTGCATTGGGATTTTAAGCAAAGTATTGTCAAAACTTTGGTATGGAGGCTGGGTATGTACCACATAGAAACATGGTCATTGAAGCAGGCTGATGGGCATGGATTGGAGGATTTTGAAATGTGGTTCAAAGAAGAATGGAAAAGGTGAAGTGGACAGAAAGAAAAAAAAGAAAGGCTGGGCATGGTGGTGGAGAAGAGAGGATTGCAATAAATCAAAAAGAGAGAAAAGGTAGATGCAGAGCATTTTAATTAGGAATGGGATGTCAAAGGCTGTGATAGTGGATAATGTTTGGCTATCGAGGAAGCAGTAAGAATGGAATAGGGATTTTGGACAAAATGAAGGGAGGAAAGAAGTATTGGGAGCTTAAGAGGAGCTCATTGAAATGTTGCATGTAAGGTTGTGTTTTCTTTAGAGGCAAGGGTATTATCATTGTATCAGTGGTAGCTTGTGTCCATCCCAAAACTACCTTAACCAGTAGATTTAAAATAATAATAAATAATATATTTAAAAGTAAATTAAATTTACTTTTTCATCGTATGCAGCACTGAGTGTGCTCCAGAAAATGCAGAGGATGCTCTTCATTGTAACCTGGGCCTAGACCTGTCCATACATCTACTATTAGGACTAATCCCAGGATCAATTTGCAAACTCAGGATTGTAATCCTAACAAATCTTGGAATTTTCCCAGGATTTGAGATTATTCTTCTCTGCAATTAAATAAATAACAATTCAGTGATTTGGCATTTTATAATAGTATTCTTGCTTTAGTTAAGATGATTTGATATTAGACTTGATTTTGAATTGAAGATACAATTTGTGGTTGTTGAGATGTAGCTAGCTTTTACATCAAAATTGCTGTATAAATGGGCAAATGTATGTAACATAAGCATCCTTGCACCAGATTAAACTCTAGCAGCCATGCACTGGTTTTTACATAGTTCAAAGAGTCAGTAAAAATAGCTTTTCTTTAAGAATATAAATGTGCCTCATAATTCTTTAAATTGCAAAGAATTGTCTAGTAGTTGTGATGATTGTGATTAGTCATGGGTATAAATGTAAAGTAAAGGAAAAGAAAAATCATACTTCCACATAACTTCTGCCTTATACGGTTCTTAAATGCTTCTATGGTTGCCAAGTTTTTTTCCTTGTGTTCCAGTTTTTCACACAGTTTGAGTTACATTGTCTATCCACTTTTTGCCCACGCCATATCTTTATTGCTTTCATCAGTCAGATTAGATGGTTGTACATCTCTCTTAGCATCCATGGGCCAGTAAAAATGAATGTTTTATGAGCTGTAATTGATATGCATTGTTTCGCCATCAGTAGAATGGTCAAATTAGAAATAGTGATATTGAATTTTAGCACTTCCAGCTGCAAGAAACTTACCAATTTTAGCATTTCCTTACCTTAATTTTTATTAAGCTATGATGATGTCAACAATTTAGAAATCAAGTGGCATTGCTGCCCAAAATAGCCATTGAATTTTGCAATTGAGAAAAGATTTTGAACTCATGATACTCTAACCGAGAAATAATTGCAGAGTTTCTTGGACATTTTTATAAGTGTCACGTACTTTTTCTGTAAGTTTTTGTTCAAACAACTGCCATGAGTCACCTACGAGAAGACCAAATATCATTAGACTCTAGATAATATTAAGTTGATTGACCAGAAATCATAACTCTCAACTGACTTATCATTTTTTTTAAGTATACTAATATCAATTTATGATATGCTGCACAGTTAGAGAAAGAATATGGTATAATATTTTATGATACAGATGTTAGTATCGAGAGAGAAAGTTGTGAATAAAGCTAAAATTCTCTTTGCAGAATCAATTTATGGGGAATTGATGCCTCTGAACAAATTTTCTGTCCTTAATGACAAGCTTGGACTGAGTTACTGGTTGCTTTGTCCCCCTTTCTTACTAATATCTTAAGTTCACTGCATGGGAAAGGTTTTCCTAGTTAACAGGTTTACAGCACTGTTCGATTACCATAGCACACTCAAAATGAAGTAGTGCAGAAGTTGATGAACTGTATGTATTCATTTTACATTTTCTGTTAATTTCCCAACAGGGACAGACTGCCTTTGATGTGGCTGACCGAGAACTCAATCCTTCCCTGGAAGAACTAAGGAAGCGGCAAGCAGGCCTTCTTGGTTCCAAGAGAAGAAAGAGGAAAGAGCAGCCGGAAGCGAAGGTGGTGTCATTGGTGCCCACATCCCCAGCTGGGGAGACAGAGGAAGAGAGTATACCAAATGATACATCTCATAAGCACCGCTCAACCAAAGGCCAGGAGCTAGAAAACAAGTAAGTTCTGGTACAACCCCGTGATTAACTATAATTCTTGTTTTCCCAGAAAAGGAAGCATTACTCTTGAATAATTAAGTAAAATAACTCAGCAGTTGTATTCATTAAAATATGTTTTGGGACTCTATCAATGTGAATTTTTTATTTCATAAGTTAATAATTTGAGCAATATACCATGTTCATTTATGGAGTTTTATTTGTATGTAATTTTGTATCTGCTTTCGCTGGTGCTTCACCTTAAAGGTTTACAAACAAATTACATACAAATAAAACTCCATAAATGAACATGGTCTATTGCTGTCCATGGCTAAATTTTGGGTTGTGGGGTCTTGTGTGTCAGCACGTTGTAAAAGTTTAAATTTTTTGCATTACAGTAGGATTTCAACAAATCGTGGTTCACTCAGTATTGAAGGGGATGGGGTTAAAGAAACCCACTTAGACTCCGAGGAAGGTGGCAGTGGAGATGGTTTGCAGCGCTTACGGCGGAACCAACCCAATGAAGATGGTGCAGCTCATGTTGGTAAGGCATTTTTTGTGTATAAAGACTGCTTTACAAATGTCAGCCTATTTCTGCATTGGGGCAGTTATAACCCAAAACTATGCTTTTTTATCGCTAAAAAATATAATATTTTAGTAATATTTTATATCACTTCTGTTAAATATCATTTTCCAATTTAACATTGCACATAAAAGCATTCTTATCCTACATGGTCAGCTCTTAGTGGCTTAAGTAGTTAAATTTTTAGATTTAATTTAATGCAGAAATTTTGAGTAAATCAGAATATAGTTTTGATGTGAAACGTGAGAAGATTCATATTGTCATTTGTCAATGTTGCTCCATAATGAGTTCATGCTATTTTGTGATTGCAATTATTTTTCATAAAAGTTATCTTTACGAAGGATTCTTTGGTGCACAGTTTTATCTGGAGTAATTTTAACTGCTAACATTTCGTCATCAGTGTATTGTGAGAGAATTTGGTAGTTGAAGTTAATGAAATTTCTCAGATTTAGTTTTCAGTTAAAAACCAGTATTTAATTTGTAGTTATTTTTCAGTGGAATTGATAGAAATACTAGAAAGTTAATGCTATAAAATATTATTTATTTTTGTGTTCATTATGGCAAGTATTAAATTCTATTTAAAATTTTTCCACCACGATGGCCTTCCAAAATTTAGTATCTTAGAGTCAGTATTTTTAAAATAATTCAAATTAATAGGGAGATAAACAAGCCTTAGGTTTTCCACATTTCAAATTTTTAAGTTGACCTCTTGTTAGGGTATGAACTAAATACACTCTCTGGTTATTGTTTTTGTGTATTATAGGAGTTAACCAGATTTTCTCAAGTTATTGAGTGTGAGTTAATTACTACATCTTAGCTCTGAAAGGACAGTAGATTAAAATATCATAAGTTTGTAAATTTCAGATCTCCAAGGTCAATTGGAATATAGTTACAGAACTGGGAATGCCATTAATGTATGGCACATATTACTCCTAATCTTAATTCTAAGCATCTTTTGTGAGCAACAGCACTAACAAACCGCTTACGCCTTGCAGTTGTTGTTTACATTTACTGAAAATGTAGTCCCAACATTATTGATTTAATTATTCATTGCTGTAGAATGCTGACTATTCAAACTCAGCTTATCCGATGAGGCTGATTATCCATTAGCCCTACAGGAGAGTATTATCTCCTCTCTTTCATCTACCCCAGTGCCCTAACCATCACATGAATATGGTCATCAGATAACTTTTAATAGTTGATTAATATTTTTCTGACTCACTCAAATGGTTTACTTTGGTAACTTAGGAGCATACAGTTATGCTATGAGGAATCATGTAAACTATTATTTCATATTAGTGTCAAATAAACTATTGTTTCATATTAGTGTCATATAAACTATTAGTTTCCTAAGTATTGGTCTTACTACCCAAATAAGTTCCTGCACAGGCTTACTAAAATGATTTTTCAGGTATCTTATTGCATATCCTTCTGAGTGAGTAAAAAGAAACGGAGGCAGTTCTCAATAGATACTCAAAATAATTTGGATCATATGCCATAATCCATCAGTGTTGGAGAGCTGTTTTGTACTACTTTGTTCTCTTCTGATTAATTGAGGGAGGATCTAGATACTGGCATACCTGTAGAGCATTTCTACATATTTTAATTGCAGTTCATAGCTAATGATAATGAATAAGGTTGATTTATTTCAATCAATTTTGCCATGTAGCAATTTCTAACTGAGGTTTTGCTTTTATTATTTTTTCTCTCAAAACCTTTAATAATTTTCATTTGATTTCATACCTTTGTAATAATTCTTTTTATCTGCAAATACTTGTTTCTTCAAGTTTAGTTGAGCTGTGCTCCAGTATTAAGTACATATACACTCCAACAATTTTTTTTAAGTTATTGATTCTAAGCTAATTGCTAAATTTAGAAGGCCTCCTGAAGGAAAATGGTCATCTTAAAATTGATTTTTTATGATAACTGCGTATAAACAACAGTATTTAACATTTTTACATGGTGCATTTGTAAATTGGTCTTAGACCTATTTAGGCATGAGCAGCTTATCAAGAGCATGAACGTTTTAAATTGTATGTCTATTTTAACATGTTTTCAGGATAAGAGAGCTTTGTTGTGCAGGTATCTGACCTATGTATGTGTGCTAAAGCTTTATTGGATTCCTAGGGTATTGTTTTGCTATAGGGTTGATTGCTGCTATACATAATCAGGGTCCATTTATTAACATGCTTTTTGGGAATGGAAGTTTTATTTTGATGAAATTAATTATAAAATAATTGCATACATTTAAAAAATTAAAGAGCATATCTAATAACATGAACCCTCCCAAGGTGCTGTAGCTGCCCTCTTTAGCACTTCCCTTAAATGAATAATTTATGTTGTATAATGATACCCATCTCATTGACAGTTTATCCAGGTACAGCCAAATTTAAAATTGTTCATTTAAACCTCTATGCAAATATTTCCCAAACTTTGCCTCATTAAAAATATTCTTATAAACTCTAAATTTAAACTTCATTGATGAAAAATTATGAAGAACTGTTCATTTTTTTAAACTAAATTGTATAAAATAGTTAATTATTTTAAATGGTATGTGGCTTAAATTAATGTTCCCAATTTTTAAATAAAAGTAGTCTTGCTTTAAATTAATATATATTTAGGCATACACTTGTTTAATGCTTACAATATTGTAATGTGTGTGGGATTTATGAAGCTCAAGAGCAAATGGAAAATTACAATTTTTCCAATCCTGCTTCAATCTATTCAAGTTATAGTGATGGAAACCACCAATCATCCATAATTATTCCATGTAGTTACATCACTCTTGATAGAGGCCATTCTGCTGAGGAAGTTGATTTTTTTGAAGCTGTTTTAATGAAAAATTATAGCAATCATTATCAGCATGAAATTCTCTATAGCCTATATGCAAGGAAATAATAATATCAAATGATACATGCATATTAACTTAGAGACATTAAACTGTAGGTATTACTTTATCCTATTATTATTATTGATACCGATAAGTATCTACATCATTTCCCTAGGCAAAATGATTATTGGAAGTAATTACTTTGGTAAAGAGTTTCCCATGGTCATGCCTTGAAGTTTCAATCTTTTACTTCAGTAATTCAAAATGCATCATTGTAGTTTTAGTTACTTAGTTATATGTTGTTTTGCTTTAGGTAAAATTCTCATTTCCATAAAAATTGGATTCAATGTCTTTAAAAATTTCTCATGAAGACAAATTTACCATTTTCATATTTATTCCCATTTTATTATTTCAATCTAAATCATGTTATATCATTATATATGAGTATTTGAGTAAACAAATTTTATTTAAACAAGCAATTTTTTAGATCCTGAAAATATGCATATGTTTTCGTTCCCTTATAAAATTTCATGGCTTACTTCTCATTAACTACTGTTGTATTAATTTTTAAGAAATCGTTAATGTCAGTTATCAATGTTTAATTTATTTCTAACAACTGTAATAAACCATGATATAAAATTTATCATGGTCTGAGTTGTAATACTTCAATTGTAATTCATTTCAGTGTATCTGGTCTTGATGATGTTAAAGTATTGGAGCTCAGGTCATGTTAAATTTTATTATGTGGTTTGTTTGTGGCAATTAGGAATAATTAATGAAATGAAATACCACTAAGGGTTTAAAAGATTGAGTATGTTATATGTTATTTTATTATTGATATTTAACCAACCCATCAGCAAATCTCCACCCATGTTATGGTTGTGTTTAATGCTTTCAATCAGTTTGGACCATTTTTTTCATTTGGTGAATATTGAATTTTTTTCTAGTTATATTTTTTATTTTATTTGCAGTAATTCTCTGTGACTTTGTTTGTAATAGTTTCAGTTGTTTGGAAATGTGGCCAATATTTGCTTTTAGTTCTTTATGTGGGGGTTCATATGGAACTTGCATATTATAAATGATACATTTGCCCTGTAGATGTAATAGACGGTAATGGCCAAAGGAGTTAAATGGCTTCGTATCTGTGAATAAGGCTCTCAAACTAAACACCCTAAAGGTCATAACAGTCCTTAATGCTAAAAATTCATAGTACTAAGATAAATTCATTAGTCTTTTAAAACATGCATGATCCATTTTAATCTATTTTCAACCTTGACATAATAATAGTGCTACTCTAGAGTAGATGAAAATCTTCTGCTATTTAGTCTTATACTAATTGTTTACATTGCTTTGCTGTAGCTGTAGTGGGAATTAGTAAACAGTAGTTTAAAAAAAATCTTTCTTTCCCTCTTAATCGAACAATGAAATGTAACACCTTAGCTGTAAGCTTTTTGAATCTACTCTGGTACAGAAGCCCTGATAATTTTGGTTTTTCCTGCACGCTGCCTTAGATGATGAGGATGTCTTAATAGATGAGAGTCAGGAGAGGAAGGTTGGGGTGGTTGGGAAGGGGGTGGTCAGAGACGTTGAGGAGGAGGAAGAAAATTCCTCCTCGTCCTCGGCGGCCAGCTCCTCCTCCCCCTCCACTACCTCCTCCTCTGAGAGCTCAGACTCTTCTGATGAGTGCGAGGAGAGTGGTATTGCTGAAAAAAATCTATCCATTGAAGGTAAGAACTCCTACATGGCCACCTTGGACCAATTAGTGTGTGTTCCATTCTCAGAATTTTTTTCCAAAATGTCCAAATACAGTGGAGTCCCCATTTAAAGCTTACAGCATGCAATGTTTTTTCTTTGCCTCAGCCAAATATGATTCCAGCACTCAAAAGAATGGCATTCCAATCACTATACTATCATCATATCAATTTTATGTGAATAGTGCATGACTGTATGTGTAATGTGAAGGGAAATAGAGAGATGATGCATTATTCACTGTAGCATTGGTGGTGCTATAACTTAAGGCACTGTAGATCTTAAATATTTCACAGTGGTTTGATAAGGCCAAGGTGGCTTTCAAGTGTCATTGTGCATGAAGCATTATTTGGCTCATAATTTCTCTGGCTACTGGAAAAAATGTACTGGACATGTAAGGTGACAAAATGAGCAAAAACATAAAATTTTCCCCTTACTATGCTCACTGAAGCTCAAGTGAAACATTAAGCTATGTAATACACCTTACCCAACAGCTCCGTAAAACCAGTGCAAAACCTTTTTGCATAAGTATATTATGTGGCAGATAATGAATTCAAGCTAGCTACCAAATTAGGTTGATTGTTACTGGGATTTTCAGTTTTGGATTTGTTAGTTTACATGCAGGAGTACAAAATTAATGTTTTTAGTGTGCCATCCAACTTTGTAATTCTTTCTTTCATGAGTTAGATGTGCAAAAAATTATTTTTCCAATTGATGTAATTTAGAAATATTACATCTGTGAATGCAGTATTTATCATGATGAACAATTGTTTCTCACAGTGTGCACATTACACATTATGAATGTTTTAAATGTAAAATGACTTAAATTGGTTTAGATAAATTTACTTTTATAGGTTCATATTTTTTTTGAATGCATAATTTTTATGAGGAGTAATTTGAATAGATCACTTTATAAATGGCCTTTGCTCGATCAACATGCATTCAGTTAGGATGGCTGGGATGTTATATTGAGCTTTAAATTGTTTCTAAAGGCATTGAGACTTGCCAACCATGTTAAATCAGAGCCATATCTGTGTCTGAAAGATCTTTTTTCAATGACAAGGTGAATCACTTCTTTAAACAGGAATATGAAACCACACTAAGTAGCAATAGTTGGCAATATGATGACTGAGCATAGAAATACTTAGACTAAACAATTCATCTGTCTCAGTTTTCTGAAGAATGTTTGACTAGACCATTGCTTCATCTCAACTGACAAATACAATCTTAGTATAAAATAACAAAACTTCATTGAGCATATTGGCTCAAGTAATTGTGTGAATAACAGCATTGCATAGTGTCTACACAGGTAATTTCTAATTATCCTAGCGACTATTCCTGAAGCAGTAGGATGCTGCTGGTGCATCCAGTAGTAAACATTCAGTCATTATATTTTTATTACCTTATTTTATGCAGTCTTGTGTCCACATAAGTGTTTAATGGGAATTCCACTGTATGCCTTGTCCCAACTTGATCATTTGTAAGTAGGAAACTAATCAACGAGAAGGTTGGAAACAAAATGAAAATTTCCCCTTCCAATATTTGTCTAATATTTATTTCGCTATTGTTTAGAAAATATATTTTATTATTTTTTTCAAAACTTCCGCGTTGATGTCAAAAAAATACCAGTACATGTGGTCTCTGTTCAGCAAAAAATTTGTATGTACACATTCAAAATTTTCACATTTATTAATGGATGATTATTTATGAATTAATAATGGGGCACCAAGACCTCCTGTCAATGCATTTGTAGGCAACTGGAGGTTACTGTGAAATTTTGAAAAAATATCCAAAAAAGTGGATTTATCCTTGGATATAGTTATATAAACAGTTATATAGCCTGTTGAATTGAGAAAAATTCTGAGCCAGGTTTAATTTCCCAAGTATGCATAAATATTCAAAATTAACTGCACTTAGTAAAAATTTGCATAATGACCCAATACTTTGATTTAGTCCCTAGCTAACTTGGTATTATTACTAGGTGTCTCTATGCCCCTATCTTGTTTAGCTTCAAGTAGTCCTGATAAACTGTTAAGAAATAAAAATTAATAGTTTTTCTTCTGAATTTTGGTTTTCATAATTTGAAGTGGCTTTATTTTTAACAGAGACCATTTGTAAAATGTTTAGAAACCAATGCTCCATATTGGCTTCCACAAAATTACTACTTACAAATGATTTCTGAATTGTGTTCCTTTTTGTTTAATAAATGCACTTCATAAATATTCTTTCCATATAAGTTGGAAGTATATTGATTCCTCATTGAGACCTCTAAAATAAATTCTTAGGAAATATTGTGGAAAAAATAATTAATATGGTTGTGGTGGCACTATATGCTCCCATGGTATGTTTATAATACTTTTTGTGACCCTTGACTTGAAGATCTGGAAGGTTTTCCGTTTTAGTAGTTTTATCCTGTTTTTGCTGATGGCCAATCTTTTTTCAGATGAATTTTTTTATCTTTATCACAGTTCATATTTGACATATTTCTTACTTGGTATTTCTTTTCACGTATGATCCATTATGTTTTATTTGGCAGTATATATTCAGTTTTTTTTCTCTAGTAGATTGTTTTTATATTTTATTTGGTAATATTTCTTCAGTTTTTAAGTAGATTGTGATTTTTTTACTATTTTTTGTTTTATACTGTTTAAAACTTAGTTTTTTTATTCATTACTTTGTTTCTCTGCTATCTTGGTGAAGGCATCTATTATTTCATTGCATGCATGGTTTGTTTAAGTGCATAAGCTATAATGCTTGGGTGCCTGGGCTTCCAAATTTAAATTTTAGTTTTCTTATTGCTCGAGTTTGCTTGTTGAAAGTAATTTTATGTTCTTCATAAATGGCTGTTCAACACTTGTGTTTACCCAGTAACCTGACATGTTAGTTTAAGTCTATTTTTCACTTCGTGGGACGTTGTGGTAATTCACTGCTCTTTATTATTGAATGCATTTGCAATGACTGCATCTAATGATAAAACCCTCAAAATCCACAGAGAAGAAAAACAGAGTCAATCGAGAGGATGTGCCTTCTACCCCAAGCAAGAATCCTCCGCTCACAATCAATGCACACCATCAGCCGGTAAGTACACAAATTTTTTCTCGTACAGAAAGTCAGCAGGTTGTAATAGTTCAACTGATGGATGAATTCTTTTCATAAATTTGTTATGAATGAATCAATCAAGTAACAAAATCAATAAAACGCCCAGTTATTAACATAACATTAAGAATAAAAGGAAATTTATTCCAAATAAGCCAACATAATACCTTTTTACCTAAATTAATATAAAATTATGTAGTTAATGAATTAATTTTAAAGTTACTTCAATTAAAAGCCATGTGATTGCTGACATTTTTGTGGCAGAAGCGTATAAAATGCATCTCATTTAGGTTGAGCTTATTTAGGAAAAAAAGAAATCCTACAGTCAGTACAAAATATGGTGGCACTGTTGAAATAAAGTACCTCTTACTTTATTACTCTTGTCTATCCACTAGTAAATAATGATAATGTTAAAATTGTTGGTGTTATACCAATTTCGGTAGGTTTTGAAAGGACACAATATACAACTATGCAATTCCTTTCTTTGCTTCTCATAAAAAAACACATCCGATGCTACAGAAACCCTTCTTAATTTCTGCACACTTCCTTTTTCATTCCATCCAACATGCCCACAGTATCTTATTCTTACCCCCTCATTGCTTACCTAAAACTCTGCTATCAATTACAAGTCTATAACATCCCATCGCCAATCAAAATGCTCTGTATTTATCTTTCCTGCCTCCTTATGGATTTCTCCCAACAATTATGTCGTCTGCCACCTTGTCTAGCACTTCATCATTTGTTTTATTTTCTGTCCATTCTCCTTATCCATGCCAACATTTTGAAAGCCTCCAATCCATGTTAATATCTTTATTCAACGGCCATTTTTCCAACTTGCAAAACCATGTCCCAAATCAAAGAGCCTTTCTTTACATTTTTATTAACTGTCATCAATTCTCTCCTCCTTGTGAAAGCTTTTAGCCTTATTCTTCTCCTTAAGTCACTACTGCTTTGACCATTTTGGTCCATAATACTTCTGAGGTAGGTAAACTTTTCCACTGTATCTTCTCTAGTTTATGAACTTCTATTTTAATATTCAAACTAGCTTTCCTCTTTGCTAAATTAAAGCATAGCCTTTGTTTTGTTTACATTAATTCTCATCCCAAACCTATCACACCACTAAATTTCCCATGTGCTCAGCAGTACTTGCAACCACTTGACTGGCTGGCGTACTAAAGCTTTATTCATCCAAAACATAGGCAATTAGTCATGTGCTCTATCTTCATTATGCTTCATCCTATCTCTTTGTTTATTATTATTGCTGCTAATCACGGGCTCACTTCCATTACAGCATCTAACACTCCAGTTATCCCCGCTGTCCCTCCATCTGATCTCACACAACCCTAGAGTACCTATATTACCTTTCACCATCTTTCGCATTATATTTGTTATTTTCCCTGCCCTCTTCATCATTCTAACTGCTTTGGTCCTCTTCTGTCTTCTCTGGTGCTGCTCTCGATTTCTTTTCAAGTCCTTCTACCAAGTTAAAGTTATTGTCCATGGGTCTGGAAATAATAATCATAAAAACATCATCATTCATGTAGATAATAACATTTTGGAGTAATTAGTACCAAGGATTAAGAATTATTCTGGCCTGTAGAAGACTTTACCTTTGCGTATAAAACTTGTGGGTACCATTATTTTGGTAAAGAAGTGTATGTAACATACCATAAAATATGGTGCAAAAAAATGTGTAACATTTATTCTGAATGTACAAGAAAATTATTGCTGTACCATTTGGTAGCTTGATTCAGTCTAAAACCTTCTTTAGCTGGTAGGATACCCATAAAATATACAGTAATATGTCATTCAATCTGATTATCTGGGTATGAAGTACCTATGCACAGCATGTTTTCTACCTGCTGGTGTGTTTTAACCTTAATGTTTAGTCGCATTCTTTAGTTAAATTCCATTAAGTTAGCATTATCATTAGTAGATGACTTCTACGTCTTAATTCAAAACATTAAGCTATCATAATTCATATGTATTTGAGAGTGCATATTTTAACTCCACGCAATTAGCATATTAAGAAGGTAATCTACTAATAATGATTAGATGAACATTTTACAACATTAGATGATTTTATAGCTTGCATTGTAATATTGTTATAGAATTATTAACATGTGTATGTATGAATATGCAACAAACCTCCAGACAAATATATGAATTATTATTATTTATAGAATTCTATCTCATTGACTGCTACACTAGTTTGATACCAGGAGCATTGTGTGTAATTGGCTCAAGGTTTCACATCACATCTTGGAATTGGTTGAGAATGTCTTTTTACTAAGAATTTTGAAGTTTTTCGAAAAATTCATATCCACTTTTGTCTTACAGAATGGTAGATGTTACTATATCATTTATGAAATCATATTTATGGTGCAAAATACCCCCTAGCTACTTGCATTGACATACAAACAAACTATAGAACTAAGGAAAACTAAAAATATTGAACATTTTTATCTCATATAATTATAATCTTGGTTCTAATGTACTTTTCAGTTTTCTTAGAAATATTTCATACCCTCCTAGAAACTGCTTAACTAGTGAGCTTGAAATTGACTTCCTTCATTGAGATGACATGATTGTATTTTGTAACTATATGTTACTTCTAAATATTTTCTTTTTTTTTTTAATCCACATCTTGTTTGAATATACAGGCGCCCACCTCACCCCCCAAAGTTGTTCCTGCTGAGAATGAGGAATCGGCAGGCAGTGGTTCAGGACCATCATGGAGGCGGCCTGGGTCATTCCGAAATGCAGGCAACACTGCAACAAGGACCAACTCTACACCATCTCGTAAAGACCATTGACTTTTTGTTTTACTCCTGCCCTTCTTGATGAGGTCTGTTCAAAAAGTTCTTGACCATTTTTATTTGAAAAAAATACTTCACCAACAAATTATCGGTCAGGATCCCCTTCAAAGTAGTCGCCTCCCCAATGTGTACACTTATCCCAACAGTGGTTCCACTTTTTGAAACAGTCCTGGAACACTTCTTCCGTAATGCCCATAAGCTCCATGTAAATGCTAAATATGTTTATTTATTCAGTATTAGTCTGAAAACAGCACATTTTGGCCTTTACATCGAACTATTAACAACGATAACAATGGTCACATTCACAAACACCCAAAAACAAATCCATTGTAAAGATTACCCTTTTTTCAATGTCATATCCATAAACCCATGACTAATTACCTGTTATGATCCTGGACTAGATGTATTATACTCTTCAGCTGGATCAAGCAGTTCTTAATAGGCTTGAACTCGATGTTGTTTCTGGTCTATTGTCATCAGGCAAAGCATGAATTTGACAGTGACTCGATGCATCCCCAATTTTCCTGTCAGGATTTCATTGCATGAAACAATTGTGATGCCACACTCTTCTTCAAGTTCCCTGACAGTCAAACATCAATTTGTACGAATGGGATTTTTCACTTGCTCGATTTGGGGGTCATCCGTTGACATCGATGGTCCAGAATGCTAGTCTTTTCTACCGAGTGCCACACTTTTTTGAACTGGGCAAACTACTCATAATAGTGCCCCATTTCATTGCATCCTTACCATAAGCCTTGTTAATCAACTCGAAAGTTTCCATGAAGGATTTGCAGACTTTCACAGAGCAATGCTGCTCATTCAAATAGGTCATTTCTGTAAATCCTATTTTTCACTGCACTCTAAGAACACCCCTTCTCATAAACGACTTTGACTAATCAGCAAAGTGGTTGATGGTTTTTCAGGAAGTTTCTGTGGACACAACACCTCTAAGTGGATTAAAAAATAACCAACTGGAGGTGCTCTATTTAAAAAGTTCAGGAACCTTTTCAACAGACCTCATATGTCAAGTTTAATTAGTTTGATAGTCCACATATAACTATGAGGTGTGGCAATCATATGAACTGTCTTCCATGCATTGTTTTTAGAATCCATGATGATTGAACAAGTCAAAAGTAAATTTATTATAGATTCCTATATATCATATTCTAATAAATATGAACCCAAATGTACGACCAATAAAATCAACACCTAGGAAGGTATTTTTGGGGGCATTAATGATGTGTGGTAATGTGCTTGATGCAGTCCCAAATCTGTTTTTTGGATATTATGTTGAAACCTGAGGGACGTCTCCCTATGCCTAGATTTCTCCAACATTCCAAGGTTTGTCACATTCTGTGATGGAAGGGTGTTTATTCAGGATGTGAACCCAGAGGTTGATCAAATCCAGATCCTTTCTTTTTTTTAATTTCCAATTTAAATTTCCAATCCTCATTCTCATTTGTTTAGTATTTGACGTGAATCCAAATTAATTTATGTTTTTATAATATTTTGAATCCATTGGTAGTTTTTCTTTCATTTTTCTCCAAAAGCTAATTTGCGTCCTTAGTATATAAATAATTAAAGTGACTTTTTAATTCCATTTTGAAACTATTTTTTAAATTATTAAATGTATAATTCACTCAAGGCTTCTGTGAGGCCAAAATGAAACATTTTCAAGTGTACATTTTGACAGTCCAAGTATAATGATAGTCAAAGGTAAAGGATGCTGAAATTTTAAAAGGTTCATTCTCAATCTCAGCTGTCAATGCTTTGAATCACCGAGAGAAAAAACTCATCCACCCTTTTGGTGGCAGAGAAAATCGAAAAAAGGCATGTTAAAGGGCTAAGGAGGCCATAAAACTATTTACATTGCTTTAAATTGGTAATTTAGTTTCTAAAATCAGAAAAATGTGACATCTTTCTTTCATGTGATAAACATGTTTAATGTAAACAGTAATTACAGACGCTATGTATTCCCTGTGAAAATATTCCTTCCCAGTGAAAATGTCTTTTCCTCGCTTCAGGTGATGATGTGGGGACAAAGAAAGCAGCTACAAATCGTAATAGTGCCAATGACTCACAGCAACAGGATGTGATTTTGAGGAGAACTCACAGTTTTGAGTCAGATGAAAAGTAAGTGGAAAAGATGAGGGTACAGGGGTTGATATTTTGAATAAGGCTGTTTCAAAATGGTTTTGGTTTTCTTTTAACACTTTACAGAAGAATGATGCATAAAAATCTATTTTACCTATGATAAAATGAGTTAAGTGGGGTACTAAACATGCATTAGAGAGGCATGGTTATTGGCACCTGAACTAACAATGTGCATATTTTGAATTTTATAATTATGTGCCTTAATATATCTCTGCTACATATTTTTCTTCTGAGTGAGCTTCTTTAATCATTTATTGCATTTTTATTTCTGTTGCATGCTCATTTCTGATTTTATTTTATAAAATGTTTTCATGATTGTTGAAATTACACCAATTTATAAAGTTGTCATGCCAAGAGTTAATTAAATGTAGCCCATTTTATGTATCATAAATTTCCCTTAGTATTCACATTTTAATTTTTTTACTTAATACATCTTTTAAATATATTCTCATTATATTTTGGTATCTTTTATAACTAAAATCCTTCTTTTCTGACTCATTTTGTACAAATTAAATTTTAAAAATCTCTGAGCATATCAAATACTAGTTCCTATAATATTTTTTCGGTACCTGCAATCCCATAACCTCTCCCACTGCTTCCTCTCTTGGCCAATGCTTAACCTTTAACTGCCCCTCAAGCATCCTCCTCCCTCATCCCCTATTCCTCTTGTCCCCTCTTTCCTACTGGCTTCTGTTCCCATTGTATGGTTTAGCTTGATCATGATCTACCTCTGCCTGTTTCTTCCTCTGTTGTGTTGTCCTCACTTGCACCCTTGGCATGCAGGTTCTATGCACGGTATCGGGAATTGCAGGAGCGCATCAAAGCCACTTCCTCATGCCCCACCCTCCTCCACACGTCTCCAAACATCAACCTCCCGACCCGATCTTCTTCCTTGAGGGAAAGGCAGCTCACCAGCAGGTACTGTAGCATCTAACCTGACCACCCTCAATTCCCATGTCATTCCCATCCCCTCACTCCTCTTCTGCCTCCTCACCTCATATGGGTCAAGTACCTCACCACAGTTGCATTTAAAATATTTTGAAAGCAAAAATTTAAAAAAATGCCATTCATGCGCATACCATGCCTGTTTATCCAGTGTTTTGCTTCCCACTTTATGTATGGCATTGATAGCTTAATTTGTGGATGGAGTTATTTAAAACTGAAAAACATCACAAAATTTGCATTAGATCTGGGGGAGCTTAACTCCTACGTGCCCTTTATTAAACAGACCAAGACAGTAATTTGTAAAAGGCAAAGACAAATTTGTTTTATTCAAAGTATTAAGTGCATTTTTATGGGATTATCACTTGATGTGTTTTTGATTAAGGGACTTCTATTTTAATGGCATCCAGATAAATGATTTGACCAAAATGCTGTGTTTAATATTGCTTGGCTCAAATTTTTCCTTTCTTCATGTACCCTACCATACCCGCCTCATTGCTCTGCTTTGCAACCAATGTTGATAAGATAAACCTACTCACTTTTGGTTATTGATATTATGCTTTCCTTTCTGCATTGAATTATTTTCTTTTTAATTTCTGCTTTTGTGTTCAGTGAACATTTGAAATGTGTTAACAATTATAATTTTTTTCTATATCATATATTTCTTTAATATAATTAGTAAAACTCTTGCCAGTATAATTGAATCATCTTAAGGGACGAAGTAACTCATTAAAAACAAATAACTAAACAGCTAACTGCTAATTAAACTCAATGCTATGTTTAAGTAGCAGTTACTGTCTTCTAGATAGATGTCATTCTGTAAAGCATGTCACATTCCAGCACAAAAATGAATAAATGTTTTAATTAAATAAATGAATGCAAATTACGGATGCACAAGTTTCAAAGCCTAGTTGTTCCTTAGGGCACCAAGTAGTATTGGTTTGTTTTCATGACTACCTAAAAGTACAATTTTCTTATCATAAAGCAGATAAAATCGTGAAAACAATATCTTCTAGTTAAGTACTTACCCATTTGTAGACACTGGTTGTAACCAAAAAATGTATGGCTGCCTTTTGTATTTTGAGTGAAGTCTGAATAAGTGCAAAGGCTAGCAAATTGGAAGGGAAGACAGTTAAGTTACAGTAGCTGGAAGAACTTATTTAAATTGAATTAAAATTGGCATAAGACATGATAAAATATATTTATACATAATATGAGACAAATTTAACATGCCATAAATCTAGATGTTGTGATGCACATAATAATGAGGAAACACAATGAAATAACTCCTGAGAAAAATTATAAATGCACACCAAATGTACATGGTTTGAATGTTACTGAATGGAAAAGAATTCTTGTAACATTGTGTATGGTTAGCTCATTAAAAGCAGTCCTGTTTCATTTTGACTGTTCATCGCAGAATGCTCTAAGGAAATATTCTATTGTTGTGGAAAAGAACAGGGTATTTGACACCCCAAATAGGGCCAAAATAAACATTCTTAATAAAAAAAGGCTCAATTGACACTAGCAAAATTTGTTTGTAGATTCATTTTAGGCTATATCCCATTCAGCATTTTTTTCTTCCATCATCCTAACTTGACCTTGGTGGCAAGATTGGCAAGTTCCCTTGTAAATTTTTTGCCTAAAAGTATCTGTATTTCACATGCTGTTACAAAGTTTTACCATTGATATTGAAGACAGTCATTTATATTATTAATATTGAAAAATATAATATGGCTTGATTTCTATACTTGATTAATACTAATTAACAATTTATTGATACTATGTATCAATAATTGACCTTATTAAACTCATCTCAATTAACTTTTTCCCAGTATTGAACTGAACAATCTCAAAATGTGGAATTCTTGCCTTATGTTGTTTAAAATTATCTCCTTGATTTGGTGTGTATTTGCAGAGGTGGAACTAACTTTTGCCATGTCACTGCACAGAAAACATAAAAACAGTTGGGTAGCAATGACTTGTTGGAGGGTCTCTTGTATTTGGTAATGAAACAAGTCTCAGCAGAGCTTGAGAAGCAGAAAGGTTCACTATCTAAAAGGAAGCTGGTGTAATAGATGATAAAGACAAAGTTTTGGGGAAAATACAATGAAAAAATACTCACTGAAGTAAAAAAACAATGTATCTTTCCACCAAATGGTGAATGTCATCTCATCATTTTACTTCAGTGATAATGGATTTCCACATAGTTAAGCCTTGAAAACATTGAATATATGAAATAAATGCTATTTTGACATCTACTCTGGAAACAGGTGTGTTGATTTAGTGAGTTAGGTGGGTGTACAGAAGTACAGTCTGTCTGTTCAAATCCATGTTTGGGCTTTCATTTTCATGTCTTATGACCAAATACCCCTGGCTCCAATGCTTCCTTCATAAACATAGCATACAAAATATGTACTGTTGTTTCACTAGTTCAATATGCCTAATATTTTAAGCATAAGATAAAATGGCATTAAGATTTTACCATCCAATTACAGAAGGATGAGAAATTTTTAAGTTAATTTATTTTGAATATGAATACTTATAATATTTATTTGTCCCTCATATATTGGAAGCACAAAGTTTCACTGGATTAGTAATCCCAGAGTCATGTAATTGATTCTGTCCAAAATTGTATGCTTAAGTCAAAAATACTCCAATAATAATTTTACCTGGAGAGCACTTGTACAATGACAAATGGCATAAACACGGTAAGTGTGTATGCCATTTGTTAGATGAGATGTTGAACTGTGGACCTTGTTGTGCCAATTGTAAAGAGTAGGCTATTCAGATGCAAATATTGATATCAGGTTTCTCTCCACCCATCCTCCATTCCCTGAACATCCTAACCCAACCAAATCACCCACCTATCCTTAATGGTGCATATGACTTCAGCTGTTGGTTGGCCCTATGATCTCACATTGAGCTGTAAGGGTGCAGGAGGAAGAGGTTAGGTTGACTGATCTTGCTACTGGAGCTTGGGAGAAGAGCAGGAAGATAGAAAGGGGGCTTGATCTTGCAATAGATGCACCCTTTTTTTAGCAGTGATATATGGGTAGAAAAGGTGGATGTGGTGTATGGATTCATAGTAGTTTCTCTATATCTTTTATGTCCTCTTCAAGGTTTAAGGGCATGGGTAAGCTTGACAACATATTAGGACTTCATTGAAATCAGATGTTGATAATCCCATGATACCACAAGAGACACAATTGATTCCAGAAGCCATGTTTTCATGTTTATTTTTTAACATCTTCTTGGGATAAGTTGATATATTTTTACTGCGTTTAATTGTCAAACTGGCAAAGATAAGTGTGCATCAAGTTTTTGTCACATTGGTGTCCTGACACTGCTAAAGCACAACAGAATCTTCTTTGGTATCATTCACTTATTTAAATGCAGATTTATGCGAGGCTTGGGTGGCTCAGGTAGAACCAGTAATTAGCATGTTTGGCAATTCAGCTTAATTTTTTTTAAATATTTGGATCAAAATTGTTCAATTTATTTAGGATATATAAAATGGTTGTAATGAATAGTATCATTAAAAATTAGTCAACCTCTCAGTGCCAAATCTTAATGAACTCAATAGTTATTGAAACAGTGGCTACAATTCTGAAATTTTTTATATTAGATATTTTTGAAGGTTATAAATTTGAAAAATTTTATGTAACATCATTTGTGCTTTTGTAATTGAATGTGGAACTTAGGCTTTATTATTTGGAAGCATTATTAAAGAAGAGAAGATCTTTCAGACTGTCTTTTACTTGATCAGTTTTAGATTGCATGTAATCTTAAATCTTTAATTTGCAAACACTTCTATAACTAGGTTAATGTGGCTGCCGGTAAAGGAATTTTTTCACATTTATTGAGTGTCTAATGTCATAAAAGGAGTAGGTTATTGCTTTTTGTATTTTTATACTTTATTTAACAGTTTCTTGTTGTTATTTTTGTGTTTGGAGCATCTAAAACATTGTGAATTCACTCATGTAAGTGAATTTCAATTACTTGTTAGCTACCATCACAGGTATAGCCTTTATCAAGATTTATTTCTGACAGAAGCACAGTGGGCAATGCATGCTCTGGCTTTGTAAGTGGTCAATTTTTATGGGTTTTTCACACTTGTTTTTCAATCTAATTTGCAGGAAGGGAGGTAAGGAGGAACTTAGGGTCAAAATTGGTAAGCCTGATGCTGTGACATCATCAACCAATTCAACTTCTAACACCACAAATGCCATGTCTTCATCCCCCACTTCAACAAGCCCCTTGCCCGGCAGTCAAGTCAGGAGGTAAGTTTGTAACACTTGTAATTTTTAATTATTAGTTTCATTACTATTTATGTTTCATTCCTTAGGTAAATAATTTTTTGTATGTTTATTCCTTTATTGACGGTAAATATAGTTTTTTATGTAATTATTTATTAACAGAGGAAAACAAATTTTTTCTCGAAAGGAAAAATAATTGCCACAGTGTGAGCATTCAGAAAACAATCAACATAATAATTTATCTCTCTGTGTAGAGGTTTAGATGATCACTTTCATTAGAGTTTTCCCTTTGTTAGTCTGTACCTGTCTCTAGCTCATATATGCCAACTTTTGCTTTCTTTTGGTCCAATTTTCTGTCTATTCCACGTTGTCAGAGTAATTGCCAATGCTGTAGTATTTACAAGTCACCATTTACTGTAGAGTAAGGTAATGTTATAACAGGAGGGAAGGTAAGGCAAGCAGTTTATTGCCCCCCAATGATCACTCAAAAGGTTGTTTTCTAAGCTCCATTTAAAGGTTGTTGCTGAACATCTGTGGAGTTGTCTTTGGATCCTCTGTATTTATGCTAAATTATGAGTTTATCTTCTAAGCATTAAACTCCACAGGAAAATATGAGAATAATGCAGATGTAATGTGGAATACAGGTATAATTAGTAGATTAAATGTGACAAGGTATTATCATTCAACTGAGATTGAGAGGTTAGTCTAATTAATAATATTATTAATGCTAAAATAACATCTAGAATCACAATGGTTACATTAAATTTTGCTTTTCTTCAAGTATACTCATGAAAGTTGAATGAAAATGCCTTAATTCTCAATAAAATTGTTTCCTGTGACTCCGTGGCCTTTACCACAAAGTACCAGATATGGAAAAAGTTACTTTTTTGAAAGCTGAAGTTACTTCTAGGCCATCTTAGAATATGCTGATGTGGTCTTAGCAAGATTGAAGCTGGGTATTTAAAGAATGCTTTTGTAAAAAAAATTAAGGAAAAATCTTAAGGCAATTTTATAGTAAAGGGAATATCTATTCTTTATTTTGCTCATTTGTGTATGATTGTTATTGTTATACTTCATTTGTTTTTTCAAGTGATTTGAGAGATCAAATGCTATTTAAACATAAGTGCCTACTTACAATTTAGATAGAAAGAGAATTTGGCAATTATTAGAAAAATTCATTCATAATTCTACAAAATCCTTTATATCTTGCTATATCTTCCCTTGTGGTTGTAGTTTGCACATACACACTCATTTATTTGCACACACATAATATTGGTTTTACTATTTATTACCCTCAGTGGCCTTTTTAATTGAAACTTAAAATCCACTCCCTACCACATTTTATCTCCGTATAAGATCTGGTGATTTCTTTCTCCAGAAAAGTTTCCCTCTAGTAGGTAAACATGAGTGTTAAACTAGTTAATTAGCAATTTTGTATATTTTTAATCATTTTCCTTTAGTTACATAACTGTACACATATCTACCAGTGCTTAAATTAAATAATTCTACTCATATAAATTCCTCTCAACTTCAAGGATCAATATAAAAATTAGACTGAAATCCATGTTTTTTTTTCAGATGATTGTCTGGCTTCAAATTTTTAATATGATATTTTAATGAAGTACATATTTTAAGATTCTTTGATTAAAAGGTTTCCCTGGAATTACAATTATAGTGAAATCTCTCTGTTACACTTTGGTGAGGGGGAGGGAGGAGGGAGGAAAGTCACATATTTGGGTCAAAATTCAATCTAGGAAATCATAATTTGCAATTAATGGAAGGAATATTTATCCATTATGTAGTGATTTCATGGTCCATCCTGTTAGATTCACCGCAGATGGTTTCATGTACAACATTATGCTGAACTTAGGTTTAGTCTGTTCAACTATGTAATGATTTAAGTTAGTTTTGGTCACTATTGTTGCTGCGATACAAGACAGTTTTCCTACAAAAGGACTCAAAATCCTGATAAACCTCTTAATTTAAGCTTTTATGGGGACCAGTAAAAAGAAAATCAAATCGAATTATGTGAAATTGAGTTGAACAAAAATATTTAATAACCATCGTTTGATTTTTTGCAAGTGAAACATGTTGCAGAATTATAATAAAAGTATATATAAATTTTTATGCAAACAGGGGCTAATAATTTAAGCAATAGAGTAATTTGGTCACTTCTCCAGTACATTATGGGTGTTCATAAAATACATGTTCAAATAGTTTTCTTAAATAAAATTTTTCCAATATTTTTTATACATGTGTGATGTTTAGAGTAAGGGATACATGCCATAATTTTCCTTGGGTAACAATTTAGTGAATCAAATCTTCTGCATATAAATTATGCACGGAAATGAATGCCGCCAGGGAGAAAGTATAAGATCCCTCTTTTGGGCCATCATTTCAGGAAATAAAGGGAGGTGAGGCTGTGCCAGCAGAAAGGTTGAAAATAAGGTGTGTTAAATATACAGTGGTTATATGACCCTTTTCACATCATGCTTGTGAAAAAATTGGTACATCTTTTAATGTGTGAATACCGTAATAGGTAAATAACAGTAAATTTCCTGCCATGCATCGAACAAGCAGAGAAATGAGTATTCTCACTCTTTTGTTTTGAAGTAGCTGTGTCAGTTGATGGTTTTTTAAGGTACGTTTAAATAGCTTAAGATGCAAATTAAATTATCACTTTAAAGCCATATCATCGTCAGTATTATTTTATCTTCACATTGTTTTAGTTTTACTTTTTCTCATCATCATAGCTCTGTCTCAAACCATCTAAAATGAGATAATTAGTTTGGTTACTACCCCATAGTCTGCAGCCTTGAATGGATTATTTAGTTGCATATCAATTAGTGCTTTCACTGTGGCTGTGGTGTATCCAAATATTTTAATCATTATAAATGAGTCATTTGAAATATTGACAGTGTGTATGATTTACAATATATATTGTGTGTCATGAATTGAGATCCTGTTATAGTGTTCCTGGTAATGATTGCTTCCTGCTTTCAATGTCCATTCTTCATTCTCACGTTAACATATTCCTCATACATAAATGATGGAACTTGGTTAATACATTCATCCTTGGTGAATTCTTATCTGTAGTATTCCCATTTTTCATGATTCCTTTCATTTGATGTGTTTGTAAGAATATATATTTCATTTTTTCAATAATGATGATTGCTTGCAATTACATAAAGTGAGTGATGACAAAAGGATCTGTAACTCTTACAATAAGTGCTGTAGTGAGAATTGCAATTGAAACTTATGAAATAATTTATTAAACAATGAGTTCACTCAAACCATGAAATTTTTATTCAGATACAATCAAAATTTTCATGATGATATGTAAAGTAATGCAGGTACGTTAAGCTGGTAGACATTATGTTTCCCAGATATGTATTAAATCATTGCTGAAGCAGATTTGGAGTGATCTGTGTTGCACATTCTAATCTTGTATAACTTAGGTTTAAAAAAGGAAACATAGCATTTGAGACTTATTCACTGCTTAATTATTCATAACTCGTTCAAATAAATTTGAAAAAATCAACTTTTATTCCAATGATTAGGTTCTGATCAAAATCTATATCAACCATGTCATGTAAAAGTTGTCTTCTGGTGTCCATGGATTACCAAAATATATTTTGGGATATGTCCGTGGATTACCCATGTATATATTAATTTTTTGGTGCATTATTGATCATGCTGTGCTCTGTTTCGAGGATAATTGTCAATGTATGACTAAAGGAAGTTGATTAGGGATGGCATAGAATTCCATTTAATGTGTATAAAGATGTAGGCTCATGTTGTTTGGCTAATATTTTTGGATGAAAATTAAAAGTTTTAGTTTCTTTTCTGTGGCTAATGTTTCCCCATATTTTTGTTATTATTAAACAATATGAATGGAAAGAGTTGACAGCATTGAAGAAATGATCAATTAAAAAATTGCAATAATTTTTCTTGAAAAATTGCCTCTTTCAATAGCTTAAATATTCCTTCATCTACTTTGCTACTCTTGGTTGTCAAAACCAGTTTTATATCGTGCAAAAATGTAATAACCATGTTCCACTGTGTTTATTTCCCACTTTTAATGATAGCCTTTGTGTTGTGCCCATAAATTTATATAGTAAGTATATTCAAGTCTCAATGTATTCTCTATGTTTTAAATGTTTGAATCGATGCATGAGTCAATTGGTGGGTCTCTTAAACCAAAGTGTTGTTTATTTTTGTTGTGTTTTAATAAGCACTTTTAATTATTTAAAATAAAGTAACTTCTCACATGCCTGACCCACATTTATGTGTTAAAATTGAAGTTTTGAAAATGGATGAGCTGCTTTACCAAATTAAACTGTATTTAGTAAAATTCATTCATGTGGGTAATAAGAAGTGGGTTCCAAGTTCAAAGCCGGTGGGAAATGGAGTGGTGATACGGGAAAAGGAACCCCTCCCCCTCCCATAGTTTGAATTTCACATATCCCTGTTTCAGGATCAACTCTACCTAAATCTGTAAAAACCCAACCTTAAGTTTGATTGTTGTGAATGTGAAATCAAAATTCATGTCAAGCTATTCTAAATGGGTTTTGATTCTTTAAATATGTTGATAAATTTCTTTGTATTCCCTTCTTGAAAAAGTATTTTGTGTTTCGGAAAAGTTAAGTATTTTGTATGCAATATAATGGATAGTGTTGTAATGATCCTGTCCATTTTAAAGTTCTTCTTTGCTAAAATCGATGGAAGTCTATGGTTAAGATAAGTCAGGTGAAGGTAAATATTCATTCTGAATTTTAAAAAATAATAGAATTACTGAGAGTTAATTTTATAAATTCTAGTGTAGAGCAGCTAAGATTCTTTCTAGGGAGTTTTCCCAAGTTCTTAAGTTTATTTAAGTCAGTAGTAAATGCACTGTCAATTAATCGAAGGGTAAAATCAATTCATAAATAGCTTCTTTGAAATGAAATTATGGAGACTTTTTAACACTCTGTTACATCCAATTTTATGGTCACCTACTTTTGAATACTTAGATCTATTTTTAATTTATAACATATAATTCTTTTTTAGTTTCTCAGGCAGTCTAAATATGTATGCATTTTTTGTACTATGAACACGATTGTTTTAGTGGTCAAGATCATTGCATGGATATTGTTGATGATGTTTAGATGAGAATTTCAGCAAATTTAGTTGCTAGATTGATGTCATTGCGCATTGTACATCTTTAAATCATAGTTTCACCAAAAAAGGTTAGCTTGAGGACCTCAAATTGAAGAATTGTGACATTTTTTCTAATTTTTAAATGTTTTTTTAGATATTTTGTTCTGATATGTACATGATATTATTCTAGCACCCAATTTGAAAGGCATTACACGTATTTGGGGAACTAGCACATACACCCATTCTCCTCCATATTTGAGGTGATTTTTTGCACTTTTTTCCATGAGAAATTTTAACCTTCATTAATTTTGAGTTCAAGTTTTTGTTTCTTTTTCTGGAGTGATATATTTTTGCCTTCTCAGCGGAATGCAGCACAGAGCACATTTGAGGGGAATGATTTCAGAGGTAGAGGCAAACAATGAGTGGCATTTCATTTGAAAAAATAATTCTTGGGTACACTTACGTATGCTTATGTACAAACCACAGGAATGCCATGGGGTGAAGAGTTTCAAAATATGTGTACAGAGGAGCACTCACATGTGCTTTGAGGGTCAAATATGCATTTCCGAAGAGGTTAAATAGATGCTAACATTTGATGAAGCTCATATCACATGATTATTTTTCACATGAGAATTTTCAGATGGCAGTGTTGATTGCTCAGTAATTTAGGCTTTAAATGATTACTTGATTATAGTTATTTAACTAATTAGTTACAAAATGTAGTATTTTGTGCATGAGACTTGCCAAGAGGTGAAGCAGAGTTGGGGAGCACCTTGGGTATAAAACATATTTCACATTTGTTACATAATTTTTTCCCTCGAATTTGGGAGAACTCAAGACTAATGAACAAATAAAATTTTTTAAGCATCCACTTCAAATAGTTATTTTCTTAAAGAAAAACAACATATTTTTTGTATGGCTTTTGTGTAATAGCAATCCTTCAACTGTCAATTGAGTTGTTTACAATAAAGTGATTCATTTGATGCCATTTGTTTAAAATACATCTAAAGTAAAGATGGTAAAAATTAAAAGATATTGTAGCAAAATCAGACATTCCAAATATTTGTTGGAAAAATCACTTGAGAAGATACCCTAACCATTGTGATCCCACAAAAATTCAAGAAGGTCTTGGAAAGAACCTAGAAAATCTTTGAAAGTTGGTTTGAGGAAAAAGCGCTAGTCATCACAAAAATGTTGTTTTATTATATTATTTGGAAGTATTTCCCACGTATTTAATTTTCAAACTGTAGCAGTCATATGGTGGATAATAATAATAAAATTATACTTAAAAAGGCAGTTTCTTAAACTTCATGCATGAATCTTCATAGAAACATTACGTTTAGGCACAAGAGCATTAAAGAATGTCATTTGAAAGTGACTGTCTAAAAGTTACTGTTGAAGTAAGGCTGTCTAAAAGTCATTTTCAATGCTGAAATGTGATCCTTTACCCAATGAGTTTCTCATTTAAAATAATGGATACAGTACAACAGTGAGGTGTCCTTGCCTCTTACCCTTCCAGTAGCTCATGCGATAATCGCCTCTGCAGAAGGCAAGAGAGAACTATACAGCCTCCATATAACTACTGACTCTAATGACACACATTCAAATTAGGCTCGTCATAAAGATTTCATTTTCATCATATGCATACCAAATCCTAAAAGTAACAGTGTGATATAGGCTTTAAGGTAGCTCTGACACTGTTACTGGTATTTATGTTGTAAACACAACAGTTGATAAAGTTTGACATGGGTAGTGATAATAGTCTGTATGGATTGGAAGTAAACTAGAAATAAGAGAGCTAATATTGTATTAGAAGGGGCATAATTATGAATCATTATTTCATATGAATTTGTTGGTAGACACAAGCAAGGTTCTTCTCAAAGCCTCCAGCTCGAAAAATACCTTGCCTGTTGATATATTATTAGATGTTACATTTTCGTGTCTCTTAATTTTGTAAAATGGGGTAGTTGGGGTTAGAGGTGGAATTTACTTAATTGCAACACATTTTATCATTGTGCTCTCTTTTTTCTCTTTTCTTGATCATCATCTTCCTCTCCCCCTTCCTCCTGCATCTCTCCCTCGTACTCTTCCTTCTCCTTCTTCTACTAAATCCATGACCTCTGCTTCCTGAGCAGTAGTGCCCCTGTCACTCCCTCCACTCCTACCACACCTGGGGGAAGCAGGCTTAGTCCAGGAAACTTCCTCAAGAACTTCTTCAAGTGGGTAGATTTGAGGTGTCTTTGTTGCACTGTTTTGCTTTTCAGGCTGTGAATTCTGCCTTTAGCATGACTGGCCTTTTTTCTAAGAATTATATGTCTTTGCATGAAAAATGTTTGCCCAACTTTAAGATGTCATATTTATTCACAATAGTTGTTCTTCTTGTGTTTGGTATTGCACTTTCGTTGAAAAAAAATTTTGACGTTTGCATCTTATGTTAGTTATCATCACGGGCAGTGTCTATCAACATTATAATTATAGTGAGACTACAAAAGATGTCACCCTGTAGTTTATTATCTTTTTCTAATTTTGTTGGCAGTAAATGGTTTACAGATAAACAAAGCTGGCAACATTAATTCTTCTTAATTTCTATCCGTATAAAAGTTCTCTCACGATAATGATTTCAGATTCTGAAACTAATGTCACCACGTATGCCTGCTGATATTCACGTAGGGAATGACATAAAAACGACATTGAAGGGATGCTGACATAGTTGATGGCAGGTTGAAGAATGGGATGGGCCTTCATTGTTTTAAATGAGACATACATATAAGGAAGGAGTAAGATTGGGAGAGCTCTTTAAAATAGTTTATTGCAATTCTGGGAAGCAGCATAATGGTGAAATGCTTTTGTTGGATATTATAAGGTGGCATTAATACCTGGAAATGGATGGAATCAGAATAATGGTTGTTTGGTGATTTCATTGAATACAGATTGCATTCAATGTAATGATTTGGACTCCTGCCATTAATATTTTTATTACCATGGAAAAATTTGAAAGTTTGGTAAATTGTGAGAGAATAGTAGTAATTTGTTAAGTTTATTTTATTGGTAGCTAATTGTTTTTTTAATGGGCTATCTACTCTTTGAATGCTATCCTATTTAGCTGTCTTTTTGGAGATGAGCTTTGATTAGAGAATAACCAGAGGGAAACATAAATCCAACTTATCTCTCTTCTATATAAATGTGAACAAGTAAGAGGCTTTGAATTTAGTTATTATTTTATGATTTTTAATTCAATGCATAATAGTTTTATATGGATAAGTGTGGAGACTGGAAGGAAAGACACAGCATTCAACAGAAACCAAGTTTCCCTAATTGTTTAGTTACTTTATGCAAACCAATAGTTTAGTGATTTTTATTATTAATGGTTAAAGTAGGGCTATAACATGACAGATTTTCATATCATGAATTTGGCCCTTAAACCTTAATGATTCAGTATGATTGTCAAGAATATATCTAAAAAGGAGCAGGCATCTCAGAAATCAATAGTGGTAGCAAATTGAAATATTATCCTATATTTTATATTTTTAGTTTCCCCATCTATGGAACTGTGATTTGTATGATTGGAATGTGATAAGAAATCTGGTTGGTAAATGGGTTGATAATTTTGTAAAAAAATATATTTTCATGTGAATTTTCCTCTGAAATTAATTTGCATGCCTTAGTCTACTGTAAGATCAGTTCTTTAATCGCAATGGTTTCTTTTAGAGCAGAAGTCATAAAAGGGGTTCATCCCTAAGAATAGTTTCAAACCAAAGTAGATTCTTAAATATCTTCATCATGGTTAATAATTGTAAAAATATAATTGGGCAAGGAGAATTTTCTAGTGCTTAAGTTGGTGTTATCATATTTTTACTGCATAATAAATTGTGGTACTTTTTATTTTTGACTGAATAATATGTTGTCTACATTTTTGATCTTATGATCAAATGCTTATTTTAATCTTGTCTATTGTGTTTAAGCTGTTTTTATGAAGTTGGCTATTCTGCATGTCTTTTTTTTTTGCAGGAGTGTGCAAGGTATTTTGCCTTTAGCTATTTACACTATGCCAAATAAATTATTTCTTAGAGTTTTGGAGCTTGTACCTGTAATTTTTCCAGTTTTGTTGTGAATCTACTTTTGAACAATACATGTAGATTTCCTTACATCATGCATATTAGTTCATAGCTCTGCTATTCTCATAAGTTACTTTTTTACTACTCACATTTGTTAGATTGTTTACATTTCCCTGTTTTGACAATATCCCCGACAATTTTCAAATGAGTGATTGTTCTTCAAATGTCAAAGTATGAGTAGATATTCTTTACAACTGTGGCTTAACAAGTACAATTTTTTACTTATGCTAAATATTTAGACGAACAAGAAGCATCTAATTTCAATAAGTCCCTTAGAAGTTCTTCGAGGTAGAACGACTTAATCATAGAGCTGACAGAGCAGATGAGGTATTGAGAGACCTGGGTTTGAATCCAGTCAAATCAAGTTATTTTTCCCATGTGAATATTTGGATTCTTAGCAGAATCTTTGGAAGTAATTCATGTGGTAATTTAAACATCAAACATGAATTACTCATTAAAGATCTTTATTTGCTTGAGGTACTTATTAAGATGAGTTCACATTCAAGCTACCAATCAAGTGATGGGTTTCTCATTTCAGTTAAGATCTGCATCAGTGTAGCATTTTAGGATTTCACAACAACTTATTTTTTGGCACTCATAATCCCTCAACTCGGTATTATTTCTGCAGGGAAACCTGCCCCATTGCCTTTTTAGAACCATCTTAGAATTAACAAGCTCTGGTAGCATTCAAAGTCTTGTAATATGGCAGGTAAACAAGATGGTGAGAGAGAAAGCAAGAAAATTGTTTTGGGCCCATCTATATTTAAAGATCACTTCCTCTGCTGAGAGTCACTCTTAACCATGGCTCTTTAAAAGCATAATCATGAAGTACTGCAACAGAAAGCCCGGTGTGGTTCAATTCCTAAATGCCAGACTGCATCACAATATTGATTCCAAGCACTTATTTTTATTAATGCAACAATTTCAGAGCGTAAAAATCATTCGCCTTGACTGGGACTCGAACCCAGATCCCTCAATATCCGGTCGAGTGCTTTAGCCACTTAAGCTACCGAGGCGTCCTCTTAAACTCTGAAATTTTGGGGCTTTTAAAGGAACTAGATGTTATGACGAAATACCGTACATACAATGTCACATGCATTCGTAGTCGTGCGAACTTATTTTTATGTTATCTTCTGTTGCTGGCTTCTGTTTTGCTGCAGTGTTAAAGACAAGAATACCAGTCAAGTGCAGTCTTCATTTATATTGTAAACTATGTTTGTGTTATTCCCTGAGAATGGCTGTTGCTAATAATTACTTTTTGATAGATGAGCTATATGTAGTCCTTACTTTAATAAAAAGCAACGATGAAAGTTCAAATATTTCATGTCACACTTACTTATTCATTTTGCGTGTGCTTTCATAATATGACTTTTTTTGCATGGTTGTAACCATAATGAGAACCCATTCATAGGGAAACTCTGAATCACATTGTGTTTGGAAATAAATTAGTACTAATATGTACATAAGTATTAATTGAAAAAAATACAATCTGCATGATGTATAGTGGTATTTGGTCATTAATAACTAGGAGGTTCCTGTGAATGGGTATCCCCGTAATTGCTTTGTGTATTACTTCTAATAATATTTTTTTGCCATCATTCAATTTTATTCAGCTTCTTGTCTGCAACATTCTCATAATTGTTTCTAAAGTTGATTTTAAATGTTAATATCTATACAGTGTTTGGATGATCAAATATGGCACACCAATATGATATTTAGATATGTGTTTGTGTCACATTGATTCCTATACCTTTGCATAACAAAGCAAAATTCTCAATTTTTATCACAATGATCAATTTTTAAATTTTGGTGCTTATTTCATGTCTCAGGTCTACATTCATTTGAAACATTAGTAACTAAGATTTATTGACGTAATTAAAGTAATTAAGATATATTGACTGTCTTTTTGCTAAGTAATCAATAAAATTTTGGTATTTCTTCATTTTTCACTTCTTTTTCCTAATGAATCTTAGATCTTTTGTGCCACCTGTGCGGGATGAAGAGTCTGAAACACAGCGCAAGGCACACGCCAAGCGTGTCAGAGAGACTAGGCGTTCCACACAGGGTGTCACCCTTGAAGAGTTGAAGTCTGCTGAGCAGTTGGTGCGGAAACAACAGCAGCAGCAGGCGCAGCAGTTGAATGACACCACAGTAGCCCCTCAAAATAATCAATCTAGCCAATCAGAAACTCCTGTTACTCCTCCTCCTCAGGTGAGTAAATAAGTCTGTGTGAAAGTATAACTTTATTTGCTTTTAGTTCAGAGTTTTATGTTAGTTATCTGGAAACATTGTTTTTCATTCAAGGTTTATTTTCCCTTGAAGTCTGGATGAAATTAGTGAATACACCAACAATTTTCTGGTAGATAGATATCATAAGTCCTTTTCATACAATTCCCTTCGTCTTAGGTAGTGGATAAGTTTTGTTATGGTTAATGTGTGTGTGCTCTATCACTTATTCTTTCATATAATATGCGAAATATTTGTCAAAAATTCATGTTTTCTCTTAAAAATCATATATATTGAGAAAATAAACAAGATTTAGGAAGATTTGATGGTTATAAATCTGTGTCTGTGGACAGTGAATTAAATAGTGGTCATTTACTAACTATTTGCTTTTAATTCAATACAATTGCTTCAGCGAGAGGTATTTTCTGCATCTGTAATACTGAGTACAATGCAAAAAATAGGCAATTTCAGAGAGTTAGTGCTTTTGTTGAAGATAAATGGAAGGCAAAAATAAATATCAAAATAACTTACTCTAGGGTTAAGTATGCCGGCTCACGTTAAGGCTAACAGGATTATAAATTTAAGTTATTTTTAAGGCATAAAACATAAATAAAAATAGTTATTAAAATATCTGGTAATGCAAAGGAAAACTTAAAAGCATAGGTCATCCGCATCAACTCTAAATTGGGGTGAAACCTTTATCAGTGCAGCCCACAATATAGAATGTAAAATACAGTATCATTATTGGACCACAATGTTCAATTTAATACAATCATTGATTAATTAAGTTATGAGTAGTTCTAAGTCATTTTGACAATCATGCATAATTACATTTATTTCTACTCATTAGTCATAATTTAGTTAAAATGTAAAGGGATCCAGGGTAACTTAAAGACTTCATGATGAAAAATTAAATAATTTTTTTATTTGGTTTTATCCTCTTGATATTTAGTTATCCTTCTTAAATGGTAGTAGTGAGGATGATCAAACTCATTAGTCTATTTGACAGCAACTTTATTTGTCTTCTAAAAAATGGGATAAATTTGTCAATTCTTCTGAATGTACAGGGTGCAGCGGTTACCTCAAAACAAATTTCAATTTGAATATCCCGCCTAATCGTAGTCCCACTGGAGGTCGCGATTGGCGTTCATGATAGCTATGGGCATCTGGTAAACCGTCATAACCTCAAAATGGCTGAGATGTCACGTACAAGTGCAGAGTACAATCGATGAGCCGCTATTATCGAAATTGTTCGTGCTGAGCATTCGCCCAGTGAAATAGTTAGATTTTCCCAGTACCCCAGATCAACTGTTTATGATATTGTGGCTTAGTGTAATGCTTCGAAGAAGTTTGGTGAAGGTTATGCCTACTCGGTGAGATATAGATTTCAGGGGAATTTTGCAACTTATTGCGAATTAGCAAATTTTGAAGAATATTGTGAAACTGTGGATGGCCTCAGGGAGACAATATGTCTTTCAACAGGATGGTGCACCAGCTCATACGAGTCATTTAGTCCAAAACTGGCTCTCAGATAACATTGACATGTTCTGGTCTGGTCCCCGAATAGCCCGGACTTAAACCCCCTCGACTATTATGTTTGCAGCGTAGTCAAAAGAGTTGCCAATAAGACAAGTCATTCTAATGTTGCATCTTTACACACCGCTATTGTAGCAGCATTCGTGAATCAGGAGAGCACTGTTTTAAAGAGTGCATGCGATCGATTCAGGACAAGATGGGAGGTGGTCATTGCAGCTAAATGGGGTTACATTGTGTAATGTTACTCTTGACAGATACCTCTACTTGATTGCAAAAGGATTTTCATTTGTATTTTTTAAAAATATATTTGCTTCTAAACAAAAGTTATATTTGTCCAGATTGGACTGCCTTACCCTGTATATAATTTTCTAAATGTTTAATTTCAACAATCTACCCCACTTACTATCCTTAATCATATTTTGATTCACTTATAACATTTTGCGTCACTATTTTTTATGCCTATCCAACACACATGTCACCATAATTGCTGGCTACCTTAAATACATACATGTTTTTTGAAAAATATTTTTAGGAAATGTTTCAATGTAATTCCAGCATTTGATATTGTGATGTGCAGTCCATAAGTTTTGATATGGGTTTAGACAGCATTTCTGAGAAAACAGTTTACACCTACATTCTTTTTCTGTTCCACATCTTGTCTTTGTAAAAACACTTCTGTCATTAAATGGCATTAATGCTCTATACTAAAATATTTTATGATTCTTTTGTTGCATCAAAATATTTTGTATTAATTAAAAGAAAATTAAGCATGCATTTTAAGGTCAACACAATGCTAGCCACAGCAGGCTGTAGAGTTGTGGTGAAATATTACATCATTTAGCTGTTGTGGGGGATTCGGTGGACCAGTTGGTAGAATGTTCCAGTATGTACACTGAACGCAGGGCCCAGGTTCGATTCCCAAGGATAACTCTAGGCACCCTAGGCTCTATGCACCCAAGCGGTTGATTACCAGATCTTCCTGGGAAACTATAGAAAGCACTGCGATAGGTACTGGCCCTTTGGTCCTGATGTGTGAATTTCACATGCCGTATATGACTTGGTATTGGGTGAGTTCCACTGTTGCTGATCAAACCAACCTTCAGGTCAAGAACTGTGGTTGATAGTTGTTTCAATCTTTGGGATTTTATGCTAATGACTTTACTGTAGAAATTAGTTTTAGGGGTAAAGTGCTTAAAAATAACTGAAATATTGTGAAATCATTGATTTAGATATGAAATGAGAGTAGCCATTTAGGATTCTACATGGAGGAATTTTTATGGGAGAGGACAAAAATATTAACATGGTGTATCTATAAGGGGGGTACAGAGCCTTCATTTTTAGGAGAGAATGGGAGCAATCTAGGTGTGGGAGGGATCTAGGGATAAATGAATAGCTTCACAATAATTTGCTCTGCAATTTTGATTATTCAGTAATATAGAACCAAATTACTTCAGAACTTGTAATCACATCTCCCCTAGATAGGTAATTCATTCGATTCTGTTTTATATGGCTTACTGTAAGTTCAGCACAATAAATAAGTATTATTCTGTAGGATTAATTCATTTATTTCTGACTTCTAGACAAGTATGCTGTTATTTATATTAAACCAATGAGACCCTATGTACCGTTTGATGAGTAAATATCTGCCAACCTCAGAAATCCTTTTGCTTTTTAATATGATCCTGAAGAGCAGAAAGAGGATTCCCATGAGTATGGCTTAGGTCTTTTTTAAGTTTCAACATATAAAGCTAAGTAGAGCCTTATTAGCCCTAAATTTTTTATAATATATCAAGTCAAGATTGTGTGTGGTGTTAAATTTCATAAGCTGAATGTTAAATTGAGTGTAGGTATGGGTTTAAGACCTGATAGAAAATTCATTTAAAAAGATAAAATTCTGCAATTTGAAAAGTCTATTGCATGTATTTTTTTTATGGCTCCTGTGTATCTTGCAAAGCAAATTTGTTTCAAATCATACTTTGTGGGTACACATTCATGGTTTACAAATGAAAACGACAGTGCTTAGCAGCCATGATTAAATTAATTCTTTTATGGTTATGATGTGACTGAATTCACATTCCTGTGGTTTATTTTTAACTAGATAATTAGAACTAAGTAAAAAATAAGTTGATATGGACTTACCTGAAGTGATTTAATGTGATTCAGCCTCAATTTTCATTCTATAAATGTATTAATTGTAATTTAGATCAGAAAATGCTATTGGAATTTTTGCATTACCATATGATTTTTTGATAAATCTATATTGACCATATGATGTGAATCAACTGGGACCCCTACTCAATTGCCCATTCCCAATGCACCGTGCCAAAGTGTATTTGAAATGTCTTCCATTCCATAATAGGTATTTACATTTAGGCCATGTTCTTGGAGATATAATACTTCTCATAAGGTTGAATTACAGATTCTTTTCATATATATGGTAAGTTTATTTTTATTTGACACCAATTTCTATTCCTTCTGTAGCTTCTAATGATATCATAAGTTTATTTTTCCCTTTTGACTTCAGTTTTGAGGGAAGAGTTACGCACCACATTTTGATAGATTCATGAAAATCGATTGAGGGATTTTATTGACACTTGTTATTTAGACTGCAAAAAACACTGGCATTGCCTTAAGATGAAACAATGTAAGCTGCACAAATGTTCCTTAGTTTAAATAAAATCACATTAGTAAACTTATATCGTGTTAAGAATCTTAGATTTTTTTCATTTAAGTACTGGTGACAGAATGGTCCTAAACATATCATTTTAGTGAGAAAATACCATGCATTATATGAAGTATGGCACAGTATTTTATAGGCTTAATATTCTAATCATGTTTTTTGTTCTCTAAGAATTGAATTTCATTTGCAGCAATGTTTTTTTTTGAAGATGGCATGTTTGAATGCTTATCGTATTAAATATTTGTGTCATGTACTAATTGATTTACCAAGCATCTAGCGTGATTCAAATAAATTAAGTCATTTATTTTAGGTGTTAATGTTAATTTTTGTTTTTTTAAATATATACAGAAATAAATACCTATAAACTGAAAGGGATAATGAATTGGTGGAAGCTCTTAATAATGTGATGGAAAGTGCTTGTATTAAAGTTGTTGCCATTCTCTGTAACTCTTTCATTGTATGAAACTTATTAGGCATATTGTTGGCAAAATTATATTTTGAATGCATAGCAAAATGAGTTACCAAATACAAATTGCAACAATTTGCCAGCATAAATCTGTTAATTCCTTAAGGTCATTACACTGGAAGAGTTCATTGGTATTACTGATCCGCATGCAAGTGGTCTTTGGCTTTTATTTAAACTAATAATATTAAGGTGTTTGGATAATCATATTGCCCTTAACTACCATGATGTTTTTGAAGTCATTAGCATTGGTGGTTGGTTTTATAAATCCTTTCCTCTCAACACTGCCAGAAGTGGTATAAAGAAAAATAAATCATTTAATATGAATAGTTTTATATTAAATATTTGAGTTAAAACACATTTTTTAATAGTTTCATTTGCACTATTTTTGTGTTTTTTTGTAATACATGACATAAATACCGTTTGTGAAAGTCAAAGGAAGATTTTCATCCAAGAAAATGTATTTAATCAATTTAAAGTATTTTTAAATTAAGGAAAATAAGGGGAAAAATTCTACTTAAGGAGTTATCTTGCTAATTAATACTTTAAATGTATTTAAAAGGATGAATTTGAGTACATATTGCAGTTCAAATTTTTCAAAGCTGTAATTATATAATAAGTTTATGCCAACATATAACAATCAGCGGTAAATTCTCGTGATATAAACCATGATTATCCAGAGTTAAAAAATTATTTAATCACATAAATTTAGTGGTTTAATAGACTTCTATATATTGCTTTTAAGCAACTGTTAAAGGTTAAATTTCTGTTAAATTTATAGACAAATCTGTGTCATTACCATTGAGAAATGTGTTAGCCTGAGACCTTAAATATTTCAAGCCAAATTTATTGCATATAAACGGCATAAGTTACAGAAAGCATAACAACTGATGGCTTAACTAAGTCACCTAATCACAGTAAGGTAGCCACACACCTAGAGAATTTATTTTTCATTTATAATTTATTCACTTATTTTTGGGTGGCATAGTGGCCCACTGGTGAGTGTTCAGTGGCTGGCCTGAGGGTTCTGTGGTAGAAGTTGGGTGATGGCTCTCTACTCCTGCAGCTACTCCCAATTTGTGTGATTATCTGAGGAGAAGATCTTCCTGACAATTTGAAAGCTGCTCAGGGAAAGGAGCTCCACCCCACTCTACCTGAATGTGTGAATTTCACATGCTACTAGGGATTAGTATTAAGTGGGCTCTACTCTCACCAGTCAAAATTAATATCCAGTTTCATTACTATTGTTGCATCCAAAATTTTAAACAGATTCAGGCAAGATGTAGTGGAAGTTAGTCATTATTTAAAAAACAAAATTTGCACTTTTAAACAGATTTATTTGTAACGTGCAACACGTTTCATTTCATTGAACTATCTTCAGGTACAAGACCTTCTTATACATGAAGATGGTTCGATGAACTGAAAAAGTTGTACGTTACAAATAAATCTGTGGAAAAGTGCAAATTTTGTTTTTGTCATAACATCCAAAAATTTTGTAGTTTGAATAATTTATGTTGACTTACCCTTATTGAAGGAGCTATTGAAGCATTGATCAGACGTGTAAATGAGATATTATTACTTAAAGAAATATAATAGTTAATCTGGATCAATCAGTATAGCTTGAAAAAATTCTTGGCAGGGTGTATTAAATATAATAATTCTACAGGCCCCCATGTTTTGTTGTAAAAAAGGGCATTAGATATCTCATTGTGTTCTCAATAAGTATTTCAAGCATAAATACCCAGAAATAATCAAATATTTGACCTTTTGATTGCCCGGAAATGTTACTGTGTAGAGAAACCAACTGATGTGCATTAAAATATATTAAAGCATATTAAATATTTAATTCATTTATCTCCAGCTATCTAAAATTATAATGAATTTAATTTGGGAAGAGCTTTTGGATACATTTTTAGCCAAAAAAATTGACCCAGTATTGGAATAACAGCTGTAAACATAGGATTCTATAATTAGCATTCTGATAAGTATTCGCCCATTTAGAAACAGGTTTTAAATGCTTCCTTACAACATCCACTTCATTCTTAATTGAATTTCTCTCTAAACAAGTGAACGAAATGTTATTCAGCAGAATCATATTTTTATATTAGTACATTCCTGATGAAAAAATATACTTAAATTTTTTTAAGATTATTAAAGAAATGATGCAGAACTTATGACTATGAATTATATAGCTGTCATGTAATAGTTGTTTTTTGATGTTAATTTTACTTTGGAAAAATTTGAAAATTGAGCATTTTTAATTAGATGACACATAGTCAAACCATCAGTTATGCTGAGAAATAAATGTACATTCTAATACACCTAAGCACAATCCAAGTAAACATTTCATAATAAAAATATTTCTCATGCTTTAAATTCATTTATGTTTAACATTAAGCATGGTAAGAATATATAGTATCCAGTCTTAAGAATTCATGGCAGTGAGATGTTTCTTCTTTCTTTTGACCTCTTACCTTCTCCCATCCCTTACCCTATACACTGGAAACTTTTTTTTGCTGATTTCATATCTATAAATGCAACAATATAATTTTTCTTTGTACCATTTCTTCTTTGCATTTTTCCAAATCTTCTCCAAATATATATTTATATATGTGTGTGTGTGGCCATTTTCCTGTGGCCTTAATTGCTCTGGTAACTTGCACTGTGTTCTGGTTTGCAATTCTTGTTGAACTTTTAAAAAATCTTTTCTGTTGTTTTCACCTGCACTGTCCTCTCGCTTTGCTCGTTTCTGCTCCTCCGACTCCCTATACCAATCATTGTCATGCGTGCGCACCAACCCTGTAACAGCACCATGTACAGGCGGTCATCCCCTCCCCTCCTCACTCTCCCACCAACTCTGTGGCCGTCAGTGCCACCATCACCACTGAGCTTCCCTTTTCGTCCAATTCCTCTTGCCCATCGTCCATGCAGGAGGGAGACACAGGAATAGCTGGGGGTCCTCAGGCAGAGAGGAGGCCATCTTGGAGGCTGCGTGTTGACAATGGAGACAGGAACAAGGTAAACGGCAGCAGTTCCAACGCATTGCATCTCAAAATCCTACATGCTGGGGAGCCCAGCGTTCGTGTCTTTGAATCAACACATTTTGTTCTTGTTGTTTCTGTTGTTCTTATCATCCCTTGCATTGTGTTCTTGTCCTTTTGCATATAACTTTCCTTCACTCTTTCACTCTCTTGAGCTCATTTTGTAATTTTTTATGCCTTGTTTTTTTTTTGTTTGATAATTTTTGTGTGTGTAGTCAACTGCATCAAGGAAGTAATGTGAACCTTCACAGTACCATGTTAATCATTCTGAATATTAGTATGTATTGTAAAATTCATGCTCTAGAAAACCTAATTAGGCATGGCCCATTTATGATCTACTTTAATTGCATGATTGAGATTTGCATTGCAAATTTTATGATGAACTGGGAATGAGTTATTCATGAGAGACAGTTACGAATGTGATGGCTGCATACTGCAAAGGTATTAACATTATCATGAAATGTTTGCTTGAGCATTACAATTTTGTCATGATATGAAAATTCCCATGTTAATCTCCAAGCTTTTGTTTTGTTTGATTGTGCCCTCTGTGATAATGATGGATCCTGGCTAAACTTTTTAGCACTAAAAGAAACAAAATGTATCACCTTTTGATCACCTCTATATGCCATCAAAAAAGATGTGATATACATCTTTACCTATCTGCTCTGCGACTGACTTTGAAGGCAAATTTGTAATAGAAATATTAGATATATTTAGAGTCTGGTTAGTATGATGTTGGTTTCTGTACATATTTGTTCCTTTGTTACCCCTTTTTTATTTCAAGAATGGGAACTTGATGGATAATCTTCCAGTCATTGCCATATTATTAGTTGTTTTTTTTCGGTCGACATATGAAGTTTGAATGGGATCTCATTATCATAGTTGTTTCCCTTGTTAGACAGTTCGAGAAACTGTTTGTTTTCCTCTATTTTCTTTTTTTCTTTTGTAGTCTTGGATTTTATATTGTTTCAACCAATCCAATGTTGATTTTATGTGTTTGATGTTAATGGTCATTTTTTTATTATTGTGAATTGTAATGAACCCTAGCACTGTTGTATGGAAGTATTTGTGTAATTAAGGCATGTTGAATAAGATAGATACATATGTTCATTAGCAGCAAGTAATCTCAGTATTTTGGTATACATTAACTAATCTGAAACTGTTGTTTTAATGTATTTTAATCTTTTGATGCCATTGGTTGAGATGTGTAAAATTGTTTGCATGATAATCTATCAGCACTCATTGGAAAGATGAAAACTCACATCCATCTATTGGGTGTTGGTTCATCAATTAAAAGTTCCTAGTGAATTTTTTAAGGAACTACTGCAAAAGATTTTCATTGTATTTTGTGAATGCTTTCCAGTGTTTCATTTGTTGCATGACAAGGGTTGAACAGTAGAAGTTTTTTGCTTGCTATTTATTAATATTTTTAATCTATTAATGGTGATGATAATTGGTAATGGTACGTGGCATTTTAACCCTGCTTATTATTTCCATATTCTCCAATTTTATACACAGTTTTATTCATAATATGTTAAGTTAGAAAATTATAGATTATAGAATTTTTATAGTTTAGTTTTATTCAAGTTATGAACAAGGTGGTTATTTCTGTATCTCATATATGTCTAATGTCTGACTTGCAATCTGTTAGTCACTAGTTCGATTAGCCACCAATTGCTTTGCTTTCCTGCAAATGGTATCGAATTGGAGTTCCTAGTGTGGCATCCCGATTGCAGAGACTAGGCTCCTATCTCAAGTGATGACAGCAGAGTTCAGGACTATGTAAATCATATACATGTATATCATTTAGGTAGCTGTGTAGCAATATAAACTCATCATACCAGCACCACTAGAAAAGGGTGGTAATAGTGCCAGGGTGATAAAGGAATGAATTATGTACTTAATTGAAGTATTTAATGTTGTATACTCTAGTTGTCATTATGTACCACTCGTTTAATTTGATATCTTCATCTCAAGTGGGCAACAGATTTGATACTGTCACTACTGATTTTTAAGTTTCCCAGTCCAATATTTTAGGGTATTGACATTAATAAATATAACCTTGATGTTGTTAAAAATGTGTTGGATGAAACATAAATTTGCATGAAAGAGTCAAATGAAACTAGTAAGCAAGATAAATTTAAGCAAAGCAAAATTCATGCATTTCTAGTTATCCTTAAGCTCTTGAAAACTCTGGCACCAGCTTTAGATAAAACATGTAATAAAAAATGGATAGGTATCATGGTGTGTAGATTTTTTAATGAGATACTGACTTCGCAAAAAGGTGGCATAGTTACTTTAGGCTTAATTTTGACAAGTATGCCTATTTACTACCACCAAAAAATTATGTAAATGTTAGACATGTTCATTAGTATATGTGTCAATTATTTCCCTTACCTTAAATAGTTGTAATTGAAATATTTACAAAACCAGTTAAGGGATGATGAAACCATGTTACTTCGTTTTTCTCTATGGATGGGAAGAAACAGCATTTGAAAAGCTTCTTTTGAAGGAAAGGACACTACATTTGGCTCATTTTAAATGAAAAATTCTTCAAATTGGAATGAAGTTTCACTTGGAGTAAACAATGATATCAGCTGATAATGTATTTGTCACAGAACAATTACATTGTTCTTTGTTTTTAATGTAACTGCTTCAGTAGTAAATGAATTTTTCATATGGTGCTGCTCCAGTGATGCATACCCACCTTATATGTATCTCAGAGAAGTTTTAATAAAAGATCTTATTCCAATACATCTCTCGTTGCTTGATCTTGAAGACCTAACCAAGGAGAGTAGACAAGAGGACTAGAGTTTTAAGCTTTAATTTGAAATCACTCATTACAGAAACATAGCATGCATCACAGAAGTGTAATCTTGGCAATGCACGATGGTAAGTCTTCAGATGTTATCAGTTCGGCAAAGAATCTTAAGGTCCATGATAAATGATTGCGTTACTCAGACAATTTAAACTTATTTTATTCGCAGTTAATGCACTTGTTTCATCTGCTTGTAGCCACCTTTTTTCCAACTCATCATCTCACAAACCACTGCGTAAAGATCTTATTTCTAATAGTAAAATATGGTTTTCTTTGGTTACAAAGGGAAAATATATTTCAAACAGAATTGGTTTTGTAGTTATTACCAAACCATTACCAATTTTCAAATCAGTTTTTATCAAACTTTATATCAATTTGTAGCAATCATCAAGGAAAACACCACTGATTTCATCAAAAATCTCTCTCTTACTCTATGATTATTCAGGGACTTGCACTTTCATCTATTCATGTAATTCAAATATTGAATTAATTCCATGTTGAAAAGTCAATTACATCTCCATTTCATTGCTTATGGGTGGCCAAGAAACTTACTGTTCATAATTTAATCAATGAAAAATTTCACTAATTTTAGTGATTGCTTGCAATTTTATTAATTTGTTGTGATCAATTTTGCTTACAAGATGAGTTTTCAAAGACTAAAAGCAGATATTTTGATGACAAGACTGTAGTTGCAATTTTAGTTTATTGATGAGGTTGTTTTCTGCCCCGCATGACAAATGTAGTAGCCATTTTGTAATTGTGGTTGAATTCAATGGGTATGAGATATTTTTTGTCTGGGTTTTCTGATATGGCCAAACACATCTGAAGAGTCATTTCCTCCATCTTCAGAATTTTAAGCATTTATATATCATTTATATATTGATTAATCAGTTCTTCTACAAGGAAGTCTATAGTTAATACATAGATTGCTTTTCAGAAGTTGCACTCATTGCTGCTTTCTTCCATCTTTAAATCAATGGCTTCTTAGCCACATAATTTTGACACACTCCAAGAGATGTGTAGCTATTTCTGGCCTCTTACAGATAGTAAAGGATTTTTATGTGAAACTTGGAAATAGCTAATATTTAATATTATTAGCTAATATTAATATTTATTAGCTAATAACTATTACCACAGTAATTGATGATAAGGCATAATATGGTTGACTATAAGGTGGTAAACAGCATTATAAGAAATCATTCTTCCCTGTGATCTGCATCAAAATTAAAAGAAAATCTCGGTTAATCTTTGCCTGTATGTAGTTAGATATTTCTTTTAGTTTTTTAAAAAGCTCTGTATCGTCAAACCAAATTGCTGCAGATAATACTGCTAAGATTTAGTGCTGTTAAGTGACCATATACATGTGATGAAGTGACTCATTGGTATAGAAAATATTCTATCTGTACAAAAAAATAGATTGCAACTCTTCATTCAACATCTATTTTAATTGGTGTAATAATAAGTTTAATATTTAATAATTATATTTCAAGGTTCTGTAAGCAATCTGCTAGTATTACAAGTATAAGTCAAGAAACAGTTTTTTTAAATATGTTTCGATATTAGTTCCTCGGTGTAACTCATATTGTCTCATATACCTTTCATTAGATTTTTATTATATCAAGCTTATTTTTGGAGTGTATTTCTCTCCCCAACACACTGAAACTTTTGATATTTAAGTACATATTCCATGTTCAAGGACAAGGTGGTTTTTTAGAATTGATTTAGTGAATATGTTAACAAAAAGTCAATATAGTTCCTTATATACACAAATGTTATTCTGTCAATTCATGCATGTAATAGATTCGATACATACAAAGTATGACACAGTATGTTAGCTATTTTTCAGCAGGTTCAAAAACCGTGATGATGTATGTTTTTCTGAAACATGCTAATGATATTGCTGTAACCTTGACAGTTCCTCCTGGAAGATGCTCGGACGCGAAGTGGTGGGGATGCAGTTTCAACTACTAGTTCAACTTTGTCGTACATCAGGAGGCCAGCTTCCACTCCGTCTTCCACGCCAAGTTCCACTACCCCATCATCTACAACCCGTCCTGCATCAGTCCCAGTGGAGGCTGACACTACCGTTACGATAGCCCTTCGCCGACAATCAAAACCTCCTGACAACGATAAAGGTTAGCTTGTTCTTTTACTAGCACCAAATGTCACAAAAATGTTCCATATTGATGGCCATTTATTAGTATGGTGGGTGTTTCATGTTCGCATTTATTTCCATTGCTGTTATATCCAAGGGCATAACTTTTTGAGTGTCAGTATAATTATGTAAGTGCATCCTGTTTGCTCAAAGCACTTTTAAGGTAATATAGAAGTTTTGTTTGTAGAATATTTGTTGTAAATGTATTTTTAACTTTTTAATGTGAACTCATATTCAATTTTTGTAATATTTATTAAAATCTCATGCCAGCGTCCTCACTATTTTATTGTACCATTCGGTGTCATATAAATATGGAACCACATGCCATTCATAAAAATTAGTGTGAATTTTTTTATTTTGATTCTGATCATACTGTATTTAGGTCATGAATGCACTTATTTATTTAATATTAATCCAAAAACAACCCTTTTGGACTTTTACATTAGACTATTAACAATGATTTATATAACAATGGACTCAATTAAAAACACTCAAACCCTAAATTTAGGAAAATCCACCCAGACTGGAATCAGGCCCGCAAACTTTGGGTTGGCAGACAAAGACATTGTCCAGCCACCACCAAAGCCGGCAAATGCTATGCTACTAAATGAATATATCCATATATTGTGTGAATTATGTCAGTATATATTCTAGAGGATATTGGTGTCTCATGTTCTGTATTAAACCTTTGACTTGTACAATTAATCCTTGCTATTATGTTCTTCTCATGTCATTTAAGTTTTATGTTTAAGTGAAAAAATAAGAAAACAAACCCTTGAAATCGTCTTGATTATGAAGTAACATACGAGGGTCATCCGGAAAGTAGTACCCGTTCGTGAAATAAAAAGACAAAAGTAAATATTAACAAACATAAAAAATTTTTTTTGAAAGAGGATACTTTAAACTACTTCTCAACATAATCTCCAAGCAAATTAAGGCATTTGTCATAACGTGTGACAAGTTTCTGTATTCCTGCTGCATAGTCCTTCGCCGCCAGCTCATTGAGATACGCGAGGGACCCATCTTGCACAAATTTTTGCATAATGCAGATGGTGTTTAACAATTTCATGAAAAATTGTTCGAGAAACATTGGGAAAATGCTCACAGATGTCATCAATTGTGACGCGCCGATCGTTCCTCACGAATTCGTCAACTGAGCTCACCAGTTGGTCTGTAATGGCAGACGGTCTCCCCGAACGCTCATCGTCGTGTGTGTTCCCCCTCCCCATGTTGAAGTTGCGACACCACCGCCGAACAGACGACTCGTCCATTACATTGTCTCCATACACCTCCTTTAATTGGCGATGAATATCACATGGGCGAACGTTTCTTGCATTGAGGAATTTAATCACTGCCCTCACTTCACAACTGGCGGCGTTCTCAATTTTTTTAAACATTGTAAACAATCACAGAAACAACACAGGCAATGCTAGCGTCACACAACTTGGCTCAGAGAAGGCAGACAAGCCACTGAAGCTATCTGACCTCGTCCAGCGGCTACTCGCGTCGTCAGCACTTCATGCGGCACGAACGGGTACTACTTTCCGGATGACCCTCGTATTTTAAAGCAAAGTTGTTACAATATAAATTTTAATAGAAAGCAGCTGCAGCCTTATGTAATGAAAGATTTTCCTTGCCCATTCAGACCAAGATAAAGAAAATGACAGTCGGAATGCACAGGCTACGCAAGCAGTCATTCAGAGGAGGAGAAGGCCAAAGAGGAGGTCCACAGGTGTTGTGCATGTGGACATGGATGTAAGTGCTCATTTTGCATGTTAATTAATAATTCCTTTGCTGTAATTTTACCGTAGTGGATGGACAAATCTAATGTCTTGCTGTATTTACCATCTATTTTTGAATTAGTGTTTAGTTAAATTAATATAAAGGTAGTATAAAAATTGTTTCTCCTTGTTATCAGATTGGTCAAATTCAATTCCAAATGTCTTCCTTCACTGCCATCTTAATGCACCTTGGTCCTGAACATATTTTAATAGAATATGGCATGTATAGATTCAGTAAAAGTAGCTCATCTAATTGTAATATAATCATTTTATAGCCCATAGTTGTCATTGTGAGGGATGTTACAGAACTGGAGATCAAAGTAGGGGAAATCAGGCTTGGATGATAGCATATGATTTGAAGGCATAGTGTATCATAGGCAAGGGGGTTCATTTTCAGGCCATCAATAAAAAATTCAATTGTGTTTGTCCAATTTTGTCAGGATAGCATTAGCTTACTTTACCCAATTGTCCACTTCTCTTGAACAACTTTGTCTGTTTTGCCGACATCCCTCCCAAACCACATTCTATTGTGTATGCCAGTTTGATGCTAGATTGGTAAGGTCCATTAAAACATTTGACCTCTTTGCTAGAGGCATGGAGGAGCTTTTGGACTCTGAGAATCTGAGTTAAGGATGGAAGGGGCTCCAATCAAGGTCTTTAATATTTTAAAGCTTATACTCTAGGACATGGTAGTTGGGCCTAAATGTTATAAGTACTTTATTAAAATAGTTGACAATAATTTGAAGGATATTTTTTCATATTCTGGGGATTTTTCCTAATTAATTTTTCTTTGTAAGGAGGGGCTGATAAATCATACAATGTTAAATACCTGTTACAGGAATACAAGCATGTCAAACCTGCAGTTTCTTTTCTCAATGACCAGCTAAAATCCCTCATGTTAGTATTTTGCACGCAAAGAGAGATGGAGTCTGACAAAGTATGGGGGGGTGGGAGAGGAGGCTATTAATATGGTAAATGAAGTATTATGCCGCATGTATGTAAAGAAGTTTTGCAGGATAAATATATCCTAGAGTAGCCAATTAATTAGTTCCTTCCCCTAAAGAAGTCTATAAATGAGTGCTTGTTTTATATATATATATATATATATATATATATATATATATATATATATATGCTTTCGTAGACGTAACACGGAAGTGCCGAATAGTACAATACACAGTAACACACAATATAGAAACACAAAAAAAGAGAAGAACACTCACACGTTATTTCTTGATATTTCGACGGAAACAATCCGTCTTCCTCTGAAGATATAGAAGTAATGACTGCTGGAGTTGTTGAGGTGAGGGGTGCGAGAGAAAGGGAAGGGGGCCAGGAGAAGGGGAGAACGGGAGGCGAAGGAGGGGTGAGGGTGGGCTTCCACAAAGTAACAATTTTAGGCCACTTCCATCAGTGAACGACATTGAGGCCCGGATGCTGATAGGCCATACAGATGTAAATGAATGCCATTTCAAGTGTTTTTAATTGTATAGGGTTATCGGATGTGGGAAGGGAGGCCAGGACGGAAACATTGTAGCACAGGTTGAAAGGGGTATTATGATGGGAAGCATGTTTAGGGATGGGGAGACCCGCGGACGGGGGAGGAGGGATTGCACGAGGCGCGGTGGTTATTAATCCTAATGTTAAGTGGTGTGGAACATTGGCCTATGTAAAATGACGGGCAGAGTTTACAGGTAAGAAGATAAACTACATTCTTGGAAGTGCAAGAGGAATAGGGGAAGGGCGGGAGAGAGTTAAATGGTGGGATGGAGTGGGGTGGAGTGGTGAAAATAGGGCAGGTTTTGCATCTTGCTCGATGACATGGAGTGGGTATGGCTCTGGGGGTGTGAGGGGATTTTGAGAGCGGCCTGGTGGATTTGAGGATATTTGCTAGGTTGGCGGGACGTTTGAAAGTGACAGAGGGGCATTTGGGAAGAAGGTTGGAGGAAGTGTTGTGATTTTTGAGGATGGGGAATAGGTCTTTGAGGATGAATTTGAGAGACTGAATGCCTGGGAAGTAGATAGTACAGATTGAGAGAGGCTGGGAGTCTGTGGTTGAGGCAGGCTTGGGGGTGTAGGAATGTTTAAGTATTTTTTTATGGAGGAGGGAATCAGGGTATCCTCGTTGGAGGAGGGAGTGGTGAAGGTTGTTGAGGTATTTCTTAAGGGATTCGGGATGGTTGCAAATGCGGTGACCGCGGATAGAGAGGGAGTAAGGGAGGGAGCGCTTGGTATGGGAGGGGTGACAACTGCTGTAATGAAGGTATTGCTGCTTATTAGTGGGTTTGGTGTGAACAGAGGTAAGGAATTTGTTATTGCTGAGGGTAATATTAACATCGAGGAAGGTAATCTGAGAGGATGAAATGGTCGAGGTGAAAGACAGGGATGAGGAATCGTTGAGTTGGGAGATGAAGGAATTGAGGGAATCTATGCTGTGTGGCCATAGTAGAAAGATGTCGTCAATGTATCGGAGCCACAGGAGGGGTTGCAGAGGATAGTTTGAAAGGAAATTCTCTTCTAGGACACCAAGGTGGAGGTTTGCATATGAAGGGCTGAATCTGCTACCCATGGCACAGCCCTTTATCTGGAGGTAATGGTTATTGTTAAAAGAAAAGGAGTTGCGGGTGAGAATGAAATCGGAAAGGTCAATGAGAAAATCGGTACTGGGGATTTGAGGGGTAGGGCGTTTGGAGAGGAAGTAACGTAGGGAAGAAAGGCCTTCTTGGTGAGGAATGGAAGTGTATAGGGAGGTGACATCGATAGTAGCCATAGTAATATGGGTATCAGGAGTGAGGGAAGTTGAGTGAAGCAATCTGAGGAAGTGGTAGGTGTCTTTTATAAACGAGGGTAGAGAGTGAACTAAAGGTTGGAGATAGTAGTCCACAAAGGCGGAAATTCTTTCGGTAGGAGAGCTACGAGAGGAGACTATAGGGCGGCCTGGGTTGTTGGGTTTGTGGATCTTAGGAAGGATGTAGAAGTGAGGGGTGTGAGGTTGGGAAGGGGAAAGGAGGGAGATGTCACTGGGGGAAAGATTCTCCTTAGGGCCGTTGTCTCGGAGGAAAGCGATAATTTCTTTTTGGAATGCGGGGTTAGGGTCAGCGGGAATATTTTGATAGGATGAAGTGTCGGAGAGTAGTCTGTTGCATTCTTGAAGGTAGTCTGCCGTGTTTAGGATAGCATAGGGAAAGGAACTGGCCCTGCTACCCTGATATGTGAATTTTGCAAGCCGTATAGGGCTTAGAACTGGGTGAACTCGACCACCACCTACCAAATGGACCTTCGGGTGGATTACTATGTTAATGATTTATTATATATATATATATAATATATTAATTTATATATATTTATTTATTTATATAAATATTTATTGCAATTTTTTTAGGAGATTGATCCAGATAGGCAGGAGTCCGTAGGTGATGGGGAAGATGCCAGCAAATACAACAGTGAAGAGGTAAGTGCTGGAATTTCAAATCTCCAGACAATAGCAAGAAGGTCATTCCATGTCAGTTAAGGATTTTGGATTCAGTTGAAACATTCTGTGTAGAGTTACATCACAAACATAAAATCAATGAATATCAGAAGATGAAAAAAAATATTGTTCCAAAGAGAAAGAAAAAATCATGGCTTTTCTAGAAAAGAAAACCTTTTCCTTTTCAGCTTAGTTCCATTTCAAGATTTATTCTAGTCTCAGTCAAAAAAATTATTAATCAGGGCAAAGTGAAATAGTCAATCTAGCAGATTTTCCCAGTACATACATACTGATTTTTACTGGGAGCCTCAGTATATCTCAAAACGACATTGTTTAGAATGTTTTGTAAGGGAGGATCCTCTTATTAAATTATATTTTGCCACTATTTGAAATGAAGGTATCGCCACATTTTCATGACACACATTTGTTACTCTTCTTATTAACTTGTTGAAAAATTGACAAAATTAGACTATGCTATAGTGTAATAGACCCTCGAAAGTCATAATCATAGTAGGTCGTCAGTTTGAGTATTTGTTTATCACATTTATGTTATTACTTAACATATTAAATTATATTTAGTTGGTAGGAGTTCATTGAAATATTATAGTTCAAAGGCTTCTAATGCAAAATATTTTATCATTTCAACCGTAATCCTGCAGTTGATGTTGACTTTTATCAATGATTAACCAGTACCAAAGTAATTAACCCAGAGGTTGTTTCAATAGATGGCTGTTAAGCTCACCTTTAATATGAGTTAAGGGGATCAGGTATTATTCCTATGCTGCCTGTAGTTTCCCTGCAAGTTCTTTTACTTAAAAAATCAAACAAATAGGATGTGCCAAGGGTATCAACAGGAATCGAACCAGGGCTCCTCAGTCATTAGCCGAGTGTTCTACCCATGTACTGGTACATGGGTAGAACACTCGGCACCGGTACATGTCATACCGTGTGCCAAATTAATTAATGACAAAAATGAGTTTTGAAGCCTTGATGTTAGAATATATGTTGTTCTGAAATTGTCGTATATTTTTGACATTCGTCATAACACGCTCAACGACTTCGGGACGTTCGTCAATGCCGTTCCTTCCAATTCCATTTGGTCCACCCAATAGCAGAAGTCCGGCGTCACAGCTGAAATAATCGGCACGGTTTTCCGCTTCCCAGCTAGCAATTAGCATATCGAGCGCACTTCTCCCCCGCGCGCCCGTTTTCCTCTCCCCCCCCCCCCCCCCAACATCCGACCCACGCCATCTCCCGAATCGGGTCGCGGAAAGTAGTGGCGGGGTGAAACGGTGGTCTCTGGCGAGCGCCCCAAACACCCGCGCGCGGGGCGCCATCCCTCCCGCCTCGGAATACCGGCCACCTCGGCTCCCCTTTCCCTTTCGGTTTCAATCGCCGTGGCGGCCGAAAAGAGATATTATTATTTTCGGGGAAGGGGAGTATGGGGCGGGGTGGGGGGCGTGTTCCCAATCCTTCCTTGGGCCCTCCACAGTCGTCATCTCTCGGTCCTTCCTGCCACACCATGCGCGCGGGGGTTGTCGCTTCCGTCCCTAATGTCAGCCTCCTTCCTCCCCTCCCCCGTTCGCCTGTCCCCCAGCCCGCCTTCTCATCCAAACCGTAGTCTGGTTGCGTGGCCGTAAATTGTTTCCCCCCCACGTGCGCGAAAATTTTCGAATGCCCTTTTCCCTTCCCCACAGATAAAGACTTGATATCCTACCGGCCCCCGGGCGCTCTGCCAACTTTAAGAGAGAGGGGAAGTGGGGGTTTTTTTCAGGGGCCCCATTCCTCTAAGCACACGGTTTGGTGATGCATCGACTGTAGGACAACAAATGCGGTCATGATTCGTAACCGAGCTAAGTCCTCTCTCTCTTCTGCCATTTACCAGTTAATGTGACTTAGTCCAGCTACCACTCGGGTATAATGGCCACGTTCAAGCAGGTGGAATTCCAACATGTCCCGCCTGAATGAACTCCTATCCCATCCTCTAGTTTTCCTCTTATATTTAACTCGAAGGCGCTCCATGCTAGAGATTTTGGTCCCTCATGTAAATTTCCAACGATGTTTGATTATAAATATCGACGAATTCTGGTCAAGTTCCAATTGGCAGTTGACGGATTAATAACACTATTTCAGCTTCAGTTAAGAATACTAAATGAAATTAATGTTCGGTGGAAAGCTTCGAAAAGAAAACTAAAAAAATGATTGCGTCAATTACCAATTCAAACCCGCGCTTTCAGACGTGATTGTTCTAGCAGCTATTTCTTTCTTGCGAAGCCAAACACCTCCAGGCTTCGTTGATCGTTTCCCGTCAAAGTGGATGCAAATTTTCCTGACTGCATATTTTGTTAAATCTCATCTCCTATTTGGTGTTCGTATTTTACACTTGTTGTGTTGATGGCGTTTTTAAGACATATATAATCTATTATTTTTTGTCGAATCCTGCGTCTTGATATTTCGATAACCTGTTACTAGGTGTCTATCCGTAATCAGCTTTAGTCGAGAGAAAATACGTATCAGTTGGCGGTGAAACTGTGTACTTTTGTAAAAAAAAGTGCACTTATACTTTCGTGAATATAGTATATTCCCTGTCAAACTTACAATGCAAGCCCGAACACCTGAATAAATTAACGAAAGGGCAGTTAATCTGAAAACTGTTATTGTAGCAAAATTCGGCGGAACTAGGTAATTCAAGAATCTTGTTGGTTATACCAAGAATATAGAAATGGAGGCAGTAACTCGACTGCTCACTTGGATCTTCACAGAATTTTTCTCTCTATCTCTTGTCCTGGAAATGCCTGCGTGAATTGAATTAATGTAGCCGAGCCCTTATTTTCTCCGTTTCCGCCCTCCAGGCTCGTATATTTCGCAAACCTAAACGTTGGACAAAACTTGGAAATGAAATCAAAGCACACTTTCTTGTGAAATAGCTATTTTGCCCAAAATATTCCATCCGCAATCACCGTTTGTTCCCGAAAATACGGGTTGCGTGGTGTGAAAACTTGGTCGTTGAGACCAAAGAATTAGCTTAGATTTGGAGACTTATGAGATAAGGGCGTGGAGAAAAATGAAGGAAACAATGGACGTAAAGAAAACAAACGATGAATTTCTGGGAATGAGAGAGGGAGAGAGACGGCTGTTTCGAGACATTAGAATAGGGCAGGACAAATAAATGCAGGAGATACTGAGAGCCAGTGGGATGCTGAAGACAGTAATAGAGGGTAGAATTCTGAGAACGCGTGGCAGAGGGAGAAAAATGAAGAGGCAAATGGAAGAAATGACGGGAGTTGAGAAGTATGCAGAGCTAATGAATGAGTTAATGTAATGTGAAGTATGGAGTTTTAGGATATTTTATGTCATTTCTGTCTCGGTAAAGGAGCGTAGTGGTGTAGTGTCGTAGTGTAATGCAGTAGCGTAGTGTCGTACTCGTATAAAACCTACCCAAATCAATATACTACATCTAATAGTAATAATGACTCTTATAATAACTGTCCGTCTTTCGCATGAATTCTCATAGGTGAAATTAAATTTGTGTTCGAGCTGGCACTCAGAATTCATTGAATTTTAATTGGCCGAGCGACCCTGGCGTGCATTCTGCCGAATGTTGGGTCCATCCTCTCGACTTAAGGCAATCGGAAGCTCCGTCGAAGACCAATGAAGCCTTGTTCTCTTTGCCTGTGTTCACTACTGTATTGGTGTCTTTTACCTTCTTCTAGGCATTCATCGTCCAAGCTTCACAAACCTTCGATGGGGGCTTTCTTCTGCCTCGTGGGAAAAAGGGCTCCATGGCGTCATCATCCTCGCCTCAACCATTCCCTTTCGATCATCTCCCACCTCCGAGCGGAAGTCCTCCACCGGCCCTGGCTCCACCTGTTGGCGATCGTCAAACTCGCCTTCTCACTTTCACTTGTCTGCTGAAAGATTCCCTCCCCTCCTCGATGCCTCCTCTTATAAGTCCTCAATTCTGTGCATAATAGGTTATTCATTCCGTTAATTCTTACTTGTTTTCTTACTTCCGCGCTCTTTGTATTGCTGGGCTTGGTGTTTTCTTACCTCACTTGGTCGTTGGGTTCCGGGTCAAGTCTTTCGTTCAGTAGTTCAAAAAATACCTGTATGGTTCAAGGCTAAGTATGCCTTACTTAGGCAGAAATAGAACGCATTCCTGTTCCAACCACTCTTATCGCTGCTATCGTTACCGAGGGTGAATGTTGGCTTTTCTTTATCTTGTGATTTCAAGTCGATTTTGAGCAAATCCCCAAGCTTGTTATTCACTCGTCGGATTCATTACACATCCGCTTACCTACATCTATCTGCGTCCTCTACAAATCCACCCATTTTTTTGTCGTCGGCGATGGTGATGGCGACATTTTCATGTCAGTTGTCGTAAGAACTGGGAAAAATACTTTCTTTGTATCATATATGTGCGTTCAAGTAGTAAAATTGAATACCTGTGATTTGAAATGACATGTATTTATAGCACTGTGATCTTGCCTGATATTTGGGAATAGTAGGGGATTATCAATTAGTCGTAGCTCGTCGTATAACTCCGAGAGCTATGGTCATCAATCTAACTGCTTTTGTTTCTGTCTTCGGTCATCCCATTCTTTGTCTTAATTCACTGTCTTCTTCTCGTCGTAGTTATTTTCTTACGTTCTTAGAACGGATAGATGGGAATGTTGACCAACAGCTTTTCTGTTTCGTATGTGGTTTTCATATGGGCCTACATTGCTGGGTCTGACAGCTTCCTGTCTCCACCATCCACTTGCTCGGGAAAAATAATGGTATTATTGTGTCTTTTTACTTTGGTTACTTCGGGAAATAGTGTTTTTGATAGAAATACTTCCAACTTATTTCGAAGGCATGGAATCAATCGTCGGGTTTTCGTCTGTTTTTGGAGCGGACTCTTGTAGTTTCATAATCTGTTTTTGGAAAACGTGTGCTGCAAACGTTCATGCAATATGCTGGATAGATGATACTCAAATGGTGTGGGTCAATCCTTCGTAGATTTTATTTCCTTTGTGGAGCAATGACCTTTCAACGCTTCAAATGATTATGGGCTCAGGAATTTGTAATTTTTTTCTCAGCGCCCCCGTTTAGAAGAGTCCATTGACAAAGGATTCGCCGGGGCCTGGATAATGTTTTTTTTCGGTGGATGCTCTCCAAAGAGGAACTCTCCCGAGCCATGATCGTGAGCCCTTGTGTGGTCCCGTTATCGATTCGAGGGGCGAGTGCGGCCGCGCCTCGTTAATAAGCTTCGTCGTGAGAGTAGCCGTTCCATAAATTACCCGAGGGGTCGTCGCCGCGTGGCAAATGAATGAGTGACCCGTCCGCGCCTTTGTTGATCTCGTTGCCCTTCGCGCCCTCATCTCCCCCGGTCCCACCTCCACCCGCGCATTCGCCGCTCAACGGCCGCGTGATTCTCAGAGGAATGCGGAGGCGAAGGATTAAGGAGACAAACGCCCCTCCGATCCCCATCTCGCACCCGCATCCCGTAACCTTTGGTGCCCATCTGGTTGTAAAAGCTTGTCGTCAACTCTATCTGATATTTTTCGAAGAGTTTTGGGAGTTCCTTTTTTCTCCATCTTTGTTCTAGGTGTGGTGGAAGTGTTAGGAGGATATGGAATAGTTCACGTCCTCCACCCTTATGTGACTATTTTCGACATGATTGCGGATTTGATCCAATCCCTAGCCGAAACCCCAACATCCCTCGGTGCACCTCTAGTTAAATGGTCTTTTACTCTCCGAAATGAAAGTCAATATAAGCAAAACGAAGGTCAGGAGGTTTTAGATAAAAGGAAGAAAGTTAAGTTAAACGTAGGAGGGCAAAAAGTAGAACAGGTGGAACTGTTTACGTATATTGGATGTGTGCCGAACCTAAGAGTTTACAGTATAGAGAGTATAAGAAGAAGAATTGCGCTATGCGAAAAACCTTTCACAAAGAGGACGGTGTTGATGACAGGAACGTTTAATAATGAAGTCAAGAATCGGCTTGTCAAAACTTTGATACGGAGCGTGGCTTTGTACGGCGCGGAAACCTGGTCGTTGAAGCAAGATGATAGCCATAGATTGGAGGCTTTTGAAATGTGGGTGTGTAGAAGGATGGAAAAGGTGAAGTGGATAGAAGGGAAAGCAAACAAGAAGTACTAGGCATGGTAAGGGAGGATAAGGGATTGTTGGGAGAAATCCAAAGAAGGTAGGGAAAGTGGATGGAGAGAATTTTTAATTGGCGATAGAATGTCAATGACTTCATTGAGGGTAGGGCGTTAGATGTGCGAGTTAAGGGGAGGAAAGTGATAGGCATGTTGGATGGAATGAAGTGAGGAAGGAAGTTCGCGGAATTGAAGAACAGTTGAATGTTGTTTTGTGTGTCAACGTGTGTTGTTGGACGGGGCTGTGGAATTTAGCGATGATAATTCTGTGCCTATCCGAAACCTACCGTAAACGCTAGACCACCAATAATAATACACTTCGCGGTAATATTTTTGCCGTTGTTTTACTTATATTTTCATGTACTGTGAATAGCGGAAATTTTCAGAAGTATAGTTTTTTAAACCTGTTACTCTCTGGAGAGCTGAATTTTTCTTTTCTTTCCTCCATGGTTTGATTTTGATTGCGGTCCTACGCCCAATATAGGTGTTTATCACTATTTGAACAATTACAGGCTACGTTCTTGCTGATTAAATTAGGTCGTTTTGATGGAGGAAAGCATTAATAGATAGTAAATATAACTGCCACCTTACACCTTAATCTTATAATTGAGTTGTATCCGTGTTTTTGCGGGAGGGGGTGGGGGGATAAACTTTCCCTTCGCTCTGCACTCAAAGAATAGAATTAGAAATAATTGAACATTGTATACTATGCTAGAAATGAAAGCTCTTCCTTCTAATTTCTCATCGTCATGGTACCCTTCAAGGGTGTGTCGCAGGGACTAATTCTTCACCAGGCATGCAAGATCTATTTAACGTATTTATAAAAGGTTGGAAACTTATTGGAAATGGTATAATTATAGATATGGAAGTAACAGATTACAAGGAACCTTAAATTCACCTCACTACTTTAGTTTTAGCCAAAACTCCCCGAAATCTAGGTGGTGTAGTGGTTATAATGACTTAAGAATGATATGGAATGATGACTAATATCTTGGTTTGTAGAGAATTAATTAGCCTTAAAGATTTACCGAGCGTCTGCGTTTGACAGACATCCCGGGCCATGATCCCTCGCATAAAATGTGCCATTATAAAACTGTCAGTTCAGCAATTAGTCTATTTTTTTTTATTATCCGCGCTCGTGACGCGAAAGCGTTTATAATTAGCCGTCACCGTCATCACAAAAAAGATTTACTTCTTATCTAAGTAAAAATTAAATCTATATTTTTTTCGTGTGAACAAAGACAATACGAATATTTTACCCCTCTGGGTGGAGTAACGTGGCGTGACTTGTGTGGTGGTATCTGATGGATAATGTCTCTCAGGCTATTGTGTTTACTCGGGATTGATTACTTTATGAGATTGCATCATTGCAAAATAATAAAACTCCTATAGTTTGCCAGCTACTTCGGGAGCAAACTATAGATATACCCGCTCCTTAAGCTTTCATCGAGGTATTCAATTTAGTTACAGTGATTTTATTTTCGTTCGTCAGTTTTTAAAGGCATGATGCCTACTTTTTCTACGGCTGCATGCTTCGAGCGCAGATAATAGCATTGCTGTTTGCATGCCAAAGATCCCCGCAGAGAAAGAAGGCTCTTCTTCTTAGATGTGTTTCAAACGAGGCATTCCTGATCCTCTCTACGCCTACTGAACACTAAGATCAGAATAAAGCTCTTGAAATACACCCCTTAAAGTCACAGTGACTTCGAAGAATGGTGGCGGAAGGGTGAATTATCTTTCACGCTGCTACGGAGATCGCGCTCCATCTTAATTGTGGAAAGCCTAAAACAAATGCCTCACAAAGGAAAAAGACGTTAAATTAATATGTAGCAGCATCGTTTCATTCAAAGTTGGATTAAAGTGCTTATTATATGAAAGTCAAAGAAAGCTTGGATGTTTATGGTGTCGCGTCTGAGGCAACTCATATACGAGGGTCATCCGGAAAGTAGTACCCGTTCGTGCCGCATGAAGTGCTGACGACGCGAGTAGCCGCTGGACGAGGTCAGATAGCTTCAGTGGCTTGTCTGCCTTCTCTGAGCCAAGTTGCGTGACGCTAGCATTGCCTGTGTTGTTTCTGTGATTGTTTACAATGTTTAAAAAAATTGAGAACGCCGCCAGTTGTGAAGTGAGGGCAGTGATTAAATTCCTCAATGCAAGAAACGTTCGCCCATGTGATATTCATCGCCAATTAAAGGAGGTGTATGGAGACAATGTAATGGACGAGTCGTCTGTTCGGCGGTGGTGTCGCAACTTCAACATGGGGAGGGGGAACACACACGACGATGAGCGTTCGGGGAGACCGTCTGTCATTACAGACCAACTGGTGAGCTCAGTTGACGAATTCGTGAGGAACGATCGGCGCGTCACAATTGATGACATCTGTGAGCATTTTCCCAATGTTTCTCGAACAATTGTTCATGAAATTGTTAAACACCATCTGCATTATGCAAAAATTTGTGCAAGATGGGTCCCTCGCGTATCTCAATGAGCTGGCGGCGAAGGACTATGCAGCAGGAATACAGAAACTTGTCACACGTTATGACAAATGCCTTAATTTGCTTGGAGATTATGTTGAGAAGTAGTTTAAAGTATCCTCTTTCAAATAAAATTTTTTATGTTTGTTAATATTTACTTTTGTGTCTTTATTTCACGAACGGGTACTACTTTCCGGATGACCCTCGTAAATAGGTTCAGCAGTCTCTTTATTGTAATCGAATGACAATAATAGTTGAAGGACCCCTATGGTTAAACAAAAATGTTTCGTCTATTTGCGAGTATAATTTTCAAGTCGTTTGTGCGCACTGCTCAAAAATATTTTGATTTAGTTTCCCTTTTCCGCCGATTAATTTAATACGCGAGTCGAAACGCGTGTTTTCTGATATTGTGTGACTAATTGACTTGGCTATTCGTTTTCATCGAAAGGCGATGAATTGAGAAATTGAGTTTCCTGGGTATTCTGTGGTTCCGAAATGTATATAATGAAATAAATTTCTAGAATTATTCGCAAGATAATTAAAAATTGCATTTTGGAGCCGACTTCAGAATCATTGTCCTCAAACAGGAGGCTTGGTTTGATTGGCTTAGGTGTAGCCAGTGGTGTGTTAGAGGCTCATGGAACGAAGTCATCCACCAAAGTCGCTTTTGAAATAATAAATTATATCTTGGATGCCGTTTCATTAAATTTCTCGGTTCTGTATCATGTTATGATGGCCCATCGCCCAATGTCGCCATGTGCCCTTTGTAAATTGTTTTGGCAGGGTTCCTTTGCCCCTGGTAGGTAGGGACCCAGCCCAGAAACTCCCTAAAGCGTTCCCCCATTCCTTGCATGAGGACCTCTGATCTCCTCATCAGGTTGCTACGAGTCTTCGTTTTAGACGTTTTTATAAAAGGACGCAGTGATCAAAGTGTAGTTTTATTTGCTTTTCCATTTGTGGTTTATTCAAATCAGTAAATCTCGAATCCCCAAAGCGTAGCAGACCAGGTTGAGTGAAGGACGCCCAGATGTACCTCCTAAAAACGAGGCAGTATATGGTCAATCTGGTTCTTTCATCACTAGGCCTTTGCTTCGGACAAGATTTCCCCACCTTAAATAATCGGATAGAGTCAAAGATGATTGGTTCGGTCGAAGAATATTGTGATATCCATTTAATTTGGCAATATCCGCCCTCAATTGATGGGAGCTGTTTCTTAAGCGTTGGTGATCGCCAATTCGGCTATAGTCATCTATCAGCCGAAGAGAAATTTTCCCTCCGGTGGGTTTGGGATTATATTTTCTGTTGGATTTAATCGTGTAATTAAAGAACAATCTCATCAGATTTCCGCGCTCATTGAATGATGCGATTATCGGTCTTGGCAATCAGACCTCGGTCGGTGAGTACTGAATCATATCATATCTGAAACTTAGATTCGCGGCTAATCAGGTTGCATTGATTTGATCGAAGTTGATCTGTTGTGGTTGATCCGTGGCTCATTACACACAGGCTTCCCACCGATAGGGCCCGGGTTCAAATCCTGAACACAGCAAATATATTACAGTGGTATCCCGATCCCCTAGGCTAATGCCGACGCCCGGTTTCTCACCACCCTTCCTTTCCCAACCATCCCTAACGGCGCAAATTACCTTAGCTGTCGGTCGCCCCCCATGCAAACTACTACTACCCCTCGCTCATTTTCCAATTCGTGGCGAACGAACTTCTGCTGACTTTTTCGTCTCCTATTGGAGCACATTCTTATGTGATATTGGTGATTGACAAAAAAGTGCCCGACATTTAAAATCGGCACATTAACGCCATTGGCAACATTCACAAGCCAGCACACGTAACTCATCAATGAATACGGTCTCATTCAGCCGGCATTATACTATCTACTCATGAGTTCATTGGTTAATATAATTAATCAACGTATGTAATGCAAGTTGTACCTTGTTATACTGTTATACAGTACAACTGTTTGCTGGTATCATTCCCGTTGTTTTGTGAATGTTGGGATACAAAAAGCAATTTAAATTTTCTATTTTAAGTAAAGTTTTATTTTTCCGAATTTTTTAAGTTTTGCTACTTAGATTTCTCATGTTAACTTAATGTCGTATTTCATGACATATGAGATAGGAGGAAGTTAACGGCTTGTCTGGTCCGGAAGAGTAGGTTCTATCGCAATACATTTGGGTTGTAAGTTGGTAATGGTCGGGTGATAATCACATATCCTTTTTTCATCTAAATTCTAGAAGACATTAACTTTCGGTCGTAATTCAGAAAACTTCAAAAAAATATTCAAGTATCACTTCGATAACCAATCCAAACACTTCGCACCGTGAGAATGTGCACGGAGATTCCAGAAGCAGTTGTGTCCCCACTCGGTAAATGGGGTTGTATTCTGGTAGCCAACGTTTTCCTCTTCGAAATTTTCAACGAAGTCGACAGGGATGTGTAGTCAGCCACTGAACTAAGTCCTTTTTTTTCAAAGAAAAAGAAAAAAATTATATTTGCGCGTAACCCGCCATATTGACGTCACCATTACCAATGCCTCCGCCCGCACACGCCGCTTCTCTCCTCCATCCCTCCCGCCGCGCCCCCTCGTCTCGGAATCCCTGAGGCGAGTTGGAGATGTCCCTCCCTTGGAAGGGAAGCCCCGGCGCTCAAGAGCGTTTAACGCCAGCTCCCATCTCGTCTGCTCCTCCACCTTTTGGGAGTCGTCCAGTATCCTCCTCCTGGGGAGAAACTTTTTTTACCTCCATTTCTCGTGAATAACGGGCGTCACATTTCGCGTCACTAAAAATTGAGTTCCATATCCTCCACCGGTTGCGATAAGGTTTTCTTTCCGAATTCGCTTGGACGTCGTGCATGAAATTTTATTCACGTGGAATATAGACCGTGATTATTATGTTAGAAAACGTATTTTTTCGGGATCAGCTGATATTATTTTCTCGGACCGAAGAGCCTCGAAGTTATTTACCCCAGTCATACCTCGGTAGGTTTATCAAATGTGCTGGTCAATTCTAAAGCCCTGCTGCGTTCATGCAGTTCCTCTTAGTGATAGCAAATATGTTTCCTCATCTGTCACGAATATTCTCTATCGTAGCATTTAGATTTTATTCAGAAAAAATCAGGAATATATTTTTTTTATTTATACTTAGAAAAAAATGTCAATTTTTTTAGAAAATTGATAAATTTCCTTGTACTTAAAGGAAAAGGACCTATCATGAACGCCCTACTTTTATTATAGGCGGCTCAGTCTGCATCCGCCGTAAATGGCTTCATGTTAGAAATGAGGCGTTTAACTTTTTCGAGATTGGAATGTTGGTAGCTCGTAATTCATATAAACTGTGTGTGTCGATTGCTTTGTAATGATGCCTCAAGAAGTTTGGGAGTGTTTCATCTTTGTAGTAATTAATGTTCATTTGTAGTATGGAGAGGTCAGTTCAAAGAGCTACGAGGGAAGAAGAGATTGGTAGTGAACAGGATTGTTCAGAGAGACACTACCAATCAATCACTGCATTGATAACTCGTAATGATGAGTGGGAACTGCCACATCATTTGATTCGGTGTCTGTTGCGTCGCGAATATTTTCCCCGCGGATCCCTCTTGCCCGTTAGCTCGAGATGCCCTGCCCTAGCGTGCGTCTATTTTCTATCCCGTAATTCCCCGATAAGTATGCGGCTCACGAATGCACGGGTAAGTGGCATGCGGAGGAAACCATATCAGCGTTCACACTGGCCGGTTGTGTCCGTCCTTATTGTTACACTGCTTCATAGTCGTTCAGAGTGGAAATGAGGAGTTAAAGGGCGGTAAAACGTGTCGCGCCGCCCTCAACACGGCGGCGACGACGTCGGAAGCTTATTTGGGCCCTTTAAAGGGAGAAGGACGAGAAACCACCTCGAATGCAGAGACAGGGTTTGTGCAGCTTTGGGATGCATAATTCTCAGCTGCGTATATTTTTCCTTCCAATCTTGTTTTTAATCCACTCTCCGTGATCGACTCAAATTGCTTTTCTTTATTACCTTGTCAGGCTCTTTTCATCTCACGCGTAGGTAAAATTATAGTTTTTCCCCAAAAAACAGTACTCCATTCGGGTTTATATTTTTTTCCGGGGTGTCTCATACTCAAGATTAACTCACTTTCCAAATCTCGATGCTTGTAGTGATTGCCTGTAAAATTTATATTGCACAGCAATAATTTAACTCAATCCTGGTCTGTTTAGAAGTGATAAATCTTCGTAGAATCAGCACATTTGTATATTTCTTCGTGAATGATTGTCAGTAGAATGAGGTACGATTATGTAATTAAATAAAACTTAAGATGCTTGTTCATTGAATTTTGATTGCATTTTCTTCGTGGCGAGGTGTTAGTTAGGGAAGATAATATAAATGTGACCGAGCGAAACCGGGTTCAAATCCGAGTAATAATTCGGGGTACATTAAACTCAACCCGCGCCGAAAAGCTTTCAGAGTGTCCACTTCTCACGGAGCAACCGCTGGTGGAAAAAGAAAATTAACCGGTACCCCTATTGCGAAATGCTTATACATGAGTCCATGACTGATTGTTATCAGTAGGTATAAGTTTTCAATGCCCCAAAGGCTAAAATTGTATCCCCCCGTTTGAGTGTACAAATCTTGGAAAAGAAACAATACTAAAGCAGCAGGTAGAATTCGGACCATGGACCCATTTATTTGCTTAGCGGACTTGCAACGTGACATGTCCAACTATCGTAGCTTGTTGTGTTCGCCATCTCATGCGAAAACGTGAAGCATAAATTTCCCAGTCCGTGTATTTCCCTGTTTCTTCTCCTACACATCATCTAGAAATTGGCCGTTCGTAAAACGCTTTTCGTGTGTTGCACAAGACTTGCGACGGCCTTTCCCATTTCTCAGGAAAAGGGTTCAAAATAGTACAGGTTAGTTAGAGGAAAATAGGGCGGGGACCAACGATGCGTGTACAAATCTTAATTGCCCCTCTGCTGATGAACGCAATGAGTCCTGCGGTACAAAGTGGTTACTCGTTTCCCCACCATAATCTCTGCGATTCCCACACCCTCCATCGATCCAGCCTTAAATCCCCAAGAATGATCCAAAATAGAAAGCGGGTTTTCTAAGACGTAGCCCTGATTATTGCCCTCGTCGTAAGTAACTTTTCAAGGTTAACTACGACAGTTCTATGCTTTCTGATTTCTGCTACATTGCAATTTAAAAAGCTTTTGAAGTTCTGGACTCAAATTCGGCATCGTTTTGTCGTTGGTAATACGGCTCCCCCACCATACTTTCTCTGATCAAAGTATCAAAGCTTGAATATGATTAATATTAACAAGGTTTAAGTTACGTCCTGAAAGAAAAAGTTTTATATTTTATATATAAAAAATATGTATATTTTATGTATTAACGTAAACGATAACTATTCCAGAAATAGGTATGTTGAAATGGAAATATCTATGCCCCCAACTAAAATTATTCGCTCATCCTTCAGTCGTTCATTTTACTCCTAGTCGGTATCGCTTTCCTCATTATCTATTATCAAAATTTCTTGAAGAATAATCGTTTACTAACCTAATTTAGATGAATCGTATCAATTTATGGCTGATAAAATTGAATCAGTTGTTAGAGGTTTACGAAAAGGTCTTCATGATCTTCAATAATTTAGTAATGTGTTATTGTTTGTGTATGGGATCAATAGAAATGAATATACTTATATTTCATCCTCGGTGTACATCAGTGTTTACTAGAAGTATCCAAAAATCCAATTAAAGCCGTGCTACTGGGCAGGGATAAAACTGTATTCGTGAGATGAGCTGTCTTGTACTCGTAGATGATCATAGTAGAAATAGTGCAAAAGACTACTTTTCCGAACTATTTGCTGCTAACCATTTTTTTCCCTCCACTTCTACCGTCCCTATTGAATCCCTTAACGCATCTGCATGTCCTTTTAAATCGTTTTTACGCCACAAATGCATCACTAAGGATTTTTGCGATTCACACTTCTTTTGCATCAACCTTTTCGAAGAGAGAATTTGCTTAAATTAGGATCAAATGGTGCTCTTACATCTTAAGTAGTCGACGTTATTCCCACCGGAGCTGATACCATACTTAATTTTTAATATTACTATTGGAGGCGCAATATTATTTCCTATAAATTTTAATAATTTAAATTTCTGTAAATGTAAGTGAGCTTGTCGTCAGTGAGTTAAAAGAAAACCATCGCGCCAAAATAATATCGTACCAATTTTTTTGTGCTACATTCTCATTAAGATTCGGCTTGTGTAGAGAATGGGATTTTTTTTGTACCGGTTTTCTGTAATGGTTACTGATTTTTTTGTTTTCTTGTCCAACCACACCGACTTCAGTTGAGCATTTGATTTTTCGGATTCAAGAAGAAATTGCCGTTCGTGTTTACATATGACCAGTAAATCAAGGGAGCTTCTCCAATCTCGATCAAAGTTGTGTGGTGGTAAAGGGGAAGAGGATTGGATCGTCGGCGACGTTCTCTTGGGTGTAGAGTGAGGGCCGTGGTTTCGCAGACGAAGGGGAAGAGGGCCGGGCGAAAGAGGTGGGGAGGGGCGAAAAAAAGGTCTAGGTGGTGGAGGGAGCCGCGTCGTATTATTTATAGCACCCAAAGTCGGATTTCTGGACTAACTTTATTTTGGTCCGTGATGTGTATTGCGTGAAGCGCATCTGCACTGGAGCGGTTTCGTGGGGGAACAACAGGTCCGCTACCTGCCATTCGTTACATTACAAAATTCCTCGACCGGCATACCGCAGCCCTTGACTCATTGTCTTCTCCCCAGAGTTCGTTTCCCAGCGGTTAATTCCGTGCGCATTTGTCCCTCGGGCTTTGCATGTAAATTGTAAATCTGCAACGAACACGAGCACTCCATGAAATGCGTCGAAGAGTGTAATAATCAGTAATTTTTTAAGCACACTGTCTATGCCAGTCTGTTAATAGTTTCTTGTGTTTTTTTCTCTGGGATGGTTACCTTACCGGTGTTACCATAGTTATCACATATTCGGCCTCGGCCTTATAATGTGAAAATAGTCGATACTTAATGGAAAATTTAAACTTTTTGAAGTTTGATGAACCGATTTTCCACACCCTTGGGCTCAAAGGTGATGGCTCGAAAGACCGTGGGAAATGTTATTCACGTTATGCATAAAGATTGGACTCGAACGAAAAGCTTCCATTTTGCGTTACCAAGAAAGTTTTATTCCTCTTTCTTCGGCGCCATTTAAGACTCAGAGAACTGCAAATTGCTAAATTAACTCTGGACTTGCCGCAGCTAGCGTATATTCCTCTCAAGTATTGCATCGCAGCGCCCCCGAGCGTAAGAATGCGGCGTGTGGGCAAGGTTTATAATTGTCCAATCTTATCATTGTTCACTTGCAGTTGCTTGAGGATTTTGTCTCACCTTCGTTTCACTCCAGTTAGAAGAGTCACCTCTGATATAAACGGCTGTTCAAATTTACTTTACTCATCGACAACAGCAAGTGTGGTCGTTGCGTCGTCCGGGTTGCGTGCACTCCTCCCACCGCTGTTCTCCGGACCGCTGTTCATTCATTACGGAGCATGCTTCTCTCCCGCGAGGAGGCTGGTCCATCGCTGGCGTGCTTGGCAACGAGTGGGCGGACACCTGCGCGTCCAACTATAAACTGACATCAGACTTGATTTCAATTTATCACTTAAGTACTGGTTGCAGGGGAGTTATATCTTTCTATCTCCTCTCCCATCCGGATTCGTAGATCCGATTTTAAATCAATTATTTTGAAATAATTGACGGTCGCCCAATTGGAGAGAAAAAAGCAAATTTTTTTCTTGATTTGCTTTCGAGTTGGGGAGAATAAATGATTTGGCAGTGCGTTGGTGTCGTTAGCAAATCTCAGTTTTCTAAACCTAGCACCTCATTATTACCCTTGCCGCTCAACATCACATGATATTACAATTTTCCTTTAGTTCTGCCCATTTTGTATTGGCTATGCCTTATTGCTGTGAATTCATTATTGGCATAATCTTAGCGGTTAAATAATTGACGTCTTCCGGTGGAGTGCGATAAGACTCATGCCAGTGAATCCTGGCATTACAGTACCTACCGGTGCTGATGCTAATTTCGTTTATTTTTTCATTCTTATCCATTTTTCACCGTTGTTCCTGAATCTTATCTCGACTAAGTCTTCCGATTTGTGTGTTAAAGCGCATTTTCCAGTAATATATATTTCTTCCTGTAGCTGTCCTTCAGTTGGCAAATAATTGCAGCTTATATCGCCTTAGAATGTCGAAATGAAAAGAGCAAAATGTTAGTAATGTTTTTCAATCATTTTTTTGCTGTTCATTTATCCATAATCTCGTCCGTAGGCAACGTTACTTTCATTTTAAGCTATTTTGATTTTCAGTCATTACCAACATCTTAATGATGACTTGGTAAATATATCTTTCTATTTATGAATATCTCACTAATTATGATTTAGGACGAACATGTCTTAATCACCAACGTCGAAGCCATTAAAAATCATTACTAGTGGAATTGGGTCATTATTAACCAAGCTATCATGTTCGAATTCCACAGCATCACGCCTGAAAATAGGCAACCCACGTCTTCATATTTCTTTGTACATCTATTTGATTTGCTTGAATTTTCTTTGCAAATGAGCGAAAATCTATCGAGCCCAGATTAATATTTTATTTTTCCAGATATATTTCTCATGTTCTTATCTTCTCGGACCACGCCGAGAAAAATGCAACGTTTTGTCTTTGCCTCTATGGTAAACATTCAAATATCACCTTAACCTTCCACCTCTCGTGGAATGTTGGCACTCCTTGCCCTGCACATGTTGGCGTACCCATGGACAACAACACCACCGTTTTGTCCGAGGTCTTGAGTGCAGCCATCTGTTGGGTAACGTATCGTAAACATCTCAATTTTTGAAGTGGCGGTTAAACTTTGGCGCGACTCAGGGGCCAGCCCTAAGGGAGAGAGGAGGGCCACGTGTGCACTGAAACTTCATATTGCTCAAGTAGGTGTTTATAGCAAATTAGTGGTGTCTTCTACTTTTATAATGCTCTGCGAAAAGCTTCGTATTACGCGGACTCGCACATCTTATTTTGGGACTTCCCCTGTGTTAGTTCACCCTCGTATTCGACGATATGACATTTTGTGTGACAGGCAAAAGAATGGTTTATCATTTTAGTGAAAAGTACCTTGAAGATGAAGAGTTAAAGATGCGTTTCAATGAGCTATCATTTGAAAAGCAAACATCTACAGAGTCGACCAATTCATGGGAGAATATTGAAACCTCTTTGGTGAATACCCGGAGAGGATTAATCTTACAATTAGGATATTTTATAAAGGTGTGGAACGCACGAGCATCTTGTTTCATTAAACTCATTATTAATGCTTTTCGCCATCAACTTTCTGCGTGAACTATAGGTGTGATCAGTTTCCCAAGAATTGTTGTGCCTAGAGATCAGTTAGTTTGAATATTGCACTAACGGATAATGCTATATTTGTAATTGAATTCCTTGCATTAAAATAATATTTGTCCCTCCTTATGCTCCTCGGGCTATGATAATGTGGGATAATCTGGGCGTAGTAGTATGGCCACTTGGAGGATTAAGTTGGCGAAGAAGGAAAGTAACTGATTGTAGGCACTCAAGTCAAGACGGAAAGAAAAGTTAAGTAAAGACTATAATATGGAGCGTAGCGTTTTTATGCGTCCTATTTATCCTGGTAAGAGGGTGCGCCAGGATTAGAGGGTCTTTTTTAGATTTGGATGTGGGGAAGAATGGAGAAAATAAGTTGGGGGAGAGAGGAAGACAAACGATAAAGTTTTTAATGTAGGTGGGCGAAGAGAGGAAGTTCCTCGGCGTGTTTCGAAGAAGGCGGAGAAAGTGCGTGGAGGAAATATCGGCAGGCAGTGGCATATTGAAAGGCTGTAAAGATAGTAGAACTTAGGGTAAGCTGAGTATAGGAAGGAAGAGAATGTGCGCTTCGGATCATAGGTAGGAAGTATGATGAACGACGAAGAACGTTCACGAATGGAGATCTTAATAAGATATGTTTATGGAATGGCAAACGAGATTAAGTCCTCGCTTTACGCAATATGAAATAGCCGTTAGGGACCATCCAGAACCTACCTTGAACAGGTAGATTATTATCTATGAATGAATTCTGACCGGACTCAGATTCTGTAATGGCAAGAAATGTTTGATAAAATTGTATTTTTGCCTTAATGTAACTATTGCAATCATAAACTATTGATTGTGAGATTATGGAAGACTGTTTTAATCTTCATTTGGTGAAATTCATTCGTGGTGGAGGACAAGACAATACGGCAATTCTGCTTAAATATTTATTGAAATACGACAATGGTTTAGAATGTGGGACATAATTTAAGTAGGCATAATCAGCCTGGGGGATATGTCTACTTTGTGCAAAAAATAAATGAAAACAGAAATATTGTATGCCCTGAGGGAACGTTGGTTGGATCAAATTTTTAAAAATCGTCGATTTGATCTAATAAACCCGGGCAAGGAATTTCCTCTCTTTCGCGTGTCGTGGTGTTCAACGGACATATTTTTCAAATTTCATGTCATGAATAAACGCTCCAAAGTCGACTTCATTAAGAGTACTTACTCATTTAACTTATTCACGGGGAAAAACTTTTGCGTGGTGTAAATCCTATTCGGGCTCGTGGGCTCTGACCCAAGTGCACAAAGGAGATTTTGCGCACGATACTGCCCCCTCATCGAACGTCGGGGTTTAATTAATTTTTTAAGAATCAGTTGTTGATTGGGCTTCGGGTGTACCGACAGCCGAAGCCACTTCGCGCCGTTAACCCAAGAGAGGTGGAACTCAACGAGGCAACCAAGCCATCGATCGAACTCGCCAATTTCGGGTCGGTCGGAGCTCATGTCATTTAGCGGGCTAACCCAACCGAGGCGGCAGTTTCAACGTTTTGGACCACGAACCCAATTCCTCTCCGCGGTGAAAAATCAAGTTGTCAGACGCCTCACCTCGACCCCCGCTCTGACGTGTTGAAGGAAGGCGGCGCGTGTGTCGGAACACCACGGCTAGGCGAGATGTGTTTGCAGTCAAGTGGGGAGGCTTGATTGTGCACTAAAAATACGAGACTGGCGGAAGGTGCGTGGGAAAGGGAATGGGTGTGTGTTGTATTTGGGTGCGGAGGGGTGCGGGAGGGAGGACCCAACCACGCCGGACGTCATCCTCAACAGGCCAGCTGCCCATATCCCACTCCCACCACCTTTTCTTTTTCTTCTCCTCCCCCCTCTCTCTCTTGCTTTCTCCCCTTCTTTCTCACTCCTTTTCTCTTTCTCACTCCTCCATCTCTGTCCGCCTCCGCCCCTGATCTGCTGAAAAGAAGAAACTTAATGTAAGGTCGGAGGAGATTGAGCCACTTCCTTTTCATAAGGGATGTTAACCGGGGGCTCATGGCGCTTGCCTCGCGGCCAAGTTCCTCCAACCGGGGCGAGTCGTGCCCTCAGGGATGCTTTTAAAGAAGCTGCGGTGTTTTCACGTAAATAAGAAAATTTACGCCGCTGCAAGGTCGTAATGGAGGGTCGACGTAAATGATTACATTTTCAAATTTTTTGGCCCAGAATTTCGCCTTGAAAAAAATTGTGCGCCCTCAATGTGTTTGCTTACGGATTTCCAGCGTGTCAAAACAGTGTAATAGTGTTGAGTCTCTTGTCTAATTCATTGGAGTCTATTGCATACCTTCATCCATGTCCTTAATCTGCTAGCGGTTTGAACCCTTGACTTTTTGATTTGCGTCCATTTCATTGCCCAACGTTGCTCGGGAGGAAATTTCATTTGTGACCCTAAAAATGAACATATTTTATCGATCAATCAACTTCACTATAGTTAAAAACCGTTTGGAACATTCCTTTCATCCGGATTTTGCATGAATAAATATTTTGAGTTTCATCAAGCAAAAATTTACAAGCTAGTAGTATATGTTCCACTTCATTTTTAACGAATCAGGTACGATTCCTTTTGCTCATCTTTCCAATTCGTGTATATTCCGACGTCTTACGTCGGTATTTAACATTGACCACTCCGCTCCCCGCACTTCCTTATGCTGGCAGTGGATGATCTGTTTTGGAGAGGCATTTAGGGCAGATGAATGATCAAGAGGGGAGAGGAGAAGATTACTCACACGTCAGTTATCGCCTTCTCGCTCGTGGTGCGCCACCTTGCCTGTGCTTTCAATATCTCCGCATGAAATGCGTCTTCTGTTCCCTTCGGTTTGTTCCCCGTGTTTTCGTCGGGAGAGAGATATTTCCGTGCTCAATTGAAGTCGACGTAATGTGTTTGTGTGTGTGTGTGTGTGTGTGTGCGTGCGCCTGTTGGTTTATGAAATGTTGGACGAGCGATGCCGTTTTTGGAGTCATAAAGCGAGGGAATGGTTTCAGTTTCATCATCTCGTGGCCTTTTTAAGCTTTGTTTGCGCCACGGCACGTTAAGAAAAAATAACTACAGCCTTTTCTGGAAACTCTTTTGTCTCTGCTCAAACGAGAATGATCGTAAAGGTTTTTGCTCTCCCGACTCCATTTCGCGGAGGTGGAGTAGAGCAGCACTCTTTTGGTAAAATACCCTGTGTTTCTTGACCTATTTTTTCTCTCTGGAGATCATTCGTCTCAAACTTTTGATTACGGATTGCTGACATTTCTGAATATTTTTTGTGTCATTTTAATCTCCTGTTCAGCCGCGGTAGTGGCATTTGCGGGCGTAGATTTTGTTGCGCTATCGCATTTCCCATGCCATTAAGGCGCGAGACCTTGAAAATTTCGATCTTACCCTCCGTCCCCTATGCAAGCGGTTTGTAGCGCAAATTGTAATTATGTTTTCTCCTGGTGAAAGTAGTACCAATTGGTTGTGGAAATACCATTCTCGAGAGTCGACTGGGGTATGCGGGCACATGGCGACGCCTAAAATTCACCGCAGGCATTGTTTTTGCTCTAGGCTGGCTATAAAACGACAATAGAAAAGTCGAGAGCCCCCGTAAAATTCTGCAACTGCGCTGTCGTTGGAGATCATGTCATCATGTTGTGAGGATGCCAATAAAAATTTCGTATGACGTTACGATTGCTAATTTTCTCAGTTGAGAATTATTCAGCACAGCTAAGGCAAGGTTTTTTTAATGTCTCGATAAACTGAAGATTAACTTGAACCTCCGATTAAGGTCAAAACTCAGTTTAGTGACCGCTATTTAAGTTCAAAATCCACCTTTAAACAGCTCAGTAACTGACAGGCTACGATTACGGTGTTCACACATAAGCAATCTTATTTTTTTATAAAATCGGCTTTGTCAGTGACGTTCAGTTAACATTAACATCAGCTAACGAGTGGATTTAACGAGGCATTATAAATTCGGGCTTAATAGTATCACGTTTGTCCTCGGAGGGATAATTCAGATGTACTGCTGTGACTATTTTATCATAGAGTGGAAAATGCGCCAAAGCCATTGGTTTTTGTGTACATGAGTTTCGCGTTAGTCATCTTGTAGCGTCGTCAGCCAATCCCTGCACCTTAGTCATGACGCATTGGCAGAGCGATCGATGGGTTTTTCGGTGGATACGCCATGGATCCACTTTGGATGTCACCGCTTTGACCCTTTTCGAAATGCTTTGTAAGCTGCCGCCACTTCAAAGACAGACGTGCTATGTAATGACTGCGGTTATTTGAGGTTCAGCTTCCCCCCCCCCCCCTTAAAAATTCACTGTTAATGTACATTGGTGATATCGCTGTCTGTATTTGGATGAAAATGATTTGATTTATGACTGAGCATTCCATTGTTCTATTGATCAAGAGCTGCATTTAATAATCCTTCATAAACATCAGTTTTCAATTTATATTTAGGCATAAAAGGGTGTTCGTATGTTCTTACGATTGGGGAAAATATGGGATAGTTCGGGAAATTTTCAGATTGTAGAATAATTCCCTCTAAAATGCAGTACTTATATTATAGTTTCAATTGCACCTAAAAGTTGTTCGTATATATGTTGTTTTAAATGTAATTTCTTAATATGTAATTATAAAGTTTTTCCAAAATGCGTAGATCTGAGAACTACTGAGACAGTCCTCAGGTGCTGTTAAGAAAATCCTCTTCCGTTTAGTTTAATGCATATATATAGGAATTGTTTCATTGTAAAATGATTGGAGCTCGCACAAAAATATGTGCGCGGCTAACTTATTTAAGGAGTATTGTTTTGAAACATAATGATAGGCAGTAAAATGAAAACCGAACACCCGGTACAATAACCAATCCACGCACCCACAAGGACATAGTCCAACAACTGCGTGCGCCTTTGTTGCCACGATGGAGTTCTACCACAGCAATGGCATTATCGATACGTAAAAAGCTAGTTTCTAGATTTTAGCGGACAGTGTGTTATGGCGGGTGTTTGGTTTTCATTACTGACCCTAGTAAATTGGTCTAATTCCAATGACTTCTGCACTGAAAATACCGTAAATACGCCACTAAATCCTGTTTCAATCAAGTGAGGCAAGGCTTGTATTTAGGGAAAATTTGCTTCTTTTGGGAACTGTTTTTGTAATAAATTATCAAAATATTTCTAAAAAGGGAAATGAAGTTCATAGAAAGGGTCGCAATAATCATTGGGCATCACTTCAGTTGTGAGTAATGGACTTAGTGATCGATAATTTGTTAAATCCTTAAACAATCAAATATCATAAAACGGCTTATTTCAACAAATTGTGAATAAATGCGTAATATACTGGTTTATTCTGATCAATTAGATATACTCGTAAATGTTCCATTTTAATGACATCAAAAACTTGAGTACGACTTGAGTGAAGTCCAGTTTTCCGTTGGTTAATTAGGACAGCATAGAATTCCAGAGAGTGCCGTATTAGCAGTACGCAAACCTCAAAGCTTTTTCGTGGAATTTATCAAAATTTTCCGTTGAGCATTCTCATTATTCTTTTTTTTTTACACATGATCATAGGCCCGTAATTCATCTTCTTCGCTATGTTATTACTTGTTTAAGCATCTTTCAATACTTAAAACGGTGATCCCCGTGATCACTCGTGAAATGTATGCTATGCTCCTCGCATTGCGACGTGGTTTTTTTCTTGTTTCCGTAGCTGGAAATTTTGTCTCTTTGGAAAAACGATCCACCAGCTCTTAACGCATATGACCAAACCTACCTTCCGTGCTTTCGAATTTCCGGCGGGTGGGTATATGGAGTGGACAAGAATCGATGTATTCCCGGATGCTGCTCGCGAAATCACAGCGTATTGTTTGGCAGACTTGTCTTCCAATACCCCTCGCCATCCGTCCCGTTTTCCACCCGCCAAGTCCGTCCCACGCGAGATTTTAATTCGGTCGCGTTGTTTTGGTGACGGCCAGAGAGAGAGAGTGTGGGATCACACACACACACACACATATATATATGTGTAAAAGGTCTTTTTGGCACGGTTTGGATAAGCAGACAGTTGCACTCCACCCTTGTCTCTCGAAAGGTGGAAAAGTTTAAACGCCGCCCCCCTCCCTTTCCTCTTATCCAACACACCTCGCCTTCCTCCCCTCCCATGTCCTCATTCAGTCTGCCATCAATTTGTTTTTTATTTCGTTCTGCCCTGTTGTGGGCTCAGGGCTTCAGGAGACTTCAAAGCCTCCGCGTTATCCACAAGAAATCCCATCATGTGGGGATGCCCTCGCTGGGAAAGGAGGGACAGAGATTAAGCCATGTGCGTGACGAAGTAGGTTGATGGCGGGGCATCTGCCCATGCTCGCAACCTCATAACGAAGGGGAATGCTCCAGTCAGAGGCTAAAAGAAATTAGCTATCGTTCGGTTAGAATTTATTTAGCCCCTTGAGGCTGGAAATCCACTTGCATCGAGCATATCTGTATGAAATTTAGTGTGTGTCTTGTTATCGCCAACCTCTCGAGCAGGATGAGTATTTCCGTTTTCTCACCCCAGGATTAGTAGCTATGGCGGGAGTTAACCATTCAGAGGAAATTGAAAATGGCACCGGATAAATATTTCAAAAGAGTGCTGAAATTCTGCTGACATTTTAGTACAAATAATCGAGGATCATTTTTTAAAAAATCTCGATGAACTTCGAGTGAAGGGTACGTTCTATAGTGCGCGGTTTTAGTAAAAAAAGTGAGAGTAGTACTCGCATCAAGTGACGCAACCCTGTAAAAGTTGTTTTTACTCATCTCCAAAATTTCAATCTCTTTCTACGTATAACCGCGGATTCCCAAAAGAAGGAAAGTTAGTCAGATTTCGAAGCTGACAATGTAATTGCTGTGTACAAGAAATTTTTATTAAAATATTCGGTAAAGAGTTTTACACAATAGTCAGTTTTTTTAAAGCAGCACTGGCACGAGGAAGAAGTTCCAAGGTAATCTAGCTGACAGCTAGATTACCGTGGAACTTCATGATTAAATAATTAATAAATTGTCTGCAATTCACAGGATCTACACCCGGTTAGTGTAGGTCCTGTGAATAGGTTGTTCGAATCCAGTGATTTCGTTTTTCGCTATGGATATTTTTAAGCTTAACGTATTTGGACATTTTTACTTGGATTGTAATTATATTTTTTATTATTTGATTTTTTCTGGCTGACTTGTTCAAAGGTGCTGATGACATATTAGCTATTGGTAATCCGCAATTCCCTAAGGACCTGACCTACTGCCCGTAGGCGGTAGATGCATCTTGTGGAACCGTAAAAAAACCTCGACCAGTTTCCTATCGTAAATAATTTCACACTGTGTTTAGATCGCCCACGTATTGTATAATATGGCTGAAGATAATGGATTTTCTTGAATCTAACCCGAATGATCAAGCGAGTATGTCAAATTTGGCGTGGGTATTTCGAAACGACCCCAATCTCCGACCACCAACTCGTCCAACTATTAGGCTTGAGAAACTTATTAAGCAGCCATTCCTGGTTAATGATCCTTTCCTTTATGAGAGGGCATTAACGCTACAGTAAATCGGTACCCGATGATACGAACAAGAGCTGCAGTAATTTGCGCCATGCTCAAATGTAAGGTAACAAGGTGTTCGTGTCCCATCTGAAGGACGGCCTGCTGCTTTTTAGTGAACCACCTAGGTTCTGTCCACGAGACAGCCAATATAGGAATGAAATATCGCTGAAAAAATGTACTGATTTGGAACTTCGTCCCTCTGTACCCATTTATCCTCAACGATCCGATACCCATTTTTTTCGAGAAGTGCCAAAGTTTGATGTACCAATCTTTCGTCTTATCTTGCGGCAAGGCGTGTCGGATCTACGAGTAAAATGTCTGTAATTAAAGCGTCACCCTTAGAAAATTCGTGCCGTTGTGAGCATTGAATAGGTAAACTCAATCGTGAATTCGGTGAAAGCATTCCATTGACGTTCTCACTACATCGGCAGCGAAACGAATTCTTTAAGACATGCTTGGTCATCGACGTTGTCGTGACGATAGTCTTTAGAAGCGCGGCATGGGTGGACTTTTTTTCTTAATCCCATTCGTTGGACCCCAGCGGGAAATATGCACTTCGCACGTAATTTTCCCTCCATCCCCGCTGCAAACCGCAACTCTAAAAGCTATAACTTGGTTGGTGAATTTCGGGGGCTGTTGGATGTTCTCCATCCACGGGTCCCTCTCATCGGAGCGCCCCGTTTCCCAATTCTCGAGGCTAATGCGTTCAAAATCCTTGCGAGTCGTCCTTCTCCCCTCACGGGGCGAGAGTGGCTTTCGCGGCCAACTTAGACGTTATTTTCGGGTTTCCCTTAAATAATCATAATGGAAGAATCCTACGTTATGTTACCTCCAAATCATATCTTCCTGACTATCCTAAATAGGCGGAATGTTTTAACTTCGACATAATTATGATGAACTCTTCGATTTCTGCCGAATATTCTTCACGTTAGATGACGAATCGTTGACGTATTTATGTACCATAGGGGTAAAAGACCCCTCGAGTCGTGACTTTTTCAAGTCAGTCGTTTTCATAATTCAGAAATGTGAAACCAAATGGAATGCATTTATATAAGATGCAGAAATAAATCAAATTCTTTGATCTCTAGCCTGAGATTTTCGTAACGCTCATAAATAGTGAATAGACTTGAATAAGTCCATTGAGCTGATTTTTATCTATGCTATTTATCTGCGTTTAACTATAATTAATTGCTCCTTTTACTGCTTCTGTAGGATTTCATACGGTAGCCTGGCAATGTTGTCATTGCTCATGGGCACATGCTTAAAATGGTGATTTTGTTGTAGCGTGAATATCTTCTGTAAGTGATAGAAAATGTGATGTTCATCATTTTATCCTGCGTTTGAGAGAGGGAGAGAGAAAAAACAATTATCATTTCAAAGGTCGGCTTGAGGTGATGGTAGGGTTCAAGCAATGCTTAGTCCAACAGCGTGTCAAATTTCACACAACAGGGTAGGTGTACCATTTTTTCCGTTTCAGTTTTGATTTCCCACGAATATCTGTAACCGGAAAAATCACACTGCTTGGGCAATTCTGGGGGTGCCCTGAGGTCAGGACCCCAGCGCTATACCCACTAGACGACCACGTCCCCAGAGAGGGCCACACTTACGTGAATTTTCATGGAAAATACGTTTGGTTGCTATGAATTCTTCGAGAAAATCTTGTAGTTTTCAGGCGGGGGAATTATGGAGGAATTACGCGAATGATATGGCGAAGATATTGTCCTTTTTCTACACCATTCCAGATTCCATTTCCAGACCAAAGTTTAATGACCCGCTATCAGTCGTGGGTTCACCGCCGTAAGGAAATATATTTTTCATGATTTTCCGCTGCTTTTATCTTTTGTAAAGCGCCCGTTCTCCGTGCTCAAAGGAAGTCGAGCGGATCTCTTGCGCCGTCAATAACCGATGCATTATGCTTTCACGGTCGTTGCTAATTTTTTCCCCCTCCAGCTCTCTTGCTCTGCGATTTCGCTGAGCGTGCGTGAGAATTTTTCCGTTCGCCTTTCAATTAGCAGGCGCTCCTCTCTGGGGGACCCTTAAACCCGCTGGCCTTTCACGAGAGAGCGGGAGTCCGGGGTTTATTCTTTATTTTTTGTGCCTGAGCCGGTGTTTCCCACGTGCCGGTGTCGCGCCACCCGTCGAATGCACTTGTCGTCACTCGGTTGCTTTGGAACTGGCGACGTCAAAGTGCACACGCCGGTGGATGAGGAACTTGCTAGACCTCGGCGGTGGGAGTGGGGAGAGCATTTCAAAGCGCGCGCGTGCAAATTACTTAAAGGCGGCCGAAGTAATTGACTCGCCCACGGCGTACTCGTAAGCGAATCGTATGTGAAGATTTCACACGGCATGGGGAAAACAAAAGTCAAACAAACAGGCGTAACGACTACGCATGGAGTGGCAACAAGCATTTTCTTCATAAAGGAAGGAATTTTTCTCATTTGTTTATGGGGATGGCACGGGTGTACATACGCCTAGAATGTGTATGGCTCCCAGACGAATAGGCCCATGGACGAGTGGTGGTTATCAGGGTTGGTGATCGACAGACAGATCCATTTCGAATAGTTGAGTGAGCCGATGGTGTAGGTAGAATTTTAGAAAGGGGTGGAGGATTGGAGAGAAACCCAACGCCCACTTGCTTCTAGAAAGGTTTTTCCTGTTCAAATTCCCGTTTGACGCCCGCAGGAAGGAAGGTGTACTGATGGATTCGCTCTCAGCATGATTTCCAAGTTGGTTTCGGGATATCACTATCGGAATCGCCTAAGGCAAAGGCACTACCGACCGGGCATTCCCGGTTTCTTTGCCGCATGACACCACTGGGAAACCCGACTTCAAATTCTCAGTCTGTGATATTTTTGGGGTAACAGCTCTTTCTGGGGACACGCGGGCGGAACTGTGATTAGGACTCACCTTCCTACCCTAGCTTGGTAATTACACGCCCCATAGGTTTTAGTACGAGGGCAGGTTGACTCGCCTGCCAAATCAACCATGGGGTTGTTGGCCATGGTATTTATTCTTAATAAATGTCATTACTCTTTCGTGTTGGTGATTCGTGCCGGCATAATTGTTAGCGTAATTATTTTTCCACTTGACTAGCTGCTCAAAAGAAGTTTCTTCTTCGCCTCGCTTGACAAATTTCTCGCTTCGTTCTGTTGTGATGTCCCCTATTCAATTATTTCGTTCCATTTTGACATGACGCTCATCTCATTGCAGTGGGAATCAGAACAAAAATGTTTGAATTCTTGTTTTTGGATCGTAGTCCTGTTAGCATTTATCGTAGAAGGGTCCAAAAGTGGATAAAATTATTTTCCTTTTTAAGCCACGACCTGAATGAAATTTTAAAAAGTGAAAAATGTAGCCCTCTAAGAATAGTCTATTCGAACATTTTGAGAGCTATCATTTGATTCAAAACTGAAAAACGCCATAAGCCTTTACTTTAATCGCCTGTTCCAAAAATTTCATTAATGATTTCTAATCAATCGAGAGTGATTTTTACTTCAAGGAGTTGCGTACTCATATCTTCTCTTTCTTAATCATCTCATTTTAAAATGTTAACTTGGTATGCCTGGCTTACCATTTACCCTTCAAACATCCGATGCAAAAAAAGTTTGTTTTTCTGTAGTCCCACTACGTATTTGCACTCTGGATGTATTGTATGTCATCTTGTCATGGATCCCTTTCTCCCCCAATAAGCCGTGACCATAGGCAATTGGTGCGCAGTTCGGTGGAAGGGGAAGAGTGAATGCTCGAATGTTTTTTTCGCGTTCGAATTCGCCGAGTCCCCCGCAATATTCCCCGTTCCCAGTCGATCGGACGTGTTACTCCTTTTTTTCGTGGCCTGTGGGTAGATCCCCCGCGTCTATTTCCGTCAGCACTCACAGTGGGAGTAGGATGTCCTGGGCAGATAATAAATCCCCGCCGTCAAAAGCCCCTTCCAATCCTCGCGGATTGAAAGGATCCATGGTTTGATGTCTGCAATTCCCTTCTGACTGTTCGCAACCTTCTGACGATCTGTAAAAAATACGAGGCAATGCACGGATGTCTACGTATGTAATAGGGGAGACATAACCATTATCTTTGGTGTTAATTTTGAAGTCACAACAAGAGTGACTCTTGTTTTTAAAGGAAGTCAACATATTTCGACTCGTGTAATACTTTTTACCCTAGATTTAGTTGTAAAATATGAACATACATAATAATCTTTAATGGAATTTGCATATTTTACACCTTATTTCTTTTTTCTGAATAAAGATACGGTAAGGTGTAAATGAGCTGTCCTCGGTCGTTGAGGCCCTAAAAACTAAATTACTATTACTCGAAAGGTAAACCCATCCCTTCCATCCTCCCCTTTCTTCAATTACTGGGTGAATGTGTCGCGCTTCTGTTGGCATATTTTTTTCAGCATGCTTTATTAGCTTCCCATCGTCTCACGTATTATCTCCGAGAGTATTTTCGTTGACCCGAGGAAATAATATTGCGATCCCTTCGGTAAACATCGTTTTTTCTGCCTTGTTTGTCTTGGATGGTTGGCCAAATGTGCGTAGGGACTCGCTTCGGCGAGTTTTGATCTGATGCCTCTTGAGCGTCAAGTTTTTTTGTTAAAGGGCCGCCGCGTTTCCTCCCTTCCGGTGATGTCAGGTTCACCTTTTAAACCATAGCCTATATTTAAATGCGTTGGAGGTGTGAGCGTGGTTGTCGATCTTTGGCGTTTTTATTAAGCAACTAGCTGGAGTGGGCGTGCTTTAAAGCTGGCACCATTTTGAGAAATTCCAGTACCACCTACATACTATATTTTCTGTCGGTCTCCACGAACCAGTCGAGAAAATGCGGAACCCAACGCAGGTTATGGAAGAGTCCTTCGATATTTTGGTAAAAGTTTTGGGGGTTTTAGGAAGTAGTAACGATAGAACTTTAACTGTTGCAACCCTTCACAGTTGATAAATGTTTACTGTCCCCTCTAGAGAAAATGAAATTCCTATCGTCCTAGTTTTGACTTTTGGTGAGGCAAAAAATACCGGATTCCATTCTACTTCAAGCTGATTAAATTCTCATATCATGTTTTTTCTATACTTAAGACGACAGGTCGTATGGATTATGCATTTAAAGATCCGATTGACTTCAGTGGTATAATAAGCTCAGATTGTCTTGTTAAAACATTTTAGAATCTCCCAACTATAGGAAGTACTTATCCCATGTACTAATACTTCTTCTATTAGTTTTTTGAAGAATGTATAACATTTTATTTTTACGGTACTGGTAACATTTAATGGGAATGAATTTCCGGATCATTGCTCGGCGGTCGAAGTTAACGCCTATGTAATGCTGGGAATTGTTGAAAGAAATACTCTCCGAGTAATGATGAGGGAAGAGGGAAATGAGCCAAGTGCACAGATCATCTCCTTTTATTGTTTATGGTCGCATGCGTTAACTGGATTCGCGCTGCGGTCTCCTTTAGAATTCCTCGATATAATAGGATTATCATCGGTGCGGCAAAGACGGCCGTTGCAGGCCGTGCACTTTAAACGCACGGCCGAGGTAAAATCACTTTAGTCCATGCTAACGTTAATAATGACTGCATAATAGTGAATAGGGTTCTTTTCAGCTTTACCGTCTTCGTTGATCTCCTGGTTTCCCAAGTTCTGCGGTCGAATTGAATGTGCAAAAGGGCAAGAAAACAATATCCATTCCGAGTTATTGTCCTCAGTTAATTATATTTCTTCGGAATGAGATTTTCAGAAATCTCAAGCCACGAGAGTCCAATTCCACGATTGCTTTTTGGGGTGAATTCTATTAAGTAGTCATGCTCAGATTTGATTTATTCTTTTGCGTTTTATCTTGCTCTTTAATAGTAATGCTAGAAAATTTTTGTCTATTTATTATTTGGCGTTGAAGACGTACACAATTGGCATTTATGTATGTAAAACCTAATAAGCCAAAGGTAATAATAGTTATTTTACTAATATGTTAGTAAAATAAACTCTTGTGTGGAAGATGTGAGAAGGGTTTTCGCAATTCAAGTCGCTGACGTAAATACTGACAGTTACACGGTTGCACAGCTGAAAGTCCCCGCTGCCAAGCTTTTAAACGAATTCACTGTAAACAGAAATGTTTATCTCTGTAGTTGGAACTGGACAGAAATTAGATGGAAGGTGAGCTCATTACCGGTTCATGCTGAAAACGAAAACATTTTCTACGCGTGTACCCGCGAAGGTGTTACCAAAGGGTTTATTAATAATTTTATTTCTCAGTTTTTAAAAAGTCCTGCAATGGGGTGTAAAAATGCGTGGGACCACTCAACAAGCAAACGTTTTAAGCTTGTGCGGTTGGAGGGACGGGGAAGGAAGGGGAGAGATAGGGGAGAAGTTCTTTTCGGCCGCGATTAGTCTGGCCGCCCACCTTCTCACTCCTCCTCTACGCTTCCCCTCTCCTCGCCCGCACCACCCCCTCTCCTGCAAGCGAGCCGTTAGCATGGGAGACGAGGGACATGTTGTGATGATGTGCCAATTCGCCGTAATGGAGTCCGATTGAGAGAATTGAATCCACGTCGGAGAGTTGATTTCTCCGCATTTTATCCTCGAGGGCGGGGAGGAGGTAGGATATGGGAAGAGCCGGTGAACCCGGAATGGTCACGCGGAACGTTCCGACTCTAACGATCCGATGCAAATCTTTGAGAAAGATTCATGGGGGTTTCATGTACATTTTTTCTTTGGCCCCGAAAACCGGCTCGAAACTAACGTTTAATTCACCATTAAATGGATTTGTTTGACATTGCTGCGATGCAATAACATTCGTTGGAAAAATAGCCCATGGTATTCGGAATTGTTTTCCCTTAAAAAGTTACGTTCTAGGACCTTCGACCCTTCTAACCCCTTCGCCCTATTGATTCCGCCTTCTCGCGTCTATTGTTGTCTGATATACGTAGCCTCATGAGTCGGAAAACCAAAATCATAATATATTGAAAGTCTGTTTACATTATTTTCCAGCTCACTCCTTTTTGGTATGTTTTTGCATATTCCATAATGTCTTGATTAATTTTCCTTGTCCTTATCTATTGCCATTGACGTACTGAAAAAAGTTTACTATTTCTTTACGTAATGTATCCAAACATACTTTATTTTCTTGTTTATGTTAGTGGATGACTAACCTACTTAGATCATTTATCCATTACATCATGTTTTCTATTCAAATCTTCTACTTAAGTTCTAATAGTACAGTTCCTATTTTCTCTTCTCTCCCCAGCTTTTAGCCCTTTTCCCCGCGCTAATTTTCAAAATATGCAGGTTTTATGTATAATATAATAGGTATTGAAGACATCGAAGGAAATGTTTGAAATACCTCCACTTTCAATTAAAATCGTTTGCTATTGGGTTGGAGAATTTTCATTTAATTAATAATCATTTAATTATTAACTAATATATATTTTAATAATTTTATGTTTATTGTAAAATTGTGATGATTACGGAAAGAAATAGGGGATAAGATTCAAACAAAAATATAGGAACCTAGTGCATAATCGAATTTGGAGTGCTTAAATTAGTGCAGGTAGAACACCGCGTATTTAGTGTCATTTAGAAAGAAGTGGGCGAAGTACTTTAGACATAAGACATAGAACGAATTACATGAGGTAAAGAAGATTATACAAAGATGAAGGTTGACAGGGACCTGAGGGTAAGATTTTAAGAAAATAGGTGGCAATGTTAAATCGAACTTTGTCGTAGAAGCCAGGTGATAAGCGTAGATTGGAAGAGTTTGAGATTGGAGGAGGATGGAAAAAGTTAAATCGTTCGGATGGAAAACAAGCGAAGAAGTTTTAGATTTGGCCTTAGAAAATAGAAGGTTTTTAGGAGAAATTCAAAGAAGGGAAGAAAATGCAAGTCGTATTGAGTGGCGATGGAATGTTGAAGACTGGTATTGGGGAGAATTCTGGGGAAGCGAGGTTTAAAGGAATGGAAAGGGTAATCATGTTGAGCGGAATCAAAGTCGGTGGAATTTTGCATATGCGATTGAAGAATTTTATGTTGTAACGTGCATGGCGTTAGAATGTTTAAAGTTGTGTGAAAGGATGATCATAGAAGGGTCGCAATGCTTGTCCCGAGGTTCATCAAAAAGTGCAATGTCGATGTCACTCGATCTTACTCGTAGTTCCATCCTAATGGGCGTATGCATTTTCAATTCTGGTTTTCATTTCATGATCTCCTTTTCCATTCTGATTTTAACAGCCCGAAACCTAGTGTCGTCTGAATCTGTCCACTCAAGTTTCTCGCGACTCCCTTCCCTGAAACGGGAAGGGGTCAGTTGTTCCTTCGCGTCTCCCCAATCCCGCACACTGCGTTCTTGACCTTGGGGGTTGTGGTGCTTGGCGGGAGTAGCAGGAAGTAAGGGGGAGGTGGGTGCCTCAGTGCCGCGGCAGTGGTTGAGCGTCCCCAGGGGGCACGGCCGCTCTTACCCCCCTCCTACGCCCCATCGAGGACCGTGTTCTAAATCCGTGTGTACCACCACTGCCTCCTCCCTCCCCGTATCTCGTCCTCCCCCCGTTGATGGAAGAATCGCCCGACTTAGTCGCGTCCACCGCCCCCCGACCCCTTTCCCTTTGGTTGAGCGTTGACGGAACCCACCCCTTTTTTTATATTACGGATGTTAAAAGAAGCGCCGTCACGCTATTTTCGGCTAGCTTTTTCGTCCGTCTCCGTTTTTGTTTTCGGAGGACGCGAGGAATGTATCGTGGAAGAATGTTTTTGAGACGTTCTGTAGAATTCCTCGCGTTGGTTGTCTCTCGGGTTGTGGCCGAGCCGTGATTCCGCGACCATTTCTCATAAAGTTGGCTAGAGTTGGTGTTCGTGCGAGCTTCCCTTGAAGTTAACGGTCGGATTCTTCGGTGGGTGGAGTGAAAACCTCGAGGCCGCGAACTCGCGTTCTCCTCGTGAATGTATTTTGAATTTCCATTTGTTTACGTGTGCATGATGGTTGAGAAAACGGTATCAGGCGTCAGTCACTTGGTAAATTTGCACTCCTCTTTTTTGTGGCCGACCATGGTTTCGGCGCCGAGTGTCATTAGCAAGATAACCTTGATGATGGCGGCTTGCAGTAGGTTATCTGATAATGGAACTCTGCGCGAAACCACGATCGTCTAAATAAATTGTGGAAATTTACCGAGGTAGTTAAATTCATCATAATGAAAATGCGTGATGGTGTATGGTGTTTCGGCACACCCAGTGGCTGCGGTGACTTCGAATTATGATAGTGAGCTGAAAATTTGTGTTCATTTTCAGTAAAATCGTAGAAAAATACCAACCTAGTGACTTAACAATTGATGTAACGTAATGAAGCTGAAGCGATTTTGTAGGATGGCTTCATCAGTAGTTATAAACTCGTAGCCTGGTTTTCTGATACTTTTCGTGATATTCTAGTTGTAGTTTTTAGGGGAGGCGACCGACTGCTGAGGTCATTTGCGCCATAGGGCATGGACAGGAAAGGATGAAGGGTGGAGAGAAACCCGGCGTCGGCATTAGCCTACTCTTTACGAAAGGTGCCAAGGGGTCCGCAGTTTAACGTCCCATCCGACGGACGGCGTACTCACTCAAAGTGCCCTCCTCAAAGCACCTCAAGTAGGGATCGAGATACCTCTGAAAAATATTCAACACCGCCGGGATTTGAACCCGCGCCCTCTGGATGGGAAGCCAGTGCGTTAGCTCCCGCACCATCTCGATCCCCTCGTGATATTCTATAGTGGCCTCCTGCTTTATTCATAATTCTCGAAATTTTATTCTTCATCGGTTCCGTAAATTACAGACCATGTGAAAGTTTAACAAGTACTTAGATCATCCGATCAGAGGTATGTTTTTGTCAGTGTCAATGGAAAAGGTCATATTTTCGGAGAGAAACTTGTTCTGCTATTTAACTGGCATTCTGAATAAAAAGAGACGTTTCAGGCGTGATATGGTGGAATATCATGATTAATTAAAAATAGCAATTATCCACAAAAATAAAGTTTAATGCGACCGGTTTCAATGTTACTACGTCATCATCTGATGATGTAGTAACATTGAAACCGGTCGCATTAAACTTTATTTTTGTGGATAATTGCTATTTTTAATTAATTTGGCATTCTGAAGTTGTAAGTGGTATTGTTCCACCTTTACGGTGAATAAATTTGTTTGAAAATTTTTTTCTTGATTAGCCCCTTACTCAAATGAAGCTCAACCGACTCTCTTCATGTACTGACCTACTGGGATCGGAATGTAGTCCTATATCTGTCAGCGGTGCTAGAATTGCGTTGAAATGGCATTCTTTTGGGGATGCGGTGAGAAATATTTGCGGCTTTTGGTGTATTCGACGTCCACGTTCTATCACTACGACTCTCCGGGTACCCAATTAGACGTACATTTAGTTTTCATGTAGGAGGATGCGGGTTTCCTCTTCCGTCCCCATCCACGCTTTCCACCTCTTCCCAACCGATTCAGAAAATAATAGATTCCGTTTCGCCTTGCGGAGAGTGAAAACAGGATAATTAAATATTAGTGTATCAGACGGCGCTTCCTTTGAAGTTTTTCTAATATACTGTGCTCGTTCGTTTCGATGCTGAGCACCGGCCCTCAAAATAAAAAGGATAGTCGGGCGATAAAATTGAAATGAAGGCCGCAATCGTGTCTATTTCGAGTCAGGGAAATCTATACCCGGTGCAAATATCTTATGCGTGATTTTGTTTCATTTTTTTAAATATCTAGATGGGCTTAATAAATCTTACATTATTAGGAATATATTCGAATGTTACTAACTTAAAACTTGTTACTTTCGTTCTCTTATTTCGATTTCGTTCTGGAATTTTTGCACTGTTAAGAAGGCACTCCCCTTTCATTCCTAATTATTAATGCGTTTAGGCATTTCCATATTTAAAATTTAAGTCACCTTTTTTTAAATGTGCCTGTTTGGAGAAAGGCGTGCACAGTAATAAAGTGCACTACAGCCGTAAGAATTTCAACTCTAGTCTGCGTTATCTGTTTTGGGTGGGCCAAAGTTGAATGCCTGTAATCTTGCAGTCTAATCTAATCATGTTTTTTTCTCATTATCAGTATGAATGCGGCTAATTTTACGACAAGTCTAGATTCATCCGTCTTCCTCTTTCATTTCCCTTCCTTGCGCAGGCGGAGTATTTTGATGTAATAATAATTCCAAGAAACTGCGGGAGATATCGCAACAGTAACTTTTTAAACTGAGTCATCCGCTAATATGCATTTAAAGGCTACAATTTCAGAGTGTAAAAATCAATCGCCTTGACCGGGATTCGAACCCGGATCCCTCGATGTCCGGCCGAGTGCTTAAGTCTGTTAAGCTCTCGAGGTGTCTTCTTAAATTCTGAAATTTTGAGGACTTAAAAGGAATAAAATGTTGTGACAAAAAACCGTACGTACAATGTCATAGGCACTCTTAGTCGTGCGCGACGCGCCACAGTCCACGAGGCTAAGGGCAACTTTAAACACCTAGGCTGTTTTTATCTTAGACAAATTCTAAGAAACTGCGGCATCCCCGGTATTTCGTCACAACATCTTGTTCCTTTAAAACCCCCAAAATTTCTAAGTTAAAGAGGATGCCTCGATAGCTTAACTGGCTAAAGAACACGGCCGGACATCGAGCGATCCGGGTTCGAATTCCGGTCAAGGCGAATGATTTTTACACGCTGTAATTGTTGCAATGTAATGATAATTGCTTTTACGAGTTCACAAGATCTTCCCACAGTTGTTAGCAATCAGTTACTACTAGTGTTCACCTAAAATTAGCTTTATTTTTATACGATTTACAATTGTTTCCGTGTAAAGAAAAATACTACTGAGTAAGTCAGCCTTTCGTCAACGTATCTGGTAGGTTTTAATTGACTCGTAATGAAAAACAAATAAATTTCATATTCTCCGGCGTGAAAATGAACTGAGGACATCGTCAAAGTTTCCTCTCAACCTATGAATTAATCGCCCTTCGATTTAGCGTGGTAAAAAATAAGTTTATTTTTAATGCTTAATTTTTGGAAAAAAAGCCAGCTTCGGATAACGCGGTGAAGGATGTCAAGGATTTGTCTCTAAGGAAAGCTTGCTTATTGGAGTGTGGCGTCATATCAGTGGTGCTTCTGACCTTCGCGACAGAAATATCAACAACGACGAATGAAATTTACTGATCCTCTGAAGTTTTTGACAAATATCGTTAGGGTTAAAGGCCTAGCCAAGAATTAGTCATGGGGGCCGGTGTTCATTGGCATACCTACATTAAGGAAGAAATTGCCCAAAAAAATTGGCAAGTATTCTATTGTTTGATGTGATGAGACAGCTAAGCGTTTGAATTTTCAAAGAATTTATTTTTATCAACTTTTTCTGGTTCTGAGTAATACATGTGCATAGCGGCCTCCCCGACAGAAGCGGTCACGCCCTTCGCCACTCTTTTGGTTCATACAGTGAACTTCATTAAATAATGATTCTATCCGTGGCAAATTGATATGTTAATTACGATCAGTCGCTAATTCGACAGTTGATCGTAAGAGCATATTTAGTTTTAATTTTTTTTATATTCTTCAGTCAATCACAACCTGGGTTTTTAGGGGAATTGATTGGGAAACGGAAGCTGACATCTGCGACTGACTTCCTTTTTCCAACCATTCACGGAGACCTAGGGATAGCAAGACATTTGAAGTTCCTCTAGACAATATATTTAAATGGCTATAAGGTTGTCGCTGTGCGAATGGATACTAACATACGGGTACTTCAGTCTCCTTTCAAACACTACAATTTTCCCCTCTCGTATCGTCTCTCTTCCTTCCCAAATTGAATAATTTGACGGATCTGCGTTCCATTTAATCGTTTCTCGTAAATAATGCAGCAATAGCAATTCGTTAATCCCAGAGTTCCATATAGGACAGCATCGATTTTTGTTCCCATACGACTCGCTTAGCATTAAATGCGCCTTTTGTCACGCATTCAACACGTGAATGATAATTATTTGCACTTGGTCGATTTCGTATAGGATTGCAGTCCACGAAAGAATGAATTGTAACCACACAAATCATCTCACAATTAGTCCAAATTTTGGGAGTCTCCTGCTATACAAGAGATGAATTGCCCGATTAATCATATTTCTAGGGTATCGCGTCTAACTAAGGACATCGAAGAAATTACGCAATACCCCAACAAAAGGTTAGGTCAGGTAACAGTAACGCCATTCGAGAGACACTGAAGTTTTCAAGGAATCTTTTTTCCGGCAAGTCGAAAGATTCGTGGTTCAAGTTCCGGTTTAGGAAATATTTTTGCACCTGTGATCTGCTCGATTCCGCCTTCCCCACCTCTCCTGTGTGTCCCTTGTATGTTCCTATCCAATTTTCCTTATATTTATATCCATGTGAAAAATTATTGTTCGCCATATGGCGGGTTTATATACGAGGGTCATCCGGAAAGTAGTACCCGTTCGTGCCGCATGAAGTGCTGACGACGCGAGTAGCCGCTGGACGAGGTCAGATAGCTTCAGTGGCTTGTCTGCCTTCTCTGAGCCAAGTTGTGTGACGCTAGCATTGCCTGTGTTGTTTCTGTGATTGTTTACAATGTTTAAAAAAATTGAGAACGCCGCCAGTTGTGAAGTGAGGGCAGTGATTAAATTCCTCAATGCAAGAAACGTTCGCCCATGTGATATTCATCGCCAATTAAAGGAGGTGTATGGAGACAATGTAATGGACGAGTCGTCTGTTCGGCGGTGGTGTCGCAACTTCAACATGGGGAGGGGGAACACACACGACGATGAGCGTTCGGGGAGACCGTCTGCCATTACAGACCAACTGGTGAGCTCAGTTGACGAATTCGTGAGGAACGATCGGCGCGTCACAATTGATGACATCTGTGAGCATTTTCCCAATGTTTCTCGAACAATTTTTCATGAAATTGTTAAACACCATCTGCATTATGCAAAAATTTGTGCAAGATGGGTCCCTCGCGTATCTCAATGAGCTGGCGGCGAAGGACTATGCAGCAGGAATACAGAAACTTGTCACACGTTATGACAAATGCCTTAATTTGCTTGGAGATTATGTTGAGAAGTAGTTTAAAGTATCCTCTTTCAAAAAAAATTTTTTATGTTTGTTAATATTTACTTTTGTGTCTTTATTTCACGAACGGGTACTACTTTCCGGATGACCCTCGTATATAAGTATATTTTTTTTTTAAAGGTAATCTACCGGTTAAGGTAGGTTTTTCGATGGACACAACTACCAAACAAATATTTTGTGGCTACTAACAAAACACAACCCTAAATTCTACTCTACACCAGGTCCCTCTTCATCTCTGAGTACTTTCTTCCGCCCTTCATCCCGTCCAACATCCCTATCCTGTTCCTTCCCTATCCTGTTCCTTCCCTTTCCTCTTTTGCCCAACATTCTACCCTCTATCACAGTCTTCAACATCCCACTGCCGGTCAACACCCCCTTCATCCACTTTTCCTGCCTCCATAGGATTGCTCCCAACAAACCCCTCTCTTCGCCCACCATACCAAGTACTTCCTCATTTGTTTTCTTCTCTGTCCATTTCACCTTCTCCATTCTTCTCCACACCCACATTTCAAAAGCCTCCAGTCTACGTCTATCCTCCTGCTTCAATGACCACGTTTCCGCGCCGTACATAGCTACGCTCCATATCAAAGTTTTTACGAGTCTTTTCTTAACATCCTTACTCAAAGACCCCGTCATCAACTCCCTCCTCCTCGTGAAAGCCTCTTTGCCTAGTGCAATTCTTCTCCTTACGTCCCTACTACTTCGACCGTATTGGTCCAAAACACTGCCGAGATACGTAAACTGTTCTACCTGCTCTAGTTTTTGTCCTCCTATTTTAATGTTAAGCTTGCCCTTTTTCTTTCTAGAAAATCGCATAACCTTTGTTTTATTAATGTTGATTCTCATCCCATACCTGTCGCACTGAATTTCCAATTCACTCAGCAATGCTTGCAGCCCCTTGGCTGACTGACAAACTAAAGCTTGGTCATCAGCAAACCTAACTGATTTTACGAATTCCCCGCCCACTTTCATTCCTACCTCTAGTTCTTCCCATGCCTCCTTGATCATTTCCTCTGCATACAGGTTGAACAGCAACGGTGATAATGGGCAACCCTGCCTTACACCCCTTCCTAACACTGCCCATCCTGACTCCCCGTTTCCCACCCGCACCTGAGCAGTCTGAGACATGTACAGGTTGCGGATTAGCCTCCTTTCCCTCCAATCTATTCCTATTTTCTGCAGAATACTCATTAGTTTTTCCCAATTCACTCTATCAAACGCTTTTTCGAAATCTACGAAACAGGCAAATACCTCCTGGTTGTGTTCTATATTCCTCTCGATTAATAATCTCATTACTGCAATGGCATCACGCGTACCTCTCCCCTTCCTAAACCCAAACTGATCATCCCCTAAGTAACCATTTGCCCTACTCTCTATCCTTTTGTTTATGATCCTGAGAACAACTTTAGCTGCGTGGGATATCAAACTAATTGTCCTATAGTCCTCACATGACGTGGCCTTTACCTTTTTCGGAATCGGAACTAAAACTGCTCTCACAAAGTCTTCCGGCCAGGTTCCCTCCTCATAAATGCTACGGATCAGCCCATATAGCCTCTTCCTCCCACATTTTCCTAAGCATTTTAAAAGTTCCACGGGAATGTTATCTACCCCCACGGCCTTATTTAGTTTCATCTCCCTTAATGCCCTTTCTATCTCATTGTCTAGTATGCCTGGACCTAAGCTGTCTTCCTCTACGTCATTTTCTTTTTCAATGTCTAACTGTGTTGGTCTGAGTTCTTTACTATACAGTTCTTCTATATACTCCTTCCATCTCTCTTGGATCTTTCCTGCGTCAACTATTACCTTACCCGCCTTATCTCTAACTGTTAGCATAGCTCTTCCTTTCTTACTTCCCGATAACGATTTAACTTTGCTGTACAGCGCACCGATTTCACCCTTCCTCTGGAGACTTTCCATATCCTCGCACTGCGTCTTCCACCATGCGTCTTTTGCCTTATTTGTTGCCCGCCTCAATTTATTGTTCAATTCTTTGTACTTCATTTTGCCTAATTCTGTATTTATATTCTTCCATTTTCGCCGCTCATCCATCTTTGTAATCATCTCATCCGTGATCCATGGTTTCCTAGTCCTTTTAGCGTTAACGGTTCCAATAGTGTCTTTTGCGGCTTTAGACAACCCTTTTTTGATCATTTCCCATTTTTCTTCGATAGTAATAAGCCCTTTACCATCCTCCATGATTTTCTCTACCGCCTGTTTGTATTCCTTCCTTTTCAACCCATTTAATGCTTCTACATTCCATTTTCTAACTCGCCGCCCCTGCCTTATCTTTTTGAAACGTACGCTACATTTCATAACAACTAAATTGTGGTCTGAGTCCGCATCCGCTCCCGGAAAGCTGTGGGAATTTATCACACTATTCCTAAACCTGTGTCTAACCAGGATATAATCTAGCTGATATCTTCCTGAGTCACCTGGCATTTTCCATGTATACCTGCGTCTTTTGTGGTGTCTAAACCAAGTGTTGGTGATGACTAACCCCTGTCTCCTGCAGAACTCAACTGCTTTCTCCCCGCGGTCATTCCTCGTGTCCAAACCGTAGTCGCCCACCTCATCACCATCTCTTCCTTCGCCTACCGTCGCATTCCAATCCCCCATCACTATCAAATGTTTCCCTGCAGGAACACACGCGATCATGTCCTCTAACTGATCGTATATCTTATCGACCTCTTCTTCCTTATGGTTGCTCGGTGGCATGTATACCTGAATAATAACTAAGTTCGTCGGTTCTGATTTTATCTCCACTAGTAGTATTCTATCCGTTACCTGCTCTATGTTGACTACGCTTCTTCCTACCTCTTCATTTAATACTATGGCAACCCCTCGTTGGCTCTCGTCCCCACCGCTGTATATTATTCTATACTTATCACTCCAGTAATCCCCGCTATCTTTCCATCTCACCTCGCATAGACCTAAAATATCTATATTTCCCCTTTCCATCTCTCGCTTAACATTCTCCAATTTCCCTGTCCTCATCATTGTCCTAACATTCCACGTTCCTATTCTAACTAATTTTGTCTTCTTCTCCTGCGTCTTCTGTCCTGCTGCTGCTGGTTTTCCCTTGCAAGGGTTTCGTGGGATGACGACCGCGGAAGCCTTGCCTCCCCCGCTGCCGGGCACGACACACGGCCGATTGGGCCGAGCCCCGTGGTTGCCAGGACTCAAAATATCTCTATTGTCCATCATATTTTTCTAGGGAATGATAATTGAGGTGGTTTCCCGTTGCCTTCCTCAATAGTGTTTTTAACGTGACACCATCACTTACTGGCCACCCCACTGGGGTCAGACGCCATTGCAGCCGCCTCACTGAGGAACAGACGCTGCGTGGACTACCTTTCGTCTGGCTCCTAACCTTCGACCTATCTGGCATGGGTGACCCTACCAGGAGCAATAATTATTACTCCCGCCAGCACAGCTCTAGGGGTCATCGGAACGCACAAGCCCTTCCACCACGTCAAGGTTGTAGTCCGGGGAGGGATATAAGTATATATATAATTATAAATAAATAAATATATATATATATATATATATATATATATATATATATATATATATACATACACACACACACACATACACATACAAGCAACCACACGTGTACCTGCACATATACAATATTGGAACTTAGAAAAACAAGATAAAATAGCACATAAAAGCAGAAAAAATGTTAAGGAGTAAATGGATATAAAAAAAAAAGATTTGCAAAGTAAATTTTGTTCGGCTGTTGGCGAACTGCATGTATTTCAATTGCTTCCTGCTCATTTATGATAAAGCATTCTACGAAATATTGGTAACAGTAAAATGACTTCGCCCGGACTTGAACATGGGCTCTCCTCCGTGGGAAATCGGTAGCCAGCAGACCGATTTCCCCGCCCTGCCCCGACAAATGGATCCATCCCAGGAGGGCTCGCGCGGCCTTCCCTTCTTCCCTTAAAGGGAGCCTTTGAGGAGGATTGCCTAAGGGGGATTGTAAGAGGTGCGCAACCCCCAGCGGGAGGGAGACCGTGGATAGGAAGTAGTGGTGGACTCGGTTGATAGTTGCCCGTGGGAGTCAAGTCCCCCTTCCCTCTGGTCCTCTCCATCTCTCTCTTTTTCTATAACTATTATTAGACTCAACTTTCCTCCCCGCCGCACGCGGTCCTTCAGTGGGGAATGAGGGCCGAGAAAGCACCCGTCCCCCTTCTGTCTCTTCCAACTCGTCCCTTCCCGCCTTCTCTTCCTCCAACGTCCCCCTCTGCCGCCCAGCCACCTCTCACTCAATGCGGTCTCAGAAATAATAATGTTTGGGGTTTATAACTTAATTTCGGGAAAGCGGTCCCGAAAGCCACCGTGCACACTGGCGTGCAATCACCACCTCGCCTGCCCCTATCTTGAGTATGAGAAATTTTCTTGGTTCAGAACATTTTCATCACGAAATTCCCCGTGAACATTCTCCGTATGCATTTCTTGAGTAACGGTAGCAGTTTGTGACGAACTGTGTTAGCTTAGTGAAGCCGTGTTGATCGAATGGAATAATTAATGGAAAACTCTGGGCTTGATAAATAGTTTTGCTGCTACTTGTCGTGAAACGAATTATCGTGTAGTATCTTTTTTTTACCTTCCACTCCTTCTAAAACTATTTTTTTTAATGGTAGTAGACCTTAAAGTGGAAAATTCGGAAATAGACTGACAAATAATTAAAATATAAATATTTTTCCGTGGAAATATACATTATAACGTTAGATACGATGAAAAATGTGATAAAAACATTTATTTAGTAACCGATTAATTTAATTTATGGTTTAATATAAAATAATTGATAATGGTATTTAAATAGTATCGTTGACGTCTTCTCTCCCAGAATACCTGCAATATCCTTTGTCGTATGCTCACGGTTTCTTCTTACCAGTCGTTTCATGTGCTCTTAATTATTAACTCGACTTCTCCCGTCCCATCAACTTCTACCGATTCTCGAGTTTTTAGGTATGATTTTATTTGGGTAACGCCGTAAAGATCTAAGAAGACTTTTTTGTACGATTGAGCCACGATTTATTTCATACGAGATTCCGTTATAAGGAAGGAGGATACTGAAGATGAACTGGCCTGTGAAACGGCGAAAGGGACGATTGGTGAAGAATAATGAATTTAATGGCAAATAGGCTATACGTGACTATAGTATATTAAAAAAACCATAAACACAGGAGTAATCAACCTTTAGGTCGGTTTAATAGGTGATGGTAGAGTTCACCCAGTACTAAGCCCGACGGCACGTGAAATTCACACATCAGGGTGGGGAGGGGGGGCAGTTCCTTTCCCTGTGCTGGTTATGGTTTCCCAGGGAGATCTGGTGCCCGAAAAATCACACAGCTTGGGTGGAGGTGCAGGTGCCCACCTACTTGCACGGGAAGCGAACCCGGGACCCTCCGGTCAGTAGTCCAGCGCTCTCCCCTGGACTACCGCGACCCACTACAGCTGTAGTATGTATTGTATATTGTATACTGTAGCAGTCTACCAAATAGGGAGAAGGGGTGGTAGGGTCTTAGACCATTTGCGTTGGATAGGGAAGAATGGTGCACTGCAGCCGACCAGTGTTGGTATTCACAGATTGTTGATTATTGTTACATGATTTGTATAAAAAATATCGGGAAAGGCATAAGAAAAGGAGATTTATTTCAGATATTGCCACAATGCTTCAAAATTCTTCGTCGTGCATCCCTTGAGCGTCGACACATTTTTTCCATCTGCTTTTTCACGGCTCGAAGGCTCCCTGGTAGGCGGATTCCGGAAAGTCCTTGGGTATGCGTGCAATCTTCTTTGACGGCACTTAGGGGTCCCATAGTGGCGTCTTTGAGGGAGGATTTCACTTGTGGGAATAGGAAATAATCCGCTGGCGTGAAATCGTGACTAAGGGAATTAGAGAATCGTTGTAATGTCTTTGAAGAAGGTTTCCGCGAGCAGACATTCGGCTCTGCTCATGGTCGTCCGTCAAGACCTTACGGGACGAGTGTCTGCACTGTCATCTCATCAATGCCAATACGATCTGCGATTATGCGCACATTAACAGACGGTCTGAATTCACCACTTAACGTGCACTTCAGGAAAAACTTGCTTTCAATACTTTTTATATAAATCTTTTATTTTTAAGTAAATGGATTTTTTCGTAACGGTGGTTTCTGATTGTTATTCAGTTATCATTCAGCTGTCTATCAAAGGGCCTAGCGATCTCTTCCCGAAAAAGTAATGTTCGTCTGTCCTGTAAGTTGGCTGAAAGGCGATTAAAAAGTCACCCTTGCCGCGTCTAAAAAAAGAGCCTGTAAATACTATCGCACAACGTGGTGAAAGTGGAAGGTGATTGCGAAGATGCGCAAATGTTGGCGTCTTCTCGTTAACCGACACTTTCCCCCGACTGACGACCCTGGTTTCGTTCGTTTTTGTTTTCCTCGTCCACACCTCACCGGGGTTATTAATAATTCGGAAATGTATTACCTTTGATGTGGCGCGACGACCGGACCAAGGGCTTGGTTGGGCCCAGACCGCCCCTGTCCAAATCCCCCCTGGCGTGGGGGATGGGGCGATGAGGGCATCTCCCATCAGGGGATGCCAATCTCCGTGAGCAGCCGGTCGAGTCGGCCGTGCCGTGCGTTAGTCATTGACTCAAAGCGGGAGGGCGCACATAGTTATGCCTCTTAGTCAGGAGGGCCACGAGCCAACTCTAAAACGTTTTGCCTGTTTACACAGCAAGGAGTCGCAGAATCCTTGGGTATTTCGGACACGGGGTATTAACCAATCAGTATGGAAGGGTGTACTGTGGACCGTTATCTTTTCACGACATTCTTTAAAGAGGAGAATACTGTCTTAAATTGGTTCACATATATTTTTGATTTTGGTGAATTGTGAGAGTAAAGGTGGTCTCATGCGGCCGCATGCCCTTTGATCAGTTTGACGAAACAGACAATCCGCAACCGTAAAAAAAGCATACAATGTGTCTCTTGTAAAAATCGTAGCTTTTTAATTATGAAATAATAATGTACCCTCGCCGTTAATTATACTTAATGGATATTGAAAGCCATGCCGATATAAAACTTGAGTTGAACACATTATTCCGTTAATGTTAGAGGAATCAAGTTATAATCGGAAAATAATTTGTATCTTGTTACCATACATCTTTGGATGATGCTCATAATATAATGTGTTGCAGTATTCCAGTCCCGAGCTCGGGCGTAAAATTCTCCAACCGAGCTAGGTGGTCTGCAGGGTAGTAAAGAATCAGATCTCGTGTTCCTCTTCGCCTTTCTCCTATAGGTGCTGCTGTATTATACTCGCGGGGGGGCTGATGGGTGGGCATGTTCTTCTCAAACGAATTTCATGAAGTGGATGTCGGGCTGGGAAGGGTGCAAAGTCATGCCTCAAACCTTCCTTCCATCCATCCCCTTCCGTAAAGCCAGGAGGCCTCTTTAAAACTCGTTGCCAGGAAACGTCGGATCTCGCACGTCGGATGTTTCAAAATACTTAATGAGAAAAGCGTCGACGGGATCTTTTAGATGCCATAAAATGTTTCTCTCCGATCGTTTTTAGGTTTCCAGTTAGTTTCGTTGGCCGCGAGCTGTTGCTTCTTATCCAGAAATGTCGGAAATTACCCCCGATGGAAAATTTTTTGGCGCATCCGTCATTTGAGGCCATCTCGTTTACTCATTTTTATTTATCGATATCAGTTTGTGGATTGGAGTACCGGCCGACTAAAACCGGCCATAAATCGACAAGGAATGGCAATGTTTTTTTTTCGAATTATTATGTTTCATCATTTCAGGAGTCTCTTTAAACTCCGCCACGTTGTTTCGTTGGAGTAACTAAAAACCAGGGTGAGTAAAACAAAGTTGCAGTCAGTCGACTTTTCTCATTTGAATCTGGCATTAGTTACTCTTTGTGTCAATGCAGCATTTAATTGCATTTAAAGCCTCAATAATTGGTAGCAATCGCAATAGATCTCAACCCCGTCTAATGATAAATATATCAGTACTGCATACAATGAGTTCCTGCGCATTCCTTTTATCTATTATTGAAAATTCGGAAGCATGCCAAGTCCTCACTTGTGCTCTTATGACGGTGTGAACAGCATAACACAAAAATTGATAAAACAAAATGTTGATTAACAAGATATTCAGACCTGGTTCGTTCCAGCCTTGTATTTTTCTATGTATATTTATGTTTTACGCGAAACGGGGGTAAACACGAAAACATTTTTTGTCCTCGGAAAATAAATCCCCACGCAGTTTTTCGGTAAACACGAAACAACACTTTTGGCTGGAATTTCTCGATCCACTAATTTTACAGCGGCAAGTTCTCTCAGTGCCTAATTGAAAGCCCCCATCGAGATTTTCCGTCACCGCAAAAGTCAGGATGTGTGAGATATATATTTATATATATATATATGTATATATATATATATATATATATATATATATATATATATATATATATATGATTGTGTCGAAGTAACTCGGAAGTGTTGAATAAAAAACTTGGACATAAAAAGAGCACTCACACGCTATTTCTTAATAATTTCGACGGGATATAGCTCCGTCTTCCTCAAAAGAAACAGAAGTACTGATATATATATATATATATATATATATATAGATATAGATATAGATATATATATATAGATATATATATATATATATATATATATATATATATATATATATATATATATATACACGGGATCGTATTTATTCTAATTTACGCACCTCAAAAGTGGCTGAAAAATCTTATGGTTGGACCCCCTACATTTCTTTGTAAGTGGTTTCCAATAAGTATTGATGCATGGAAGAAAGTTCTCTAACGTCTGGGGAACTTTCTGCGTATTTTGTAAAATTAAACTAAATTGCTAGGTATTGATGAAACTGTCAATAATTTATGAAACCCAAGTAAACAAGTCTGCGGTTAACATGAGAGAATTTCTTCCTTGTATCCTCGCTTGGTTTTATCTCTCTTTGCCCAAAGTTTTAATTAATAGCACCGTTAGCTATCCGTCTCCTGTCGTAGCATTTTCAACGAACCCATCAACCTTTAATGCTGTTTCTCCCAACCCCGAGGCCATTTCACTGGGAGTTACTGTCCTCCCAACTTCGTCTTCCATTTATTATTCCCTTCTTGGACCAGATCCCAAATCACACGCATTTCTCTCATCAATAACTTCGGAGCGTCTCGTTTTCGCTACCGATAAAACAAAAAAATCTTTATTATCTTTGTTTCACAGCTTCAAATTTGTCAGAAAGTATGTTCAGACCTCGTGTTATTCAGCATACCATAATGTTTGGGTAACGATATAAGCAAAATATTAGATTGTCGTTGTAGCTCGTGAATGTTTTTCTATTCGCGTCTCAAGTAAATTTGTTCTTTACTATATTGTGAAAAGATGTAAAATGCTATGCCAATTTTGGCAATCAATAAGGATTGTTTTTAAACTCATTTATCAAATTGTGAAGAGCAATGAAGAAGATTTATTCTGACTCTATGTAATTGTCTCGACCTCCGCTAATGGAATGGCCATACTTTTATTTACCTGGGGTAAAGTTTCGCAATTATATGGTTTATTTGATGATGAAATTATTTCAATAGTTATGAAAGTGTGAATTAAAAATCCTTTGCAGTAATTATTTCGGGGAATTAGTGTCCCCTCGGCATTCTTTTTCTCTGCCGTATTGTCATGTTTTGGGCCCCAATTAACTCTTGTTTAGTATTGTGTTTCTACACATTTTTCGCCTGTTCCCTTAGTCGTTCATCGAACGGCTCAACGGTTGGGCTCTAATTTTCGCAGTGTATCAGTTCCCATTAATAACTTAGCCATTGCTCGTAGTACATGTGGCGTCAAACATTGTTTTAATTTAACTTTTGAGTCATGCTCTAAGGCAAAACGTTAGCTTTCATGGCGGGCTCAATTCCCGACTTTGAAAGGAACGGAGGGACTGTTGTTGGCAGTGAAGGGAATCGCTGGCAGTGAAGGGATAACTCTGCCTGCCTCTCACGTCGCTCTAAGAGCTGGCTTTAAATTTTGCCATCTCTGGGCAGACCCAGTTTGACTTCCAATACGCTGTGGCGAACGCATTCGATTTCTCATATGGCGGCACTTACAGTTATTAAGGCAATATTTTTTCTTTTTTCGGATCGATACCTCCACTCGAGAAGTTTGGAATTCTGGAAGCTAATTAAGATCCAAAGGTTGATAAATTCATTTTTTGTCCGAAGTCAATCGACAGTCTGTTGACCTCTAGTAAATGTTAATCGATTTATTAACTTTATTTTCTAGTCTTGCCTTCTGGTTCCGTAGTTAGATAAAATACCTTTCGGTCCAAATGTCTCTCTGAGGGTACTTGCGTTTAGTTGGAATCTCCTATCGCTCCTAGTAGAAGATTCGGCGGATCTGGCCGTTGTAGCCCGATCGCCATCACCTTATCGAGAGGGAGGAATTTAATCAAGAGGTCCGTCCACTTGGGTAAATTGAAAGTTTTAACCCAGAATTGACTTTCAAGTTTCATCGGGTAAAATCGATACTTCTGTTTTATTGATTTGATTTCCAAATCTGCCGCGCTTATCATCCCCGAATGTAATTTTTGTTTCTTGAAGCCGCTTGATCCGCAAGTCCATCATAATCCTTATGGTATTAAATGCAGTGTTCCAAAGCGGTCGTTCCTACCGTGGCTGTACACGAGATGGGCAGTTTCTGTACCAATGCGTACTCCATCTCTCTCTCTCTCTTGCCTGTCCCCCCACTCCTCCCGTCCTAAAACCTCCCACGGTCTCGAATGGACTGGAGCATAAGTAAAAATAAGTGATTTTAGAGGATCCCCACTTCCGTTAGGAAAAGTCAATGGTGGTCTTCTTCCAACTCGTCGGTGGTGTCCCGTGTTTCCATTTAATCATTGAATTACGTAAAATTATTTCTCCACACCCTCTCGGTTTTGTTACTGCCATATCAGCATAAACTTGCCAATAGGTCAAGGAACGTGTATTCCTAAATTTTTATTAGAAACTGTGAATGTACGCCCATTTGAAGCGAATATGTATGAAATTTTAGGGACGAATTTCACACTTTCAGAAAACACGCCAAACGCGATGAATCCATATTCCGAATACGTAATTTATTTATTATAATTGCATAACATCAGTCCATTTTTTGGGTTTCATCATTCACTCGCATTCTATTCTCAAATAACCCAATTTTTTAGGACTAATAGAGGGCAGTTCTTTATTCAGTGCATCATTTCAGATGGTCGTCCCCCATCTCATAAAAATGGTAAACTATGACACAAATTTGTCTTTTTCGTGACTTTTTTACGATGCATAAATGTTAACGATGTCCCATGAATATTTCTGAAGGATAATTAAAATCCAATTCCGTTTAATTGACTCTTCGACTCTTTTTGAAATTTTTTCAAGCTGTTGAAAAGTGTATATATTTTGTTGTCAAAGAATGTACACGAAAATGTCGTATCGCTTTAGCTTAGGGATGATATTCCAATAATCACTCTCATCGTAGCCATGACCCAAAGAGATTTCAGTGACGGAGAGACCGGAATTTGCGAAAATAAAATCGCGATGGAAATGATAAAACAAGCCGTACAAATATCTCTCCAAGCTTCCAATCGGAAACCTTTATCGGATTTCGAAGAGATTATTCTTCATAACAGTTAACACCACTGATTAACCGGGCTGATATCTTGCATACGACGCTCGAATGCCAAGGATGATGCCGTGGAAAGTCTTTCGGAGGGGAGAGTGGTTAGATAATCTTATATTCAACCTTCATTCCTATGTTGCAATTATTTTTTAAAATGGCTTCTTTTCCTTCGAAACTGCCCTGTTTTTCATCATGAAAAAGTAATTCGTAGGACGATTGTCTACTCTTTCGAAAAATAAACATGGACACATTTTGAGTTTTGGAAATAATTTGTGTTCCCTACCAGGATATTGTCACATTTTACTAATGGCTGCTTAAGCAATTGGAACATATCTCGAATATAAATATTTTTGAAGTAATTTTGGATCATTTCACCTCCATTGGTGGCTCCCATTGGTGTTCCTATTAGTTGGGGTATGGGATAGCTGATTAATGTATCACTCCCATAAGTTGTAAGCAATCTTCAAAGCCCTCACAGCTACAAATCCCAAATTTTTATGTATAAATTCAATTACTAAAGCAATCTCATTAGACGCAATTAATGTCGAAATACCTATCTAAATATCTTACATAGTCGAAATCGTCCATTCAGGTCTAAGAGTTGAAGTGATCACAGAAACTTCCATTGTTTTAACTGGCAGTAAAAGTTTTCAAGTAATTTTTCGTGTAACTGATAAATCAAATTTGTATTTTTAAGTCAAATTAAGTGAACATGGCCCATAATTCTAGCCTCAACCGGTGGATGCTGTCCGAAATTAGCGACCTTCAGTAAAGGAGCTTATTTTAAATAGGTAAACCGTTGGAGTCGTTCAAGTTATCCAGTCTTTTATCTTAAATAATAGTATCCCCAACACCATGGTGAATATTCGTATTCACTCGAACTTTTTTCCTTTCCTGTTGTTATTAAAATAGCGGAAGGTGTTAAATTGATATCAAGGTCGGAATGAGAGCCACTTGTCTGTCTGATCGAGGAAAGTTGTTAGCTTTTGTTGGTTTGTTCAAGTGAGTGAACGAGTAAAACTCTTTCCGTGGGTTTTCCCCCGAGTCTCGTGATTTAGATAATGGCAGAGCGAAGAAATGAGTGTCATTTCTTCCCTCTTTGAGTGACCCGCGAGTCGTACCGGTTTTGTTCTCCTACTATTATTTATAGAGTGAATGCTTCTCCAATCTTTGTCTCTTCTTGTGCAATCCCGTGGCACCGTTCTGAAGACTCCGACCGCGTTCCTGAATTCTAATCACAACCGGCAGCAGCAAGTGGGGCACGGCGAACTAGATCGCGCTCTTAACATTTGTTGGGTATGCCGCTGTCACGCGTATCAATAGTTTTTATTTGGATGGCAGAGTACTTGCGTGCAATGCCAATTCATCTGCCCACCTTACCGTTACGGTGGTGCATGGCTAAAAAACGACTTGATTCTTCCGTCTTTTGAGTGTTCCCATTGGTGACTCTTCTAAACTCTCCAAAGCTTCGAAGACGCTCGCAGATCATTTTCAACGTTAGCTTTTGTTTACCACTAAATCCCGTATTTTAAAATGTTTAAAAGTTTATTTTATGGCCACTATTAAGTCGAAACAGTTGATTTTACAACGCTGCAGTCGTTATTTAAAACTTAAACTTGCTCCTTTGAAAATGTATGGCATTCCAATGTAAAAGTATCGCTATAAAACGTTTGGCAGTGGTTTGTAAAATTTTTCCAGAAATACAGTGGTTATTTAATCTTACGTAAAAGCGGATTGTTTCTGGAAATACTGATTTAATAATTTTGTTTAGTCATGCGCTACGTGCTTGATTACAACCCTCAATGTACTCAATCGGAATTTTGAAAAGGTTGCCATCCGAGGGTTAATGGGGAGAAAGTAAATTGATATTTTTACTCGAAGTCGGCTCTTAGACTCTTTCGCATGGGAGTACCCAATAAGAAAGTGTTCGCTAAAGCCACTGTTCCCACAATATGTGCACAGTACTTCAGAGGCACCGGACGTTTTTTTAAGGCTTACGTGCTCTCCCACAGCCCTGAAGTGTGGGTGTCCCTGAACGTGCTGATCATTAAAATGACCCTTAATTTGAAAGGAAATAAAAACTCGAAAGAGGACAGCGTGGGTTCGCTTGGCTCCATACGAAGCGATTGGTCTAACAATTTCGCCCGCCTCCCTATAAGGAAAATCCTGAGACTGATCTCTCTATCTCTCTAATAGTCGAATAAGAATTACGTCTCTCTATTCGGAAACGAAAGCATTGAATTTTGCCTTGAGAGCCTTTTATGGTCGGCGATAGCAGTTTCCCTCGCTCGGTCGTATTGTTATTTAGCTCTTGACTCTTTGATTGCTCTCCTGCTGCTTTTTCCGTAACTGGCGATGGCATAACCATCTTGTGACCTGTAGATTTCTGTGGGCTAGCCATAAGAATCTTCCCGAATCTCTTTTTTTTATCTTCACCTGGAATCGCACAAGCTGTGACTATTTTCATGATTACAGATGTAACTATTCGAATTGTTCACATCAGTAAATTCCCTTAGGATCAATCAGCGTGAATACGCAGTCTTCATTTTCGATCATGCGTTTATGTCGGAAAAGCTTAAAAGTTATGAAGATCGAGGTATATAACTCGGTCATAGGCGACTTCTGGCCAGACGAAGGGCACTCCAGAACCGGAAATAGTCCTAATATAATACCTCTTGGGTGGTAATTGTTTGCGGGTAAACGTCTCGACTCGAAGAGCTTCTCCTGATAAATGAGTATCCCAAATTCGTAATGTTAGATTTCTATTTCAGGTGCACCAACGCCCAAAATGTTATACCCAAGCTGTGTGACTTTTCGGGTACCAGGTCTTCCTGGGGGAAATCATAGGTGGCACTCATTGTATAAATTTAAATGTAGTAACTGAATGTACCTGCTGTTCTTCTATTATCCGATTAAATTTCTATTGCAATGTTTTCGATCTTAAGCAAAGTTCTTTTAGTCTGCCTATTAAATTGTAATTGGAATTTGTTTATTTAAAATAAACTGTAAAACATTTGTTTAAACGGTGGGTTCCTATTCAGTACTTCACTTAAAGCCGACTTGGTTTGCAGCATTTCGTTCCGCTAATGACTTTTACACTTGGAAATCTGTGTGTGGTTTCTGTGTTAATGGGCTTTGGGCCTTATTTGAGAGCGGGAAGGTTCTATTTTCAATCTCGGACAAACTAGGAACTGATGGAACCTCTGCCTTTGGAACAGCATGTGTACACCATTGTAAACTTCCACTTCACAGTATAGAAGTGCCGAAATCAAAGGGAGATTAGAGGAAAGGGACATTGTTTAAACGCAGATCAATGACTCCGAATCCAGTATACCTTTGTTTGCACCTAATTAACGGTGAGGAAAGTGATAATTATTTATTAGACGAATTTAGCGGTGAGGTGTGTTCTTCGAGTTATCGACGAATTATTAATTATTTTGAATCAATTATTAATTATTGGAGGAATACTGGGTCTCCTGTCGTGCCTGTACTGAAGGAGTCTTGTGTGTCATCTTCCCCTCCTACCTCCTACCTAAATCTAGTACTCCATCGCTCGTATACATACAATACCCGTCGATATTATGGTGATGCTGATTTAATTGTGACTCTATCTCTTAAAATTAAAGTTTATTTATTTAACATTTTATATTCCAAAGTTGTGCTGGTATAATTATCCTCCTTAGATTTGTGTGTCTAAATTTAATGCAATGGTGGCATAGAAAAGTCGGATTAATTTATAAATCCAGAACTGTGTGAACCCTGAGTTAGCTCGCCCCTAGCCGGGCAGTGGATTGTAATCAAATCTAATTTCAAGCCCAATTCTTAAAATCATTTCGCGTTGGTGTTATGAATTCGGGGCGGCTGCAGCGCACGCTTGGGAATTTCAACACCTGGAAAACCGGCCCTTGATTCACGGCAGACCCTTTCATTGGGAATGGAATTCAACGCGCGCTGTCCCCGCTTGGAAAGAGCCGCTCACAACGGTGCACGTCTCTAGTCGTCGCGCTCGGTTCTTTGGAAGGCGTGCCGCGATCCGCGCGTGCCTTGGCGGGGATGTCGCCACTACCTTCCCCCTTCCCAACCCCCCGTCTGTAGGGAGAGGTCGGGTCCCTTGCTGCGGGCGATGATCGGACGCTTGGGCACGCGACTTCTTTGCTCGAGGTTTCTCGGGGACGCCGAGCGCGGTGTCTTCTCCGTCGACCCACAGGGTACACTGGTGCGTCAAGAAACTATTGAATCCCAATGTGAAAACGGCAGTTCAGATCCTTCCGCTGGGATGGGTGGGTATTATCTTTTACAGACCTAGGACCTCTTGTAGTGGTTTTGAGGTGTTTTTCTCACAACAAGAGGGATTCAGCAAGTTCTTTAACCCTTCGAAATTCAAGCCCCTAAAGAAAAATGCATTTAAAATGCATGGCACTAGTTTTAATTCATGTGCACCTGACGTGTTGGCCTAGATATAGGTTTAAACTATTAAAGGACTAGCATTTTTTTTCTTATGCGGTGATAAGAAATAGTGGTACGAAATCACGGTCCCATTATCTTGTGGTACGTAATACGTAAGAAAATGTCATACCTCCGCCCAAGTGGACGACACGCACGGGTAAATTGCCTGCTCCGGAGTAACCTCCTCGTGAGTGCGTACCTTTCTTGAAGTTCCAACTCACGACTTCTTTGTTAACTTTCCGCCGCTATACCCACCGATCTAACCGAGTCGATGCGCCATAAATGGGGCACCTACCACTACTGCACCATGGTAAAGGTTTTGATCGATGGGGAATAATCCATATTTTCCGAATAGTACTATAATTTTATGGCGGATCAAATCATCTTAAGTGTTGGCGTAATAGATGTTTGATAATATATTTAATCACTGTAATGCGTAGCCGTGTACATAATTGAAAGCGGTCCGTTATAGGCTATTGTTTTTCATGGTAGTAGAGGCGAAGGGAGCAATTTTTGGCCCTTTGATTCTTCAGTCGCCCACCAACTATCAACGGCCATAATTTTATGATGTCATTTTTAATAAATTGTTTTTGTATAATTGGATGGAAAAAGTCGAAATCAGCCTTTAAGTTTTCCATACTAGAATCATATTGTGTACGAGTGCTTCATCAAAATGTCTCTTCAAATGCGCGTTAATGTCCTGTATGTCGACAGAAACAAGGCAAATAATTAATGGAGTTTCGGAAAAGAGAGATACTATACGTCAGCTTAGCATTTTGCAAAATCTAAATCTTAAGTTTTAGCTGTAGCACCATTAGTGTTCTGGAGATAGGAATATCATAGCTTATGGAGATATCTATTAAACTACCCGAGTTGTTTCGCTTTTCTTGCTATTTGTGGTAAAATGTTTCAATATGCCAAGAACAGTTATTTTTACTTAATAGGAGTGTTATGTCTCCGTATCGTTAAGTGCCTCCCTCGGTTACGGAACCGAGAAAGAGAGATATATTTATCGTTCACCATCCGGTATTTACTCGCAAAGAAAACCATTTGTGAAACAAAGATCTCCAAAAAAATGGTCGCATCCGCTTCAGCTGTGTTACTAATTCCTTTAACTGCCGCACGCACTAACTTGCCGTGAACGAGTTTTCTCGCCGTGATACAAAAAGTGTCTTCGTTGTGCGGAAGAAATAAAAATCATTATTGCCGAGATTCTCATAAGTAGGTCTCTATGGCTGGTATTGTATTGGTATTTTCCTTCTCGCCCGTGCTGCTTGAGCCTATCCTTAGAGCTGCAAAGGACTTACTGTTTCCTATTCCAGGTCAACAAGACTCGTCAAAGTTCAAATGTTTCCTCAAAATTAAATGCTGTGCAAATATTTATGCAGCAATCCGCTAGGCTACAGTTATATTATTAGAAATTGCTATAGTTTACTTGTAAGAAGTCAACATTTAGTGACTCAGTTTATTTTCTAATGTTAGCAAGATAGGATTGGATTAATTTACTGTTGTTTTTCTGCCTAAATCAACTCTATAAAAGCGAGTAAAAGTTATTTTTCCTAGCGTACTGCAGTGCACTAAAACATAAGGTACTACCACACGTTAATTCTTACATCCAGCCCATTATAGGAATGCATAATTTGTGCACATAAATTAAAATCTATCAATACCAATTTACGTAAAAAGTAACTATAGTCCCTTCCAAAATCACCATTTATGATTCCTAAGGGGATCGAGATGGTGCGGGGGCTAACGTACTGGCTTCCCACCCTGAGGGCGCGGGTTCAAATCCCGGCGGTGTTGAATATTTTTCAGAGGTATCTCGATCCCTACTTGAGGTGCTTTGTGGAGGGCACTTTGAGTGAGTACGGCGTCCGTCGGATGGGACGTTAAGCTGCGGACCCCTTGGCGCCTTTCGTAAAGAGTAGGCTAATGCCGACGCCGGGTTTCTCTCCACCCTTCATCCTTTCCTGTCCATCCCCTATGGCGCAAATGACCTTAGCTGTCGGTCGCCTCCCCTAAAAACTACTACTACTATGATTCCTAAACTATGGTAATAACGGGAAACCAAATCCCGAAGTGCATGAAAAGGGTTTTAAATCTTAGAATATTACGATATTTTGTCTTGGAAAGATTTTTTGAAGAATCTGGATGACGAATTCAACAGTTAACGCCAGACGACGTGGGATGGGTTTGTTAACTGTAATATCTTGATAAACTGGAAATATTTTGTTAGGTCACTTTGGGCAGTATATTTATGTTGAAGGTTTACTCCTTTCTAAATAATTTCTGCTCCCTTTAGGGACAACTGCGTAGTGCGAAATGAGTGTTTATCCTGTTTGTGTGCTCTATAGTGTTGATAGAGGACGGATTTCAGGGTAGTGCATTTTCCTTCACTTAAGTGATCCTTTGCCTCAGACGATGGTTAAATCATTTGGAAGAGGTTAATGCTCACTTGAACTGGCTAGTTTTAATGCCAGGCGTTGTGATAGAAGTGAGATTAACCTATTCACAATCGTTAAAAAATTTAACCAACGGGCTTAGTAACTAGCTAGTCCACTTAATTCTAGCAGTGGGTAAAAGCATGCAATTTATATTTTCATGTCCTCACCTAACATCACTTCATCCAGCAGTATCTCTCCGTATTAAATGTAGCTTATTGATGGTGCCCTCACCTTGCCTGCCGCACGCCCCCTCTTTCGAATGTAGGGGATTTTGTCAATGTATGTTTAACAAAATGGCAAAATCTGAATCCCTGTGATGCCCTGTACAAATCTTCACTAGTTTCGTACCCCCTTTGCTGCCAACAGGGCTTCGTTCTTCAAAGGTCCACAAAATCATTATTTGCAATTTGCCACTTGACGAAGGAAGCTTGAAGCCGCGTTAGGCAAGGGTGCCCAAGCGTGTTTTCAGCGCCCTTGTTCAAACGAGGGTGCGGTCCATTCTTGTCCCTTTGGCAGCACCCGAGGAGTGAGCTCTGCGCTCCCCATCTTTCCTTCCCTCTCCCGTGCATATTTATACGACCTCCCTCTCACATTCGAGCACCAAAGGGGCTTGCGGAGGAGCACGGAGCGGGACGGTATGGGGTGGCGATAGACGGGGGCACCATGACGACGAATCACTCAAGTTGGTAAAGCCTCGTTGCCTTCAGTTGTCCTGTCAGCGCTTTAATTATTTTCGCACATGCTCCACGCCCGCGATAAGTTAGCTCCGATTGATGACTGAGAAATTTCAGGAGAGATTAGGAGTGGAAAAAAGAGAGCGACGATAGTTAATCTTTCGCCACGGCGATTGAAGATAATTGTAATCTTTTTAAACCCACCTGTGTAAATATTTTGCGAATGATATAGTGTTGTTCATTGAATTTTGTTGTCCATCTTCAACGTTTTAAGCGGTGAATGATTTTCCCGACTTAAGTGCACGCAAGATCCAATACATCAAGGAATTTCATTTTGTTTAATTTCCGATGGACTCTTATCATTTTGGTCACCACTTATACGCCGGCTGAAAACACTTATTTGAGGAATGGATCGGTCCATTCGTGTCACCAATTTTCCTTCGTGATATGTTTTGCCTCGGGAGAGACCTCCGGCCCATTCGTCATAAGTGCATCGTAAATGTGAAATCCGTTAATTTACTCTTTAAGGTACTTCTTATAGCGCTAAAATTGCTCACAAACGTATCTTATCTTATTTTCCTAGGAATGATTTAATTAACCTGTGCTTTGGAGACACGGAGATTGGGAGACATGTCTCGCATCACTAACCGACGCAGATGCTTCGGATTTTTCTCTCTTGTCTATTCTGCCCCATATTGCGACGCGCGGAGTGCTCCGAGAGAGGGGTACGTCCGAGGCGGCCAACTATTCTTCGTCCGCGAAGGTCGTCGTCTCTCGATCAGTGATCTATGCTCCGTATCGGTCTATTCCTGATCTCCTGTCTCGTTCCCCCTTGTATCGCTACTCTTCTTCCCCACTTCGCCTGCCAACCTCCGGGGTCTGCACCACCCTCAAGGTCCCCGTCTCTTTTATAGTCCGGAAATAAATATGTCCCTGCATGTGATGGAGGAAAAAATGGACAAATGAAGGTTTGCAAGGAAAACTTTCGTCGCACAGGGTGGCCGCCGACCTTTATTAAAAAGGCCTGGGAACTCGCGAATATAATTTCTTCAGCCGTTCTGTAGTCTCCCATCTATTAAAGAGACGTATGGATGTACCTATCATTTTGGATAATAATTTTATTTTTATTTTTCCCCGAGCATGAAGCTATGAATGAAAAAAATTAATAGAAAATTTTGTCGTCAGTGCGAGCTTGGTGATTTGCCCCGGGGAGTGTTATCGAAATTTCATCTTGTTGGAGAGAAGAAACCGGTGGGAATGAAGATTGCTAAATGGATGGCGTAACTCTTTCTGATGTCATTGTTAGCTAGAGAAGGTATCCGATTCTCCAAAGGCATTCGCTCTGAAAAATCTTAACTAATGTCAGGAAGAAGATACTTAGTCCCAAGAGTCGACAAACATTGTTGATTGGTGTCGTGTTTACAGTGGTCTGCTCTTTCGGTTGAAGCATTAATGAAAGCAAAGTGGCCGCTCAAAAAAGTATTCAATCGCAATCGTTTCTCTGACACTGTCACCATACCTGACGCTGTGGGAAGCCGTGGGAACAAATTTTGGATGTTTTCCACTAACATCAGTGGAGGCGACCGCGGTGGGAGGGACGGCTGGACGCGCAACCCCCCCCCGTCCCTCCCCCCTGTTGACATTTTTCGCTCCCGTCCGCCGTTAGCTCGGCCAACTCAAGGCTGCCGTAAAATTGTAACCATTTGTCCAAGTGGTCGTCTCGTCTAGTCCATCTCTCGAGGAGAGGTGGTGGTCCTCCCTCTTACGTATTGACTGCGTGCGAGTGGGTTGGCAAGGAGCGGCCCAATGAATAGGAGGATTGAGCGTGGTGAGGGAAAGGGGAGGTTAGGGTCGGGGTCTGAACGAGCGATAAGTCCTAATTGACACCCGCCACACCTCAGTCCCCCGGATATCATCCAAAAAACGACGTTCTGATTCCCGGCGGGTGGGTCATTTGCTCCCCTTTTAGATAATGGGCCCGTCCTTCGCCATGTAGCCATCCCATCCACCTCTTGTGTCTGATTTCTTCTTAATAACCCCCACCCCTCTCCTCCTCAATGCCTCTGCTTTGTCAGCAAGGTCTTATCTCAAGCGTAATTATCGGTCGTCGCCTCGCCGGCCTCTACCTGCCGCCTCATCAGAAATCTCGTGGCGGAGCGCCGGGTGCCTGGGCTATATCCTGAATGCTACGCCCATGGTATGCTCAACGTGATGAGTTTGGAGCTCGTGGCATCTTGGCGAGTCCTCCATGTCCTCTCTTAGCGAAGTATTTTCCAAAATAAACGTTGCCAAGACATTCAAAGCAATGTTATTTTAATAGAAAGAGTTATTGTTCTTCGGATGGCCCAATAAGAATACATGCATGGGCATAAAAATATTTGTTCGTTCTTCCAAACACGAATTTTTTGCTTGGGGTACAATGTAAATTACACAAAATGCAAATATTGTGTATATGACTGACTACCCGTAGTTCATACTTAAGGAAAAAGATGTTCATAATAAATATTCTTGTGTGGTTATTTTTTACATGCTATGCATGCATGAAAGTAAATACATATGACACGCACAGTTTTAATACGAAATTTATTAAGAAATGACTTTTTAGGGTTTGAAAGAAATGATCAGCGAACTTTGTTTCAAAGGTTTAGGGGGAGAGTTTAAAATATTAATCGAAGTGTTTTGGAATAAATTTTACTTAGTGATGTGGTGACAGAAGTCGTAAGAAATTCGGGATTCGATCGTATGAAATGATTCAGGTTCAAGGATTTTTTTTAAAATTTTAATAGCGAGTGGTACTTTCAAGCATTTCGCATGAAAACACACAAGAATTATTTTTTCTACACGATTAAATTGGGTTTTCACTTTAATTATATAACACATTGGCAATGAGTAATGTATTCAAGATATTGCTTGTAACTATGCGAAGTTGTAAATGAATCTTGATGGATAGGTTTAGATTTCGTTGATGTTTAGTATTCAGCACATTGAGTAAATCCACGCTCTCGTGGTGCTACCAGAAATTTTATTTGAAATGGTAAAGTAAGGGATTCCGAGCGAATTAAGAACGTGCGGAGTGTAAGTACTATGTGGAGGAAAATAAAAGATAGTGCGGGCGCAGCTTCGGCGACGAAATGTGTCAAGTTTCTCGCCATAGAGGGAAGGGCGGCAATAAGAATTGGTGTGAATCGATCTGAATTTTTTGCCGTCGAGGGTGTGGGATTCTTGGCGACTAGAGTCTCTGACACCGCTACAAGACGTGCATCATTTGAGCTGCAATGATTAATTTTCGAATCCATTGACGTGAAATATTGTTAAAACGGCCTTTGTTGTGATCGTGCGTGAATTTCACAAACGTTTTGAGTTTAGACGAGTCATGTGTGAGGGAAGAAGAGCATCTCACTTCATTTGAACATCATCTGCCCGTCGGCTGTTACCCCTTCACCCTCAAAGGTCAAGGTCGAAGTGGGATGCTCCTCGGGACGAATGAAAAGGTCCGATGGGTTAAAGCGGTCATGCCGTTCAAAGAAATGCAAGTGCGCCCATTGAGCGAATTGTAAAGGATATTGATTCCATTATGGTCGGCGCGCCGGTTAATACTTGTGTGCAACGAAATTTGGTCAATCGCGTGGTTTCATTTTCCAGGGTGTCTACCCCCCCTGGAAAATCTGTAAATGCCCTTTAGAAGTAAAAAAATGCCATGCAACTTCAGTGCGGATACTGCGACAACGGCGTCTATTTATTTTCCAGCATATTAGCCATGATTGTAGTGCTATTGTGGATCGAACTTCCGTATGCCACATTCCGGGTGTTTGCACAACTTAACGGCAATGCTCAAAGCCTCACACTTGCCTTCAATTCATCTGCCTTATGCTTTTCCATCTTAAAAGTATTTCTCATTATCTATAAAATCGTTTCTCAATTTAAAATGGGTATTCCAGTTCATTTTATGAAGAAATTGTTCTCATTAAGAGCTAGACTCTTTAAATCGTAACCTTTTCATAATGGTTCCATGAACTAATCTATACTATAAATTGCAGGAAAAGGAACCTGAAAAAATTGCAGATTTTTACTTCGGAAAACCTGGAGGTTTCCTAAAATTCCCGTGGCCACCCTGTTCACCCTTGCCTTAGCTTGCTCCTTTTGTCGAGGGAGCGCTTAATCCGAATGATGTAATGCATTCAATTCCCTTAAAATTGTCCTGTGGCACATTTAAGTATGTCAGCTCTGTAAGGGCATTCGCAGCATTTCGGCAACTGGTTTTGTAGGCATCCCCGCGAATGAGGTTCGTTATACATTTTTGAAGATTCTCCACCGGAGCACCGAAAAAGGACCTCACTTCGCGCGCGTGACTGATCGCCTTCCGCGAATTGAATTTCTGTTCCACGCAGTGGTGCGGGTTTGTGTGTACCGAGATACATTTCGCGTTTCAAAACTCCATGGTAGTAAAAAAATGTCTTCATTCTAAAACCCTTAAAATGGAACACATGTGTAAACAAGCTAATGTTGTGTGTTCGTAAAAGTTTTTGATAAAGACATTCTAAATTCTGATTTCCTTGGTGTTTTTCAGTCGCAAAGAAGCTTCATTTTGTAGTATATGAGAACGTATACCTTCCAAATGAGAACGAATCAGCACCGATGATGTTGTGTAATAATTGGGCCAAGGGTTTCGCTCTCGTTCTCACGGTCAGAAATAATCTTGATCTTTTGTGGCAGCAAATTTATAACATTGAAAGTTGCATTTTTTTCGAAATTAGATGCCTTCTCGTTCACTGGAGTATGTTTTAATAAACGCCGTCGCACCCTCACCGGCTCTTTCTTTTGGTGCCGATCACATTGCTCGTGTTGATATCACCGATTGGTTACATGATATTGTCTGGAAGTTGCTAATCATTTTAGTGCTCTAGAGAAAAATACCCATATCATTTAAAAAAGGATTCCATCGCTTTTAAGCGTAATTTTTTCTAGCTACGTGAACGAAGAATTTTGGCCACATTTTAGAGACGCGCGTTACGAGCTCCATCAATATTAATCTCCCTCCTTAACTGTTCCCTGGCTGTTTTCCTGAGCGGATATACTAAATACTTGCGTATCTAGTGAGAACGCCGCAAAATCGGATTCACACAAAGGCATGAAATTGGTGCTCGAGATGCATTACGTTTACAATGTCTGATCATCAGGCAGGGAAGCGACCATTGTCCTTGGTAATTATCCACCGAGCACATTTTCGCTGATTTTTGTCTTAACAATTGAAGCTTCGCTATTGTTTTGGGCTGATAAGCTTCGTCCAGTTCACCGAATCAATTGAAGTACGCCAGATTGTGTGAAACCGAAGGAGTAGTTTTAAAAAAATGTATCGCCACCACGCGACGTCGCAGAATCGAAAAAAAGCGTGTGGTAAACGTGTTAAATTCAGTCTCGGCCAGAATTGCGAGGGAGGTCAGCCCACTGCGGACAACATTACGCAGCCTGCGTGTAAGAGACGACCCAAAAAATGATGCCGCGGCTCCGACCGTCGCGCCGGCGGATCGTACCGTCCTCCCCTCTTTAAGAAGTCCCATGATGCACTGCGGCATTCATCCCACCACAGGCGCCTACTCCTCTTCCTCCCAATCTGCCCGTATCCCTTCGCTATACTCCCCTCTCAGACTTCCTACGGAGAAGGGGTCGGTCGGCGCTGCACTTGTCTCATCTCCTTCCCTCCGCGCCCCCCTGCTCTGGTCCACGAGGCCGCCTACGCCGCATACATTTTTTTTGTTTTCGCGCCCCAAATTTAAAGCGAAGATGCATCCGTCCCACGCTCTTCACTTAAAACTCATGCGACTGATTTTCGCAAGGACAGTGTTTATTTTTGTCAAAATTCGGCATAACGTGTTACTCTTCGGGCTTCAGATGGGACGGCTAATTTGTACGACTCTCCGTTTTCGACAGAGTTTTGCGTTTGGGGACGGTGCGTCTTTGTGGATTCCTGTAGAATATCGCAATTAAGTGTTGTACTATATTCAAGTAGTTTACGCCGTGACTAGTTTTCCAAAGATTCAAGAGTTCGGTTGCGGGTTGGACAATATGAATTCCTTGTGTGCGTTGGCCTCTCGTGTTTCATATCATCGGGCTGATTAAACGCCAGGTTTCTCTTCAAAAGTACTTGTTCGAGATTCGAACTTCCTAGGGAAATGAGGGTAACGCTACTACTCTAGCAACTGAATGACTTCAAAATATCTAAACGTGACCGATCCGCCGTGGGAAATATCTTCTTTGTATTTCGTATGCATAAAACGTAAACCTCGATCTCAAGTCTACTACGGCACACGAAAATCTTTTGAGGAATTCTAAGTGTCATCTTTTTTGAGAGATACCTTAAATTGGAAAAAAATCTTCAAGGAAGAAATCAATCATGCATTTAGAAAATCTGCACTTTGCTTGAATTAAATTTTGCATTTAGAGTGGCCTTTAAATAATATTGTAATGAAACACTTTTTAACTGTAAGGTAAATTGTGGAGGCAGTTCATTTCATAAGGGAAACATTTTATATTTATTTAAAAACGCACAGTTGTCGATATTATTGTGTATTGCCAATAATGAATACGCTATTATAGATTTATTTTTTTTAACTGTGTTTTTTTATGTTTCCATGTGGAAATAACGGAGCTGCTGCTTTTGGGAGTCAATGCGTACAAAATTCTTTTTTTATATGTATTTCACATGGTTTGTCGTTAAACAACTTTAAGTTTGATCATCAGATGTTGGTTTATCATAGACTATTGTTGTCACACTGGTTTGAGCGTTAAGGTCCCCGTTGGATCAGAAAGAGAATGCACTTGCTGTGAATTTCCCTCAATGACCGATTCGTGATTGAGTGGCCTTGATCTCGTTCATTTCAGATGAACAATTCAGGACCATTAACTGGGCGCACATTAATGTATATTCTGAGAATTTTATCGGCATTGAAGCATTCCATCAAATCATATTCTTTTTGCTCATTTTTTTCGATTTATTTGTAAATTTCTTTCGTGAAAATAAATGCCTTTCATAATTGGGCATTTGTTTTGCGTGCTGATGAAGAATTACGCGGTACAGGAGGAGAGACGATTGTTGGGATAGGAGACAGGAAAGGTGGTTGTAGAGCATTTTGATAAGTGCTAGGATATGGAAGGCTTTGATAGAGTGTAGGAAGTAAGACAGGCACGTTAGGAGGAGGAAAGCGATAGGCTTATTGGGCGGAATAAAGGGGGATAGAATGTAGGCGGAATTAATGAGGGGTTAATTGTATTTTGGGGTATCCAATAATGTCTGGTTAGACAAGGCTAAGAACACCATGGGTGTTAACCTTGTGTCATCCAGAACCTATGTTAAATAGTGGGATAACCGAAAAATAATTGTTATTATTATAGAAGTGAGGCATTAAATTTCGTTCTATTCATTATTGTTTATTAGTGGTAATGTAGGCGTTGGTCCACTGTTCTGCCCAGAAAGGTTTGCTCGTTGAGAATACCGGGAAGTATACGGGTGGATGAAAGTTGTTAGAAATTATTTGACACATCTCTGTTGATTAACATTTCACGAACAAAATATTTTGGCGGTGTATGGAACCAATTGGGCATGTCGCACATTCCATATATCGGATATCGTTGCCTGCAACCGGAGAAGAAGTGTGTGGTGGAATTAAAAGGTTAAATGTAGTTAATTTTTTTATCGAAGACCTACGCGGGCAGCTTGGCATAAGCGTCGACTGTCCTTGCACCCTCGATCTAAATGATGCGAGTCGAGCGATCACCCCACTCATGCCGGCAAGAGAGGTATTCCTTTGTAAGGAAGCATGCTTAAAAGTCTGCACACACAATCATGATTCGGCTCCCCTCGCCGAGTGCTCGTACCGCTCCGACACCCTCCTTCCTTCTCTCTCTCCCCATCTGCACTGTATGTCTCGGAAGGCATTTGGTGTGCGTTTAATTATACACCCGCCACGGGGAGAAGAGATGCAGGGGTTGGGGGCTCGACCCCTGGGGTGTCGAGGAAACACACCACTCCCCCCACCCTCCCGCTCGCTCCCTTTAGTCCCCTACGCTTACCCATGTCTGGTGTTCCCTGGGGGAGGGGGAGGCCTGCTCTTCGTCCCTCATTCTTCTCAGTCTCTCCCGGCCCTTCCTCTTTCTCCCTCCCCGCAAGACGATTCGACGGTCCCTTTGAGTCGTAGTTCTCCGGAGGAATTCGGAGTGGAGACTTCTTCCATCCAGTGTAAAAATGCCTGAAAGTGTCCTCGTCATTTACTTCGAAAACATGGAGATGGAATGGTAATGTGTGTCGTCCGTCCGAATGCTTGGGCTATTTTCCACAGTTTTGCCAAAGCCAGAGAAAGATGAAAAAATTGTCCAAAATTCCAAACATACCTACCGATGCGAGAAGTTCGTTGAAATACTTGAAGTTTTTGATACGCGAGTGATAAAAACTCGGATTTCAAAACCCTCGAATAGCATGGGTATTCCAAAGTAAATTTTTTATAAGTTGATTCGCCCATTATCACAAGATAGTTTTAGTGGTTGACTGCGCTACGTGTCAACCATCTGCAGGTTAAAGTGCCAGTCAGTCAACCGCCACATTTTTTAATACCTCTCGCTGATATTTTCTGCTAAAAAAATAATCTGATTATTAAGATGATTCTGAAAACCCGGGAAATTCATGAATTCAGAACTAAAGAAAGTCTTTTGTAATGTTTCATGCGGGAAATAGCTTTATTTCATTTATTCAGGAAAACTTTTCCTCATAGAGCAGTATTTCCAATTTATAGCGGCACATATAACAAAGCATAAATCTAAGAGACTTGCATGCAAACATCAACACGAGAAATGGTAACAAAATAACGGAGAAGAGTAGTACGCAGTTCGATTGCCGTGATTTAGCCGTCGTATTCCCCACACACTTTGTGAATATAGATCCCTCATCCCTTGGGTTTTGAGTTTGCCAAGCGCGCCCCGTCGACCCCGATTCCGACCCCAGCTCGGGAGGCTCGGGTTCCTTTTTCCGTTCCCCTAATCCCTCAACGCTGGCGAGGAGGAATCGAGCGCCCATGTGCAAGCGGGAATTTTTCGTAGTCTTGTCGTTCTTCCTTGCGTCTCTTGGCATCTTCCTTGTCGATATATCCGCCCAAGAAAGCGCCCGGTTTGCTAATCACGAGTCTTCAGAAAAGCGAAATTTTTCTCTTAGATTTTTTCAATTTGCATCCGTTCTTGCACCCGACAACTAAGAGCCCTTCTTTGAGGCATCGGAAATGTACCTGGTCTTTCAAAAGTTTGAAGAGATCGATGTCATAATACAGGTTGTCGTTGATCTACTTCTGTTTAGTTAAAAATTATGACTAAAACATCTGTCGGTGACGTCAGTAAATCTCTGCAGTAGTCAACTTTCCTGCTACTTCTCCTCGGCCTTCCGTTTAGAATCATTACTATAAGTTATCATTTCGAGGGATGGTGTTTAGTAGTCCTACAAGGTGTCCTGTCACACATTTGCCAATGTCTTTATTCCTTCACTGAGTCTCTGGCGTCGCTTCCTTCTGGCAATCCTAACTTGGCCTAACTCCTCAGCTCTTCCCTTTTCTTTCAGTACGATCTTGCTTACTGAAAGAAAATATAGTGCATCAGACTGATATTCATTCTTCTTTTCGCTCCACAGGCTTCGCTGCTCTCATTTAATAATACATTTTTACAATCTTCTTTCTCTGTGTTCGTTCAATAGGATCACAGTAGTCAAAAAGTGAAATAATAGGCGTATAAATGTTGATTAACCCTTACCTGATGTCTAGTCTAGTGTTATTTTCCGTCCGACCCGTTATCTATTGATAGAAATACCTCTTCGGAGAGGCCTTCGAAGATAAAGACCTCTCTTCTTCCACAAATAAATGAATCCAGAATCTATTTCTAATCAAAAACATAAAGCGTTGAAAGACTTGGAAGCTGTTCGTGTAGGTGTGGGTAGTTTCATATTAAGTAATGTGGAGCGGGGTTTAAAAATAGAGATGTGCTGAAAAATTAATTAATTAGAATTTGCGGTAAGCTCAACGGGTCACACCACTAAAATTTAGCTCTCGGAACGAAACTATACAAAATTCCAATTTTTCTTTGTTAATCGTCGTGGCATGCTTTCCTATAGTAACCAACTTGCTCGTAGCGGAATGGTGTACAATGATGGTAGTGGGGAATGGTTCGCTTATCAATTTGTTCATAGGGAGTGATAGCTGTGCGGGTTCCATGCGCGTCAGGATATCTCCTGGATTGACGTTACCCTAGTAACAATAATAAAATAGAACGTCAATGAGGAAACAAACCAATGAGGTCTTTTTCATCGGAGCTTGATGTTGTGTACCTTCCGCGTATCTCAATTTCGCTCAGGAACCATGTACCCGTAGAGTTATGGCCAATCAGTTCAGAATTAAAATTAGGGTCTCTTTCCATTTCCATTCCGCCGAACCTCCTTTTTCACGTGACGACCGGGATGTTTCCCTCCTCACATTTTTCCATTACCGCGTCTCCGCCACCCACTAATAGACCTATCCCTGCTAACGACTAGTCATCATAGCTAGTCTACTCATCCTCTCTTCTTCCTCAGGCCCACCCGCCGTACATCCCCCCTTTAAGCGGCCAAGCGGACTAATTCAACGCTCAATTATTTTGTAATTACGGGTTGAAATTTAAACTTAAGCGACCAATTGGCAGACAGAAAATGTCACCTTATGTATTAGCAGCCATTGTTGAGAGTGCGTTAGCATGTGCGCCTTCCGTAATTATATCCGTATAATGCTGAAACTACCTGAAGTAAAGATTCAACGGCAAAGGAAAAATAGATCTGTCGGATAAATTACTGGAAATAACATTCGACGAACTATACATAGAGGGAGAACCGCCTTTGTTCGCAGTAAGCAAAGGTCCACCACCTAGCGTCGAATTAACACAAAGAGCACTTCGGGGACTGTTCACAATTAACTGTTGACAGGCAGCTGAAATCCCAGGCAACTGACGGATGTAGACTATGGTAGAGTTTGTTTTGACTGCTAGGTTAACTTATTACTATATTGAATATTTCGTTTCTTTAGTTTAGTGGCGTACATTGTTCCTTTCGAATTGCTCACAAACATAAGAAAGGAGCGTATTTCCCATCGGAATGCGAATATGCAAATTCATATGTGCTTAGTACGCTGGATTGTCTGTACCGTGTCTTGTTTAACATTACAGATTCATTTAACCCAAATTAACGTAATGAAGCATTTCAATCCCACCTTTGCATTATTTGAACTCGTACATATTTCCGCTGGTTTTTAAAAGCATGTCGTTATCATGATCGTAACACATGTAGGTTTACCATAACTGCAACCGCACCAGTGTCTAGACCCGAACTTTGAATCAAGCTTTGTAAATATTTTGATTCCTGACCTACTCTTAACAATCGTTTTCTATGTCTTAGGTGCTCTCTTTAAATTACCAAAGGCTTTTGGGGGAGAGGGGGTGTACTATCTCATTACGTTTCATTACGGGAGGGGGTGTCCGAGAAAGCCTTACGTGAGGGTTATTTTTACATTATTTCTGCCATTGTTCATAGAGAAGGAATTCTAATTACCAAGCATGGATCATCAAAGAATATATTGTGCAAATACTCACTGATAAAGCTAACTTCGGAATTATTTTAAGCATTCATCAACGTAATAAAAGTTTCCAAATGTTTATTGCAATGTAGCCAAAGTTTTCTTTTGAGTTTGAGTGTTTTTCAGTAATAGAATACAATAATTGATCAGTAATTTCATGACCACATGAAATAATTTTTCCTTAAGCCGTAAAGGGTTAACCCTTTGTTTAACTCTTTACAGCTTAGGGAAACATTATTTCATGTATTCATTTCAAAAACGTTGTAAGAACCTCAATTTCACCTTTCCATGATCCGTAATAGTAGTCAACAACACTTTCGTCAAGCCTAAATGTGCTGATTTATAGAAAAGAGAAGTCCTGCCTCCTTGATGAAAATGAAGGCGCCGGTAATTGCGTAAGAGGGGAAGGTTTAATATCTCACAGATCAAAGGGGAAATGGGGTAAAAAAAGGCAAAAACAGTCTTACGAAATTTAAGAAAAGCCCCTTGGTGAACTCTCTTGTCCATAGTTTCTTAAACTGTTCAAGCAATTGGAGTAAGATTTAGAGAAAAGTGCGCCGTGAAAGGGTGTGGTAATTCTTATCTACGTCTAATTAGTCGCACCTGATATCTCAACCGGCACACGAATCGTTTTCAAGGAGCGGGCGGACAGCTGAGCGGATTCGACCTCGCCATCCGGCTTAGGCGGGTGGTTCGGGGCGACCCTGATCGATGCGATGCGATTCCGAGTCGCCGTCCTCGACGTACACTTCCGTCGCCGCGACCAAATCCCAGACCACCATCCTGCCCCCGTGCCGACCTCTTCCCACCAACCTCTCTTTTCTTTCGTCCTTTCTCTTTGCCCCGGAAGACCCCTTCGTCCGGACAGAATTGGCGAATTGCGCGGGGCGCGCCGCCACCGCCTTCCTTTGTTCTCCTCCCGCCCGCCTTTTGTTTTCGTCCTCTCCGCCAACATTTCTTGGCGCGGCGTAAACTCTCCCCGCCCCCTCCCCACCTCGTTCCCTCAGTTCCCTCGCGCGAATGCTTCCTCTACGCAAGGAAAGAATTTAAAGCGACACCTATATGCCCGCCCGCATGTCGTTTTCCGGTCGCGAATGCGAGCCAGGGCCCGTTCCGCCGGTGGCCGGTGTCTAGCGAAGTTTAAGAAGGGTTCGGGTTCGAGGGTGTGGCTTCTTCCCTTTTTAATTCTCTTTCCCACAATCAGGGATTCGGTAAAAGATTCACAGGAATTTAGTCCCTGCGAGGCGGCTCATCAAAAGCACATTCGTGAGGTGCAACATATTTCGTCTCGTGAAACGGCGAGTTAATTATGTAACTCTTGGCCTTTAAAAAATATCAAATAAAATCCAAAACTCCTGGGGGCCATTAGTTCCTTACCTGAGCACACAAGCCTCCCTTGTGGATAAAAAGTTGGCATAAGATCGCTGGTGATTCCGATTCGAGAATGGCGATGGCCGATGATATTGATCCGGCTTTGATCCCATCCAAGACCTTTTTCCTCTCTTAAGGGTTTTATTTCGAGGCGTTTTGGGGCATGTGGACCTTGCATTGTAGTCCCACTCGAACCCTGCTCGCTGGGCTGCACTGCAGAAGGTAGTGAGCGTGTCTCTAAGTGAAGAAGGCATCCCTCCAATCCTCTCTCCCCATTTGCCCAGGTTGGCTCCATGGCAACCGTTGGATCATTTTGGCTCCGTGGAAACTTAATTCTCTGTCGCCTTGGGAACATTTTGCGTAAATATTATCCGTGCGTTTTTTGCGAAGTTGTTTACAAGAAAACAAACTCATTCTTATAACATCGAACGTCCCTACGTTTGAATCGTAAAAGCTCATGCTCACGAAATGTAGTGAGTGGAAGATCAGCACCTGTATGAATTGACCCGGTTATTAATTTCGACGTACATAGATTCCGGCTAAAAATCAAGACAACGTATTAGATACTAAGACCTCATATTTGGCAGATTTTGATTTTCGTTGTTGACTTAGTTATGATGATACAATGTAAGTGATTTATTTTCATGTTTTGAACAACATGTATCTTACGAAACGTTGGCAATGTGATGTGCAGGTACTAACTCCGCCTCGAGATTAGCTGAGTTCTTGTGAATTTTTCTGAATACGACGTTGAATATCCTATACGACAGGGCCTCACCCGTCTGGGGGCTTCCAAAGCACCCGTTGGCCGATATCCTGTCATACTGTATTCCTCCATGTTTACATATTAACTTAAAATATTAGCAGATTGATTGGGACTTGGAGCGACAAATTTCGTGGCATCCTCTCGGTAGATTATACTTCAGGGTCGTTGAGCTGCGAGTTAGTTGCAGAAAAGAGTTGACATTATAAACTACCTTCCCCTATATTTCGAAAGATATTCCTCTCGGTAACCTCATTTTCCCTTTGATCTTCCTAATTCTATTGATTTTGAGTCGACCAATTTCATTCCATTGCCTCGGCACTAGCCCTCGAGTCCTCTCCTCTGATGTGCCGAAGGCCTTCGCTGTCAACGGCTCTTCAGGAAAAAGAGTCTTCCTTATCGTCTCTTCCTGTACTTCCTTTCGTTATCGCTGGGGCGGAGGACGTCATGGTATTAGTTAATATCTCTTCAGCACGAAGGTTTCAAGGGCCCTTCATTTAAGACCTCCCCCTACCATCAAATGGAACCACTCGATTATTTTCTCCATTAGGGAATTAACGAGGTGCTTGGGAAGAAAAGGGGTCATTTCGTGCTTCGGTATCTTTTAACAAGGTTTTACAGCTTTCCCCACTATCGTCACACTCCGCAACTCGAAGGTTAACTTGGGAGCTAAGTAGCCCACAGCCTACCTATAACTATGTCTCGCGAAATTGAGCGTTCGGATTATAGGGGCAATTCGTTACCGCAGTGCACGAATGGTTGCCAGAATAAATTTGATTCTCGCAAAAAGCGATTGGTGTGTCTCCGGTTTGACTGTACCTTTACGAAGGATACCCTAGTCATTAAGGGAACGCCATCTCGGGCCACACTACTCCACATTAAAATCAGACTTAGGTAGGCCTGTTTTTTTTATCTTCCAAAGTGCGAAACTGTACTGTGGTGTATTTTTACACCTTGTCATTTTACATTTCTTTACAACTCTTATATATTTTAGGGTGCGGAGTCGTGTCAGTCTTTTGAGTTTAGTTACAGTCCTCAAATGTCCTAAAATTCCGTACTCACTTGCTGTAAAGTCTTCAGGCTCGCCTTATAGCTCAAATCACGGATTTCCTTTCCTCAGTTTGACGTGCCATTCCGCCTGTGAAGCTCCGCCCTTCAGGGACTCGTTCGGGCGTTAATTAAAATTGCACTTTCATAAGTTGTGAGAAGCGGGTAGGAGATGGCCCATTGAGCCCTCGGGCACACGTTCTATCGCCACACTGGTAACCCTTTGCCTCTTGTGTCTAAATTCCGTTCGTTTTTTCCCCGTTTCTAAATGTGGAAGCTGCCGCTTGCGTCTCAGTGTCAATGGCAGCTGCTGTGTAAGGCCGACGGGAATTCCTTAGCCCGTCCATGACTCGAGACGGTTTGTATCGCATGGTGTTATTTTTTTCGTACTGGTCGTGCTGTCATCTTTGTACCTGTATTTTTTCCGACCGGCGTTGAAGCAGAATGCTAGACGCGTAAATAGTTTGTGTCAAATATCGATTATTGTGCATGTTCTTTCTCTTCCATGTAAAACTGTCTTCTTAAGAAACACGCATCGCGGACAGTGTTGTCGAACTCCCAAAAATGTTATCCCCACGTGATACACTACGCGATTTCTCCACTCTCGCATAGTGGACGAAAGAAGGAATTATGTGAAGATACGTATCAAATAAATTAATGAAGTTTTATAGTAAAACGAAGGCCCTTAATCATTCCCTGGCGGTTTTTGAGGTTTGCAAAAGGTATTTGGAGTAATAATGGGCTCGAACCTTCACCAATTTCTATTTTCGTTGCAGTTTTGCTACAGTCTACCTTCAATACGTCGTGCAGCGTAAAATTCTCACTGCTTACACCTATCCAGAACACTAATCGTGGCGGGAGTGTGTAACTCTGTCTGAGCCCATAACATCCCGTTACCTCAGAATGTCACCTCCATCCACTTTTTCTGTCTCCTTAGGATTCCCCCCTTCCAGCTTACTTACTACTGCAAACATACCCTAAACGTCTTCATTTATGGCCTTCTTTCTTCAGCTTATTTTATTCCTCCTGCTAAAACTTCATTAGCCGACAATCGACGCTAATCGCCTTTCATTCATCGAACCAAATAGTATTGTAAATTCTGCTCAACGGGAGATGAGCAAAATATTTCAAAGCAATTTCGATTTAGCTCCCGACGCACTGTTAACTACAGGATTGCTGGTTCCATAGGGAAGGCGTTCATAACTCTTCGTGACCCAAACCAGATGTGTATCACACCCTGTGAAGGATCACGAGGACTTAGGGGAAGGACGTTAGACCACCAACCGAAAGAGATGAGAAATATTTTCATGCATTTTTCCCCTGTGTAATGTCTACCTCTCCCTTATCTTACTCCTCTTCTCTCCCCACCTCATATCACTGGCCATCGACGACCCGTCTGAGTAATCTCACGAAGTTTTTTTATTCGAATGAAGTTTTCTATTTGTACTTACATGTATGTGTGTGCCAGTGTATGAGTGAGTACATTTGCATAAGTAGCATTTGAGTAATAGCTCCAATTAATGCACTGAGCTGTAAATTATCCCTATATACCTCCGTGACGTTATTTTATAAACTAGAAGATTTTTAAGAAAAAAATTTTCTTGAGAGGTTGGCAGTAGTTCAGAATAATTTAATTTAGCATAAGCGGCTTATGACATCATAACATCGAAGTGTGGAAATCTGATAGAGAATAGGATTGAGGGAATCTAGTGGCGTACGATTCATGCTGAATCTGAGTGCCCGATGATTGAGCTTAAATCAATTTTTCGCTTCATTAAGGAACAGAAAGGTAAATGTCGTTGATTTCACCTGAAAATTGTTACGTAATCCACTGTAAGACATCATTTTATTCCAAGGTAAATAATGTCTGGGGAAAAGTTAGAGCGTCAGATTTGGCGGTAGCAGTTGTGCAAGAGAACACCAAAGCCTTTGTGCTGGAAACAAATAATATGCTTGGCGAACCCTAAAGACGCTAAATCTAGCTTGTCAAGTTCCGAAAGGCAACGTTGCCCACAATGTCCTTTCCTCATACCCACTACATAAATGCGTAAAACCGTTTCAAGTAACTCATGTCGATTAGAGGGCACTTAGCCCACATTCGAATTCTTCCCTGTTTGTACTTAGCAACAAGATGGTACGGAATTGTTCACCAATTCTGGCTCATGATACTAATTTAATATTTTCCTGATGGTAAGGCATAATTGTTTGTGGGGAAAATAATCTCAATTCCATCCAGGCACCCTGTCGTCAGCTAGGTTATCTTCTTATAGCACTTTCAAGGATTAATTATGCTCATGTGTGGTTTGTATAGTGATGTCACAATTGCGATATTTCGCGATAAAATTTCGCCGGTATGATTTCCAAGCAATAAAATCCATTGCTTGCGCGTTCAGGCACGGTCTTGCTCCTGTTCCGTTTGGAGTAAACACCTTTGTGTACAGAAGCCAAAGTTGCAAGCCTTTATCTCGCAGTGTGCGAGAACTCTGTGCGTATCTCCCGAGCAAGATAAGAAGGGCACCAAAACAAGCCACGCCTTTGAGGGGGGAGGAGCAGACGTTACGACAATAAAACCAACCCGTCGCTCCTCGATTCTCCGCTTCCTGCAATAAACCGACAACGCCCCCGCGGTTTCTTTTTTTTCTTTCCCAATTCTCCCCGCCCCTTTTGCCGTACTTCAAAGAAAAAAAAGGAAACCCAAACGACGTTTCGTAATTGCATCGAAACATCCCGCTTTTCAATCCACCTCCCGTCCTACTCTACCCTTCCCCGACCGCCCTCGTGTCCCTCTCCTCCTTCGCCTCCCCGAGCGCTCTCCCTCCCCTCCGTCCGTTTTACGTGCGTGACCGTGTCTGAGTTCGTCCCCACGTCGCGTGCGTGCGTCACCGGGTTGAGTTTGGTACATGGATGGGTGTCGCGGGAGGGGAGGGGGGCGGTTGAGTGAGGATAAAGGGTTTTCATGCGGCGAGAGGAGTCGGCGGAAAGGAGAGAAGGGATGGGCATTCCCCCTCCATTCCTTCGCCCCCACCTCGCCCCCTCTGCGCCAATGTGCCTCGGGCCCGCGCGCCCGCCTCGCCGCAGTCTCCCCGCGAGCGTGCCGCTCGTTCAGTCTTCGTTCCCGCATCCCTTGCGCTCCCTCCTGACGCCCACGAGTCTCTCCGTTGCCAGCATCCTCCCCCTCTGCCGCCCCCGCAGTCGTGCCCGAGAGGTCCCGCTGTACCCCCCCCTCCCGGCAAGGTCCCCCCGCACCCCCTGAGGAGACCTCGTGTGCGTGTTTTGTGTGTGTTCAGTGCGGCCGAGGACGAAGTAGTGAACTGAGTGGACCCACGGCTGGGATCGAAATCTTTCCTAGGGAAAATTGGCGTTCGTCTCCCTGACCTAACCCCCCCCCCCGGTCATCTCCCCCTTTTCCCCCAGAGTGGCGATGTACTCCGAACTCTCCTACCCGTCCTCTCACCGTGAATCTTCCGACTCATTCTGGCGATTTTCCCTTATTCTTTGAGCGAACCCTTTCAGTTTCGTCTTCACCCATTCTGTGCCGCCCACCATGTCTTTCCACCACCACCACTTGGGGTCCTCCTCGGGGCCCTCTTCCGCATCCTCATCGCCGTCATCTTCCCTCAAGAGGCGGCCCCGCGTCGGCGGCCCGACCCCCAGGCCTCGGTCCCTCCTCTCGTCCCCGACCGGCTCCGCGTCCTCGCAGTTCGGCGGTGTGGGAGGCAGCTCTCCTTCGCCGTCGACTTACGGCGGCACGTCCTCCGGGTACGGAGGATTGTCCCTCCCGGGGTCTACCTCCAACGCCAGCAGCCATTCCTTACCTTCCTCGCCCTACTCCTCCCCCTATACCATCCAGCCTTACTCCATCCACGTGCCGTCGCTCATACCGGCGGCGTCTTCCCCGGCGACTCCCGCCTTCTCGCCCACATCCTCGTCGTCTTCCACGTCTCCTTATTCCTCCAACTCGCATTCTTCTTTGTCTGCCCATGCCCCCTACGCCTCCTTGCCCACATCTCCTTCCAGTTCCTCCTCTTCCTTCTCGTCTCCATATTCCTCCCCCGGGTCCTCCTTTGGCCTCCACCATGGGGCCAACCAAATCTCCTCCCATCCCTCCAAAGGTTTCTCGCCCATCGCCAACTCAGGATCCCTCTACTCCAATACAGCGTCTGTGAACCCTTACTCTTCTTCCTCCGCGTCCGCCAATAACCCTTATTCGTCTTCCGTGTCGTCGAGTAACCCTTACTCGGCGTCCACGGCGGCGAACAACCCTTACTCCGCCGCGATATCGTCGAGCAACCCTTACTCCTCCCCAACGTCGAACGCGTTTTCGGCCTCCAGCCCATACTCATCCTCCGTGCAGTCCCCTACTAAGCAGTACCCCTCTTCTTCCTCCACCAACCCTTATTCTTCTTCCACATCCTCGTCAAACCCATACTCCTCCGCCATATCGTCTTCTAACCCCTACAAGCCGTCCTCGGTGGGCAGTTCTTATTCCTCCTCCACGTCGACTAATAATCCATACTCAGCCAACATCTCCAGTGCGCCTTACTCGTCCTCACAGACGAAGGCATACGCCTCCCCGGGGTCTTCCCATTCCTCTTCATCAGGGGTCTATCCCTACTCCTCCAAGCCCCTGACGCCCGCCGGCACTTCTTCCAGGTCATCCACGACCCCCTACACCTCGCCCTCTCATTCCCTGGCGAGCCATAGGGCCACCCTGCCTGCGACGCCCTTGACCACGCAGCGCCCCAACAGCGGGTCCTTCTCGGACTCGTCGTCTTCCTCTTCCAAGCCGTCCTCGTACGGCCAATCGCTGAGTCCGAGCCCCCAGGCTTCCTCGTCGTCTTCCTCCGCGGCCACTTACAATAGCCCGTATTCCTCGTCCTCCACGTCCGGCTTCTACAGTCCCGGACGAGTGGGCTCATCGTCCTCCTCTACCTCCTCCTCGAAGAAGGATGCAGCCGCGGGGCCTTCGCCTTCCTCCGCCTTCCGGCCGCTCTCCGCCGCTGCGTCCAAATTGCCCTCGCCACCGTCGACCACGTTGTCATCGAGGTCTCCCTCGCTCTCTTCTCTCTCCTCCATCCGAAGCGAAGGATACGCCGTAAGGACCGTTCCCCAGGGGTGTTTTATTGAGTTTATCCACAGGCAGATAGCAATCAGCCCCAATTCTTCTTCAATGGGAAATTCATTGAGCGAAAATTCGGCCGGTTTTCCCGCCGTTAAGTAGTTTTAGCAGTGTGTGCTCAGGTGTTATTGGTTGCGAATGTTTTTAGCTATAATTATAATAGCTTTAATGTCAGAGTGTTTCCAATAAATAATTATAAATTCAGTTGTAACCAGAGCAAGGACTAATTGTAGCATGGGGAAACTCATTTGTATTTTTTTCTTAATGATAAATTGAAAACGAAACATTAATTCATTTTCTTGATATCATGTCTTACAACATTTTTTTTGTTGTTTTCCCAAATTATTCCGAAATTAGAAGATTGTTTGATTTAAATTTTCAATTATCTTTGATAAATCCATTAAATTATCTAACTGAGTGTTAGAGACATTTCAACCTTACCTGTAATGTAGATAAATTTTACTTGAACCTTGTAGGTATTTGATTAAACTTGAATTTTGTAGGTATTTGATAGATGAATGAAAATGATTTGGCTAATTTTGAGACTTATATATTAAATCGAAAATTCGGTACTCCCTAATTAAATGTTGAATAGTTTTGAGTTCTTATATAGTTTTTAAGACTATACACTTACCTTCAAAAGTACACGTAGTTATTTGAATGATCACTCATTGTCAGCCAAAGATGCAGGAGGTGAAATTGATAATTATATCAGGTTGAGTGAAATGTTCCCACCGTGAATTATAAATACATCTCCATTAATGAACATGCCTATTGTTTAATGAAGTGTGGGAGCCTATTTTTTTAGGTTTTATTTTACCAAAAGTGTTTCCACGCTATGTTACGTTACAGCGATCTGTATATAAGCCATTGCATAGCAATATCGAAATGAAAATAAAAGACAACTCAGGCCATTTAATTAGGGAATGTTTCTGAATATGTGTATACAATTGAAATCAAATTCAGTGTAATTTAACCTAAACTGAGCTCGAAAAATTGGTCTCATCATTAATAATCTGCATGCATTTTTTAGAGTAGAAACTCTTACAGGCAATATAATTTACTGAAGGGCTTATTTGAGCATGTCAGTGTATATTGAAAATTTTCAGATGGGTAAAAGAAATTGCTTAAGTAAATAAAATATGTAGAGCAAAGCTTTTAAAATTAATTTCATGATTCCATAGACAAATTGAACACTTTTAAGCCTCTATGCAAATATTAAGTTAGCTTCACAAGGTTTCTCGTGAACTTCTATCTCATGGACATTAGCCAGATGGTTCAAATTACACTCATGCTATGTGTCTGGTAATTAAGCTATGATCAAGCAGTATTGCACCTGATTCTGGCTTAATTAGCTGAAATACATGGACTGTTTAAATAGACTGTGGAAAAATTTGTTTGATTCATGTGGTGTCTTTTCTCTTATGTATGTCTGAATTTAATTACCTTCATGTTATACTCGCTTTGACAGCCTTTTCATTGTATCATCAACTACTATCAGTTGATATATGACATGCGGACCAATAGGAGCGGTGTGGGAAATTCAATTGCATTACTTTTGGAACTCAGAAATCACATTAGTTTACTCATGATTATGATGATTTCCTGAGGTTCAAATTAGTCATTTTCAAAGGAAACTCATTAATCAATGCACTTAAATTTTTCCATTAGTTTTTTTTGCACTTCACCATTTTTTAGTTAAGTGAGGGAACCAATATAAATGTGCTTTCTTGAAGATATTAGTGGGTTACCATAATTGTATTTGTTTTTTTGTATAGAGTGGTGCAGAGAGATCTGGCCGTTCTTCTCGTCTAGGGTCTACGTCATCCTTAAGTGGTGAACGGGGAGTAGGAGATTATGCTAATAGCAGTCGACCTGAGACACCTTCTCATTCTGAAAATGGAGAGGTTGCCCTCAATTACAAAAAGGTAATGTTCTTTGTTATTTTAAATTGCCAATGACTTTAAAAAAATATGTTTCTTGTTTTGTTCAGGTCAATATTAGGTAGAAGTAGATTAACCATACAATAAACAGTGTGGTTTGTCTACATTATAAATTAGTGATGCCTAGTTTGGTTTAGAAAATGAAGTGAAAAAGATTTTGGTGAACGGTGTGCTGAAGCTAAGAATAGGATGCAAGAGAGAAGAGTAGTACTACCATGAATAACTACCTACCTGTTTATGAGTTTTGAACTGCTCAACAATTGAAATCGGATGTGTAATTTACAGATATTTATGATGCATTATTACAAAGCTTTCTTGTGAAGACAAATTATACTCTTATGTTCATCACAAATGCCTCAAACATATCATAATAGACAGTCCACATACATGACATACTATTAGAGTTTCTATCGCATTTGAGCAGTGGAAATCATGCTGAAATTCCTTGTTTGTAAAAATAAAAAACAGGTGAAAAAATCAATGCTTTGGGGTTGGTCAAAATCAGGGAATTTCCCTCGTTAGGTTTCATGGCAAGTTGAATGTATCCTATCATTGGTCAAATGTGAAATTGGGGGTCTGTAGATTAGCTGGAATTCCAGTATTAGTTATTTGGATTCATCTTTCCAAAGTTGTGGTCTTTATAGTCTATTTCCATTCAAAATTTGTGTGGATGGTATGGAAAGGGAAATCAATAAATTGAGGCATGCTGAAATATTTTTCTATCTGTCAATTAATGCCTTCCCACTGGTCTGCATTGCCCATGAGAGGTCCAATTTATGTTTCACATCCTTGATACCATAAGAGGTAATTAATCAGAAATGCACAATAATCTGTTCATAGTACATATGCAATGAATGTAATCGACCATTGGTTGTGTGTAACATATGAAACAGTCATCATTAATCCCTGAAACCAGCCCTTTTATCTCCTCTTGGACTTACCTTCGTCTTTTGCTTTTGTTTGTTCAGGTATTTCAATCTCAGATATTTAGGGATCTCTTATATATATTTTAGAAACGCCTATCAAATGTGAAGCAATAACTTTGAGCCAGTATAAAAAGTAATTAAGAATCAGATTGAGAATAGTTGGCTCATGTTGTCTTATATGGAGGTTTTTTTACCCCGAGGTCTGTGCCCACAGGGAAAAATCAGTAATTTTCTGCATTTCAGTGAATAGAAGTACAAAGAGTTCAAAGCACTGTAATAATTTATGTGCTGAATATTTTTTATTTGAACTTTAATATGCTACAGTGTAGTGGAATATCTTGTTCCACTGTCCGGTAAAACTTTAGAAAGTTACTCATGGTGTCCACATTGAATATCAAATACTTCCATGAAGTGCTTTAGTGTTCATTTTGTCCTAGATCAAATGTCTTTCTTAATTATTTAACTTTCATTTCTGTTTTTAAAGTCTCCATAGAGTTGAATTAAAATTCTTTGTAAGCAACAGACTAACTATGCAACAATTACAGAGTGTAAAAATCATTCGCCTTGACTGGGATTCGAACCCAGATCCCTAAATATCCGGTTGAATGCTTAAGCCAGTTAAGCTACCAAGCCGTCTTTGGAACATAATAACTATGTAATCTAATGTGTAACCAACCTTGGAGCATGATTAGAGTAGTTTAATAGTATCCCTGTTATCAGCTAAGGGAGTAGTAATAAATGCATACATAATTATTTTATTTAATTCACATCATTACCAACTCTGTTATTGTAATAATTATTACCCATGAAATAATCTTTATAGCATTCACAAATACCAAAGCTTTCAGGGAAGAAAACATAACCTATGCAGGAATCAAGCCCAAAACTTGTGATATAGCAGACAATGGTATTATTACAACTTTTCCTCTAAGGCTGGCATAAGTATATTAATTAGTTTTGATATAGACATGACATATTTCCTTTTATGTCAAGTTTTGTCATCATCCTATCAATGGAAGGTCGTACAGAAACCATTGTGTTTGCTGTGGTTTTGTTTGGAAATTCAGGTTATTGTAATTGAAACAAAAATTTTGAGTTTTTCCATTGATATTGATAATGAACATGCTCCCTTATAATTCTTAGATCTAATCAGAAGGTTTTTGTCGGGACCATGGAACTGTAGGCTGTTGTATCTCTAAACTATGCCTAGCTTGACACTAAACACCTTTTAGCCGTACGTTACATATTGTCATAAATAATGTTTTTGGTGCTGCATACTTTCTTCACCCCTCGATTTTATACTAAATGCATATTCTTTCCATCCCACTACCTTCCTTTCCTAGTATTTTCCCCTATTCCAATATCCCAGCATCCTATTGCCCATCAGTTTCTCCTTCATTCACTTGTCCTTCCATCTTTGAATTTCTCCCTGCAAACTCATCTCTTCCCCTATTTGTTAGTTATTTCTTAGCACTTGTTTATCATATTTTTTCCTTCTCATTTATCATCTTAAGTTCCCCATTGTGAAATTACATAGAGAAATGTGACTAAAGCTCAGTGTTTCTGTTTTTTGTAGGGTCTGCTTACTTCTCAGTACTGATTCCCTCCCTCTAAACACCTATGTTTCATTTCCTACTTTTAATGTCCTCTTTGGCTTCATTAAACTCAAGGTTTTATGGTTTTTATACCTTGACATCACACATGGTGTCCACTCATTCAGCCATAGCTTTTAAATCTGAAAGATGCTAAAATTTAAGTTGCAGCTAACTAGTGGTTGCACCCCCAGCTGATTCTTAATAATTGACTTGTTGTAGCTAATTATTTTGGTTCATTCTTGGTTCACCATGGCATTAGTGCCTATATGATAGGTAAATGGATTCTAATTATATTCATTTTATATATTTTCGAGACTTATGCTAAGAATACTTAAACTGCATTTTGCTGCAACTGGATTATTTGAGCAGGCAGACAAAATAAGGGGTATAACAATATTTTTTTCACATTCTAAACTTTAAAATGTGCTATATGATAGTATTGCTTGTGATTCACCAATATATATTCTAAAATATGGATTCAGACTTCTCAGTTTTTCATGGATTCCCTAAATTGGTGTTTTTGCATGTATTTTGTCATGTTTTACAAAGAACTAAACTCTTAATATTTTCAATTAATTAATTGAACACCCCAAATTCATATCACAGTGAAAATTTTATCTCTGATGTTTTTTTTAGGCTTGTGCAAAGTATCTGATTAATAAAATAATAATGAGATAAATTATTTTCCTGTGGTTTGTTGAGTGAAAGGCTGAAGCAAGGTAAACTTAAGTTTAGCTTCAGTTTGCAAAGACCAAAAAGTATAAATCATGCTTGCCATTTTATTTCTTTATTATAACTGTACTCTTGAAAGCTCTATAATCATCGTTTTCCTTTAAGCAAATTTAATGCAATCAAATTACCAGTTTCTGACACTGCAACCTGGTATAAATGAAATTAATATATGTTAAAATATTAGTTTTTGGATTATTCACTATAATGCTTTTGAAAATATTATGGTGTTTCTAATTATTATACTTCCCTGTATTAATTCTTTTTTGAGAGAATTAAATTTAAAATGGCACTTAATAAAAACTAAATGATGACTAATCCGATTACATTTGGTATCAGAAAAAAACTAGCCCAGACCATTGTTGATGAGGAGTAAAAATTGAAAGTCTCTTTGTATCTAATGTTTACTCCTTATTTTGTGTGCAGACTTAATGCACAATATACTAGCATAATGAAATTTGAAAATCCAGCTGTTGTTGGGCTGTTGTAGCATATGCTCCTTTCAATTGAAAAAAAAATTCCTTTTTAACTCGGGAAGTATGTTCTAATTAGGATTTTAATTCAAGGTAACTCAAAATTTTCAGAATAATGTTGTTTTTACTACTCATCTCTCAATCATGGAAAAATTCAAAATATTTTGTGTAATTGTAAATGGCATAAATATTGCCCTTGATTTTTGACACTTGGGTGTATGTATCATTTATTTTGTCATTATTTATTCGAAAATAAAACCACATACAGCAGTAACTTGCAAATTCAAAGTGGGGCGTGAAAAAACATACAAATTGGAATGCATAGGTACAATATGAACAAGTATTGTCAATTAAAAAAAGAAATAACAAAAGGAGGTAATTATATTATCTAACTATGGAGAGATGAGAAAGAGCTAGCTAGGTCTGTAAATATGTTGGAGGAAAACAGAAAAGGATCGATGGTATTAGGGAGTGAGTTCATTAAAGAAGTGAGGTGGAAGAAAAGAGAGCATTTAATTAGTGATAAGTGACTGGGAGTGGGCATATGTAGAAATGTGTGTGCGTGAGTAGGTTGTGGCGGTACTCTAAAGTTGACAAGGGAGAGCAGTTCAGAGCAGTCGGTGAGAGAGTTGATAATGTTGTAAATGAACTTTACATCAGATTTTACCATTTGGTTGGAAAGATAAAGAAGGGGAAAGTGAAGACAAAATTACATCTTTGGATACATTAGAGAGATTGGGGATCCAATATATAAGTGCAATGCTCGTTGGTCACTTATTTCTGTGAAGCTGTAGAGGAGGCCTAATAAAGAGTGACTTTCCAGTTGACTGTTTGGCACTAAATTCAGGAGTAACAGACTATACATTAATATTTTTTGTTATTAAAATTTTCTAAAATATTGTATTCTTGCCACCTAAAATTATAGCTTTGGGAGGAGTCCCAGGCTGAAAATGAAAGGTTGCGTGAACGCCTGCGCAAAGCAGAGGAAGAGCTTAAGGAAACACGTAGCCAGTTGCAAGATGTTGCCAGCACACAAAACAACATCAATGTAAGTATTGTTGTTCAAACTGACAGCTACAGTCATTAAGTTTGTATTGTCTTTAATGCACAGAGTAAGCTACACACTTACGAGTGTGGGGCCTTTCCAGTTATTCTTCTTCATTTTAATTTAGCTTATCAGTGTAATTCCCTTGTTTATCACCTTCATTACTTCCTTATTCCTCAGGTTATCCATCCGCTTGATGTTTGACATTCTCCTAACTCATAAGTTGTGAAGGCTTGAATTACTTTTCTTTATTTCTTTAGACGTCTCTTTTTTGTTCCTTGGGCATTTCCGTTCTTTCTCTACCTTACTTACACTTATCCTGTCCTCTCACCTCTGTACCGAGATCATTTACTCCTTTCCGTATGTTTTAGTCTCATGGTTTTTACTAACATTATCTCAGCCTTTTTTTCAAAATCTTTTGTAAAATTTTAATTTTATAATTTAAACATTCCACTTTAACTTTCAGTCAGGGGTTTTCAACCCCTCCCACTTGATTGGTGCACTTCCATCATTAGCTTAATATTTTTAGCCAAAATCATTTTTATCAAAAAATATTGTTGAAAAATTGTTTTAAAAAATTATTGCTGAAAAATTTAGCTTGACTTAAAAAGTTTTGATTTTTCTGCTTCAGACCAGAGAACACTTTGTTGAGGAAGGGTAAAGAAAGGAGACATAAGTTAACATGGTTATGAAGTGAGCTACTCCCTACATTTGGGGAAAATATGTCTTGATAATTTGTGAAATAATAGCATACTATGCTAGTGAATGATTTTGATTATCTTAAAAATTCTAGGTAATTTTACACTTATATTTTAGTCTTATTAAGAAGGGCAATAGTTTCTTGATTGTTTCATTAACCTTCGGTTTTCTGGCCCCATAATTCATCAGTTGCTACTCCAGATTTTGCTCTTGATCAAGCCTTTTTATTTTTAGGCGACCCCAAGTGTAAGTAAAAATATGTCTGAAGTAGAGAAGCGTGAAAGGAGGGCTTTGGAGAGAAAGCTGTCCGAAATGGAGGAGGAGCTGAAGGTGAGTCACTTAGATTTAGGCACTTCAGAGGAATATTGTCTTGTTGTGTGTCAATAATGGAAGATCACTTGGAGTAACTGAATGGTACTGCTGCTCACCAAAGAAGTTACCTTCCTCATAAATGAAAGACTATATAAATACATGCTAACTACTCCTTTTCCCAATAATTAATCTCTATCAGGTATTATTTTACCAAATTTAATGAAACATGACAAATAGCCTGAACCTACCAGACCACTAAAATTGCCATTTACAATTCCTACCACCAGTGGAAATTCATGAATCATGGCAGAGGTTTAAGTGCAACTTTTTATATCTCTAGGAAAGTGAAAATCGAAACAAATTAAGTATGCTCCATTTCTGTAGTTGTCATTTTTTACCGGAATTACTTGTAGAAATCGTCTGAGACTGTTGATCTGGTATCATATTGCAGTGCAATTGTTGTTGCAAGCCAGATTACTCATTTAGCTATATTGGGTTCCTCTAGTTTCTAATTTTTAATTTGTTCTGAGATATTTTTTCCATTTCTTGAGAACGTGATATAATTTTTTTTATTTTTAAGATATCAATTTCTTTGGAAAAACTTTCTATGGAATGTTTTTCATGCTACATGCTCAAGGCATGAAAATGAAAACTGCATAATAAATTCTCTTACTGGAAAAGGTTTTCACATTTTAAAATATGTGGAGAATTTTATGCTTCTGTCTTAGAGCAAAGTGTCGGAAACAACTGGAGAAATCCAGAACCAAATCATGCTTTCCATCCATACATGAATGCATTCTCAGACTCAGGAAACTAATATGGAAACTATGTACCCTGATAAAATCTCTTGAATGACGTGAATAGTTCCATAATACATGAAACTTAAGCTTTATGCTTGATACTCTATCTGATATAAACATGCTGAAAATGTTTAACTTCATGAGGAATTCCATTAGTCCACCAGTGATATAGCCATAATACTATAATTATGTTGAAGGAATAGGAAACTAATTGAGCGTAAGCTTGAAGTTTAAATGTGTAGTTAGTAAGCTAGAGTATGAGTTATTTTGCATAAAATTATAAGAAATAAGATTCAAAATAAAACTCACTAGAGAATATATTAATATATGAGGCAAGCTCATAAAGTAAGGGCTATTTGGTCATAGGAAAAAATATACCCATATAAAAGACATTTTATTGGCACTTTTAGTTAGGTACAAACCTACTTCACTTCCTTACATAATCGCCGTTCACTTCTAAGCATTTTTTGTACTGCTGCACCAACCCCTCTGCATTGAAGCTCGTGGCCTGAGATTTGAACCAATTGACAATGCTGTTCTTAAGTTCCTCTTCGGTTTCAAAACATTTTCTACCGAGCCAGTTTCAAGTGCAAGAAGAAGAAGTAGTCCCTAGGTTCAAGGTCAGGAGTGTACAGTGGGTGGTCAAAGAGTTCTGAACAAAAATCTTGAGTTTTCTTATTGGTTTTGGCTGCAGTGTTTTGGTACCCAAATTGCACAGAATTCGTGGTATCCGAGATTTTCCGTGACAATATTGTAAACAGTAGTGCATCCAAGTTGAGGAAATTTTTCAGCCACGCCATTAATCGTCAATCATCAATCAACGATCACATCACAGTTTTTGTTCCACTTGCAAAACAATTTCATCGGTCAGAATACTGGGCCTGCCACTTTGCTCTTCGTCATGGATATTTGTTAGTCCATTTTTAAAATCAGGGCACCATTGTCTAACCTTTCCTTCACTCATAAATGTAGGTCCATAGACTAGGCATAACTCCCGATGAATTTCAACAGCCGACAATCCTTTTGATTAAAAGAATCGTATGGCAGAATGCACCTCACAGCTGGCGAGATCAACAATTGTCGCGGACATTTTTGTGTGCATGGATGGACAAGCAAACGACTTCTGAAACAAAATAAATGCTGATATAGCTTCTCAGTGAATTAGTAGATGGTACTGCAGGAGTAAAACTGTGTTCTGAAGCACCAATATTTAAATATAAGCAAACAGCCCTTACTTTATGAATATGCCTCGTAAGTTAGCTTGTATAAATTATTATTCGACTCCTAATATGTCTTTTGCTTATATTATCTATGTACTTTCTAGCAGGTATATTTTAGAGTTATGCACTTAGTTTGTCCTTCCTATTCCTCATGCAGCCTGATTCCCCAAATAAAAAAGCTTAAGTGTTTGAAGGAAATAGCTTTAATTGGTAGTTTTTTCTTTATTATATATTTGCCTGTTTTTATCTGGAATACTGCTTAAAATAATTGCAGTGAAACCCCTTTAATATATGTTACCTGAGTTCATTAATGGGCAAGGTAGTGAACAGACCCACTATTAGGAATAAGAGCTGGGAAATTTTTCACTCCATGATAGAAAATCTGATCACTAGAATAATGGAGGTGGGATGATGAGCAGTAATGAAAAATGGGTTTCACTGTAAGCTACTGTAATGCTTACTTCCTTGGAATGATTTTGCCTGGAGACATGATTGTAAAAATATTGTTTTTAAGCGTGTTTTGGAATTTATCATTCAAGTTTTGTGTGCTGGGAATCCCCTTGCTTTCATTTTTAAACTGGTACTTTAAAAAATGAATATGAATTAAATATCACATCCTTCTTTATTTATTGCTAAAAAAAGGCTTGATTTGTGAACCTCTGAAAATAATAATTGTGAATCAGCATATTAGTACTTGGCAGAATTAACCCAACCATGAGAGTTAATGTTGTTCAAATGCTCGTCGAACAAAACTAAGTCATTGGGAATTTTAAGCAGGCATTTGGCTTGGATATAACATCTTCTCCTTCAGTTGAACTTGAAACACAAGTATTTGGAATATGCAGTTATTAGCTATTTTTCTGGATTAGGTCAAATATAGGCATAAAGTAAAAGAAATCAATAATGGATAAATCTAGATAATCATCAAATTTAATATGATGTTCCCTGAAAATTGCTAAATTTTTCTCCAAGAATTTAAAATTATTTGCAATCAATTTTATAAATTGGGTAAAATATTATTGGAATTACCGTATTTTCCATTGTTAACGCATGCCTTATGTGTAACGCACATCCATAACTTTGTAGCTCTCAGGATTTTGTATAAATACCGCGTGCGCAGGGCTTTATAGTTATCTTGGATGTTTATAGATGCCGCTCATCTGTATACATATATATTGTGTGTAAAAATGTCTATATCCATACCCTATTAGATGCAAACAACCAATGAATTCATGAAATCATAATTACCTGTGGCTATATCTACCATAGTGTATACAAAAGGTTAGAGCCAGGTGACTGAAATAAATCTAAACAACAGAAGGATCAAAACATAAACAATGCAGGGTTCGTCCGGAAAATAAGTGTACTGAGCTCAGGAAAAAAAAATTATTACACTTTTACATATCTTAAGCTAATATTCCTCAAAATAGGACCCTTGTGAGTCGATACACTTGTTCCAGCGGCGTTCCCATTCCTGGAACGCTCCCGCGAAGGCATCATCGGGAACCTTTCGAAGACTCGTCGTCGACCTCTTCTCTGCCCTCCACGAACATCTTGTGCCACCGAAAGATCATGTTTCTGGACATGGCTGACTCCCCGTAAGCCTGGTTAATCATACCGACAGTTTCGGTAGACGATTTCCCAAGCTTTACCGCAAATTTGATGGAATAACGCTGCTCCAAAAACTTCGGCATCGCGTTCCGTGACGTGGGTCGAGCGTGGAGGTTTGCGTTAACAGAGCTCCACACTACACCACAACTCAGAGCCGACTGCCTTTTTCAGCGTCGCTTGCCAACATACCCCCCTCCAATCGCAGCCCGTCAGAGCGGTACTGGGCGCGCCTGGAGCGGCGCGCCCAGCCCAGGAGTCAGTACACTTATTTTCCGGACGAACCCTGTATTTACAAGCCAACACAATACTACCTTGATCAAAAATTTCCCGGAATTTATTCAGAAAATTAAAAATACAAGTTTATTCATCTAAATCTATATTGTCCCCTTCAAAGTAATCCCCATCGACTGCAACACACTTATGCCAGCGCTTGATCCAATCCTCGAAACATTTTTTATATTCGGTTTTCGGTATGTCCATCAGTGCTTCCTGCGATTTTTCCATTACTCCCTCTCGGCTGCTAAAACGCGTTCCCCGTAATGGTTTTTTAACTCGATTGAACAGAAAGAAGTCACAGGGAGCCAAATCAGGTGAATTCGGTGGCTGTTGGATGGTATTTGTTGCATTTTTCGTCAAAAAATTACGAATAATGATAGCACTGTGCGACGGTGCGTTATCATGGTGCAAAATCCACGAGTTTTCTGCCCACATTTCTGGTCTCTTTCGGCGAATTGCTTCACGCAAACGTCTCATAACGCCCAAATAATACTCTTTGTTTACTGTCTGGCCTTCTGGCAAAAATTCATGATGCACTACACCGTTGTAATCCAAGAAAACCGTCAGCATTGCCTTCTTTTTTGACTGAAAACGACGTGGTTTTTTTGGTCTCGGCTCATTTGGTGAACGCCATTCACTTGCCTGATGTCTGGATTGCGTGTCGTACTAATAAACCCACATCTCGTCTCCAGTAATGATCCTTTTGATGAATGTGGGATCGGATTCAGCCTCGGAAATCATGTCTTTTGCGACGTCGACACGGTCTCTTTTTTGCCTGAAATTGAGGTCTTTTGGCACCAACTTTGCTGCTACACGACGGAAACCCAAATCATTAACCACAATGTATTGGGCGGATCCATAGGCAATGTTCAAGTCCTCCGCTATTTCTCTGATGGTTAATTTGCGGTTATTGACCAACATTTCTTTTACTTTATCAATTTTTTCACCGACTTTCGATGTCGATGGTCTGCCACTGCGTTCATCATCTTCGATTGACTCACGACCACTTCTGAACCGCTCGTGCCACTGGTAAACGACCGTTTTTTTTAGAGAATCGTTGCCGAAACACTTTTCCAACATTTCCAACGTCCGTGCGCCACTAAATCCGTTTTTTACGCAAAATTTAATACAAGTTCGTTGTTGCAAATTTAAATCCATTTCTGCAATTGTAAAAAATCGCCAACACACACAGAGATAGATGTACTCTTGGCTACGTAACTTTTGCAAATGTCAAGTTATGACACTAAGATTTAAAGGGAATATCAACAACAGATGTACCAATTTAACAAAAAAACAGAACTCAAATCGGAACGATGGGAGCGCCACACGGTGGTTATTCCGGGAACTTTTTGATCAAGGTAGTATGTCACCTTTTTGCATTTTTGCTATGATTCGTGAGTAAAAACGAGGCATAGGTTTGTGTGCCCTTTTATTTGCAATATAAATTAACTTTCAGCAAATCAGAAAGTTTATCCTATCATATATTTATAAGTACATGTATATAATATGACGTACTCTACGTAAACATGAAGTACTATGTACTCTAATTAGAATAAAGAAATTCTACGTATTAAAATTAATGAAGTGTAGAAATTTTGTTTCTTCTTTTTCTCGTTGCTTTATGAGATGAAATAACTTTGCCATTGTATTTTTGTTATCATTTGAGAATTTTTGTATAGATAATGTGCACTTTATCAATGGGAAAATATGGTACTTTAAAATGTAGAACTGAAAAATCTAATATTATATTAACATTAAGTTATCTGACTGCATGTGAAGTTGCAGTGGTGGAGTACCAGCATAATGGATGCACTAAAAGAACTTTTGTGATCTCTCATCCCCATTCTCAAGTTAAATTTTGAGGTTTTTCAAAAAATAAACATACGTTTGGGATTTATCATTTTTTATTTCACATGTTAGCCAAAGATTAAGCATTCCTCTCTCTTTGGTTCACACCAGCAAAGTTTTGGAAGGCTACTTATTTTTATGAACCTCCAGCATGTACCAGGACATGTTTTCATTCTACTTCAAGGCCCACATTGTTTTGGGAATATTTTTGACCGTCACATTTTCAGGCGGGATGCGTCAAACCTATATTTACTTTGTAATAAGTGCTTGCTATCATTGTATTAATGTTGCATTTTATCTTTAAAAGGTGCAGCTTTCATTGATAGTAGCTTGTGTTGGCTTCTGGTTTTTTTACTTAATTGCATTTTGGTGATTTTAATGAAATGTATTTAGTGTTGCCGTTGCCATCTTTAAGTCATGAATACTAGAAGATGCCAACTTCAGTGCTTGCAAAAATGATCAAAATGCAGTTGAAAGTTAAAAGGAGCTGAAGCCATTGCATAAATCTTTTCAAAGTTTTTAAAAGATATAAAATAATTGTCAGGATTCTCTCCCCGGAATTTAATTTTGAAGAGTGAAATATCCTATCACATTATCATATAATATTACATCTATATCATATGTTTGAAATGCATGAAATTCTAATGAAAATATTGCAATGTTTCACTGCGATAAAAATTTCCAGGAAGATGTGATGCCTTTCAATAATTACATTAAATTAGTTGTTGTTAAAGGGTATTAAATGATAAACATGGATATGCACAGGTAACTCTAAATAGAACCTCGATTCTTTCAATATTTCAATAATCCTGATATCCTTATGCTTTCAATGCTTATATTGTGTATAAACGTACATATGTTTACCATACTTCAGCTGTTAAATTCTGATAAATATCATAGCAATTATTTTACCAAGCCTGAATAACCAACATCATGCTGTTACAAAAAATCTCAAAATTTTGATAATGTTTGAAAATAACAAAATTTACTCATGAATTCTGTTAGATTATTACATATTTCATACCTTGCTAGCAATACTTATTGCATATATTCTAATAGGATTTTAATGAGATTGGAAGCCAGGCTTGTTGCCTGTTCACCAGGGGGTAAACCATACTTGTTGCCTGCATTCAAGGATAATTTATTTCAATACTTTTTAGTAAAAACATAATATCATTAGTTTCTCCAAGAATCCAAATGAAGTTTGACTAGTTTCAACTCTTATATTCTTCAGATTTGTAATATTTTTATTGATTCTCATGGAAGTTTTCAAATGTAAATGCTTTAATTTTAGCCCATTAGCATCTCTGCTCCGAAACACATTAACAAAATTTACCAGTGTCATTGAGTTTTAGCACAGTAAATTTTTGTTAGCACTTACCGTAGGTGACATTGGGAAGAGTTTAGGGTAAAATAGTTTGCAATAACTACTACTATAAAGTACTACTTTGTAACATTAACGTTAAGTAATAAGGTTGGTGTTATTTTCATATTGCAATTATATATGTACATAGTCACAGTTTATTAATTCTAAAATTATTTCTTTATACTTGCTTATTCTTACCATTAAGATTAAAAGTTTTGCTAATTAATTTTATACATTTTATATTCATTATCAATATTTCACTCCCAGTTGGCTTTGGGCTTGTAAAAATATTCTTCTGTGAATCCTCAGGATACATATTTTTATTGTATTCAAAATAAATTCACACTATATTGCCCAAAAATGTATTAGAAATTTTTGTTGTGGCTGCTTAATGCTAACTTTTGAGTGCCAAGCGTAATTCCTCAATTTCATGTAAAAATTTCTAGCCTATTCTTAAGAGAAACCCAGACTATGAAAAATGTCTGTTAAAATGTTATTACTTATGGTAATTTTCTGAAGTAAAACTTAAAATGAGGTGCAAATAAAGAGAATAAAGCACAAAAATAAGAATTATTCAATTGTTATTTACCTTTATAGGCATTGAGAAAAGAGTCGCCTAGAGTGATACCTACAGTTTTGGGAAATGTTGGTATCACCGCTCACAGACAATTTGGCTCTTAAATGGTTAAGTGCAGTCATGACTAACCTATGGTCGAGTGGCTTTAGTGGTTCATCCTCGTTTTCAGCTGAACAATTCCTCACTTTCACTTTTTTGTGTGCTGATGAGGACAAGACCTCAAGATAACGTAATTGTCGATCTGCAAATGATATTTTAAAGTTAATCCTTCCATAAAAGTTTTACAAAAATAACTTCAATGATGGCATATGGTTACATAAGACAAACTGATGTTCCCTTCTTTGGCAAGTGTACGGAAGCTCCCAGGCATCACAAGTCTCATTTTTCACTGGAAACTCTTCCATGCAGGGCATACTTAAGATTCTAGGTCTCCCCAAAGCAATTTTTGATATGCTATGCTTTAACAAGATTCCCAACCACTTCATTGGCTCTTAAAGTCATTAAGTCACTCCATATTAGAGCATTTTCAAATCTTTTTTGACCATTATTTTCTTTTTGGGACCACAATAAAAGCAAAGTTTAACACACCAACATTTATGATACAAAGTCATATTCATCTGTTTATCTTATTTGAATCGAGAAAAAATATTTTTATCCCATAATAATAAATTTGATAGTGATAGTGTTATTGGGCATCACTGTGAAATATTGCTGACTCTCAAAGTAAAAAATCACCCAGATAGATGAATTGCTTTTCATATCAGCTAACTTTATTTCAACCATGCATAATTCAGAATAGGGATGCTAGCATGTCCAAGTATGTTGCAGATATTTCCTTAATTGCTGAGATTTATTGTATCAGAATGAGGTGATAAATGCCTTAGGTTCTTATTAATCAATTCTTGGATCGGTAAAAAAATATACAACTTACGGACCACTGAAAATGAAATTATTTCCCATCCATATGCCTTTAATGTGAGCACAAGTTGCCTCTGGCTTAGAGTAGTTGTGTGATCCCTTTCAACATCTGCCATAGCATCTCTGATGATTCTCGATTGTTAGCTGCACCAAAATTATTCACACCCAACATGCCCTTTTCAGGAAATGGAGATATTTCCATTAAATTAAAACCTGGTGGTAAAAGGGTTAAAGAAATTAATGAAAGAGGGCAAGGGGATGCAGGAGATACTAAGAGGCAATCGGGCAATGAAGACTATAGTAAGAGTACTGGGAAGGTGAGGTAGTGGGAGGAAAGTAATGGCCAATTTTGATGAAATTAAAGGAAGTGAATAGTATACAGAGCTAAAAAATGAGTTATTTAAATATGTAGTTTGAATATTGAGTCGTGTTGTTTAAGGTTAGGCTTGGAGTATAGTGGTACCGGGTCCTTTAAAAACTTAACCATAACCCAGTACACCACTTCTATTAATAAAGAGGGTAAAGCAAAATCTATCATAAAAATTATCTGCATAGCCAGGCAGTCATTGTATTTGGTTGAGGATAGGGGATTTCAGAGAAATATTTTGTCTTAAACAAATTGTTGCTATACTTTCAAGAAAATATATATGTATACATGTGGACCCTCATATATTGTATATACCATATTTTCCCATTGATAATGGGCACCTTACGTATGACGCGCACCCAGAACTTAGTAGTTATCATGAATTTTTATAGATATTGCGCACCCAGGGCTCCATAGTTATCTTGAACTTGTAAAAATGTAGCACATCTGTATATATGAATTCTTACATCTGTGTATACATCTGTGTAAAAATGCATCTATATCCATACACTAATAGATGATAACAGAAGATAATAGTATACAAAAGATTAGAGCCAGGTGATTGAAATTAATTCCAAACAACAGAAGAATCAAAGCATAAACAATATTTACAAGCCAGCACAATACATCGCTTTATTGCTTTTTGCTAGGATTCGTAAGTCAAAACGAGACATAGCTTTTTGTGCCCTTTTATTTGCAATATAAAATAACTTTCAGCAAATCAAATGTAAAATAAAGAAGAGAATTAATGAAATAGAATTTTCTTGTTTTGTTTTCTTAACTTTGCTCTGTTAGTATCAGCATTCAGCTGTTCTAGACAACCTCCTAGTTCTGTGAAAGTGCTGGCTACATGGTGATTGTTTTAAATTTGAATTTAGTTAAGCTTTTGTAATTTAGATATTTCTCAAGAAAATTTCCCATGGAATAAAAGGAGAAGAAAATCGTATTCAGTAATATTTAGCTAGAAGTCATCAATTTCATGAAAGGAAAAGGAAAAGGCTACCAGTATTTATCCATTAATAAATCTTTTCAATCGAAGTTATGTTCTAGTTGGGAAAAGTGGATGATGTCTGGTGTGAAAGACTACCCAGAATTGGGATGGATTAAAAGAGTGTCTTATGAAGAAATAAGCCGGTGGATCCTGGAAAGTTTCCAGGGTGTCAGAGTGACTTATGTAAAGAATGGATTAGAAAAAGCTTTAGGCAAAATTTCAACGCCAGTGCTAGAAGATGAAGGGTTAATTTTGGAGAGTGAACTCGGTGATGTGCCTGAAGAGATAATAAATGCACTTAATTCATTCAATGGTGATTCAGGTGACGAATTTCTTGGATTCGAGTGATATACCTATCCTATCATATATTTGTACGTACATATATATTATGACTTACTCACATATACATGAAGTTCTATGCATTAGAATAAAGAAGTACTGGATATTAGAATAAATGGAGTATAGAAATTATATGTTTCTTCTTTTTCTCATTGATTTATGAGATGAAATAACTGTAAAAGTAGCAGATCTGTATAAAATAGGACGGAATTAGAAAGACTAATTTATCTTTGTAAGACTCATCTTTAAATTATTGTGTGCATAGGTATGTAATTGTTTGGATTTATGCAATTTTCATTACATAACACGCATTGTCATATTTTTTGATCATCTGAACATTTTTGTATAGATAGCGCACGCAATATGGATGGGAAAATACGGTATTTACAATTCAACAGTGAATTTTTATTTTTTTAATCCATTTTATTTTTTTTTTCACTTAATACAACCATCAATTTTAATGCTGTAAAAGGACATCATTAGCTTGTTTCCTTTGTTGTTCAAGCCTACAATACCCTTGATAAGAATTTCTATACAGATTAGAAAATAATGTTAGAGGTTGTGTGCATTAGCTCATAACCAATCAAAATTTGATGATAAGTATTAGTATTACAAATTACACATTATATTGCTTAATTTTCATTTCTTTAAATATTCATCTTTTGAGATTCGATAGCCGTAGGTCTGTCAGTAAAAGACTACTTGTCTGAAATTCTTATCAATAATGCCACCTTGTACCAAATTTGATGCTAAAAATGCAAGCTCTTCATGTAATGATTGAATGCTACAGCTGCCCTCGCTCCACAGGCTATGTACGTCAAACTGTTTAGCTCAGATGTCAAAGTGTTTCACGTTTTCTTTTAGGCTTCTTGCTATCCTCTACCAAGAGATATCACAATTTTCCTGTAATCCTTGGAATACATTTTTGAAATGCAAAAGCATTTTTCTTCTTCTGTGAATCATAATGCCAACATTCTTCTGACACTTAAGTTTTTATCTGGTATGGTGTCTTATGTTAAACTCATTCCTAATCTCTATGCTAAATTGCCCTTAATATCTCACTTGCTCATTGGTTGAGATGGAAGTAAATAGCAACTAGAAGTAACTGTTCATGTGCTATAAATGTTAGGTGAAGAGAAAAGCATCATTAGTATGACGTAACTGCATTAAACCCACTTAATCAATTCCAAGACATGGTGAATATAGTTAGTTAGTGAGCTTAGCATTTCATCCAGTGTAAAGTGATCTAAATTCTTATATTAACTATGCGTAAACTAATTGAAAACATTACATTATTTGGAAGAAATAGTCTATCAAATATCTAAGAAATAGTCTATCATCTATTGGTCAGTTAAAGCATTCATGTCTAGTTTTAAAGATTGTGGAGGAAGCTTACTTAGATTACAATTGAAATACCACTTGAGTCAAAATTCAGTCAACAGGAAGGTGAAACTAGTCTATAAGAAAGACTATGAAATAATGAATCGATCGAGTTTGAAATTTTTTTTCTTTTCTACGTCTTGAGTTGTAAACTCTTCAGTTTGAGTTGAATCACCTTGCCTCCCATAGTGAAACTATTTCAAACATCCATTATTAGGTATGCTGTCTATGTATGTTTATAATGTAATGTGATTACACAGCCAACGTTGGAAAGAGAATCAGGAAAGCTGAACTCATCATTTTAATTATGAGTGATAACCATATTTATATCAGTAAGCCCACTTAAAAAAAATTATGACTTCATTTTCTGCTCATCCATCTTAATATAATTAATGGTTTCTGGCGTAACTTTATGGAACCGATTCATTATAAATAAATGAAAGGACTAACTTTGTAGTTCCACACGAAAACGATTTATTCACACCCGGGTCATGTGAATAAATCGTTTTCGTGTGGAACTACAAAGTTAGTCCTTTCATTTATTTATAACATCCATCTTAAGCTTTACCAATCTAATGCTTTTCTCACATATTTCATAAATCATCTTGTTTCTTTATGCTTCATTTCATAGAAGTTGGGCTGCAAATTATATTTTTGGTTATTATGTACTAATTTATTTGGCAGATCATAAGGATAACAACTTGTTATTTTTTCATTAAAATGCATGTACATGTCAACTGATAGCTTTAAAGGGTATTATTATGACAGACCTGGGTTGGCTTGAAATATATGTAAATATGATTTCTGATTAAGAACTATGTATTCTTCACATTGGAAGTTTGTCCATGTCATGGCCATATTTCATATTACGGCTTTCTACTTATGTTAGGAAGATTGTAGGCTAATATTAGCTCCTGTCATTTTTCCTTGCCATTAATTTCAGAGTTGGTGATTTTATGATAAAAGAGCAAACATGTAGTTCAGGCATAGATACTAGTTATTTTGTTATTTTTTTTCTTGAGAACTTCTGTTTCATCTCTTCATTATTGCTCTTGTTTGAATTTATTTGTGGAAGAGTATTTTAATTATTAACTCAGTTTAAGTGGGAGTATTGTGTGTGTGATTTAATAATAATTGATGCAAATGCTGTAGTTCTACTGATATGTACATATTTGTGTAATGTGTGAGTGTTTTTTTAACTAGATTTCATTCATTAATATTTATGGAGTGCAAGACACAACAGTTGGTGGTATGCAGGGTGGTACTATGAGCAGAAGTCAAGCAATGTTTGTTTCTTTTTTATATTCTCTTTTCATTTTTTGCATTGCCATCCTTATGAGTGGTAAGAATGTCATTTTCTCAGATGAAAATTTCTGCCCTGATTGTCAGTCATATAATGAAATGAGTTTTTAATTTGTTGTGTTTTATAAAATGCCATAATCTTTGATAGATTTTGAAGTATATGTTATGCTTACTTTTTCTTTACCTTAAACCTGCCACTCTTCTTGTGTTTGTGCTGTTAATGCACCAGGTACTTCAGTATTAGAAAATATTTCCTCCATCTTAAGTTTCATGATTAATCTTCTGTCGGAAAATTTATGGAGCCCACTTTCTTTTTGCCATTTACCCATTTATATTATTTAATTTCTATGTGGAATAGTAATATTTTCATAATTATTGTCCAGGATGAATGGCAATTACAGCCATTTATTCTTGCATATTCAGCCTCCTTGCAGTTGATGGCCCATTTCTTTTGAATCTTTATTTTTCCATAGTTACTTACCATTGCTAATAATTTTACATTATTAAAACTAATTAAAATGTCTTTATATCCATCATAACTATAGGTTATTATTAAATGAATCAATATTTTGAATACAAAAGAACAAACATGGTTTCTCTATCTGCTAGTAATCTAGTGTCTGGTAGTGAAGAGCATGGATTTAAAAGGAGCAGTATTTGAAATTTCATTATGTAAGCTGTAACTTTTATGATAATGAGGGAATATCATTTTTGGCTGCTGAGATGTCTAGTTTTATCATAACCTTTTTATTAGAATGACTAATTTCACATAATTTTAGTTTTTGATGGGATACTTGGAAAATTATTTTAAATAGACTCCTATCACATCAAGTAATAGTTGTTTTTTTTAAAGCTTAATTCAATAAGACACACTTTTATTATACGCTTTGGGAAAGATTTTATTCACACAGTTTCCACAAATGGCATAAATTTCATCACTCATTCTTTTACCATTTGGAAAGTGAAGTTTGCCTGTAATTTTTGCAATTTAATCCAGTACTTTTTTATATAAATTAATATATGTATAAATATTTCTCTTTGCAATACTGGCACTGGTTCAACCTCTCTAATCAGTGTCTAAATGAGTGACAATTCAGACTTAAATCTCAAATGTGTCATTATTCTAAATTATGAGTGTAATTTAAATGCTTAATGCTGCATTGAGCAGCTAATTTATTATCAACATCACTTGAATCTCCTTTGCATCTCCCTCCCTACCTTTAACCTGCCATATACCCTTTTCCTCACCTTCCTTAAAATAATCACGCAATCAAAACTAAACTCTTTAAAAAAAATCCTCAACCACCACGATGCCTTGTTCCGAACCAACTTGCCGCTGTCTGCAAACCTTCACCACCAACAAAAAAATCTCTCCGAAATCCTCCCTCTCTGCTCTGTTGTCTCTACTTTCAGCAATTGCAAAAGCTCAAAGCGGAGAATGAAAGGTTGAGGTCGGAGAACAGGTCACTGACCCGAGTCGTCTCCAAATTGACCAATTCAGCCTCCTCCTCCCTCTCTACACGACCCAAATCTTACTCCTAACCTCCACTCCTCCTCCTGCCATCACTCCCTCGGCCCTCCCACATCTTCTGCTGCCTTGAAAATAGGTAATGGATCTCTTGAGAAGCCCAGAAAAATATATTTGCACGTTATTTTCTTTTCAAAATGGGCTTGGAAGGGGTGGTGGCACAGTGTTTTACAAGGCAAGCGGTGCCATCTTAAGTATTGAGCCTAATGCTTCCTGAAATTGCCAAAAGTGTGTGTTTTCTGCTGCATGCTTTGCCTTGTAGTAAAAATGGCAAGTTGATTAGGTGTTTTTGGATACAGAATTTGTCTGATTTCAGTAAAAATACAGAGTAAAATCAGCTGTGAAGAATTCAAAATGAATTTAATGAGCATGAAAATTCCAAACTAAAATATGTTCGTGCATATGTACAAGGCATCCCAGTAATAATGAATATAAGGCTCATTTATTAGGATTCATTAGATCTTTTTAATTACATCATAAATTAATTTAATTTTGTTCAAAACTTATTGCTGTCATGTTATTATGGTAATTAGGTTTTTGATACTGATGGCAACCATTGCGGCCAGAGTTAATATACGAGGAAAGTTTGTGTTTTTTAAAGTAATCCTCACAGAAATTATAGGTTTTTATGTACAGTAAGGTAGTGAATGTATGGGAAAGCATTCTTCTATCAGATGTTGCATTGCATTGGCTACATGCGTTGACTAAAGATACAATTAGGTTTCTGAAAGGTAGCTGACTGAAATCAGTCATGCAGTGTTTTGGCCAATTGTCCAATAGCCTGATTGGTTTCTTGTGTTTTGATGAGTACTTAGTTCTTATTTTTGTTGGACTACAAAGAACTTAAGTGCATATCTCATCTCGGCGCTGTTAAAAAAATTGGCATTGTAACTGTTGAAAATGTTTTTATAGTCACTAAAGATTAAGTATCATTTCACATGATTTTGTAATAAGTGAATTTGCTGATGAACAAATCTTAAATGATAGCCTTTGTAGGTCGTGGACTCCAGTCTCATAAATGTCAAAGAGCATATGCATTCAATTATTGATAGTAGTGATTTAAATTTCTTTCTGACAGTTTAGGTGTTGTGTTTTATCCGAAATCAATATTAATTAACTGAAAACATGGAAATATGTTTGTTTGAAAATTCAATGAATGGATAACCGTGATGACCTCTTAATGAATCTACTGATAAATAAATGGCTCAATGAGTAGCTAAGTAAATGGCTCTCCGAAAAATACAATGAATCAATTATCCTTGTAAAACAAGGCTTTTGTTTTACATTTGCTGAATTTATGGAAGGTTACCCAACCTGCCAAAAAAAGTTCTCAAATAAGTGATTTTTTTGCAGGCTTTCATTTTATAGTTGTTTTAACATGTGAATTTCTTAAATAGGAGTTTATATATGTATACTATTATGCTAATCAACTTTAAATAATACCATGGAATGACTTGCAGTTAGGGTAAAAATTGTGCTAGCAAGGCATCATTCCAAAATGAAAGTATTTAAAATGTTTTTGACTTAGATTTTGGTATTGCTACATGACTTAGCATCAGCTGTAGCCACCACCTCTTCCACATGAAACAGCCCACCTGACCATTGACAATCCCATTACTGTGTTAACATCTCCATTGCACCATTTGTGGTTTACGTGCCTGCTCTCTTCACTAAAGAATTAATGAATGGTGATATAGTCTTGTGTATATAAATAAAAAGCTCAGTCACATTATTGAGAAATGTTGCATACTGAACTTTGTGTCATAGCAACCACTTACATGTGTGGCTGTTAAGCAGCCCATGATTTCTTTTGTTCCTAGTGTCTTTAGTTCTGTCCATTTTTATTTTAGTATAATTTAAGTTTCACTTCCTTGCAAGTTGATTTGTTTTTCCTTTTGTTCATTTGAAGTGTTACCATACTTAACCATTGGCACATCTGTCTAGCACATGCAGTAGAATATGAAAAGGCAACGCTGCATCCTTAGTCTGCCAGAGGGGGAGGATATTTTATTATTTTTTTTAATTTGTCATTTTTATGTGAAATTGAGGTGTATATTTTGAAACGTAGTGCATAGGGTTTTGATCATATGAAACTTCAGTGCATATAAAATTAAGAATGTATTTACATGACTATAATAGGTTCACAGCATTTATCCAGTTTCACTCTTCAGCTACACAGCTAAAGTAGATTTAGAGTTTGTAGTTAGTTTTCATCCCAGCCATTGTGTATAATATCTCATTGTATATGTGAGATGGTCATTATTTAATGGCACCCAGGTTAAACATATGTTTTGTTCTAGAGCTTGTTACTAGAGTCTTGTTATTCATCACTTGTGCATGAAAACATCTATAGACAATGTCAGATTGTATCATCTAACACATTAAGCCTCTAAGTTTGCTTTTAAGGCTCAATGCCTCAAATATTTCCTGGGCAGATAAATAACTACATGGTTTACAAAAAGGGAATTTCTTAAACTCACTTAATTGACTGAACTTAAACCTGCATATCTACTATAGTATCACCTAGTGCATAAAATATTAATTAAGATCTGGCAGGGATTTCATAAGCTCATATGTAAATGGCAAGGCATGCCTATGAATGTATGCATATGTTAATACTGCTTAAATCATGATGCAGGACAAGGAAAAAATTTTGTATCATCCCTTGGAAAAAATGTTATGTACATCTATGTAATCGTTTTGATAATGAAATCATATAGTAACTCAAATATTAGGAAAATATTTCAAATGGGGAACGTAATGATAAATGGTTGAAGAAATGCAAGTTGTAGAAAGTTTTTTTTCTCTCATTAATCATTACTCTACTATAATCACGAGGAGAAATAAACATATCATAGTTTTAATTACATATCATTTGATGTTGATTCGGTATTGTGTATTCTTGTAGAACAAGTAACATGATATTTGATCATTAAGACACCTAAAATTCATGTTGAAGATTTTTATAATTGCAAAACAAATTTCACCAGAGTACATATCTGGAGAAAGTAGGCATTATTTTAGGCTTGGAGATATTTTTCTGTTAGTGGCAAATATGGAATAGCTCAAATGCATCTTTGCTAACTCCCTTGTTATCAGGTTAAAAAAAATCCACAGATCCAAAGAGACATTGTGTAAGCCATTTTTAACAGATTCATTGAAGTTCAGTGAGAGGACTTCCCCTTTGTCCAGCTGTGAAAATTTTTATTTATATTGTTTAATTAATTCAATTTCAAGGATGAATAATATTCTGTTGGGCACAGTGCCGTCCTTTTGTGCATCACTTCATTCTGATCCGGTTTTATTCCCTCGTTTTGTTATTGTTTTAAACTGATTGGGAGAATACAACATACAGAGGGTGAGCTTGAGATGGCTTTCATCAAATGCATTGATGCTTAATTATGTAAACATGCAAAATAAGACTATTTGATATTGAGTGTTGATATTCTTCATTTTCCTGGGATATTCATTTCCAAGTATTGCCACATAAATACAAGTATTGCCACATAAATACAAGTATTGCATAAATTGAGTTTTCTATTTCTATTAATCCATTTGAGCAAAATTTTGGGTATTCTTTTCATTCTTTACTGTTACATTATTCTTAATGATGACTACTACTGCAATGAGAAAAAACAAGGGAATACATGACAACATCAGAGATTAGCACACCACAGCACAAAATACTGCTGTAGCATGCTAGGAATAGAGATAACATTTGCCAATATTGTTACATTCAAATGCCATTTAAGTAGAATAATCCAGGAAGATGATTTCCAATGCAGATTAGAAATTTAAGTGAATTTTGAGGGTGTTGATTCTACATATAGGCATTTGTATCATATATAATTTCCACTTTTCTTTCGCTTGTTGACGAGTATACTGAAGATAATTCTACGTATTTTTGCAGCTTAAATGTTAACTATAAAGTAGTTAAGGATATCTTTATTCACCCTACCTAGATATTCTGACTTAAAACAGACTTTCTTGGAAAGATACTGGGTGTGTGTGAAGTTATTGTCTGAAAGTACAATAACTTAATTGGTAGTTAAGACATGGTCTAAATGATTTGAAATACTTCAGATATTTAATGACCCCCTTGGAGTCATCTATGGTGTTAAATAAATGTTATTACTTTTAATAATACCTACTTTAAATGCCTTGGTTTGAAGTTTGTTTTTGCCTTTGAATTGTTTGAAGCCTTAATATTTTCATTTAAATGAAAGTTTGACCACCCAAAACTTCACTTTTTGTTTTATTTGGAATATTCATCATACATACCTCATGTACATACATGCTGTACATTTTCCTCAAATATGGCAGTATTTTTTCCAAATATTTAGATTTTGAGGAAAGAATACAAACTAGCATGTCAGAGATACACCTCGAGTAATCCTCTGATCATGCTTGGGAATTAATTATTTAAACACACATTGTTAATTTAGCTTGTTAAAAATATAGTTATTTATTTGAAAAAGTAATGTTTTAAACTGTTCGATTTCCATGTACATATCCTTAATATTAATGTGGATGAAAACATTCTGAAGAAAATTGTGTTTGCATCCATATTAACTCCCTTTGTAAATCAGAGTAATGAGCAAAGACTGAGTCAGAAAATTCCTTTAATCGCAGATTGATCCCAACCTCAGAACATAGGTTTATCTCAATCATCTGGTGGCAGTTCTCAACCATTAACTGAGTTATTTTTTAAATTATCCTTGATTTTTTTATAACATTCCAAAGCCTCTCCCCGAGAATGAGGTTTTGTTAAGAAAATATTCCCCTTTGAGTTAGAACTTGAACATTATAAAAGGCACCTAGTCTGTATTAGCTTGTTATGAAATATTTTGAATGGCTTGTTCATTAGTTAAAAAAATGTATGATCCACTAAATGAAATACTAAAATACAATGCATATGAATCATTCCGACTGATGACAATCAACTTTAATGTGACTTGTAAAGTTCTACTCTGAAAATGTTTTTTTTTCTAAGATTCCTGTGAATCCATAATATTTTTTATGACAGCTGCTGGATTTTTAATATCCCTAGATGTCCCCTGGGTGATCTAGTTGTGACTTCCTTCACTACATATCCCCATACAATTGCTATATCAGAGAGGCAATTTTATACTTTTTCCTTATTGATACACCATTTGAAAGTTCTCTAATTGAAGTTGATTTTGGATACTAATACAATTGAAGCACTTTAAAATGAATTGTGGTTATGTTTCTCCTTTAATGGTTGAATTTTCATCCATCAGCTCTGAAATAATATTCTCCTTTTTTGTCAACAAACAAATATTTTACTGAGTTGAAACAACATGTATAATGTCTGTTATGTAGCCATTTATTGTTCAGCAAATTGTTGGTGACTTATAGGAAGTTTGCAGATTTTTTACCGGAAAAGGGAAAACCTGCAGTTGCATGGAAGTGATATGTATCAATACTAATTCGTGAATGTAATCCTGTCTCAAAGAGATTTTCTAGCTCAATCTCACACCACCAGAGAAACTAAATTGCATTGTGAGCACCTTAAGCAGTTTGATGCAATCTCATTATTAAATTAAAAGTAACTTAAGGCTCCAAGTTTATTTTTACCATTGTATAGCAAGTGTCATACCTCCCATCAAAACATAAGATTTGCTTTGAGTGTTAGAAACTATTGATGTTCATCTAAGATTTTTGGAAAGCAATTTAATGCACATGCAAAGCCAAATAGTTGTGGAAGTCCTCAATGTGCTCTCCACATTTACTTCACTTTAAGTGCATGTTATGACTCAGTTGGAAGATGATGATTTCCGTCAATATGTTAGAACATAGGGACAACTTGAAGCTAGTTGTGTACCTTGTAACTAAATGTCTGATTTGCATTCCACCGTTATTGAATCATTAGAGATATATAATGTTTCTATATTTGAACATTTGGGTAAGAGAAATTAGCCTGTATGAGAGTATAAATTGTTGTCTTATTACTTATATTCCTCCTCAAATATTTTTGTTATTATTGATTAAATTGACCTATTACATGGCTTGTTGACATAGAATGTAAGTTTTCACCCTTGATAGTTTTTGCTACATGAAATTATATCAGGAATGTTAGGGATCACATTTGTGATTTAAAAGGTTTTTAGTATATAGGCAGCTTAATGTGTCAAGAGTTTGAGAAATATACCAGGTAATGAGAGATGTTTGAATGTAACATGCGTGTTGTTGTTAGGTTTGGTTGTCAGTTTTGGAAAAATGAAATTTATGAATCCATATGCAAAAGTGCCTCAATGCAGTTTGAGATAGTGTGCCAATAACACAGTATGCCTTTTTAGTACTTCAGATAGTAAAACTTTTGCATGAGGTAACTGTTTGTAGATGCTACAGTAAAAGTTAAATGCAACACCTGGTTACTTGTCTCAAGCATGTCTCTGTAACAAATATCGAAAATTTCAAAAACTTAGGCGTAGAAATGTAAGTAATCGCTATTTAAAAATGTGCAAATTTTCCTAAATTCTCAATTAATCTCAGGACTAGAATTATTAATGCCAGGCATGCCACTGTGTGTAATAGAAGTAGTGAGGCAGTGTATGCATGATTGTTGTTAATGTTTAAAATGTGAGCATGGAGTTCAAAGAACTGTATTTGCATTTTGTGTAAGTATTCACCTGAGTTTTGTACAAAAAAAATAAAAATATCATCATGGGAGTTAAATATCTGAAAACTAATTTTTGTTCTCCTTTTCCTTTATTTCATCGGTGTGCAGCAACTGGAGCAGCTGCGTTCAGAAAACCAGAGGCTGAAAGAGGAGAATGGTGCTCTAATCAGAGTGATCAGCAAGTTGAGCAAGTGAAGCTTATAATATCACTTGTCCGTCCTATCTGAAGGCATTTGAGGAATTCATAGCAGAGGATCCTCACAGAAATGGAGGCACAAATCATGAGGGGGGGTTTCTGTCTGATCATGTTGCATCTTGGATTGAAGTGAGGAGAAATTGTATTCACCTCTGCCCCCCTGATTGTCACATGTCTGATTATGCCATCACCTTGACAAACAGTAATGTCAGCCATGATGGTAGCAAGTCAAGCTGAAAATCTCCCGACATCACCTGCCATGCTGATGATTGTTTTTAGCATGCAGGCCTCTGAGAAAAAAAAGGGTTTTAACAGGAGAGGGGTTTTTCTATGTTTTCCTTTTTAATTTATTCAAGTGTGTGCATTTTCTTAAAATTATGTGAGTGTGAGTTGGTGTACGTCTGTGAGTGACTGGGGAAAGTGGCTTTGCATTGCTGCGTATTGCCATTGTTGTGGCATTTTGGGTTATAAGACCCGCATGTAATTAATGTATCTTGTAGATTTTGTTGTTTCTAATCTCTTGTACAGTAGTCATCAATTGATACAAAAAGAGTCACATTTCATGGGGTATTCACTTATGTTATAGTATGTCAATTAACTTCAGTTAAATTAGGACTCCATAAATATGAAAATATTAGTTTGGCTTGGGCAAGTTTGTGGTATTTACTTGAATTCAAAATGGCACATGTTGGGATGTACTATGTGCAGCACTCAAATCTTCGCCCAATATATAGTGTGGATATCTTTTGGCAAGCAACTGTTTAATTTGACTATATTTGGAATTCCTTCGAGGCAAATGAATTATATTTGAGATTCCCATATTTTTTGTATATTTATATGCTTTTAGTTTACAACTGTTGCCAGTATACTATTTATATGGAATATAAATGGAAGAAAAATGCATATATGTAGGCTTTTAACTTATTTTAACTTTTGATCTGTCCATTCTTTTGAATCTGGTACCAAAATTCATTTGGCCATTAATTTATTGAGCTATTTTGGATATTGGAAGTTATTAAGATGGTGATTAAAAAGGTAGCAGTAAGAGATGAAGTTTGTTTGGGTTGTTAATAAAACCATGAAATATTTCAACTGTCAATTAAAGCTGTTATAAAGTTACTTATGTGCCCCTGGCCATTTTTAAAGACCTAATTCAGTTTTTGTTGATGTTTTGACTAAACTAAGAATTGGTATGTTACTCAGCTCCGGTCTATCCTCACACCACTGCCAGTCTAAGTCTGAAAATGCTCTGTGATGGTAGTGTCATCTATTTATAATTTAAAAATGAGTTCCTGCTCTTGCATATATGTGGAATATAAGTGGCTCTTAAAAGAACTAGCTTACCTAACAAATTTTTTTAGCAATGAAAAATGTTTCTCTTGTCCAGCAAAGCCACCCTTCGTGTAGAAAAATGTTTCACGATTCAGTCTCATTCATTGTCCAAGAATGATATTTTTTATTCTTTAGTTCCTGTATGTGTTTTCTGTGATTAAAAATACTTGTAGTAGATTTTTAAGGAAAGAGCAAGGTTAAAAGCCAATGTCATATCCAATATTTATGCTTTTCCAGTGGATCAATGAGTTCCCCATTTTTACCATTACACTTGGACTGTTTTGCTAATGTGATCAAACATATTCAGCATAATTAGCAAATTGTGTGGGGAATGTTTGTAAATATATTTATATATATATATATATATGTGAAAGAAGGTAGGTGGTCTCTCTTGTGTGCTATGAATGTGTGACCTATCTGATTTGGGCTCTCACTCTTAAGCAGCATGTTTAAACAGAGGTGGGTGTCTTTTTTGTACATGAACAAATGTAGAATTCTGTGTAAGGAAGATTACAAAGAAAGAAGTATTAACTGAGTTGATATTTGAGATATAATTGGGTGCTTACAGAGGATGTGTCAGGAGCTCAAGGTGTTTCGTGTGTACCAAACAATAAACATTTAGTGTGTTCAGTACATCCGATTGGGAAAGGTTATATTCCCTGACTGTACGTGTATATTTCCTTCATTGTCATGGCTTTCAATGCCCTCTTCTTGTTAAATTTTGGAAAATAAGTGCCTTCTGCTGCTATTAATGTAAACAGTTGTAAAAGAAGAACATTTTATAGAACTAAAAGATTATTAGAATAAAAAATGACTTTATAAACAGGACTTTATTGACTATTAAGAAACATAAAAGAATATTTTGTTATATTAATTTTTTTTCAAAATAAAGGCGGTGTGTTTGATGCACAAAAGGCAACATTTCTGGTCAGCTTCACAGCTACTAAATGCTCCCTTTCTCAACACAATACAGTTTAGCCATCAAAATTAAACACTTCATACATGTTTTAAGTTACATAAACAAGGAATAACCTTTTAATAGAGTAATCATATTTAACTATTGATTGACTTGTGGTGTGAAGAATTCAACCCAAAATGAATCAATCAAGTCGCTGAAACTTGGGTAATATGTAATATTTTGCATTAAAATGTCAGGCCTACCCAAAATTATTGATATTCATACATTTTTTCTAGAAAATAAGTAACAGATAAGCCACTGACAACAATATTTTTTGAATTAATTTGATTTGACATTAACAAAAAATACTGTTGGTAAAATGCAGTCTTTTTATGCTTTGAAAAACAAAGCCATTGCCAAATATTTGTGATGATCAGAATCATCATAAGTTCAGTGTGTAAGAGTTGTTTATATATTTCACCTCCAGACCAATTAAGCTAGACATTATTTATTTGACTTTTTGATATTTTCTCGGTTGAATCTTTCTTGCTTGGTCTGGATGTATTTTAAACATTTTGACAACCTGCCCATTGCTTCACTGAACTGACTTAGAATTAATAATTTTGCCAGCTTCAACAAGTGCTGGATTGTTTTCACTGGTAATGAAAGTACATTTGCATTTTAAAAAATATTTATGGTGAATAATATGAATAAGCTCATGAAAAGCAGGACAAAAAAACTATTATAATACACCAAAATTAATTTAAATGTCTATGATGCATGCTGATAAGCCTAAAAATCTACCCAGATATGTTTGAGAAATGTACTACTGCTCAGTGTGTAAACAATATAGACAACTACTAGAAATATTAAGTTGATAGTAACAATCAGGCAATATGTAGCTCTCATATTTATCAAAATTCCAACATTCAGAAAATGTCGATATAACGGAACCACTGATTGACCAAGCTTTTCTTTAAAAAAAAGGACATATTTAATGTTGTGTACAATTTGGATACAGATAAGTCAATCACCACTAACTACACAAACACAGATGCTTCAATAGAGGCAGTAGGTAATGACAACAGGTGAAGGGGTTCATAAAATTATTGTTAAGCATAGGAGGAAAATTTCTATACAAAGCAACATGAGTAAGGAAAAAATGAAATAATTATATGCGTTGACTTGAAATAGTTCTTCTCTATAAACCATTATCTTTACAATATAATGGATTTACAAATATACAACATCACCCAAGTCCTTATGCTTTCAATAAGATACAAGAAGCTCTTAAGGTTTGTATCGGAAGTTCCACCTCATTTCTGAACATATCTCACTAATAAACAAGTATTTTAAACAATGACAATTTCTTTCGATACTGGCTTTGGTTATTCCCAGATAAGTGGGTAATAATGAGCAATTGGTAACTCCACTTAATTTTAAATTTGGAAGAGTTATGGCAAGCTCAGGGTAATTGTTACAGGACTTATCCATTTCATTCATGATTATGTGTGCACATCCAAGGCACTGCACGAAGGAGAGTAAATAAGACAGAATAAATTACCAATTGTTCATTTGTTTGATGAGAATGCCAACCATTAAGAGGAAGTCGTTGCACCCCCCCCACAACACCTAGATCCTCCATTATGTTCCACAGGGTCTACTTCATCATCAACCACCATCACATTGTTTGTATTTCCAACAGCCATCTTTTCCTGCTCTGCTTCTCTTGCTTTTTCTATCATCCTTTGACTTAATTCTAAGAACATTTCCTCAATGCCTTTGTTATGTTTGGCAGAAGTATGGAAATGCTGGGCACCAACAGATTCAGCATACCTAGAAAAAAGATCATCCATGATAAAATAGGTTCACCCATAACCAACTAAAGTCTGTAGCAGTAAAATACGAATAATTGTGTCAAAAAATATTATTTCTATGAACTTTCCCATGCCTCTGATAACATTGAAAAATGCACTGATTAAATCTGTCCAGGCAATATTTATCATAATAATGACAACAAAACAGCATTAAGAAAAACAATAACTTTATTAATCCTGTAGGATAAATAGAATAAAATTGAAATCCAGTCATTAACGGAAAGAGGAATTCCAATAAGGAAGTTACCCCAGGGAAACATAATAAAAACAGATTAAGGTCAAGTATATTTCAGTATTTCTTCAAGTTGTATGCTATTCATAGTTGCAGCAAAAGCAAAATTACCAACATTTTCATACAAATACCTTGTCATCTTCCCTTCCTTCTACAATATTTTCTTTTAAAAGTCATTTAAAAAGTTAATTACTTAAAATTTCATTGCACTAATAATGCAAGTAACACACATGTGGTAAAATTAATATGATGTAGTCATAGCAATGCGTTGAACCAAAATATTTTCAATCTTTGATATATATTACCATACAATGGCAAAACATGACAAACACTATATAGATAAATGAAAAGTTACATAAAAATTATACATTATAGGCCCATGCACTTTCTTTTATTTCAGTTCCTAACAGAAATTTAATAATACACCCACAAGAGATTCCGAAGTGGACAAAGCTACTTCAATATATTCATCTTTCTAACTAGAGAGGAGCTCCCACTGGGAAAATCAAGTACAACCAATCATGTACCAAGATAAACAAATTTATCATGAATCATACAAACAGTTAGCAAAATACTTAATATCATAAAGAATCATTCAGTTACTCATTTACATACTAAAAAAGCTTTGCTACGAGAAAATGTTCAGTGATTCTCAAAACCTCCGCAAATATTCAAGGTAACTGGGAAGATTGTTTTCTTAATGAAAAGCACTAACATGTAAAAGCCATCATATATTCTAATATGTCCCGGTGACTTCAAGTCAAGGAAGAGTATACATGAAATCTCTTTTCAATACAATGACATATTTGTAAGCATCAGAACAGTTCAACTATACATGCAAGGGGCAAGGCGAGTGTTGAGTTCTTCCAAAACCGTGCAGCAGAGATACACAAAAAGATATCCTGAATGTGAAACCTTTCTTACAGGTACAACTCTTTCTTGAATGTTTCAGGAGCTCTAAGAATAATACAAGCTTCATTTTCCCAGTAAATGAAATGTACAGTTCCTACTATCTGCCAAAATTAAGGTTCTTAGAAAATATTTTATGGCTGAAACAATATGTTTTGGGGATCTATTCCAAAATCAAAATAGAATAATCTTGAGATTTAATAATACTGAAAGTTAATTGGCTCATATGGAACCTTTAAATTTCTGTATTTATTTAAGTAAGTCAGGAAGTTGAGTTTAATGACAACTCAGTTTCTGCCTAGTCACAAAATTTGCATTTCATGAGCATTTTGTAACCTAATGACAGAGTGTCCAACATTCTAACTATGAAAAGATTCCCTTCTGGAGAATTTTATCAGTTTTCAAGCGCCTATGACATCTCCAAACAAGTTTATCTAAGGCAAACTAGTTATACTGTGTCAATACTTATTGACTGCAGATGTCAGAAATGACAAAGATCAGTTTCTGATTGTGATATTGGGCATATAACTCTGATATGGAGCATAGTTGTGTACATCGTGGAAATATGGTCACTGAAGAAGGATGAAAGAAGTTTATTGGTAGCTTTTGAAATATGTGTGTGGAGAAGGTGAAAGGGACTTGAAGGAAAAAAAATGAAGTGCTAGGTATAGTGGGCGAGGAGATGGTATTGTTGGGAGAAATCATCAGGAGGCAGGAAAAATGGATGAAAAGCATATTAATCAGCAGTGGGATGTCGAAGAGTGTGATAGAGGGGAGATTGTTAGGCAAAAGAGGATAGGGCAGGAATAGAACACTGATGTTGGATGGGTGAGGTGAGGAAGGAAGTACACAGAGATGAAGACGAACTTGTTGTAGAATAGGATGTTGGATTTTGTTTTGTTATGAGTAACAAAATGCTTAATCGGTAGTTGTGTTCATCCAAAACCTACCTTAAATAGTAGATTACCTCATAATAAGATAATATAATGCTGCAAGAAGGATGAGCACAAAATAGAACATTTTTCAATCCTGATTGAAAATTCTATACATATAAATAGTAATTTAATGATCATGGACTCACCCTAAAAGGAACATTATTTCATGGGCAATGAAACCTATTATTATTACAAGGTAATCTATAGGTTAAGGTAGGTTTTTGGATGGGCACAACTACCAAATAAATATTTTGTGGCTATAAAATAAACCAAACAATTCAGCAACCTATTCTACACCAGGTCCCTCTTCATCTCTGAGTACCTCCTTCATCTCGTCCAACATCCCTATCCTGTTCCTGCCATTTCCTAGTTTACCTAACATTATCCCCTCTATTACAGTTATCAGCATCCCACAGCCAGTCAATATGCCCTTCATCCATTTTTCCTGCCTCCATAGGATTTCTCCCAACAAACCCCTCTCTTCGTCCACCATATCAAGAACTTCCTCATTTGTTTTACTTTTGGTCCATTTCACCTTCTCCATAACCACATTTCAAAAGCCACCAATCTACATCTTACCTCCTGCTTCAATGACCACGTTTCCACGCCGTACATAGCTATGCTCCATATCAAAGTTTTTACTAGTCTTTTCTTAACATCCTTACTCAACGTCCCTGCTATCAACTCCCTCCTCCTTGTGAAAGCCTCTTTGCCTAGCGCAATTCTTCTCCTTACGTCCCTACTACTTTGACCGCGTTTGTCCAAAACACTTCCGAGATATGTAAACTGTTCTACCTGCTCTAGTTTTTGCCCTTCTAATTCAATAACAAATTAAGTAGCTTCAAGCGTGATATGGTTGAAATCGAAGAATAAATGATTGAAGCACTTTTCCACTTGATAAATTTTTTTTATTTTACGACCGGGTTTAGATGTATTACATCATCATCAGGTAACAAACTGAAGATACCCTTCCCCCCACCTCGTTTCCTACCACGTCCTCTCCCCTCCTTCTGGAATTGTAAATGTATATAAGCCTGCGTAAAACTTCAGTTTGTTACCCGACAATGATGTAATACATAGAAACCTGGTTGTAAAATTAAAAAAAAATTTATCAAGTGGAAAAGTGCTTTGAACAGTTATTCATCCTATTTTAGTGTTTAGCTTAAGCTTTTTTTTTCTTTCTGGAAAATCGCATAACCTTTGTTTTATTAATACTGGTTTTTATCCCATATCTGTTGCACTGAATTTCCTATTCACTCAGCAATGCTTGCAACCCCTTGGCTGAATGACAAACTAAAGCTTGGTCATCAGCAAACCTAACTGATTTTACAAATTCCCTGCCGACTTTCATTCCTAACTCCAGTTCTTCCCATGCCTCAATAATCATTTCCTCCACACATATAATCCCATAATGAAACCCACATATAATCTGAAAAAAAAGAGTTGAAATGTTTCACCAAAATGATATACCTATACAATAATGCTCACATTGACAAGGGCAGTACAATTTCAATATCGCTAAAAATGCACCACTATCATTAACCAATGGGATACCTAAAAATCACAAACAACAAAAAAATCACTTCTTGAAGGCAAAGGAAAAAATGAAAAATTTCAGGTGAAAAAATTACAAATATCTAGGTACAACAGTAAATATTAATAAATGTATAGCCATTCAAAAATAAAAATTAGAGAACAGTATATTTAGGAGCTTAAGTTTCAAGAAAAGAATGAGCCAGTGGCTCAATCTGTTAAATGTCAATCAAGGTTAAGGTAAGGCAGAACCTAAAAAGAAGAAAAGGGATACCTATGTGTGAATTATTAGTGTCTCTCACAAGCATCTCAAAATGACAGGCATGCAACAAAAAATCAGTATTCGGCACATTTTGTCTCTTGAATACTAATTTTTTCAGAATGTTCACCAATTTCCCTAGTTAGTCAGAAAAATATTATTCCCAGAGTTTTCCCAGCATGAAAGCTCCCTGTAATGAGAATGTTTGTCACAGGAATTATAATCCAAGTAAGAATTCACAATACCTCCATCGAGACTTTGTGCCCTGATTGATCTTCATTTTGCAACCACCAACTTGCCAATGGACATAAAATTATCATCACGGGAGCATAAAAATGTGTGAATGTCAGTGAATGATAAATTTTCACCCCTCTCTGCTAGTGTTTAGCAAGATATGCATTGAAATGGTGATTAAATTCTACCCCACAGCTCAAGTTTTTGCTCATATTTGGAAATACTGAAAGCTCTATGCACAACTAATTAACTTGGTGTTTCAGACTTTGATAATTGCCAACACTGCTCAAACATAAAACTTGCATTAACTACCCTTAAGTAGAACGGAACTACTTAACATTCAGTACGCAAACTCCAGATGAGTAGCTTCAGTGATTTTAAACATTTTTTGTCCTCTGCTTTAATTGCTAGTATCTTTTTTATTTAACTCGCCTCACATTTTGGTTGTACTCAGGAAATCATGTGTGCTACCAGCTAAAGACTAATGAAACTTTCACTAACATGTGTTCATTATGCTGAATCCTATGCTGATCTACGAAACAAATGAGCGACACCAATGTACATTTCATGAACTTCAAACTTAATTTCCCAAACACAAAAATTACGTGCATTAAGCAATGCAAAGCTCTTCCAGCTCATTTGCAAATGTTGACAACATATGCTTCATTTAACAGGCACCTACATAAGTACACCTACTTAGAGCTGCCTTTGCTCTATCTTCAAAATGTTGATGAATAGTTCCAGTTATTCAAATACATTTTTTTGCAACTGTGTATGTTATTTATATGCTGTGAAATGTATTCTTCTCTATATATAGTATAAAATGCCTCTAATACAATAAATATTGTTATTAATAGGTATGAAATCATAACTATGTGAATTCCATGAATATAAGTGAATCATCATGGATTTAAATACAGATTAAAGAGAAAATATAGGCTGACATAATATAGCTTGACTAGCTACAGTGATGTGAAAAAAGTAGCAACGTTTTGTAAAAAATCAGTTATGTTACAATACCGGCATTAATTTAAAATGCTGAATTATATACAAAAAGATAAAGTTGTTTTTTGAAAGGTATAATTCAGTTAAGTTAACTGTATCTAATGAGTGCACATAAAATAACCATGAAAGTTAACATGTTTACAATATGAAAAGCTGCACGAAGTGTTAAACCAATTAGATTACATAATTTGGGAAAAGGATTAACAGTAATGCCGAAGTGATAGCAGTATCAAAATTAATCATAACCACATTAATTTTAATAAATCACCCTAATTTAGGCAGGATTATCTTAGGGTGTGGCAACTCTACCTTAAGTAGATGACCTTAAGAGTTAAAATTACATTGCAAACTAATGTCACTCAAAAAATTACCCATCCATCTCATGTCCAAGTAAAACCATTATGTGCCTACTCTGACAAACACCCTATACTAGCCCATATTTGCCCCCTCTAGATGAACACTCTATATGCTTAAGTATCCCTAGAAATCTCCATTCTATCCACATAATTTCATTGGAGCCCTCAGTCAACTACTGCCCTGTCACAAGACTAAGCATTTAAGCCTCAGAAAAATCCATAGGATTTACCCATATGACCCACATGAGAATCGCTGGTATTTACTTCCCTAGGGTATTCTAGCAGTACATTGCCCAGCCATTTATTATATCCCAAGGTGGCAAAAGTTTTAAATAAACGCATTAATTGGTCAATGAACAAATAATACTGGTTAAGCAAGAGTAGATGTGCAAATATATTCAGAAGGCATGTCCATAAAAGGTAAAATGTAACTTATCAAACCTAATTTAGAATTACCATTGCGTCTTTTTCTCCAAACAAGAGTGCAGCTCAACTGACGTACTTACATGTTAAACTTAGGACAAAATGGAAGGTTGAATATTTTTGAGTAACGATATAATCAAATTCACACTCTTTATCCCTGTGTGATTTAATGAAACCAATTCAACAAAATTGCTTACTGTTCTGCATCCTCAACTGAAACGTTCCTTTGTTTTTCAAGGTCCACCTTGTTGCCAGCAATGGTTAGGGAAATGTCACTGCCTAACATCTTTTTCAGTTCCTTCACCCATTTTTTTACCTGCAAAGGTTCCAAAAAATAAAAGTGGCGATTAAATAACTAGATATCACTCGCAGAAGGTATGCTAGGATTAATACAGGAGGGCCTGGTAACATAGCCCTCCAGCAATCTTTAATCAAAATTAATTATTATCACTTCTCTTAAAGTAAATCAGCACACAATATGTTAAAAATTAAAATTAATGTGCTACATATTCTCAGGGGGTCTTCTAAATTCATTATTTCCAAATAAATTACGTGCGGATTCCAAAGGATTTGGATATATCATTAAATATATACAAGCATCACATACAATGAGCTTCAAATTAAAACACTTACCTTTTGAAATGAGTCCTCATCAGTAATATCATACACTAGAATTGCACCGTTTGAGGCTCTGTAATATATAGGACCAAGTGCATGAAATCTTTCCTGTCCTGCTGTGTCCCATATTGACAGACTTATTCTCTTTCCTCCAATATTAATTCTCTTATTAAGGAATGCTGCCTTAAAATATTACAAATGCATAGGTCATTTTTTGGGTACAAGGAAAATTTAATAAAGTTTCGACAACTAGTAGCATAAATTAATGAATGACATACCTGAAGGGTAGTTATGTGTTTGTCATTGAATTTATCTTCTACATAACGCAGTAAAAGGGATGTTTTACCAACACATCCCTCACCTAATAAAACTACTTTAAAATTATAACTTCGAGACCCTGAAGTTGATTCACCCATTTCTTATATAAATTAGGAAATGTAAACAATTCTCAGTCAACGCTTTGCAGCAATGATATCCTTAAAATTTTAAGGAAAGTCATGAAAAAGACAGTACTTGATGTAAATCACAAATATTAAACACTATGTTATTCACATGACTAGCTTGAATTTCACATAATCAGCTGTTCCTTAACTTCAGGAAGCTACCATAATACACTACGTTTCTTCCACAAATAGTAAAACACCATACTATATTTAATGACTAATAAAAAATTATAATTTATATTCTTAAATTTATTGCGTAATATTTTGAAGCTTTCAGTTCTATTAACTTTTATGACTTTTGTTAACTGCAAAAACATATCGAATTTTAAACATCAATTGATGAAGCGTGCGCACAATGTTGCGCAGTGGGTTATCTGGAAACTGGCCGTCATCTATGTGAGAAGGTAAGTCTACCGAATTTTTATTTAGTATATTACAGTAAATTGTCTTATGTTGTGTGAAACCGTTTATCATATTACGTTATTGAGTATTTTTAGCTGCGTTTTAGTGAATGGCACTTTTAATTTTGACTTATTCTGTTAATGTTTCGAATAATACTGTCGGCGTCTGTAGCTTATGTCCATTTCGCGTTTTACAAAATCCGATTCAAATTCATTGAATTGGCACAAGATATTATCCACGGCTATAGTTGCTTATTTAATTGACATACATCGTATAGTGGTAGCAGTGAGGTTCTTTCAACATTGCATTCGGTATTTCTTCCTTCAGGTTACATAGTGGTAATAACTTCGAACGTCCATTTTAAACAGACCGTTTCTCACATCGGGATCGTTGTCCCGGCCTGCCTTTTGTAGTATTAGCACTGTGACATTTATGAGACAATTGTTAAATTTGCGTTCAGTTTTTTGCTTTTATATTTAATGTTAACTTGTCATATATTATTTGACTTAACATAATGAAATTATCTGTTAACTGAAAATTCGAATTCAAGTATGCATGCGGTCGTCCAGATTTAGATGTGGTATTAGTTAGTCGTAAAATTCGATGTAACATAAGTTACGGTTGACACTTCAGTGTACCTTTAAAGTTTATTTGTATGTTCAGAGAGATGCTTGAGCTTTCTGTTAGTATATTTGTTAGATTACTTTATTTCGTTAGTTTTCGAGTTGTATTTTTTTCTCAATCTCAGATCCCTCTTTTGTTTTCTTGCAATGATGATTTCTTCCCTCCTTGTCTGATTCGCAGAATAGAGAAGTGAAATGCTTGCAATATACTAACCATAATAATAATTATTGTCTTAATCGTTTCATATGGCGACATTTTTCAATTTGGTTTAGTGAGATTTGGGCATTCTTGGAAATATTAAAAGCATCTGCATTGTAGTCAGAAAATTCCTAAGGATATAGTTTTTTAGTGGTACGCCTATATGTAGTAACTGAAGCAATAGCGGAACAACGTGTTTCTCGTGTTTGAATATCCTTCTATATATTATATTTGCCTGTTGCTCTAGTTCTGGGTAGTGTCCTATGGATCCCGTGCATTGGCTTGGGGCCTAAGATTTATATGAATCCCTCGTGAGTTAGTGAAAGATCTTGGTTTTCCTATGATACGGTGTATCGCCTAATGAGGAGTTTTGATCCTTACGGCACTCTCACACCACAGGCGTGCATTGGTATTAGAGGCATCGGTTTGTGAAAGGAAGCCAAAATGTAATGTATGCAACCTTGAGAGGTGGTCAATTTTTACACCTGGAAATTTTGTGTTGAATCACCCCTTAAGCTTTCAAGTCAGTTGTAGCCTGATCCATGAAACAGCTGTCGAGTTTAAAATCGGGCGCATGTTAGATCTCCGCTGGTCTTGCGTTGGCGGTTGCTTTTCATAATCATTCGCGCGGGAAAAATTTACTCAAGGCAGTACTTTCACTTTATTTGCACTATTGTTTTGCGTATGATGTTGCCATTATTTTTCAAAGGTTGAGGGGCTAATTTCACATATTTTCTTCCGTCACCATAGGTACCACATATTCGCCACTTAATTGCTCGGCTTACAGTGATTTAACATTTAGATGTTAAATGAGGGAAATAGTTTCAGGTCATAATATTATATCGTAGAATATTAATTTACATTGCAAACCACGATCCCTTGTTTTGTTCCTAGATGCCCTTTTTCTATTGTCTTTTGTATGCATTTATTTCTTTAAATGGATTATTACGATGTTGCTTATTCATCTCCCCGTCTGTGCTTTAAGATGAGCAAGTACATTAAGTAGGTCATGAGTTCCGTGGCTCTAATTAACTTGTTCTTGACTATGAAGTAATATATTTTGGGATGCTTTGTGTCGTTTGAAAATGTAGCCTTCGTGTTTGTCATCCACTTTGTAATGCCATTTTTCATGTTTTTTCAAGTCCCTTAAGTGTTTCATGTAGTATCCACGTGATAAATTAGCGAATCGGTAAAATTTATTGTCCTTACGTCATTTTAATATAAGAAGTCAGAATTCATATCATCGTATCGTTGAATTAGTTATAACTTCGTGGATAAAATTTGAACGAATACCTGAAAAAGCTTTTGTTTGTAGTATTAAACTGCTCTAGGCCACGTGAAACTGCTTTTTCATACATATGCCAAGGGCGGGCCATAGCAGGTTGCTTCATTGACTTGCACTTGGAATGTTGCCCCAGGTGGAGAGGCGACAGCAATGGACAAAGAATTATGACTTACGCCATTAGGAGTCCCCCCTCCGTGACCATTCAAAGGCCCACTATAGCTGTTCGCAAAGGGTGGTTAGCTAGAGGGAAAGGGGTTTTATTCTTAGTCCTAAGTCACTTTTGAGACCCTTGAAAGGTAACATAACAACGGTTCAGCCTTTGGTATATTTAAGGTCTTAAAACTGAACGAACTTAGTATCGAATCTGCAGTCCACGAATTTGATTTGTCCGAACTGTTGCCGTGAGTACGTCTCTTGCCGAATGCAAGTGTTATTCCCATCGCGTATCCGGTCTTGAAAACTCAGGTTTTTAAGGTCATCGCAATTAAGATCTTAATAGTGACATTTACCGACACATATACATTTATTTCACTTGTTTTTACGGCATTGCTTCCCTACTTATCTTGTTCCCTCCATCTTACACTAATGAAAAGGCGTGATGTCGTAGCACCCACCGGTTGACTCTGGTCGCAAATTGGAGATCTCTAGAGGGAACGCGGGTGGGGGCGCCTGCGGTAGGATTCGCAAGACACCTTTATGCCTAATCGTAATCGCTATAGTCGATCACGGCAGGTTCATTCCAATCAGGTACTCGAAGTCTACTACAACAGTTGCTGGGAGGAAAAGTTAATTTTTTGTGGTTATTCTGGGCAAAGGAATTTGTCCAAAATGCCAAGCAGTTAACCCGTGCATTAAATAATAGTGTTCCGGAAACTGAACTATTTTCCTCGTCATTTCAATGGTTTTCTGGAGAAAACTTGTAGTATTATTTCTTCTCGTAGCCATCCTGTCTCCATTACTGTTTTCACTCAGGGGTGTCGTACCTTATCCACTCCGCTTAAATGATATTTTCTCTAAGATCTCTGAAAGTCTCCGAAGGCTCACGAGGTCATTTTAGTACAGTGGAGAAGTAAGCATTGGGCGCAGAGAGCTAGCTGTATCTGAGAGATAAAATACGAATGCGAGAGAGATAATGCCGTAAAATGAGACCCAAAATCGTGATCAAAATGTTTTCATTTAGTCTGAAAAGTGTATTTGTCCCAAACTTTTACTTTCGCCCGTGGTCTCTACGCGGGTTAATAATACAGCAGTGTAATTATTCTAAGAATTGAATTATAAGTATCCTCCGTAATACACTGCCCGTCAACCTTACTTTTACTTGTTTTGTGGTCCTTGCACACTTCACTCCTGTATTGCCATGGGAAAAGTTCCGTCTCGTCGTTGTGTAGGTACTCCCAGATTTTCCATCTTCTAGTATTATATCGAAATTCAAATATTTACTAGGGACATTTTCATATCGTAGTTGAGGAATTGTGTTCCCGTAATGGCCGCTATCTTAATAGGATAGAGTAATTTTGTTTTGAATAAACAATAAAACCGAAACCTCGTCAATATTTAACTGGGGGAACTTTTTCGGGAGGTAACTCTTTGAAAGTCATGATAGGTGTTAACGGCGTAGATAATTGATTACGATATATGCCTGGTATTTTTATGGTATGTATGTATTTTACATATTTTTTGTAAGTATGGTGTTATTGTTACCCACTTGTTATACTAGGATATTTGGCTGGATAGGATTCGTTTCTTCGTAAGGATTCTTGAAAATGTACCTATTTAGTAAAAAGGGTTTAGTCCCTTAAGACTAATGAAACTATTTGAAGCAGGTATCTGTTAAAACAGCTATTTTAGTCGAATGTCCTAGTATTTAAATATATTATAATGAATGATGTCATGGTATGTAGTTAATGCCGGATATTACGAATACTGCTGTTGTTCGTCGCCGATTTTGTAAGGCATTGACCTACTTTCCTTCGAATCGACCATGTTCGATGAATCGCCCACTTTTGGTTATGTTACAACATTACTCAAGATTCTGCTTGCAAATATCCGCCGAGATGTGGTTTATTTCATAAGGTCGTCAATTATATTTTCGAAATGTTACTCCAAGATGTCAAGGTTTTGGATCATACAAGTAGTTCTATGGCGTTTACGGTATTTGGTTGTATTTCTTGGGTGTTGGCTTCTAGGTTAAGGTCGCATTACTTTCGATGCTCGTACTTCTACGAATGAGGGGTTCTCAGGATCCCTGGTGCTGTGGTGTTTGTGATAACTGGTCCATCTGTTTGCTGCAGCTTGCAAGCGTTTACTAGGTGATTTTCGCCGTATTAATCGGGAAGCGTCATGTGTGAGAGGAAAGGGTGCATGATGGGATGCGAACAGGAGTCAGCTGATCGACTTGACAGCCACAGCTGCCGGCAGGAGCCCACACCCGTTCGGATTATCTCGGCTACTGTCGGCCGTTCTCGTTTCCCAAGCCCTTATCGCATTGTGCCAAATCGTGGCCCACTGAAATGGATCTCCAGGAATATCGCATTTTAATCTAAGGTTGTCTTAGTAGAGTGAAGTTAGGGTTAGAGGAGCATGTTTTTTGGTTTCGGAGGTGGAAATTCCCGTAGGCTTTACTTAACCGGGAATCAGAAAATGTTGAGCGGCTCCCGTACAGCGGTGGATGGAGCTCTAGTGGTTAATCATGGAACTACGCCGTGAACATGAGGAGCTTCAACCGAAAGACGCCGGGCGAAATTATCTGCAATTTAAGATTCAGTCTGTTTTTAGCAATGTTTGTTTGAACATTGAGTTATTTTATAAATCATTTTGCATACCTCTACGACCGCACAGTAACCCACGTGTCCGCTGCATTGACTGGCGGCAACTGTAAATGCATTACTGTGCACTAAAACATACGTACGATATGAATTTATATTTACCCATATGTATACATAAACACATACACCTGGGTTTTCTCTATCTTTCTCAAGGCTTAGGCTTGCCTGCTCGCTTCGTGGATGAAGAGGATCCCTATGTAAGTCCTCGTCTCGGTTTGCTTATCCCTTATCAATTTTAATTAATCTAGCCCATCAGCTTTTAACCGTTTCCAATTCTTTTATTAAGTTTTTCCAGCACAGATCCCTAAACATTCCCTCTTATTCCAAATGTGGACCAACTATGCAGAGTAACACCTGTCATGCATAACATACCCTACCTTTTCTTACAGCCGTTGTAGAAAAACCTACTTTCTTTCAGAAAGGCTGTCATAATATTTCGCCGTGTGCACCTCATGAAAATGATGATATGAGTGTAACGCCCTATCCTTTGATCTGTTCTGAGTTGCTTAATTTGAAGCTCTACGTACTTCTGTTAACGTCGATATTAAACTAACCAGTTTCAAATATGTAGAACAAATATTAGAGTAAAAAACCACAAACACGGTAATCTGCTCTAAGATCGGTTTGGTAGGTTATTGTAAGAGTTCACCCAGTAATAAATCCGACGGTGTGTGAAATTCACCCATCAAGGAAGGGGTTATGGTTTCCCAGGAAGATTTGGTACCCGAAAAATCACATGGCTTGTGTGGAGCTGAGGGTACCCAGAGAGGTTTTGCCCGGGGTTTGAACCCGCGCTCTCCGGTCAGTAGAAATATTAGGATAGGCCATGATATTGTAAGTTTCGGTAACGAGTGTTAACAATGTCTTTCCATTAACTTCAGTAAATAGAGCTCCTACAGGAATTTGTTTAACGTTCTAGTAAATTCAACGCCCGGTCCTGGATTGACTCCGAAAAGAAAATGAACTTAGATTGTGACAGTAGAATGGAATTCAATTTGTGTTAGAAATTCAGTCGGTGGTTGTTGAGAGATTCTATCTAAGGACAATTTCCTGATTTAGTGTTGTCCAAACTCTGGCCCGCACTCTTTATCAAGGCCATATCACAATTGATAGTCCAGTTGTATGTTATATCGTGTAGGTGCTTATATATATTTATAGTAAAAAGTCGGAAATTTCGGTTATGGAAAAATAGAACCATTCTTGTGTGTAATTTGGTTTTCAAAGAACTTGCTTTTTTCTAGTTACGTAGCTAACCACATTTTTGTACCCTGCGAGCCATCTCTAGGGTTTGTGGTAGGGAGTGATTACACACCAGAATACCCTTGACCCAAAACACCTATTTACGCGCGTTTTACTGCTGGCGATGTAAAACGCGTTCTCGCTTGGGAGATACGAAAATTTGAGCTTTTTCTGAGTTTTGGCTCTTCTTTCGCCATGAATTTTTAGTATGAGAAGCCCTATGTCGAAGTAATGGTATTGCTCAGTTGGGTATTCCTGTGATCATCTTTGCTTATCAGGTCTCTACAGACTTGTATTACAAGCTGTCATGCTATTGTATGTGGTCAGTTTCTTTTTCGCGTTCAAAATGGTATATTTTGTTGCATAGTGCCGCTGATTCGTCCTTACGGCTAGTTATGTCCACTTGTAGAAAACAAACACATCACAATACCCAATTGCGCCTATATTAGCTAATTACTATCTACATATGTAGAAATGACATGCCATTTGGTTGTATTATATCTCTAAGAATTTATTCTGATTGACACCCATGAAATTTATTATGTGAAGTGTGAGGAAGAAAAATCGTAGGCCGCGCGGAGTGGAGACACGTTTAAATCCCTTGAGTCAAGTGAGGGGATGAAACCACAACAGGAAAAACCCTCTTTCTCTAGGGTTTTCGAGCACTGGGATGAGTCACCTTTTGGGACCACGTTTGTCTACCTTCCTTCCCTGAATACAGTACATGCATTTAGGGTCTGTCCTTTTCTCCTTACGATTTTCCTTGCGGCTATCGGGCTTGGTCAAGATTATCTTCAGAACGGCCTTCAGAAAATGTGCTCGTTAAGCTGATGACTAAGCGGGCCAGGCGACTTCAGACTGTAATAAAAGAACTTCAATAGAAACCCTAATGTTTGATTGCTAATTTTTATTTAAGAAGCTCGATTTCCTTAGTAAAGATGGAGAGGGTTGTCTATGGAACTGAATTGATTGATTTTGGATGTACACGTAATAATTAGAAGTGGAAGTGTGTTTCAAATCGAAAGGCTCAATGAACGAGAACAAACTATTGCTAATTGATTTAATGCATTTTGATAAATTGTCCGCCTTTGTCTTTATCCTAAGTGATGAAAACGCCCCAATCCTTCTCCGTCCAAGGAGTTGATGAAGCTGTTACAGTGTTTGTCAACCTGTTTGTCATTGGCGTCTATAAAAAATGGAGGGAAGCCTTGCATCGTCATGCTCTTTATGAAATTAGAAATTGCTTTGAATTTGACTGTCATACGAACCTAGTTTCAAGCAAAAGTTTGTAAATGAAAAATTTTACCACTTTCAAAAATTGAGCTAGAGTTTTTCAATGTCAGGTTGGCAGAAACCGCATGAGCTCAACGTACTCATACGAAATCAGGTACACAATTTCGCCGCGAATCTTCTCGCCTCTGGTAATTTAAAAACGAGTCGCCTAATGCTTCTGTTTTGAGGATAGAAATGAAGCGTTAGAGTTGGAATATGAAGAGAACGATACTCGGCGCGTATTATTGGAGAGACATTTACTTTAAACGTTCTTAATAAGGATTAGTTGTCCAAACACGATTCCATTGTGTGAGTGTGTTGGACCTGCACGAATTACCTACGTTATGATTTAATCGCATTCGCACTCAGCATTTAGAACAAAGATTTGTGTAGTGGGCTGTTCTGGAAGTTTTCAGTTTGTTATATGCCGCTGATGGTGTTCTCGGAGTCGTCGGAGGGAACCTAGTTGCCCAGCTGATCGAGAATTGCTGGAGAAGATTCCGAAGGAGATAGGTTTAGCAGGCGAGAAATATCCTTTCTGCATGTAGAAATTCCCTTCCTAGAGTTCTTAATACTACTGAGCCTTCATGCAATTATTATATATTTTGCTAAGGGAGCTAAAGAGCCTGCCTTAATTATATCCTACTTGACTTAATATTCTACAAAACAATGCGGAATCGTAAATGTAACGGAAATGTTTTATTTTTAATAAACTTCAGTTTAAGTAGAAGATTTAAACATTAGGAGATACATATTTTATCCTCACCTGCTCGTTCTAGTGTAGAATCACCACCTGCAACAAACCCTAGCGGTGGCTAGGGTGACATATAATCACTATTTTTCAAAGAAACTGCGGAAGATACCGCAACGGTAACTTTTAACGGAGTCATCCGCTAATGTGCATTTCAATGCAGCAATTTCAGAGTGTAAAAGTCATTCGCCTAGACCGGGCGAATGATTTTTACACTCTGAAATTGTTGCATTACTATCAATATGTTTATCGAGAATCCGCGCTTGAATCTGTTAATTATTTGCAAGTCCATTTGTGTAGAAATACATGAGTGTGAGCTAGATATGGTAAAAAGGGTAGGTCGGCCGGCCGTTACACCGGCTTCATTACCATGGCTACGCATTTCAAATTTAGAATGATATAAACAGCCAGCACCCCTCCGTCGATCGGACGACTCTGGTTTTAATTACAAAACAATCTTAGATGACGTAAACCTTCGATGCTAAACCAAATGCTGTTCATTTTTCTCTCCTTCCCATATTCGTGATTAATTTAATGAAACCAAAGAGATGAGGTTAATTCAAACCAACCAATTCGTTGCGTGGTTCCCATCTGAAGGGTTTTCCCTGAATGCGTTTGTGGTATCCGAATCCCAGTGAGCTTTTTTATTTCATTTAATTTCCCCCGCCGGTTGTGCGAACCAGTGGGTATTGCTGTCTCGCCAATACCTGTAAAATGTATGTTTTTATAATATAGCCCTTCCATAATTTTCGCGCACAATATATTGGTACTCCTCAAATGACATCAAATTGCGCGGTACCCAATCAACCGTTATTCCTCCGCGAATTTTGAATTCTGGTTGTCCCGCTGATGGCGAGTGGTTGCAGTCTGGGAGCTTTGATTCATCTGCAATTGGCTTATCCAGTATTTGAATTTTTCCCTCGCCTTCATTCTTCGCCCAATCTTAGGGTCTCCAGCGCCATCTCAGCATCCAACCGTCCGGCGGGCGGCCTCGTCTCTTACCAAGGCCGTTGTCGCGGGCCTGCGCTCCCCGTCTGTACTGCTTGGTTTGCTTGTGTGGGTGAGGGAAGGCTGGGTCAATGAATCCGAAGTCGAGAAATGTGGCAACACCGCGCCTTCTACCCTCTTCCCCCCGGTACACGGCGCTGCCCTTAGCGTCCGAATATCCCGCCGTCGGAAACCTCCCGCGCTAGGGATGATGAAGGCAATGGCTGCCGGTCTATTGTAGGCTTTAACTTTGCGAAACATTATTACGTATTGAATGCATTTACTTGTCATACCATTGTTACAAGGACTTCACCCTTTCTTTGGCCGTTGGTTCTGTTGCTGTTTTGTGTTGAGTTGATATGATTGGAAAAACATACCGCGTATCTCCTAAATTTCGCGCCCTCACAGGTAACTACCTGCTCCTTGTTTTTCCCTTTGCTGCCGTTCGTTTAGTATCATCGGTCGTGTTTTTCTGTTGCATATCTTACTGTTAGTGTTTTTGTTTAGGATGTTTGAAAATTTTAACTAAGCTTGTGCACTGCTATTTGATTTTCATGTGATAATCGATATTACATGGTTAGTCCAACTCTTTCTTTTGATTAATTTTATCATATTTTTACTTTAATTGTGAAACTTAATTTTTGTCCAGAGCGGTTTAACTTTATAGAATCCGCATAATTATTCCCTCACAACCGTGACTCGTTTTTTCTTTCTATTTATTGTTTTTGTCATCGTTAATGTCCAGCCCATTTTTAATTTGCGCCCGTGTTGATTTTTAATTCATTGTATGTTATTTTTAGGGCAGTGCAGTGAGTGTGTGAGAAGCTGAGGATAAGTTGGCTTGGAGTTTTGAGTCCAACAACCAGTACTTAGGCAATTGATTGTTGAACGGGGCAAAATGTTTAGTTTTCACAAGCCGAAAGTTTATCGTTCTTCCACCGGCTGCTGTATATGCCGGGCTAAGTCCAGCAGGTAAATATTTTAAATTATATATTCATATGCATGTATTAGATTAATACTATTATCATTTTATAATGTTAATGTGTATTTGCATTCAAGCCTTGTGTCGCCAAGCCTCGTTCCTTCAGAGTAAATTTATTTGCCACAGTTTTCCCATGAATTTTGGAGGACATAGGAGCAACAATGTCTTCCATGATATTAGAAAAATGACCTTTTCGAAGTGCTTTGTTTTAACCTTCTGTACTATTATTCTAACCTTTTTGGGAGTTATATTGAAAACAATTCATGATTAGTTCAAAAATTTTGTTGAACATCTTTCATATATATACAAGAAAATTTCAATTTGCCATTTAAAATCAGTTTGACGGGGATAGGTATTTCAAAATCACAAAGACAGAATCAGAGACTTCAGATTTCCCCAGGAAAGAATGTATTGTTTACGGTATGATGGAACTAGTGGAAATGCTGTCTGATTCTGTCTTTCTGCTTTACAAATTAATGTACCTTACTAATTATCGGCCTCAATCATCTCGCAAATAAAGTAAGTATTTAATGCAGTTACCTTGTGCTCTTCACAATTATCAAATTGATGCTTATTTATTGTTATATTTGGGCATTGAAAGCATGTAATATATATCAACCTATTTTCTTGCTTCTGTTGTGTGTGATAAACTGTGAAATGGTCCAAGCACAAACAGGTAATTAAAGTTTCTTTCAATGCTCGGTCACATATTTTCCCCTATTATGTGCATTATTGACCCATTTTTGTGGTTTTGTTGTCTACCCTGTACCAGGAATGCTTCAAAGAATATGCTTGTGTGCCACCGTATTTTGAGAAAATACATACGAGCTGTGGCATATTTTTAGAGGAATTATATATGAGCTGTGACAATAATAGTTGATGCATTAAAGTTAGGAACTATTGCACATAAACTTAAGTATCTCATATAAGTACGTCTGTGGCATATATTTGTGGATATGGACAATCATCCACAATTTACCCAGTGATGTTATATATTACAAAGAAATTGGGATTTCTATCTTCTAAATTTTACTGAATAGTTTTATACACCTGTTGGCTTTTATTCTCACATATTTGTATGTAGCAACTGGTCTTTCAGATCAGCTCATTCATTAAATATCTTTAGTTGACAAATTTTAAGGGGTGAACAGAATAAATGACATTTGTTGTAATGAAAATTTTTTGAGGTTTTACTTGGACTCAGTGACACTGAATAAATTAAACTAGTTATTGTCAAACAGAAGAAATGTCTGGTTGAGAAAGACACATTAGGGAGGCTATGGTGAAGAGTAACATTCAATCACTAGCTTTTTTGGGTAGTGAAATGGAAGGTCATGTATTTCCTTTTTGTTTCACAAACTTAGTTTCCATAGGATCATTTTGCATTCTTTGAAATTTCTTTTTCAGTTCCCGTTTCACGGACAGTAAAAAGTATGAGGAAGATTTTGTCGAGTGTTTTAAGCTACATGAACGACGCACGGGTGAAATTTGTAATGCTTGTGTACTGCTGGTAAAACGATGGAAGAAATTACCAGCAGGCAGCGAAAGAAATTGGAGACACGTAAGTAGACTTTTGGATTCATATGAAATTTTATCAAATGCAGTCGTACAATTTTAGATAAACAAAAAATCTTAACAATGTGTCCACCCTTATAAAAGTGTATGGGATTTGTCCAGGAGGTTTCATCATCTGTAAAAAAGTCATTATGTCATAATTTTGCAATTAAATAATAGTGCTATACCATAAAATGAGAACAAATAGTTCTTCAAAGATTTGTGGTGTAAGATAATGTAGCTGAGCGAGAAATTTGGGATGAAAAGAGGATAGTCCAAGGAAAAGTAAGGTATATGAGGAGAGAAAGTAATACTTTTGTCTGATTCAAAGTTTTTCTCATTTTTTGTTGATGGTAATTGTTAAGGGTATTTTCCAGTGTCAACTTGGGTAGAATATTCTCACCCCAAGCATTTTATGAGTTCTTACTGATCTACCAATTCATCATTCATTGTTTTACCCTTCACCTTTCTGCTTCCAGGTGAAGAGGTTTTTGTATTATTTTACTACCATCGGTAATACATTGCAGAAATGTGGGCATCCTATTTACATTAGTGGATTCCTTGTGTGTTATTATCCTTACATCTAAAGGTTTCTGCCACATATATGTGTAGCCTAAATACATTTTCTTATTGTTATGAAGCACTTAATGAGTTTCCAACTATTTGCATCTGCCTCTAACTTGAATTTTTAACTCTTAAGAACTATATTTGTATTCACAGGGTTGTATCACTTCAGTAAATTAAATCCTGAACCTAAGTTGTATCATCAATGATAATGTTTAAAAAAGTGTAATGAATTGTATGCAACTCTTAAGAATGCTATCCCAGAGCAGGTACTACCTTTCATTATCTGTTAAACCTCACACAAGTTGATTTCATTTTGTCATTAGTTGTGTCAAGTGCTAATCAAGATATTTTAAATTTGTGTTACAAATTTACCGTTTTGTCAATTATACGCTCTCTTATAATAGATAATGTGGCCTATTTTTAGTCGTTGGTAGGAAAATGAGTTGGTTAGGGTAGAACATGAATACTTTTGTGTTTTTGTATACTGTTGGAAGAAATCAATACTGCAGTAATGCAAAAATCTTTAATCATCGCATTCATCAGCTTAACTAATCCGCTGAGAGTTACATGAGTGTGGGGCTTGTACACTACCCGAAATAAGCCATACGCTTTGAAATGAAGCACAATCTCACCTTGAAGATAGCAAGATAATTATGTAGAAGGGAAGTAAATATATATTAATTTACATTTGTGCTGTTTCAGATATTGGATCTCTGATTAAAAGTTTTCTCATTGAATACGTGGTGTTACTGGTCGAACAGTTTATCAATTGCATTCATCAATTGACCATGCATCTGTGTGTGTTGTGCATTTTTAGAAAATGACTTCTTATATTTGAAGATTTGATCATTTGTAGTGAAATTCATAGCAATAAACAAAAAGTATCTGATCAGAAATCAAATCTCTTGGTCGCGGCAATAGCCTAACTGGAAAATATTTGAGTTGCGTGTGCCACTGGCAATTTGTTGCAACAGTTTTGCTTTGTCAATTTTCATTCTTACTTTAATAGTTAGAAGAATGTCACCAGAAATCAGGTAGGTGCTGTTGCTAGTGTACTGGCTTCCCACTCGGAGTAAACAAAGGAGAATATGAGACCTAGTGCACGCGGAGAATCCTATATCAGCCAAACAGAAAGGTCTATTGGATGTAGAATTAAGGAGCGCCAAAAGCTACTGACAAGAAACAGTTCCGACTTGCAGCAATCACCAAACATCCATGGACGGAACCAGGACACACAATTGAGTTCAACCAAAGAAAAGTGTTGGTTTGGGGAAAACACTGTTTACTGAGACTCATATGAAAAGAGGTAGAAATTATAAAAAATCAAAATAATTTCAACCGTGAGGACGGTTACTCCCTTATTTCAACATGGAAAAGGGTAATTCCACCTTGCCGCCGAAGAACAACCAATCAGAGCCCTCTGGGCCAGCCAGCCAGTGTCTCCTATGTATAGCAGCCAAAATGGAGCAAAGATGACTTTGACCTGAAGATGCCTCCAGGGCTGTAGGTGAAACTGTTTCAAACAAGTCAACATATGCGATGGTTATTCCCGGAAGGAGCATTGACCCTTAATCAGAAAGACATCACGGAAGCCTTCAGATTAATTATAAATATTTTGTTGAAAGAATCTCCTAAAAAATTTCCAAATAAGCCTTAAATTTAAACAGTATACCACGTTTAGTTTCATCTCACATGTGCTGTTACCACGAAACTTAATACGTGTAGGGCTAACAGAAAAGTTGCCCCTCTTTTACTGCATAAAAACATGTGTCTCTCCCGATAAATTTTGAATTACAGGAATTCAACCTTACGTAGGATTATGGTGTGATAAAGGTATAGAAAATGGTTACTGTATTACTCATTTCGTTGATATCAGAATAATGACAGAAACTAATTTTCATGTAAAAAGTTAAACTGTTCATAACCTCGTGGAATCTGAAGAGAGAAGATTGTCATGCAGTATTGCATGTAAACTTGAATTCGGAACTGCACTTCAGAGCACAAGAAAAAGCAGCTGAAAGGCATTTTGACCGACCTCCGTCTGAAGAGAGGGTGTGAAAATGGAGGGAGCAGAGGGTGGAGTAGACAATATCTTTAGAAATGAGAAATGAACTGCGTTGTAAGTAAATATGACATTTTGGAAGATGAAATGGATAACCCAAGTGAAAAAAATAACTTTGGAAATGATAAAGTCCTACCATGAAAATACTTAGATATTTTTTTGTCCTATCCGATTAATTTTCTTAAATTCTAACCTGAAAAATCAGGGTGCTTCGTATACGTCACCGTATCTCATGGGCTGGGAAATACAGTATTTGCATCTGTGATCAGGTGATTCCAGATAAGGTTCTCCTGCAAGTGAATCAGGTGACATTTTTAAAAACATAATATAAAGAAAAAGTAGGGTTGGCATTTAAACATTTTAAAGTTACGCCAGGTGCAAAAACTAGAAAACGTTTTTTGCTCATTTAACCAGCAGAAAATTTAATAAAGAAATCGGTTTGGAGGTCAAAACTAATTGACATACTAGGCATATAAATAAATCATATTTAAGGAAAAATTATTTTTCAATGATTAGCATTTCTTTGCATACTTATGCTATTTGCTTTGTTATACTTCCTAAAAATGTGTATTACATGATGATCAGCAAGAAATTTGAAGCCGCGGTTCTCTAATCGAAATTTGAAAGACACTTCATTTCAGAAGTAAATTTGTTTAATAAACCAACTAAGCTTGTCTGTCAAGAATTAATAAATGATTACCAGAAAATTCAAGTGCTTTTACTTGAAAAATATTTCCCATAGGCCATTGCATTGCCTGTATTTACTTTCATAAATTTGAAGCCCATTCCAGTTGTCAGTTATTAGAGAGTATGTATGTGTGTGTTGATAGCTTAGGTTCAGGCATGCCCGACAGTGAGATAGAAAGGACATTAAGGGAGATAAAACTGCATAAGGCCGAGGGGGTTGATAACATTCCTGCGAAACTACTTAAATGATAAGGGAAAATGTGGTAGGAACAGACTATATGGACTGATTCGTAGCATCTATGAGGAAGGAATCTGGCCGGAAGACTTGGTGAGATCAGTGCCAGTTTCTATTCCAAAAAAGGTGAAGGCTACATCATGTGAGAACTACAGAACAATCTTTGATTTCCCACGAAGCTGACATAGTTCTCAGGATCTTCAACAAACAGATGGAAAGAAAGGCGAATGATTTCTAACGAGATGATCAGTTAGGGTTTAGGAAGGGGAGAGACGTGCGCGATGCCATCGCAGTAATGAGAGCACTAATGGAGAGGAATATGAGCATAGAATAAAATCAGGAGGTATTTGCCTGTTTCGTAGATTTCGAAAAGGGGTTTGATGGAGTGAATTGGGAAAAACTAATGAGTATATTGCAGAAAATTGGAATAGATTGGAGGAACAGGAGGCTAATCCGCAACCGGTACATGTCTCAGACTGCTAAGGTGCTATTGGGGAATGGAGAGTCACAATGGGCGATGTTAGGAAGAGGTATAAGGCAGGATTGTCCATTATCACTAGTGCTGTTCAATGTATATGTGGAGTAAATGATTAGAGGCATGGGAAGAACTGGAGGTAGGAATGAGAGCCAGAGGGGAATACATAAAATCGGTTAGGTTTGCTGAATACCAAGCTTTAGTTTGTCAGTCAGGCCAGGGATTGCAAGCATTGCTGACTGAATTGGAAATTCAGTGTGATAGATACGGGAGGAGAAACTATATAAATATAACAAAGGTTATGCAATTTTCCAGAAAGAAAAAGGCTAAGCTAAATATTTAAATTGTAGGGGAAAAAATTGAGCAGGTAGAACAGTTTAAGTATCTCGGAAAGTGTTTTTGACCGCGAGTGATGGAAAGTAATGAGGCATTTTGTTCATCCGCAGGACATACGCTGCTTTCGTTTCCATTGGTAGATTCTTCACTGTCTACTCTTCTCAAAGTTCCTGAATAATCGATGTTGGTTTCTACACACATATCACCAACACTGATATCAGTATCAAAAAGAAACTTTTCGACATCATTGTTCAGAGAAATATTCCACTTATTGCCAGCCAATGCTCGAGGGGTAGCGCTAGTATACATGGCCTCAAGCATGTGCATCCGTGGTTTTGACGGCAGGCATACTGGCTGCAAACTATTGTGTATTATCAGAAGGCCACGGCTTCATTCAGTGATTCTATCTTCTTTGTTAATGTAGCAGCAAATAAGAAAAGATGAAAGGCAACTTTTGTATGGCGGCAGAATAAATTTTATATTATTTAGCATGGTAGAAAGTTCACTGAAAATGAAGATATTGGGTATCTATTAATTATCTGTAACTCTAACTTGTAGCTGTATATTTTCTTTGATGTGTTCATCGAATCTTCGGTTAAAAGCAAATTGATTCATTTGCATTCAGCAGTTGGTTCTCATCAAGTATTCAAAGTGAAATATTGCCTCCATTATCTTATGTTCAATGAATAGGTGGTTAACAATATTTAATCAAATAGATGGGAATGAGAGAAAATAGACAAAAAGGTCTGTGCGGAATGTGCATTAGGTTCATGATAAACTAATACGTCATGATGAAAATACTTTGAAACCATTGTGCATACACATGAATAAATTATGACCTAAAATACTATAACAGCATCGGAATATGTATTAGGAAAATGTGAAAGCAATAAAGAGTGCAAATTATGAATCTATCTTACATTCATGCCCAAAAAGAAGGTTCGAAGAATAAAAATTTAAGAGACCGGTGAATCATCGTCTTTGTAAGCCTTTTGGTTAAACAAATCATAAGCTTCAAAATGTGTTGTTGGTCATTAACTTATCCTCAAGTTTGTTACAAGTGCTTTGCTTCTATGTTGCCCTCTTAGGTGGTGGATGCACGAGCAGGTCCAGGCACGAAGTCTCTCACCAAGTTCAAGTCGAAGAACAAGAAGAAGCCCAAGTTGAAGGCAGAGGCAATACCAGTGGCATCGTCACTAGGCAGTAAGGTCAATGTGGGCGGCAGCAATTTAGTGAACCACTCTTCTGTATCCATGGGAGGTGAGAAGTCAAAGAAAAAGCATATGTACATGAAGTCGCACAACCAAAGAAATTCTGGTGTGAGCAGTTCCATGTGCAAGGCTGCCCTGGCTGGTGGGAATATCCCACCCTCTGATCGTCAGAGGAACCATTACCGTGGGATTGTTCGTGACTCGAGTCCCAGTGCTTTGAGTGACATTGGAGGTAAGACTGCTTTCATTAATTGACATTTGCTTTTACAGCTTTTATTGGTGTGAATTTTTGTAAATGGTCCACCAGCTAACAGATATAGTGTAATATCGTAACTGGCTACCATTAAAGTAACAGTAAGCCTCAAAATAATAGTTTTATTGTAATTGAGGAAAGTCATGTCAACTCTAAGAGTTACTGTATTTAAAATGCTCCTTTTAAATGTCTTGGGTTCTTAAAAGTACAGTACACAAAAATAGTGGTAGAAGATTGGTCACTAAAAGTCTATGCCGTGTATCACAATGTTAAAAGTAAATCAATCCTTGGAATATGGTGGTGGCATCTTCTGATCCAAAGTGATTGTCGCTTTCTGGAGCATCATAGCATGTCATAAAATATTTTCCATTTTTCCAGAAATGTACAGCACATCACTATGACCATTTGAATTTTGGCTAATATTTACACCAGTTAAAAAACAAAACAAAAAGTTAGTGGTAGCTGGAGCAATTCTAGCAGAAATCTCGGCAGCCAATTTTGGAAAAACTTAACCCTAACTATGCTTAAAATTTATCTTAGGTAAAAGGCCTCCCATGAGTCTGTAATAAATGACCTGACTATGTTTGGATTAGCAATCATTTAGTGTAAATCTTAGAATTGTTTTCTAATACATGCTGTAACAAAATGATTTTGTTTGATTGGAGAGAATTTTGATACTAATGTGTGTCATTGATGTTTTGCAGGTGAGGAAGATTTTCTCTCCGATCACAGCCCAAGCCCCAGCCCAAGTGACCTGGGTGGTTTGGTTGATGCCAGAAGGAAGAACCACCGTATCAAGCCCAAACTGAGGGCTGGGAGTAGTCCGAAGCAACAGCAGACAAGGATCCAGAGATCAGTGGTAAGACATGGGATCATGAACCGAGACGACGATGAAGAAGAGGAGGAAGACCCAGAGGAGGAGGAAGATGAAGAGGAAGAAGAGGAGGAGGAGGATGAAGAGGAGGAGATGTATGAGGAGATAACTCGCCGCAAGCGCAGCCAGCGAGGGTTCCCAGTGGCCCTGCACCACCAGAGGTCCAGCAGGAACCGATCAAGATCCCCAGTTCAGAGACAGACTGGGGAAAGGAAGTGCAATCCATCTAGGAGGAGTCAGGTGGCAGTGTCACCCCAGATTAGCAGCTTCCTTGATATGACATTCTGGAAAAGGTAAGTTTTTTAGCAATGATTTATTTTTTAAACCAGAGGTAACATTATTATCCCTTATCAATATATCAATAAAATTTCATTAATGGTGCATCAGTCATTGTAGCGAAGGTATGCACGAACACCAGTAAATTAAAATGTTAGTTGTGGGGAAGAATTTAACACCAAATGGATGGTGGCTAAATGAGGCATCACAATTGCAAATCAATTAAATTATCCAATCTCTGCCATTCAAAATTAACTGGCCATTGCGATTGTAGATATCAATTTTTAATGAACACATCTCCTTCATTTAGTAGCCAAAGATAATATTATTGTGTTAGTGTTCTACTGAAAATTGTACTCAATAGGAGTTATTTGTGGTTACCTTCTCTGGGCCAGTATCTCTGATACCCAAATGTGTTGTTAAGGCAGGTCAGCCATGAGAATAGTGCAGCAAATTTCAAGCATCACTCTAATCATAAGAATTTGCTAGTAGTAGTAGTTTTTAGGGGAGGCGACCGACAGCAAAGGTCATTTGCGCCATAGGGGATGGACAGGGAAGGATGAAGGGTGGAGAGAAACCTGGCGTCGGCATTAGCCTACTCTTTACGAAAAGCGCCAAGGGGTCCGCAGCTTAACGTCCCATCCGACGGACGCTGTACTCACTCAAAGTGCCCTCCACAAAGCACCTCAAGTAGGGATCGAGATACCTCTGAAAAATATTCAACACCGTCGGGATTTGAACCCGCGCCCTCAGGGTGGGAAGCCAGTACGTTAGCCCCCGCACCATCTCGATCCCCATAAGAATTTGCTTTAATCTGGGGACTAATGGCGAATGATATGACATAATTAGTGCTGGGGAGTTCTCTCTACCATTACAAAGTCAAATGGTGGGAAAAGGATTAATGCAGCCAAAAAAGTGTGATGTTATTTGTGTTAAATGCCCTAGGTGGGTGACATGAATTGTGTGCACTGAATAGCACTAGTGTACTCTCTTACCTATGAAATGTTGATGGGACCATAAAAAATGAGTTGTGTGAAATTACAGAAATGGTCATGGGTAAGGTGGAGTAATTAGCCAATTGCATTAGATAACTGATGACTTATTATGCAAATACAACATACATACACCTGCTGGTAGTTAATACAGAACTCAGTAAAGTAACTTATGTATTTTTAAAGAATAAAGCAAAGGTCTTTAGTGTGTGGCAAAAGAAAGAAATTGTCAGCAACAGCTAGGGCAACATATTCATTTACATTGTGTTCTAACCACTCATTTTGCACCAAACGTAAGCCTTTCACTTAGTCAGCAAATTTTAGTTTTCCATTATGGTTTTTTTGTTGCGTAACTTAAAGTTCCAATATGTGTGGATATAAAATCACAATCATAATTTAATAGTAACCAGTAATGTAATCCTTTCCACATTAAATTAAGGCTTGCAATACAATGAACCCTCATGTCTTCTGGTATCTTAGTTCAGCAGATAATGATGGTCCTGGAGTGCCTTAGTTTTGGGTTAATCAAAGTGATATGTAAATATCCAGAAATAGATGGTATATGCACCATAGTTACTTTTCTTGTATGGGTGTCAGTTCTACCGTTCATTTGTGTATTAATAATAGTTTTCCATGTTTTTTATTGTTTTGTCATGTTAGCAAACATAAATAGGAAATAATTTTGCCCTGGAAATACAATTACAAATAAAAAATATCTGCCATACCCAAAGAAATTTATGAAGCCAATAAAATATAATCTTTGTATTACATTCTAAATGTGTTCCAAAGCATTGCGTGTAATCTGTAAGACAATTTTAATGATATCAAATTAGTTCAGACAGTAAAATTGCTAAAAATATTTTATATACAGGGTGCTGCAACATAACTTCCTTTTTTGTTAAGCCAAATCACTTAAAAAACCAAGTTATGTTGCCGCACCCTGTATTATAAGCAAATGGCATTGCATGCTGTTAAAATCATCCAAATCTATTGTAATACATGATAAATCGATATTAATAGTTTTGAGTTCATGCTCGTACAATTTTGAAAAAATATCTGGAGACAAGTCTGTACTGTCTTCATTCATGGGAAATAGGTAATAAGCAATCATAAAAGCCCTATTGAATTATCAAGAAATTCATAGAGCTAGTGATTTTTTAGGTAGTGTCCTATTGTGTCAATATTCCAATGTGTAAGTTGGACATAGGTGCTTGCAAGTTTTGCATAAAAAGTATCATTAACTATATTTTCCTGACGTGTGCGTGAAGTGCTGAATTCAGACCACTGGTTAAGTGTGTACATGATTGCAGATCGTATTGGCATGGATAAGATGACAGTGCACACCATTATTGCTGAAAATTTGGCAATGCAAAATATCTGCACTGAACTTGTCCCGAAGGTCTTGATGGGTGACCAATAGCAGAGTCAATTGTTTGCTTACAAAGACCTACATCGCAACATAACAAGTTTCCAACCCCCCTCACTTATCACCAGCTGACTATTTCCTGTTCCCAAAAGTGAAATCCTCCCATGAAGGACACCACCATGGGACCCTAAGTGCCATCAAAGAAGCTTGAATGCATACCCTTAAGGACCTTCCGGAATCTGCCTACTACAGAGCTCTCAAGTCATAGGAAAGTTGCTGGCAGAAGTGTGTGGATGCTCTAGGGATATATTTTGAAGAATTTTTAGGCATTGTAGCAATATTTGAAGTAAATCTAGTGTTCCAAAACTTTTTCCCAATATTTTTTAATGCAAAGCATGTGCACAATGCCTCTTTTTCATTTGAGCTGGCCATCAATTTCATTAGTTACATTAAACCATCAATCCATTTTTATCATTGCTCATTAAAATCAGTCTAGAAACCACATTAATATTTAGCCAAATCTTTGGAATTGGTTTTTTTTAAGATAAGTACTTACAAATACACTCCAGAACTCATGTTCATTCAGGTATTTTGAGTTAAATTTTATTTTTTTACTGTATGCATAATTATATTTATACATTTTTCAATGTTTAGGCTCTAGAGTTCACATGTCGTGTAGACTGTTAAGGGAAATTTTTGAAGTGGTTTTTTCACTGCTGTGTCTGGAATGGAATTACTCCAGTATTCTAAATAAGTTTTATAGCTGTCGGGCCACATAATCTGGTTATTTTGTAATGTCTCTATGCTTTGTGTGTTAATGAATTCCAGTGGGTATGAAATTGCTTAATATTTCAAATGCTGTTGTTTTTTTTTTTTTTTTTTAAACTTTTCAGCTTTGTATTTAATATTTATATGTCCGGGTAATTTAGCACAGGTAAGTACAAGTACAAATCCTGTACACATAAGACGAAAATAATAGTGCTTTCAAAAACTATGTTATCAACAGACACCTTTTTAAGTTGGTTGTTTTCATTTGATTTATTTACTGTTTGTCGACAGGGAGGAAGTTTGCTGTGGAATCATATTCAAAGGCCCGAATGAGGAGGTGATCGTTGACCCGAGATTCCTTAAGCCATGCATTGGATGTCGTAAGCCATTAATCATGGAAGGTTCTGATGGTGTGCAGTCTGCTCCAGCGGCAATTCCCCCAGCTGATTCACCCCAACTGCAGTCACCACCTCCTGCACTCTATCCCCCCACTTCATCATCTCGGGGCATCCCACCAGCTTCATCCTCCCAGAATGGAGGTTTAACTGGTCCAGCAAGTAGCAGTGGAACCAAGCAGTCTGCCAAATCATTCAGCGATTCCTCTTCCGATTCTGGATATGATGAGTCATCTAATCCTGGTGCTGATGGAAATGGCTTAAATGCTAACCGTCGACCTTCAGCTGGTGTCATTGTTTCAGCTGGTGAGGTCAATTCTATGAACATTGTTGGGGCAGATCTTGGAGGAATCATGGAGGTTCCATACCCACCTGCTATAATTGTGGCTGCTGCTAACAATTACATCCCAAAGAGCAGGCCATCTCCTGGAGAAGGGATTGCTCCTAGCAATGATTAACGTTAGCCCCCCAATTTACTGTTGTCTCCTAATTTGTTCTCCCCTCATCCTTATACCCATCAGTCGCCCTCCTCTCTCCTCTACAGTTCCCCAATCTCCTCATTAGTTATTTGTAATTTATTACCGAATCATTCACTCAAGTCTTATTCCATAACCTGACTCCAAGTACTCTTTATGTTGGACCATCTACTCACTGCCAACTGCCATTGGGAGTCTTGCCATCCATCCACATATCTAATAGCACTCTGTTTCCATACCTTCATCTGTCAGGGTGAAATAGTAGTGATGGCTAGGATGGGGCAGTGGAAGCCCTCTTGATCACCATCGGGTCCAAAAAAATCTCTGCGATTGATTTTATAGAAATCGGGTTAAAAATCGTATTGAATCTCCATTCGAAATTATTTGTGGCATAGTGATCAAATCACTATTGAAATCATTTTTTGCATTTTTAAGGAATTTGGCTGCATTTTTAAAAGGGGATATCACGAATTTCTTCTCGTGAAGTGAGTCTGTCTCTCCTCAGTTGCCAGACCTGTTAGAATGGGAATGCAGTGCAGCACACAAGTTACTGTTGTTGGCTCGTTTTTGCTTCCTAATGGGGCTGAGGAATTTCAGGCAGCAATAAGTTTTCCTCTTCGTATATTGAAGTCAGTTAGTGATTTCATCACTCACGTCCCTATTTTATGTGAGTAGATGATTGTTGTTGATCCCACCTCACCATAACCATATCACCTGAACTGGGTTAGTTGTTTGCAGGTTCATGGCAGGCTAAGGTGCTGAGAATCCAAGTCCATAGGTATTTTGGAGAGGATGGTTACTAAAATTCTTGCCATAATGAAATGTCATAGCTGCTGCACACCACTGGTGTGTGGCAACATCTTGTAGCACTTATTGAAATTGCGGCTTATAAAATGTAAAGTGTAATTGAATGCCTGGACAAAAAATGCTATGATCCTGGTGTGACATAGTTATGATTTAAACACATTGGAAGTTGAGTCCAGTTTTCTAGTCTGGGTGAGTCAGCAGCTATATGGTGAAATTGTGTGTGAAAGTCATTGTATTACCCTTGGAGGACCTTAGGCCCCTACAGTTGCTCTCTCTTACTGCATGTATTGAGTCTCTGGATCTAAGATCGGCTTATTCTTCATAGTTTTTTATTCAAGTGAATGTTGATAAAGACAAAATGGCTTTCATATTTTGAAATTAACTTCATTGGTGTGTTCTGCACAATTTAATTTTATCAAGCCGAGAGTTAGAACAATTAATTATTCATTGCTCATAGCATTGATGGAGTTAATTTCTTATGTAATGAATGATGGTATGTTCTTAATTTTAACTAGTAAGCCGAAAACTCTAAATGTAGTGTTGTTATTTCAAGAAAAATAGCCTTATTCTTCCCATATCTCATGGTTGTGAGAACTTTACTCATCCTTTGTCAAAAGAGCCGAAAGGAAAGCACATTTGAATGAGTGAAGAAATGACTTAGGCTGCAGTGAGCTCTAAGGGAAGCCCTTGTGCAAATTTAATCGTCATATAAGGACTATGTTCTGCAGTCATGTTGACTGATTAGTGGGCATTATATGACGACATCTTCACAATAATTAGGAGGTGTTAATTGCTGCCTAATTTTTATAGTTAATTCCAAAATGCTGAATTTTATGTTAAAAGTGTCATCACTTTTTTCTTCACTTTTTATCGTAGTAGTTGTGTGTTTTCCTGAAGCACATGTTAGGATGGACGCTAAGGAAATGTCCTAGTATCCTGTCTCATTTACCCCGTTTCCTGTGCTATTTTCACCAGGTTTTATAAGCTCTAGTGCCTGTGCAAATGGCAGAATATTTAGCAATAATTATAATATAAAACTTTTAAGAAAATTGATTCCTTCAAGAGTTGTTTATTAGTAAGTGGCATATATTAGTGATTTTATGCAATGACGTTAAATGGACCTATTTGAGAAAGTAAAGAGTGCAATTTTTTCTGATTTTTAAATGTCCAGGATGATGTTCCATTTTCTCTTCCCTTCTGTTTTTCACCACCTTTCTCCGTCCACCTTACCCAATCTTTAATTAAGAGTCCCTTTGTACTTATTCCTGCTGGAAACATCATGTGTGTGTAATAGATAATTTATTACTTCCATTGAGATTAACTATTAAGGGATGTCCTTTTATTGTCACCATTTTGAATTGTTCTGTAATGGTCAATCTAGTCTCAAATGAAGTACCTTGATTGTCGAGCTGTTCATTCATAAAAGTGCATGAACAGCTGATACTGCCTGCTAAATTTAATATTTTATCATTTCTGAGGAAACTCATGTTTTTTTCTTAATTCTTTGGTCATAGAAACAGTTGCAATTGACTTAAAGTCTTTATATAAATTTCTTTTTTTTTTTTTACTATTGCCTGTCAAAGTTCTCATTGTTACTCCTTGAATCTCTTCATTTCCAAACTCATGGTAATAAATTAGTGCACGTTTAACTCCATGCATACTGTACAGCTATAATTAGATTCCTTTGAGTATTATTTTACTCTCTTTATTTCACTGTGTTGGTCTGAGTGCAATGCTACATGTAACACTTGATATAAAGTAATTCCTCTTGTATGTGTGTGTGTGTACGCGCGCGGGTGTTTGTGTGTGAGGGAGGAAGAGATGACACTTGCGTGATTTTTCAATAGCTTGTTCAGCATGGATTGGTTATTTCCATCCAATAGGGAAGAGTGCCTCCTCGTTCTCAACCTAGTATGATTTCAACTCTATACATAGAGCTAAAAAAATTTCTCCTACCTCTCAACTCCTTCCTCGGTTCATTGTGATCTCAAGAGTTGAAAATTTGACATTGTGTGTGCAGCTTTTTTTATTATTTGAGTTGTGCCCTCCTGTATTGTGTGTGCATAGGATAACTGACGTTGAACATCGTCGCATTCTTTTTGTGGTATTTAGTGCGTGTGTTGAAAATGCGGGTGATGTGTGAATGTTCTAAGTCGTAAAAGTTTTTATTATAGATATTTTCTCTCATAATGATTTTTTTTTAGAATATTGGTGTATTTTATTTAAAAAAACATTCCAGTATTACAGACATTGAAGGCTCAACAAAAACTGACAAAACTATGTTATCAAAGTTGACATTTTTGTACATGATTGTTCTGATAAAAAGTGCTATTAGCCTCAGTATTCATTTTTCAGCATTAAACACCTCTGTTGGGGGATAGGTTTTTGTTGACTGTGAATGATCACTTTGCCAACTGTATTGGTAAATTTTACCCTTCCAGGACTTTAAGATGCCATGATTCATTTTCACTAATTCATTCAAAACTTTTTTTTTTTAACTTTAAATACATTTTAATATTTTGCTGAGAGCACACAATTATTTTTTTATTGTTGCTGCTAAAAACGTTGTTACCCTGGATTTTAATTGTTTTTTTTAATGATGGGGCTGTTTCTGTGTGTGTAAGTGTGTATTAGTCTTTGATGTGCATTCTTAAACGCACACTCAGGTTGCATTGGTCCTCTCTCCTACTGGGGCCCACCAGTGTGCTCAGCCACTTGATCTCAGGTTTCTTCGCCCAAGGTTTTAAATGAACACAAATAAGTGAATTGCAAAAGTCAATTGAGCGTCTGTTTCAGGACACTCGAAAATGACATGCCTCCCACCCCGCTTCCGTTATCTTTTCAATAATTGGATACCTTCCACCAAAATTGTGTACGGTTGTTATATAAAAGTGGTTCCTTTTTGGTTGACACGAGTTCTTCGATGAACGTATTGTTTTATTTTAAGATGTTGAATGCCTGAAAAATGGATATGCAGGGAATAATAAATGATGATTGTGAGAAGAATGCTCAAAATAATGGATGGTGTGTGATATAGTGAAAAATTGCTCTTTCCTTTCATCAGATTTGCTTGTACAATCAACTTAATGGATGATAAAATTGATAATCATTTCTGCTTGCGAGTATTAATTTTGGTGATTTGTTTCAAAGGAAAGGCAGAAATTGACTAAACGAATTTGAGATTGCTATCTCTGAAATTTATTTATTGAAAATTGTATGAGGATTGTATTATTGGGGGGTCAAATTACTACATTCGAAAGTGGTGCATTGTTTTGTTGGTGCAAAGGAGGCCCATACTTGTGTGGTGCATGAAATGTTAAAATGATGAACACAAATGTTCTACAAATTTTAATTGTTTGTTTTTGTTTTCTTGCTGGAGAAAGAAATGAAATTTTGAGGTGAACTCCTTATGTGGAAGGGATTTCTGTATTTAATTATTTTTCTCGAGAATTATTTGTGTGATTTTTTTGGTCAGGTGGCAAATTGTGCGAAAGCATTCCTGAGCTATGGCCAATGGCTTGGAAGTGTGAATGGTAGTTTGAGTTATAATTGGATTGTGTGCTTGTGTGTTTTAAACTGGAAAAAAAATACTGAAGATGCGACCTTGTGGCAGAGTAAGGAGAAACAAATTCAGATCCAGAGATAGTTTGGGTACTAAAGTGTAAAAGAAGACCAGTATTAATGACTGTTTTTAAACTTTTCAACATGGCAAGTGATATTTCCATGCCTTTGTGAATCAAATCTCCAAACACTGCCATTATTGTGTGTAAATGTGCATCTGTGTGGTCAGCGAGTGGTCTCTGTCCCAGTGGGGCGTGGATTCACCCGTTCATGTCTTTCTGTCTTGTCTGTGTTTGTAGTTCAAGGTTACCCATTTGAATGGTAGCCTGTTTGAAGAAATGATTTATCAAATATTAATAATATAACGATAACATAGTATTCAATAAACTCTCTGTTCTCAAAATAAGTTGAATTTTGTCTGTTTTACCTCTGCACATGCATATATTTTTCTTTCCTCATATCATTTTGCCTCATTTAATTTTTTTTTCCATTTCATCATGGAAACATCAAATCATCCATCACATGTGGAATTCTCTCCAGGGTCTGTTGGCGTGATGTATTATCAAGCTGGTATTTTTAGATTTCATTCCTAATTAATCTAGTGAAATTACTAATGAAAGAGAAATGTGATAATGCACAATATCTTCTTCCTCATCCTTGGCATCTTTATATTCTTTTGTTTGAGATGTATGGGGAAAATACTATGTGGTCAATGAAAAATGTTGTCCTTAATCCTTAAAGCCAAACTTGAAGTTCATATTTATTAGTAATGGAAAGAATCTAGTCCATGCCAATGTGCTATACTAGAGAGTATTCCCTACAAGTGAACGTTTATATAAAATATATTGATTGGGCGATTAAGAATACCTTACTGTGCCTTTGTGTACTTGTGTGCCTTACTGTACTTTTTTCTGAACACTTGCCTCGGTAATAATTTATTAGAAATAAGTGCTCAAGATCCAATGGGCTTCGTCAAGGAGCAAATACTATGCATGGTGTATAATGCACTAAAAAAACAAGATCAGGACTTCTATGATTAAACATCCTTCTGCTGAGTACAATGTGCTAGATGTCGTCAATGAGTGGAACCCAAATTCCAAGACCCTAATCACGATGGGTATTGAAGAAGGCATATTAATATGTATTAGTTGTTCAGAAGGGTGGAACAATGTATTCATTTAGCTACAGTCTACTTCTTCAGAGCAGTTAAATGGTATATTTTTTGTCCCAAAAGCAGTAGGACTGAGTCATTTTTATAAAAACTATTGCCGGAATTGATACATTCACTCAAAAGTCTTCACAGTAGCACCCTTCTGCGACCATACACCACTGCCAGCAGGTTTTCCATTCCTTCTGGAAGGTGGTGCCCTGAATGCTGCTAACCTCCCTCGCCACGGCCTGTTGTAATTCTTCCACTGAGCCATGGTGACATCCTTTCATCACAGCAACTTAGCACACACCTTTCTCATGCCCATGTTTTCGATCACAAGTCGATGCACATCACTTTTAGGAATGCCTAGTTCATCGTAAACCATGCAAACATTAAATCTGCGATCCCTATCCCAGAAAGCCTTCACTCTTTCAAGATTTTTGTCACTTTTTGAGATTAAAAGGCATCCTGAATGTTCAGTCTCTTCTCTACCCTCCCGAAACAACTCTTTGCCTCTCAAAAACACCAGATCTACCCATGGCTTTATCACCATATGCTGCTTTGAGCATGTCATGAGTCTTTCTCCTGGTTTTGCCCAGTTTTACACAAAATATAATGACCTGATGTTCCAATAACCGGGTTATCAGAGTGTAACAAGGTCTCATTTTAGAAGTTTTGCAAACAAACGATCCGCAAAGGTTGGGAGCTAACTGGCACCGGCCCCTTTCCTGAGACTCCCCTCCCTCGAACCCAGCCAGAGAAACTGCCACCCATTCACTCATCTATTTGGGAAAAAAATAAGTCTTAGTCTGTTACATTTGGTACAGACGTATAATTGGAAATTGTGATCAATAAAAATTCAAATGTCCTTAATATTGGAGTTCTTAAATGATTTATTATTGAAGATTTCAATTGGTGTAATCCATTTCCATTAGTTTTTATTGGTGATATCCCTTCTTACAATTTGAACCATATCATGGTCAAAAGAGTGAGAGGATATTATGTTCTCAACAGAGTGAAAATCTGCCTAAATCATCTGGTGTGGAAGATAGCAGAACTGCCCTGGGATTATTTTTAGAATTTGCAATTAACTGATTGCTAGCTTCCTTTTTAGCTTTCATTATTTTTATATTATACTCCTTCCTTAATTTAATAAGTAATCTTTCATGTAATTCATTATAGATAACTTCATAAGGCTTTATTTAGAGAGATATTCCTTTCTTCAAGTAAATCAGGAATATATAAATTATAATCTGGTTGAAATGCATTAATTTCTTAAAGGAGTATAACAAAAATGAACCTCTACAAAGAAAATTTTCTTCCTTTGTTCAAAGGTTGTATTGTGCTAGAAGTGAAATGCAGTATGCTTGGAGGCATGAATGACTTAGTTAGTATGCCCCCAATATGTATTATTTTGAGGAATTCGTAAATCCTAGAGCTTGGTGAGAGAGCATAGCAATGGTTTTCACATTGTCAGTTGTCATTTCACATTTCAGTTGTCTCACTGGGCCTGGTTATGATTTTTTCAAGATATGCCATCTGGTAGGTTCACAATTGATGCGATGAATGCTAGCAGAATTGAAGATCTGATACAATAGTTAGAAGCGAAAGACATACCTACAAACAGTTCAGCGCATAAAATGAAATGCTTAAATGTACCTACCAAATAATAAGAAATAAAGCCCTTTTGAAATCTGTTCTGGTGGCTGATATTCATGCATGCCCTTCATCACACAATGCATAATGCCATCTTGAGTTTAGAATGACAATCTTATTTTAGCATCCCATTATTAGATTTTCAGCGATGATTTATTGCCAAATTGCCACTCCATGTTTAAAATCAAACAAGTTGTGATGGTTCATAGTATTCTAATGGCCAAATATCTGCCAGTATTCTTTACAGTCAAACACCTGATTGCAGTAGACAAAATAAATTTGATATGCATCTTATGAACCCTTGTATTACTAGGTATCCCTCTTTTATTTTATAGTGACTTTTCAAATGTCAAATAACATCAACACACTGGCAATGTTCAATGTATTGCTAGAAAACCTCCAGCTTTGCATTTTTTGATCCAATGTCTCCCAGCAAACAGACTGCCAAATCTTATCTTGACAATGGTCAGCAAGGGAGGGTGGGTATGCACCCTTTCCTTCCTTATCTGGGGTACTGACATCTCCACCACTGGTCTGCCACAGAAGGTTTGCCCTTGGGAAATAGGCATGAAAATATGTTCGTAGTAATATTTCACAGTTTGAAATAGTTCTGTATGTATTCATGCACTTAGTGACTACTTAAGAGGGCATTCCCACTGTACATGTGTCAGTTAGTATTGACCTGAAATTGAGAGAGACTTGCTACGATTGGGGACCATGAAGATTTTTGGGGCTGTTAATTTTTAATATTCATGGGGGCTAAAATTTACCACATCCACCTAAAGATCTGTTTTAATCAATCAAATGTTTCACCACCTTGGCAGAATCAGTTAGTCTGCTAACAAAATTGCTTCCACACAAACACCTAGGAAAAAACCTTATTTCTCCATAGGACAGTAGGCACTGTCTGAAACATTCAAATTGTATGAATCCATCAATGTTTAAATTTTTAGTGCCATAAAGGTAAATGTGATGCATGAAATCATTGGAGCACCACTAAATATAAAAATGTTGAATTGAAGTTAGCAGAAATGCTCAAAAAAACTTCCCATTAACTTTAACTCAAGATTTTGAGAAGATTAGAATCAATAGTGTTAGTATGAACACTTCTTAGTAGCCACTTGCTAGCAAGTATTACAACTAATCTAAACGTGTGGTAATGATCTCATACGGCTCAAATTGAAAATCAGAATCATCATGGCATTTAATGAACGTGTAATGAAATGACAAATTCTCATTGTCATTATCTTGCCATTGTTTAGAACATGAATGATTATAGGTCAATTTTGAATAAACATAATCTCCATTGATGTTGAAATTGAAAATTTAAACCAAACACATTGGGCCAGTTAACCATTTTCTTTGTCCCATCTTTAATTTGGCTCTTCAGATTTGCTTGCTGGGAATGAACTTGGTATTACTAGTGCATGCTGAAATTCTAAAACTCAATCCAATCTTATATGACAAATTTCCCAGAATCTCTCACCTCTAGTGCACTTTCATGTTGACTGATGGCAAAATTGAAACACAACTCTACTCATTGTTCTGAGTTAAAAAATGTGGTATCATCTGAGGTCAGATGTTTTGTTTCAAATGCCTACAACCACAGTGTTACAGCATTTGCTAGTTTACCTCTAACTCAACATCCAGGTTGTGTAACACAATAGTTCTCATTGAATTAAATTGAAAAAATTGATTGCTTTTTATCATGCATCAAAACAACATACAAAAGGTGGTGATGGATATTGTGATTTTAGTAATTTCTAACAGTGTTTTCGATAAGTCGTGAAACTAGATTGAACTAATCCCTAATTCTTTCTTAGTAAGTACATAATCATTTGGGTTTGTATGAGGTGAATTGTTTGGTTTTCTAACTTTTCCATGGCAGGGAGCCTTAAGAAAAATTTTTGTGATTACCTATTAATTCACCAATACCTTTTTTAAGTTGGACAGCAGTTTGATCATTTGGAAATTTTAACTGTGAATTCTGCAATTAATATATTTTTAGTATCATCAAAAGTTTTTTGTTGATATTTTATCATGTTTTCACTTGAATACCTTTATTCTGTCCTTTTTTCTTGGGAATTTATAAAAAAAATTAAATGTGTTGGAGGGATATTGGCATGTAAAAATGTTGGGAATAAAGTTAAACATTCAGAAATTCTACAATTAATATCTTTAAACACTTGCATCTCCCTCTTCCTTTCGTTTTAAAAATTTAAGGTGTGAAAAATGTACAGTATGTATGATTCTTGCAGATAGACATTACAGTTTAGCTTTATTAATGTTTTCTGACATACAATTTTAAATAGATGAACAATCAGGTAACTTGTTGTCCCATTGTGTTAATATTATCAACCAGATGATCCTTGTAGAAAATTTAAATTTAAATCTTGGGAATGATGGAATTGTATTGAGTTTCCTTCATCAAGTATGGCATATACCAAATGTTACTTCTATTATTTCTCTTTTCATTTGCCATACCTGGACAAATATCTCTTGTGTATGGTCACAGGACCTATTTCCAAATATGTTTATGATAAGTGAAAATTATGGCCATAAAAGTCATTTTATTTCATGTTGTTTCAATTCAGAGCCAACTAATTATTGTTCCCTCTGTTAATACACATTTTTAGGGTGCATTTTCATTACATAAAACCTCCAAACAGTATTTAAAATCTGATTCCATGATTACTTTATCATCTGTAAACTTTGAAATGTTAGAGAATAACAAGCATATTGTGCTGGTGACTGAAATAGAGAGCAATGAATTAGGACATTCCAGTAAAAAACATGTATATATCACTTTAAAGTTATTTCTCACTGAAATTCTATTATTTTTAACCTGTATGAGGTTCCTAGGCTTAACATACGCTTAAATTCTAAATGACAACTTTAACTCTGGTTATTACATGGTTTCTAGGTAGTTAAGTATATGGTTTTGAAATTATGATGTTGTGTATTCAGTTGCTGGCCAAATATGAGTTACCTCTTAATCATTTAATTGTATATGATCACCATTGCATTATGAATTCATGTTATCAAATGTATAGTCATTATCATCTAACTTTAATTTTTGCGAGAAATACTACAGTGAACTTAACTGATATATTTGAACGAAAAACTACTACAATACTTGGTAATGAGGCATATTAGTATGGACTTCATTATTTATGTTAAAAACAATTCTTTAATTCCTTTTGTAGTTTGATTACAAATTAATTTGGAAAAGAAATTTAAATTTGTTTGTTGCCCAGAGCAACATTACTCCAATAAATAAAAAAGTTCCAGAGATATTTATTTAATTGTTCACAATTCGTGCATTGTATATTGTCTGGTTAGTTAACGGTGGTTTGTAAATGGCATCATTCACCATAGGTCTTGTTTTATTCTTATAAATTTTCAGAGCAGTAGAGCAGCTAGCCGTCAGTCGGTGAGTAATTTGAAAACATAAAATTTTATCTCCTAGTTTTCGCTCTAGAATCCTTTTAAACTTAAGTCTTCAATGACTATTTTTCTTTGCGGATTCGACGTCTTTTTTATAACTAGTTTCTGGTCCATGATTTTGCCACTACCTTCTCATGCACTAAAAAATTTTTAATTGAAATAATAAGAAATAACGTAGGTTTGGAAGTCTATTAAACTCTTCAGCTGATTTATTGAAGAATCTAAACTAAAACAAATTCGAACGAGCCGCCATTCATTTTCGTAGTTTGGGGAAGCATGACTGAAGCAAAACTTGAATACGGAGCTGAATTTGGCTCTCTTAAACGCATATGTTAACTAAAATGGCAAATTATCTTCAATTCCTTATCATTCCTAATCTGAGATTAATCAGAAGAGCTTGTCGCATGCGCATAATTTTGCGGAATCGTTGATTCATTTTTTACTGCTACGCCTACGGCAGCCGGCGTTCTCTCAGTTCATTCGGAAGCGTCGTAGCGGTGGGGTGCGAATCGATTCCGCTTGGCAGCGAGTGGCTGTTAATGGTTCAACAGTGACTCATAATGGAATAGTGGTGTCGTCGATGGATTAACTGTGGGAGGTTCGTTACATTTTGATATTGGTATGGACAATAGTATTCCCTCCATCGGCAGATATATTCATAGGTGTCTGGCATGTCGTGGCGGTATTTTTAATTAGTCAGTATAATGTAACCGCTTTAAAGGAATAGAACTTCCTGTAACTTGTGGTTTTATTAGTTGGATAAATGTAACTCACGATGTAACTCTACATTTCCAATCGGAGCGAAGAATTCGAAATGTTGTTATGCTCTCTAACTTTATGTGCATTGTTGCAACCGAAAAACTTTTAACGGATTTAGCTGTTGTTTTAAAAGTGGGTGAAAGAACCTGACTGAATTTTGGTGCTGTTTAAAAGTTTTTTATTGAATGTGTGTGTATCTTTCTTGTAGGGCTAACGTGTGTAAGTTCCCTCTGTTTATGTCGTATAGATATAATAACTTCATTGCAACATTTATGAATTCTTAAGAATTCGAAGTTACTAGCGTAAGTGGGTTTGGTGGGCATCATTTTTAACGACGTGATATGTTAATCAAATGATTAATTAAATGACCGACTGTTTATGTTTAAGTAAGAGAGAAAATGGCAAAAGTATCAACACCGGCGAGTAAATTTGTGTAGTTGTTATTCCTTGTTTTGTTCTTAGTGCATAGGAATGGAGGCTGACTGAGCAGAAGCTTGTTCACGAAAGTAACTCAATTTTATAGACGCGTTAGAAATCTAAAATGTCGTTATTGAATATGATTACGCATATTGCCCTTATCGTGTAGTTCATGTTATTAAACTTTAAAAAACGCTATCGTAGGAGTAATACTGTGTAAGTAAAGTTCCTTAGAGAGGTGCTACTTAAATTTTTACGCGCCGGATTCCTATTCCTTTGTTGTCCAAAGCCTACAATCGACAAACCTTGGACACGAACCCTCATGATTATCGATCATAAATTTGTTTTCGTGAGGAAAAGGTTTCCCAGAGGTTAGAGAGCTTAGTCAGCTCTTCCTTCGGAGTATTTACTGGAATCTCACACACTGTGGCTATTTATGAACAAAATTTTGGTTGCATGACTATCGAATGTGTGATTTGCTTTTGGATTTATCTAATGAAAATTATGCTATATTGTAAATTTATAATTTTTGTATTGTGCTATAAGGGGGGAGATCTTCGATCTTGAGTGATATATAGTACACGGGGAATTGCTTCTTTTAGAGCTCCTCATTATTTGATACGAATTGAGGTGGGGGATACAAAACAAGTTATACGACCGCGAAAACTTAGCTTCTCGACTTACTGCTCTGAAATGTGCCTATAGCTACCCTAAATAAATTTGTGAAAGATTTATAATTGCTAAAATGCATGGTAAATCGATCCGGTGTGCCAGGGAAATTTAAAACAGTGGAAAAGTCTGACAAATCTGTATTGAAAAATAATTAAATATCTTGGAGTTGACTTGAAGAAAACCCACACGCAAAACAAAACTGAAATACAACCGATACTCGTTTTGTAGAAACATTGGAAATTAGGCGACTGGAATTGACGGGCTTGTGAGCCTCGAAATTTCACGTGCCATCGCCATGCGATAGTTCATGGTCATTATTTGGGAACTGCTGTTATCCTGAGAAACGTTACTTGGGATGGATGATTTGGAAGGTACTGGACGATATACCTGGAATCCTCCCAAAGGTTCTGTTTTCTCCTTGTTGATACGGCAGGTATTAACTGATTTTCCAGCAATTCGGTCATAGTAGGTGACGGTGCTTCAATAGGGCATATACGGGCTGACGCAGTGTACCACGGAAGAAAAGTCAGGTACCTTTCTCTTTCTTTACGACTGCAGCCCTGGTTTCCTTTTTTAAGAATGCTTAACCCCGTTACTCATCGCGTGCCTTCTGCTCATCTCGCCGAATAACAACCGTGTACACCGATTAGGATTGATCGGAGTAGCAGAGGACGTGCATCTGTAAGGTAAATACTAAACATTTCCAAAGTTTTAAACATTCAAGGAGGTATAATTTATTGAAGAAATCCCAAGTGCCCTAAATCCGCCACGGTTTGATATGTGTGTCTAGGCAATGCAGAAATAGTTCTCTGTTGGAGAAAATTTATCTCTTCCGTGTAATAATTTCATATCTGCATGGTATTAGACTGACATCAGTTTATTTTATCAATATAGACAATTACTAATGTTGTTAAAGAGTTGAGGTGCATGGTTAACGAACTAAACAAGTTTTGTTTGCGAGAGACTCAAAAGTTTTATTGAACTAGGAATGGAGGAGTGTATACCTTTTGATTTTTTGCCTCAAAGTGTTTATTTTTATTTTCTCCCGATCACTGCGATGCGATAGAAAACTCTTAGGTCTCCTAAGGCTAAGTTCATTTTTGACCTTCTCTTAACGAAAAGCACCCAGGGGTCGCGCAGTTTTTAACGTTTAATTCGACTGACGGCAAGTGATGAGATCCGAACACTTCTTAAAACATCCGACTACCGCTTCAATTCCAACCCGAGGCCTTTGGTTGGGAAGTCAGTACACTTAATTTTATTATAATTACTACAAATTCTGGACCCTTTATTTTTTTCGACAGTGAATGTAACTATTCCCGAAATTATGTGTTTTTTTCGATGAAACAGCATGTAAATAATTATTTTTTTCGACAGTAAATATAGCCGACGTATTCACGCAGTTATCTTTTTAAATGCTTATTAAAACAGATCGAATCTTGTATTGAGACTCAAAGGTTTCTTTTTCTTCAGAAACTTTACGAACTTCGCAGCAAGGTGATGGGAAGAGATCGCTGTATATTCAAATGTAAATTCGTAACCTAGGCAATATTCTTTTCCGCTAAATACCCGGTGAGACAGCACATTTTCACCAAACTGATCCTATAAAGTTTGGCAATTTCAGAAAGCGAGCCACAACTTTAAAATATTTAAATTTAATTTACGGGCGCACTAGATGGAAGGACGCGCATCACCGTACTGTCACGGCCGGCTGTGACCCATTTTCAGGATCGTAAGTAGGGTTGGTGGAACCCTACGGAAAGCTAAAACCTCCCACCATTCCAGGCACTACGTGGGGGCGCTGTTACATAGGCTCACAAAATAAAGTTAACATGAATGCAAATTGCGGAGACAGGTGTGAGCTACTTCGGGATTGGAGCAAGATGAACGATTAACATATAGTTTTCCTCTGGATAAAATATATTTATGTCGCCGCAGCTTCCAATGCGATACGCCATCTTCAGGTCATCTGAAATCGATGAAACGAAACTAGGTTCGAGGTAAATTTTTTCACCCAGTAGAAAATTTCAAATGTTGGTTATACCTGCGTGTATTTTTTGAAATGCTTCAATAGGAAATGATCCAACTGGATATAAATACTGCTTGCAGTTGGACTGCCGAAGTGCTATTTGTAGTTACGAAGGAATTTGAGTTGTTCGAAAAGGAAGAATACAAAATTGTATGCAGTTTCCTTGCAGAAGATATTTCATTATTGGCATCTCTTAGGAAGACTAGTATAATTGTCTATAAAATTGCGCAATCCGTTCTGTTTTCTATCGACATCCTTCATTAATCCTCACTTCAGGCAACCTCACGTATTTATGAAATCTGTTTCATTGTTTCTTTTATATTTTTGTCTTCCTCTATGTCTCCATAATTTTATCCTTGTACCTTAGAGCTCTTAAACTTATTTTTTCGCCTCTTTGCTATGATTGTTTGTTTGCCTCCCACTTCTTTCCTCACCTACTCTACGTACAACTTTGTCATCGATCGTTCGGTCCATTCAGCTGAATTTTCGGCCTCCCAAATTTCCGATGTTATTATTTTCTCGTGCCTGTGAGGAAGATTCCCCTCGCGTGTGAGGAGTAAGTGTCTCCTAGCACCAATCTCATTTGTTACTAGTGAAGTTACTTAGAAAATAAGTTGTTTTTTTCATCATTTGTATGGACCTTTATCCATGTTCCCATCGGAGCCAATGACCTATTCCCTGGCCCCAACATCCCTCTCCTTCCCCCTATTCTTCTTCGTCCCATTGCATTAGCCCGATGCTTTCACCGGGGCTGTTTACCGTCAGATTGGCGCCACCTCGGCTCCTTTTACAGCTGCGGTCCATGGGAGACTTCGGATCTGCGTCCGTTTCGGTATTGATTCTTCAATATTATTCCAGTATCCTTGAGGACATCGTTCCCCTACGCTCACATTACGGCCGCGTGTATTTTTTACATCATTCATTTTTCAAATTTTGTTTTACGACTACAGTTCCCGAAGCACATAAAGAGTTGAACAATTGCGAAGAATTTCATCCCATGAAGAAACATGGGATAAAGAATTCTGCAATCCACGAGTTTACGATTATTTTGATTTGTGTTACACTATTTTCTTAGTAACATGACTTGGGAGCAAGCAAGAATACCCCATCCTTACCTTCGCTGCGACATCCATAGTTACCATCGAAAATCTGTAGAGTAACATCCCTTCTTTTCCTTATGAAGAATTTTTGGACGCGCAATCACGGAATAGTTTGCTTATTAAAGATTAGCCGCAATAATTATTTTGGAAAGTTTCCATTCTCTGTGAATGTATTGCTAAAATCACTCCCTGTTTTCAAAAATGGTAACTGTTAATATGTCTGCTCTTAGAGAATTTTTCGGTAAACTTCATGTTATCAGAATTTCAAAAAATATGAAGTGCACTAGAATACTTAGGTAGAATGTACATATATTCAATGGAAATGTCTCAACATTGTGTATTACGAACAAATGTTTATTCATTGAGTGTTAGGGTGCTAGAGTGAATGGAAACCCAATATCAGTGAGTTTTTGAGAGCACAACGGAGTGATTAATGAAAAATATTATTTGTGTAATATTCAAATTGGATGTGAATTGAAAAATTAAAAAAAAAACTAGAGAATTGAAACCGTCGAAATTTGCAGTACTCCTTTGCCATTGGCTCCAGCACATGATAAAAAGCAGTTTCTCATCTCCACCGTCCAACAAGGTTCGGCTTCAAAATCCCAGCCAGCACTTCCGCAGCAATTTCATTTTCATGAGACTATTTCATTTCCAATGGGTTATCACCACTGCCGATGGAAGTTTTCAGTGCCTTTGTGGCCTGGAAATATTCGAGTTTTTCAAAATATTGTGTTTCAAATTATTAACGCCGAAGAAAAATTACCTAGTGTGACTTGAAAAACCTTCGATCTTCATCTCTTTTTCTTTTTGAGCATTCCATATAATGAACCCCCTTCTTTTCACGAACTCATGATTCGTGGCCGATGGTCTAAAATCCCCTGCCACTCGTCCTTCCTATCGCCAGTAGAAAGTAAGTGGATGAAAGAATCGATCACACGGGGTAAAAAAAATTGATGCCGAATCAGTTAACCTTATTCCCTGGTGGCGAGTGATAAGCATCAGAATTGAAAAGCGTTCGTAATATGACCCACACTCGTAGGGTCGTTCGATTCGTGAAAAGTCTCAAGTTCAATCATGAATTTGATGGATGGGATGAGAAATATGGTAATGAAAATGGAAACTGAGTGGCATGCTGACATCCCAACTCAACATATCATTCGGGTCAAGTCATTCAAGTAATAGTAATTGAAGTTCACCTTGGGAATGTAACTTAGCTAATGAATATTATCAATTCCCTCTCCCTAGAAAAAGACTCGTTCTCGTTTCGAAATCTCCACCTCGTTTAGTATAACGTTGTAGGCGTATTACAAATATTTTCAAGTAATACTGCAGTTAACGTAATAACATAATACTGGCCTTTAGGGCATGAAATTAATCAGCAACTTTTTTGGGCAACAGAATGACGAAATACAACGAGGGTATTTATTTTGATTCTAATCTTTCGGGTTAATATTTTTGATGATTCTCCGTTTCTTTTCCGTGATTGTAATAGAGCCGTTTCTCCATTAATAAAGCCTTTTGTTGATTTGGTTCAACTTTCTTCAAGTTGTATTTGAGGGCAAAATAGCAACTGTTATAGCATAAACAATATGGCTTGTTTCAGGAACGGCATTTCCTATTTCAAAATACAAACTTTTCAAAAACCCTGATCTCAAAACGTAATAAAAAGTATTGTTTCTTTCAAACTAGAATTTTCTTCTGAATCAAACGATCGTACAAGTTGGTCTCTCAGGTATGCACTGACTGTACGAGTCAATATGTCACCTTAGTTCATTAATGGCGAATGATGAAAAGTAGGATAGGCAATACCTAATTATACACATAGTTCCTACACAGATGTGAAGTGAAAATACATTTTTTAAGCACTCTGAGGTACTTATATAAAATGCTGATGCGTGCTTTAAAGCTTATCTTGGTTTATTTCCTAGGCCTCAATATTCTAAATATCAATTGCAGATATATGAAGGCGAATTGGTGCTTTTATGTTAATACCATTACAAATCGTATACAAATCCGTTTATAATATCAGTTTTTCATGTGAACGACTTGCGTTTCTGTACCAGTAATCCATATATTTTCTGGTATTTGTACTACACGGCCATAAGAGCGTTAAAAAAACTTGGATTTTCGATGTTAATGTCTGTAAAAATTATCACGAGGAAACCCTGTTTTGTTATCTTCATTTGGCTGAGTCCACTTACGGCTACAAATGCAGAATATTTTCTCAAAATGACGTATGACTGACATCTCGATGCAACTTTCTTTAAAATAGGTTAAGCATATCAGGATTTCAAATGGGACGAAACTTCTCTGGTTTATTATACCACCGGAACGACGAAGGATCTTTCTCTGAATATTGCTAGACCCGACCTTCATTGGTCAGCGGCAGAGCCCATTGAAATGCTGCGGTAAATCGATAAATGGAGACAATAGCACCACTCGTCGAAAGCGATCCTTTGCTGTCCTTTTTTATGAATTCGAAACAGATATCCGCTAGGAGAAACCTACGCGGGTTTCCCAACTTCCTCTCACCCCCGCCACTTCAAGTGGAAAGTCGCCAACAAAACGTCTTGCACATCCATCAGGTAATGACGCGTTGTTACCGTGCGTTATCTTTTAAAATACTGCAGAATGTCCGTAAAAATCGATTGCATTCCGCTCTTATTCTGAATTGCAGAAGTAAACTAGTATTGCAGAAACTGCACGATTGTTGGCTATTTTTAAAAGATATGCTCTTCAATCGCGTTCAGTTTGTCGCAATCTCGAGATGTGATAACTAATCTTCAGCGGCCGCGCATGAGCAATTACGTTTAACCAATCAAAAGAATCTATGTGGTGGTCTAGTTGGTAGGTAACTGGATCGGAATTAATTTCGGACGTGGGCAGTACTGGATTTGCCTTCCCCAGAAACTTGAATGAACAATTCATTCTACTGGCGGTAGGACAGTGAGAGACGAATTTTGTCGTCATGGAAATCCTATAAACTAGCCTCGCCAATATCAAATTTCGCAGAAGTATTTCATTCCAAAGGTCGTAGACACGGTTTTCATTGACCGAAATTTTTCTATTTAAATTTTTCAAATAATGAAATACCACGATAACTTTGATTTGGAGCGCAGTAGTGTACGCTAAAAATTGGCTTGGTCGAGGCAAGGGGATAAGCGTAGAGTCGAGGATTTTGTGATTTGGGTGTGGAGAAGAATGGATAAAGTAAAATGGAGGAAAAGGAAAACAAACTTTTATGTACTAGGCATAGTGGAGAAGTAGAGAGGGTTGTTGGGAGGACTCCAAAAGAGGCAGGAAAGATGGATGCAGGGAGTTTTGGTTGGCGATGGAATGTGGAAGACTATTATAAATGGGATAATTTTGGGCAAGCGAGATAGGGTGAGGACAAGGATAGGCATGTTGGGAGGAGTGAAGCAAGGCAGAAAGCATCGGTAATTGAGATAATTATATTGTAGTTTAGGGTGTCACTGAAGTGTCTTGTTCGGCGAGGCTTAGAAATGTAACAGCGGTTAGTCTGTGCGTCCATTCAAAACCTACGTTAAAACAGTAGACGCCATTAATGTAAAAGTTCAGTGATCTGACTGCGGCTTAGTGGTTAGAGCGGTTTCGGTAGAACTGGGTTCAAATCTGAGTGAAGCTTCTGGAACACCTCACCCTCTCCAACTCCGTCCTGGTTTTCGGTTAATCACACATCCCCGGGATCAAAGGCCCATTACGGGACGAGCCCTTCCCTCAATAATCAGCATTCGGCTTGATTACTCTGTCCCCTTGGTTTTAAAACTGAAATTTATTTCGATGGCAATTGCACCTTTTTATAATTAATACAAGTAGAAACACACTATAACACTACAATTAACAAGAGCACGTTTTTAAATTTGCAGAGTGCAATTTTATATTTTTAAAAGTATCCATAGATATAGTATAACCCATATTTGCTGTTAGGAAGTGAGCACAATCTCTATTCGGTGCATATTAGCTGGAAATTTATTTAAGGGACTATTTACTTGAATTATTAATTTAGCTTCCGGGAATGTGCAGAGAAATCCTCCACTACCAGTTTTCGAGCCCGAGCTCTTCCCCGCGGACTTTTTTCAATCGAAAGGAAAGATCATTCAATGCATAAATCTAATTAATATCGTTTTGGAATTGATGAAGAGCTAACAAAAGGTCTTTTGTGGGTCGCACCTTAGATGAAACATCTATTCGATGGGGCTCTTGCCACTTTTCAAGGAACCCATTTCTTAGTCGTTTCTTCGAACAGTATCCGTGGGGAGTAGTGGAGCGTTGTTCGTACTAAGACCATAAATACATATCGTATGCGGTCTAAAGATCGTTTTCGGTGCACCGTAGTATCTAATAATTTTATGAAAGAAGAATAATATTATGAGTTAATGCTGTCTATTGACTCAAAATAATTAACAGGTATATTAAAACGAAATAAAAATACTTAATCATCTCAATATCTACAAAATGTTGCGTCGAATAACAAATACATGAACCTGTTGCATGTATCCATACACTTAGCGTAAACTCTCCGAAAACATCTATAATTTTGTTTTTGATTCTCCCCAAACTGGCGCAGTGTAATTTCGTGATCATCCTCTCTAAGGTTTTTTAGGAGCGCGACACTCCATTCTTTGCTTCGAGAAGGTTTCGTGGAATTCCTTCGCAAGCACGTTAATCAGCATAGGCGGTGCCTTTTATGTTTTTTTCCTTCTGCAAAAAAATAAGACTCATATTTCTACTAACAGCGGCGACACATTACAATCGTTTAAGAGAAAAATATTTCCTTTAAGAGGGCACATAACATCTTGATTTCTCCTGCAGACCACAGAAGGCATGAATACCGGTCAAGATTCTTGTGCTTATGATCACTTGCACACCACGCATATCTTCTTTGTCTTAAGCGAGCGTTTTTAAATTATTTTTGCCTAGCGAAACAGCACTCCCATGAATAAATGTCTCCTTCCAGTCTTTCCCCGTGTTCCTCTTTTCTTCCCTCCCCCCCTTTCCCCTTCATAATACTGCCGTTTCAACAACTCACGGCGCTTAGTTTGCTCATATGCAGTGGCGGTGGTTTTGACAATGCCGCAAAATTTATGAAACAATGGCAAGAATGATTTGATTACCCTTGAAAACTACCGCATGCCATGAGACCATAATACCGGGGTCCCGCGTGGGTACTGCACAATTAATTAGAGCGGTCCATAGGGAAGAGCGTGGGGATTCCCTATCGAGCATCGAGAGATATTGCCAGAAAACGACTTCGGAATCGGAAATCCTCACCTGCTTGAATCAAAGTGATCAATGAGGAGGTTGATTTGGTCGGCGAGGATTGAGCTTACGTAAAGCTTTTCATCGGGGTACCCAGGAATATCCGATGCCTGGAAAATTAAAAATAGGGGGTGACTCTTGGTGGTCCAAAGTCGCCGGGAAACGAACTCGGGACCTCTGGAGAGTAAGCAAACGTTCTACCCACTAGGCTACCCCGGCTAGACATCCCTTCTAGTTCTCTGTTTTAGTTTCAAGATCAAAACTGTCTCTTTGTATGCCTTCTATTGTAAGCAGGAGAAAAGAGATGTATCATTCTTCACGGGAACTGCTTGGGCTAAAAGGGGCTTGTGGCGACTTGACTTCACTGAGTTTTTGATTAATCAAATACTGTTCTGGTACACCTGAATTGTACCCCGCGATGGCCTCCAGGCCTGTATCAAATTGTATTGTATGGTGTATGGTATGGTGCGCGACATTGGTAATTATCCTAGTTCAAAGAATGCTCAGCAATGAAATTTAATCCTAGGGGTGTTGGCTGGTCGCTAACCCACTAGCTGATTAACTCATCCGCATTAGTTTATATTCGAATCAACCTCGTAATGTGAATGTTAATATGTCGATCGTGGTTATTGTTGTAAGGACAATCAACAACTGAATGGTATCTTGTTAGCCACGAATTTGGCGGTAATCAGGTGATTTCACTTAATCAAAATTGTTATTAAAATTTATTATGCGCTTTTATTAGGCGTTCCATTTGTTTGATGTTTGACGGATTATATTCATTGAGGTGTTTTTACGGCTAATATATGAAATTGATCGGAAGATTTTGTTTCAGCGCAGGGGAAAACTACGAACATCAACCGTTGGAAAAATAGCTTTGAGAAAGCTGGTATTTGGCTATTATTTTTGTGTTTTCTCATAGGTTTTAACAGGGCTTTAAAATAACATGTTGGTGGCACAATCCGTGTTTAATTCTTCTGAGACTCACTTCGGAACTTTCGGTACCTTCGCTGATTGGGCCTCTCGTAAACAATACGCAGAATTGGACGAGATGAATCATGTTATCTATCCTTCGCAAGTTCACGTCGAAATGTAACGCACACACAATTACTTTCGCAACCTACCCACGAGAAGTTCCGCGTAAATCAGGAAATTTCCAACTTGCAAAATTTTATCTGATTTTCAAAGATAGCATATCACCGAACGACTACTATTTGCGTGTATCAAATACAGTGATACCAAGATTGTATGTACCGTATATTTTGATGGAATCTTGATGGCGTTGATGGAAATTATTCCAAGTGCCGGAACTTCGCCAAGTTGCGTTGAAATGCTTCAGATAACTTCGGCCTCAGATTACTCCTGGCGTTAAAAAATTAAAAAGTCGATTAGAGCTAACCATCGTGTTGAATAATGAAGAAGTATTTATGAAAATATGATTACCTCTTTAATAAATATATAATATATAAAAAATACCTCTTATAGATACCCATTTAATATAAAAACATACATATGTATATGTTCATATATATACATGTATATTTATTTATTTATATATTTGAAAAGCAATGAGCAAAATAAAAACGCTGAAATAGTAGATCCCGGCAAGAGGCGGAAACTTCTGATTCGTTGGCAGGAGGATGACGTCCTTGGCCCGTAACCGGCCGTACCAGGTGTACCAGCTGTTGTAAGCCACTCGTACCAGCTGTTGTAGCGACACGATCCAGCCGTAGCGACCGAGCCTGCTTTAACAGGACTGTCTTATTACTATCATGCCTCAGGGATTCCATATTATTTTAAAATATATAATGACATCATTTTCTATTTTTGTAGAAGAAACTTTCCAAAATTATTACTCCCAACAATTCATCTAAAGCCCTTTCTGCGATGTTACAGTATTTACAAAACTACAAGGATTTATCCTTAGTGAAATGCACCAAAGTAATTATATAAATTAACAACATATAACTATTTCGGGTATTTTGTTCGGAAAACTAATATTCGGTTTAAATTTAAATGCTTTCACTTTTTATACCAAAGGGAATGCGATAATAAAATAGAAGTTAAAAATTAGGTCGAGGATTTTTCACTTTCATCTACCGTCAAGAAAACTAACTGCTGCAACTCATACGAAGGATACATTCATCTAAATGGAAATCATCCAAGAGCATTATTCAAGAAAGAATTTGTTCCATGTACCGTGCAAAGTATAGTTATACACATAATATTGGCCGCTGGGCAGAACTCTTTAGACCGATAATTTTATGGCCTTTCGTTTTGGAACGGCACAGTTTTGATGGGAAGAAAATCACTTTGGCTGAACCCTATTCGGCACGTGTGGGTATCATCCTCGCAAGGAGGTGGTTGCTTTGAATTATGCGTCCCGTTCCCACAGACCTTCAGTAACCAGTTAATTGCACCGCTTGGATCTTTGAGACAGGTTGGCCTAAAGGTGTAGGTAGTTGGGTATAGGTTATTATTATAGTTAAATATTATCGAATACGCAACTTTTGGATATTTCACTTGAGGTTGATCCGAAAAGTACTTAGCCAAGAATGAGTTTCACAAGCCATGTGAGGTAGCAAAAACAAAGACAAGAAAATTCAGCCATTGGGGCACCGGCAATAGAGACAAATGAAGACAAAATACAAGTGGCCGAATTGAAATTGTTCGTTTTGCGGAAATTTGAAAAGAGAAAAATTCAAATGAATACAAATGTTATGCATTTTGACCTTTGAATATTGTATGCAAATACAGTTAAAATGATTATGCCTAGGTCCCATTCCTGTAATTTTCCCCTATTGCTTCCTCTTTTGCGAAAGGTTTAAAGTTTTCACTGTTTATTTCTTGGATTGAAGAGTAGTACTCACTATTTATCAATAATAGCACTAAAACCCTATAATTAGATCTTGCAGTAAAAAGGTAGTAAGAAAATTGTTAATTTGTTTCAACATCAGTTGAGTTCACTTCGCAAAACTAAAACATAACCACAAGTTATAAAATCATATCGCTATTGTCCAAATTTCCGTGAAGATGACAAAGAAAACTCAGGAACAAAAAAATGCTCGCATTTTTTTGTTTAATTTTTCGGTGGCACAACAACCATTATTTTATGACCAATGGAAGGAAGGAGATTCCTCAAAGTCTTTGACGTGATAAATGTGGTTGAACCACCGATAAGTTTTCAATGCTTTCACAACGCATATGCCACAAATGTTTGGGACCCATTGATGTCATGTGATCAGCAAACGTTCTACTCAATAGGCTGAGGAGACGTGATTGTTCATAAGCAAATGAAATCATTAAATTGGCCTGTCAGACTTTCCTTTTCCAGTTTAACGTGCTCAGTAATTTATGCGTGAGAACATATACATATATAATGCTTATGCAGGTGTGTTCTACATTTATGTTTTTCCAACGCTTGGGAAAGTCACGATGAATTATCACAATTGGTAATAACATATTATGAATGCAATCGTGCAATATATCCTCTATTATTCTAACTTCTCTCCGACGCTCTAATATTTCTGAGTTTCTTTGAATTTGCTGTCATTTCTAGCAGTAGTCAAGGGAAAGTCGAGAGTTATTTAATGATTTACGGAATTCTGCAGAATTCATTTTACCATATCGGGTTCTTTAGGAATGAAGCTGAGAGTGCATGTTAGTCCGCCAATGCTGTAATTCATTTCTTATTCGGGATTAATTGCCATTTCGTGGAAGAAATTTTGTCCCATTGCGTAGACTCTTAGGATAACTTTCACACTAAGAGAGAATGACTTCGAAGTTTTGTCTCATGCCGTCGCAATGTTTCCACGTCGTTGCTCGTAGTCTCGACATGTTCGCGGGTAATCGATGATTCCCTCAAATATTTTCGCCGAGACATGGTTTATTATCCAAACTAGAGGAATCTGCTCTGCTTCATTTACCGCATCATGAATTATTGTTCAGGAGGGCATCCAAACATACATTTATGATAACATTTTTCTTCCTTCTCGACTCCATCTCCATCGTGTAGAGAATCTTAATGAAAAGGGTAGACCACCCTTCCACCCATCCATCAACCTGATGAGTAAAATAATCGCCAACTTCTAATTGGATCATTAAAAAGAGTGTTTTTCGCCTCACTCCCTCCTTGAAATTAGAAGTGACGGGAACAGTAATTAATACTCACCGTGCTCTACAATTTTTCCTGTATACTCCAATTTTATTTTTTTATCTGTACAAGAAGGAACATCGGTGAAAACTGGGGCATGCCTTGATCGAAGCGTTCCAAGCTGTTTTCGCTTCAAGAAATAATAAATATTTTTTCAAACAAGCCGATGTAGTTACCTCTAGGGATGATGTACACGCCGCTCGAATCGTGCTCGCGGGTTCGATGTCTTCCTTTGGATTTTGCCTTTTTTTGTTCCGCTTCAGCCTAATGGACCGTGACGTTTGGTGGAACCCCCTCCCTCAATTACACGTTACGTAACTTATTGATGACCTCAGGGCAGAGTGGGTTTGTCATTCAGGCGCATGTTTCAATGCTGTTCCGTGATAAAAGGATTTGTAGCATGCATAATACACGGGTGCTCTCGCTTTGCTGTCAATTATTTTTTTCTAACTACGTGAGGCAATGAGATTCACAAAGATTGACCAATTCCCATAGTAACCTCAGGTTTTTTCTTTATTTGAGAATATAAAAAAATCTAGGTTGAAATCGCAATGAGAGTACATACGGCTCGGACGTATATGATCAACAATTGCGGCAGGTATTTCTTACGCCCCCTATTAAATCAACCGTTTTCCGGGTGCATTAAGTTAAGTGGCGTTGAATGAGACTCCTCAATTCATGTTGCTCCGTCTCTGTGATTCAAAATCACGAAAATTTGTGATCTTGTCACGATACCCATCTACTACCAGGTAACGAGCCCACAGCAATTTCCGAAAGCGTGGCTTAGCTCCGGTTACTGAACGATACTGAAAAGGAATAGCGCGAGTTGAGAACCCCGCCCGCCTTATCTGATTGAGGTCACGGTCGTTTCAAAAAAGTTTTAAGGGTTTTTAAGGGCTCTGGCATTTATTCCAAGTTTAATGATCGTGAGGTCATCTCTGTAGCTAGGTAGCACTTATCCTCTCGTCCCTGCTTAATCCTTCTCAGCTCATTTTAGTACTTACTCCGTCATTCCGAATCTTGAGGGAACAAGAAGACGCGGCTCGTCAAGTGTATATTTCCCACGAGCAGTGTTAGCTTGTATTTCAAGATATGTGCTTTTACTTGTCCATCATGAATTTTTGACTTAGATTTGGTACATTTATTCGTGAAGTTTATCTTACGATCAAAACCTTGCTCTTCTGCAAAATCTTTTGCTATAATGATGTATTACAAATAAATTCGTGAACATTCATAAATGCGGTGAAAACTAATGAGTTCAACTCCCAAACAAGGCCTGAATAATATATTTTCTAATCATCGTGATGATGATGATGATGATAACATACTCGAGATTATGACGTTCAATTCGAAATATTTTTTTAAAAGTACTTATTAGTTAAAGCTTTATTTGGATGAATAGTCGTTGGAAAACGTCATTATGAACAAGCACTGAAATGTTGAATTTTTAACTTAAGTAATGAACGTGTTACATTTCTTTTCCCTGATTGCATTAAATTTCGCAAATGGAAAAATTAGAAATATGTTCAGAGCATATGTACGAGCAATAAAAAGCATCGGAGTCAGAAATTGCATTACGTGATCGGATTCAGAAATACATAAATTGTGTCGTATTACCTGGCTAGCAATTTATTAAGGAATGTCATTCATATGTTTTTTAGCTAGTGCGTGCAAATTCTTCTGTGAATTTACAAGCATGGATATCACAGTATTGGAAGAATCAAATGTAGGAAATGGGGAATTTGAAAAAAAATAGGATTTCAGGCAAAAATCTTCCTCGAATTAAGGCCAGGATTTTACGAACTGCTTTAAAGAGTTTACCTGGATGCCCATTGAATTACATATCTACGCTTAGACAGTTGCTCTGGCGTAAATTTTTGTTGTTTTTACGTACGGAGAAGAAAAATAGAAAAATAATATATGTCTGCTAGATGTTTTCGTTCGGAAATGAGATGATTAATCGATCTCTTGCTTCGTAATCAAACACCCATATAAACGGATTGCTTGGCCTGGGGAAAAATGCACTCGCCGGGTGAACCGAGGTCACCGTCTCCAGTTCCTCCCTGGGCGTGGGTGTTGTGTTGTCTTATAATTGATTTTCTTGGTTTGAACCAATCCCTCTCTCCTCCCCATCTCAACTGTCCCGAGATTTCGACTTGACCCCTCTCCTGTTTGATTTAATTAGAAATATTTTTACTTTCAGGACTGTTTTTCTCCTATTGAAATGAGAAGGAAACTTCCCTACCTGGTTGCCTACCGTTCTGAATTTTCCTACACTTCTGTTGACATTTTTCCGACCATGTCTACGAATAGCAAACAGTTGTGGGGATTGTAGGCGTTACTTGTGAGTTGTTAAACAGAAAAATCATCAGGCGTCGCGAAAAAGTTGCAAAATATATTCACAAAATGAATTGGATTACCACGGAATAGTTTTCAGCAATTTTTTTCTAGCTCTTAATGAGCAATCGACGGAAATGTGCGCTATGACGATTAGATGATGCAGTTTTTTTTATAACGCCTGGAGAATAATATACACGCTAAGGCATCAAAGTGTTAGGTTTCACATTAGATTCGTGAACATCCATCCTCGGAGAAAATCCGTTTCCTTTACGATAAGAATTCTGTCTCATTTCCCTCCGCTCTCATGAGCATTTCCGTTCCAATACCTAAGGGCAGGGGCATAACATTTTTACAGGGAATTTAGGGATCCGTTTACTCCTGGAGTCAACCTTGCTACATTGCTAGTGCAGTTGAGAATTTATTTGGCCCTGATTTTTTTCCCGTGAACCGTCAATTGAGAAGCGGATTCCACTCGTGGCCACTTGACTACGTGTTCAAACGGTTCCCTACTTCACCTCGGGCGGGACCCCGTATGCCTAATCTCGAGAGGGGGTACATTTACATTTTCTTTTTCCCGGGAGGATATGGGAAAATGTCGACGTCGCTTCACTTCACTCTAGAGAGTGGCCCCTATGTTTCCCTCCTCTGCTCACCCGACGGCGTTGCGTAACCGCCGAACGATCCTGGCGCGCCAATTTTAACAGGAAACTCTCTTATCGGACTCCGTCAACAGCCCATACAATTCATAATAGCCGAGCGAGCGAGTGAAGTTGGTTGGCATACAGTTAACTCAATCTAATAACTGACCAGCGCTGCACGTGCAAAGTCAAGGGCTTTGTAATTGGAGAGAAGCTATCTATTGGGGAATTCCATAGCCAAGCGGAATTTAAATCCGGTTGTAACGGGATTTAATTATTAATTGAAATAATGATTTCGCTCATGCCATCTCTCGAAGGCGGCAGTCTCTGGCAAATAATATTTCTCGTTGGAAATCTAGTCATAAGAAATGAACAAGTTTTTACTTTTTCCTCACTTCGTGCTTGATTTTTCATTCTACGAATTCGTAACAGATGTGATTATTTCTGAAAAGCAAACCCTTGTGCTGGTTGTTAAGTCACGCTTTTAATATAATATCGATTCTTCTGTGTGTTCACAGTATTTTCTTATAAGAGCCAAGTGAAAAAAGTGGCAAACTGATTTTTGCGGAACTGTTTTCCAGAGTAACTGCGTTATTTTTCATGTTAATTTGTAATTTCTATTTTTGTCGGGGTACGATTTGTCCTGCGTGTAGAGACTAACAGGAAGGCCCTGATTAGATTCCGCGGGACGCCTCTGGGCGCACTCAGCTTCACCCAAGCTGTGTTTTTTCGGACATCAGATCATCTTGAGAAACCATAGGCGGCCCAGGGAGAAGAGCTGTCCCGCCTACCCTGGTGCGTGAAATTCTCTTACGGTTGAGCTTAGTACTGGGTAAAATCTATACTCGCCTATCAAACCGATCTTCGAATTTAACCGTGTTTTTTTTGTCTCCAGATATCTATCTTGAGATTAACGAAGATGCACTAGATTACACTAGTGCAATCTTTGTTAATCTCAAGATAGATATCTGGAGACAAAAAAAAACACGGTTAAATTCGAATATCGGTTTGATAGGCGAGTATAGATTTTACCCAGTACTAAGCTCAACCGTAAGAGAATTTAACGCACCTTGGATTGGTAGAAGTACATTTTCGACTTGAATTGGTAGAAGTATATTTTCGAATGAAAAAAGAATGCATAGTATTCTTCTTTCATTAAAAAATTCATAGTATTCTGCTTTCATTCGATTTTCATTTCATTCATGCATGCTATTCTCCTTTCATTCATTAGCAAAGAGATCTTATGTACTCACAGACTTAAGGTTTTAAAATTATATTTTATTACAGTGCTTAAAGTATAACTCATTTAAATCAAAGAAGTCAAAATATTTATGGATATTTGTAATTATATGAAGTGAATCAGAAGTAACGGGGTAAACTACCGAGTTGACTTCTAAGGCATTTAATCGGTAGCATTATAAAAATGATAGAGCGACATTTTGTGATGATAAATAAATTTTAATTTTACAAGTCAAATGCAACGAAAAAAACATTTATATCCTTTGAGTTTCACCTACTAAAGTCCGAATCACATTTAGGATGTTTCATCGAGATGTTGGTTATGTTTTACGTTTCATTAATATGTAGAATAAGGACACGATGGCCATAGTAAAATAAGATCTTACGGTGTTAGTTTTCTCTAAAATTGGTATGGAAAACACATTTAGAATAATTATGGATTAATGGTGCAGAAATACATGTCCTTTTCAACGAAAAACTGATATTATGTTCCCAATGGTAATGTGTATATTTGTAACGGTGTTCTCCCATCCGCCTTTGTTTCATGAAACTCATTAAATTGTGGGAATAGGGGTCCGGAATCGCAGTTTCGAAAATTAACGCTTCAGAACTTGTCATTAAAGTTAGCGGTCACTATCAAGTCACCTTAAGAAATTTTGATGGTGACTGCACGAGTCAGTGTGTCTTCTCTGTTCATGCATTAATGATGAGTGATGAAATTAATGAAGCACGTATTTGTGCGCGTTTCGTGAACATGTCAAATGAAAATAAGCTTTTAAACTCTCTGAGGGTCTAATTAATTGTTGAAACTTGCTGTAAAATTGTCGACTAAAAAGTTTTTTAATTTAAAAAACTATGCGCTTTCGACAGTTTTCCCCCTCAAATAATTGATCTAATTCTTATAAAGTTGAGTATGCGTATTTATATTAACAATATTACAGCTATTATAAAATTTTGCTCTTAAAATCAGTTTTCCGTGAGAACGACACGTATTTCACCTCCATTGATCCTTCATTCTTATCGTGGTAGTCCTCCGCTCCCATAAGAACATGAATAAAATATTGGATCTCGTCAATTTCTATGAAAAATAAAACGGGGAGACCTTCTTTCTCGTCTTCATCTGATAGAGTGCACTTAAGATTCAAAATTTAGGAAATTTTATACAAATGACTTATACTTGACGTTTTTACATTCAACCTCCTTAAGTAAGAGAGAAGTTGGTCATGCTCAGAGATTTAACGGCAAGTTATGAAATGCGGGCAAAATATAATACATCTGGATTAATAATAGAAATAACCACAAGAGAATTATGGGGAGGAGAATGGCTCCTATCAAAACGATAGAATTCCAAGTGTAATAGGCTTGGGGTCATCCATATAAATAATTTCCTGTTGTTCGTCTCCAAACGCGAAATTTCATTCATTCTCTTCTTTATTGCCGTGGAGTGAGCGCAGGATATCTCGAGCTGTATTACGTCAAGGCTTGTTCACCCTTGGTCCATGATGCCCGCTCTCCGAAAGCACCAAGCACCATGGGTTTCCCATTTCGGTGAACTCATTGGCCTCGTGGGAAGGGACTACTCTACGCACGCCGCTCTTACGAGTACACCCACTTCTTACTTTCAACCGTTTGGACTCTTTCGCTCGACTCCTCTAGTTTCCTTTTTATGCCATTGCTCCCGCCATTTTTCTCCCCCTCCCCTTCCTCAAGGCCTCCGGTGCTTATAGTTCTGCCAAGCTCTCAGGAAAGGAATGCGTACACGGTTCGTACCCGTCGGGGAAAGAAATAGGGGTAGCCTAAAAGTGTCCCGTTCCTATACTCGTCATGCCACTTCGTTTCTTTTCCTCGGTCGCTGCACCTTTTTCTCGGCCAATCAGTTACTAGCCCCCTCATGTGGGGCTAGTAACTGATTGTGCATGACCTGACGGGGTGTGAAAAAAACTTGATTATCTTTGCATTATTACCGGTAGTTTTTTTTCCTTCTCGAAATTTGTTTGACCTCTCGAGTAGAAAGGCACCAAGATGGAAATGTAAATGTCACGATTCTCCATTTAATGAAATGTCGGGTTTTTCAATTAGCAAAGGGCGAAATTCTGTTAGGAATTATTGAATTTTTGTTTTATTTTGTCGTTCTTTTGATGGAATTTTGATCGCAAAATATCATGCAAACATCAGGGATCTAAAATTGAAATACAATAGATGAAAGATGATAAAACACAAGCGCCATGCGAATTCATTTACGACGACGGGGCTTCTAGAATGTATACATGAATATCTCGACTTCGCGGTGAATTTGATCGGTTACTCTAATCATTTTCCTCCCTTTTAGAAAGAACCAAATGTTTGCCTTCTTCATCCAGTTTTTGATTTCGATGCGCTGTAAAAATTCGTCTCAGGCTTTATTTGATGAAATCATTCCATATTTTAATCAGATGCGACTTAGTTATTTTCCGCGCCGCAATCCATTGGGTTCCTGTATTGGTTTGAACTGATGTGCCTAATTTTCAAAGTGTCTCTCATGAGAAAAACAAATTTACGCTTTTCCACAGATTTATTTGTAACGTACAACGCGTTTCAGTTCAATGAACCATCTTCAGGTACAAGACAAGAACTGTTGAAAAGTGTCTCTTCTTGAGAAAGTTTGAAAATGACAGCTATCTGTTGAAACCATAGAAGGTGTACTTATTTATAAACCTACTCCAATGATTATTAGTAGATAAAATTTCAACGTCATCATTCACTTTGATTTGATATTCTCGGAAAGTTGTCCAATATTTATTTGATTTTTTTATTCCGATAAATGTTGAAAAATATGCAATTATTTTTAATGTAAGTCGTTCATTGGACTAGAAATGAGGAGAATGGGAAACGTCATGGGTTTTCAGTTAAGGTGTGAAGGCTGCATTTTCATGGATATCAAATTAAAAGCGATGGGAGATTTCAACCCTAAGGATGAACGTTCCCCAACGTATAAAAAAATATCACAAAATATTTACAAGTATCTTGTACGATAAAAAGATATGGATTGCAAAACGATATAGAGCATCCATGGGAGATTCATTTAGAAATTGGCCACAATATCATCGTTAAAATATTTGACAAGTAAACAATAATATATTTCAAATTTATTCAGAGGCTAGGTTTTTCTTTAAAAAATGAATATCGCGTCTGAGTATGAATCATATCAAAAAATTTTTCCATTAATCGGTAATTAATTTTATGTATTTTTAGACGTCAAATCAGTGGTGTTAATAAGAATTATATATTAAATTATTGGCACTTTCGCTGAATAAGGAAATCAAATCCATAATCACTCATTTTTAACGTTATGGATAATAGATAATTACTGGTAAAAGACATTAATTTTGACTCCACAAAATAATTGCTTGAATTTAAAGGACTAAAACACGACCTCTAAGTGCTTGCCTATCCAGAACATAATTTTGGCACTGAAACCAAATTCATGTAATACGTGGCATATTTTTTTAAATCACAAATATGATGTGTTTAATCTTCGAGAATACAATTTTTAACGGAAAAATCGCCGATAATTCCAGTTTATGAATAATAGGCACATGCGTGTACAAACAACAGTTAAATGAAGTGAAAAAAATGAAGCTGGTGATAATTCGTGTATAATAGACTTAACTAAACGATTACATTTACGGAAAGATGTTTCATGCTTAAAGGCCTTAGTTTTAATGTTTAAATATAAGGTCACTACGAGTGTTGATATTTTCATTTTCCAAGAAAATAGGTGTCCGGGAAAATTAGAAGTTGACTTAACTAAAATGTCAACGGTGATAAATTCGGTGAATCTTAGTTTGTTCCGGAACTATTAAGTTCTTGTACCCCAAATAAATATAAATGCCATAGTTAATGCAGCTCAGATTAAGGCTGGTTAGCATTGAATGTAAGAACTTGATGTTTGAACTCAGCTCAGCTGTATTGTACGCAGAAATTTGAAATATAAAACTTAAAAAAATGGGATAATAGTTTTCGAGTGTTCCTTTTTATTGATCCTACGTACGTACTTAAGCGCACATGGCCAGACATGGGGGTAAAAATCAAGCATAGTCAATAATCATCAGCACGTGCATAACCTTCGAAATGACTGAGCCAATTTGTTTTATCAAGGGAATGATTTCCCGTGTGCTTCGTCTGTTTTAATTAAAAACAAAAAACTATTTTGCCTCAACTCTCTTTAACCGTATATTTTCATTAACACAGCAGCTTTTATTTTATGAAGCTGAATTTAAGGTTCTAATTCCATCATGAGTTGATAGCTTCAATTTTTACGGCAGAAAGATTTAACGAGGCGGAAAGAGGCCAGATTCGCAGGAGGCAAATACCTGTAAGTTAGTCACCTGGCTTGGGAGGGCTATCCGAGGCACACCTTTTCCGAGTAAGCAGTATCTTTGAACCGCCCATCGTCTGAGATAGGTACGCTGTTTAATCTTCGCCCCTTAATTTCGGCATAGCCTTTTCCCGCCTTCCGTCCAACAGAAGACGCCCTATTCCCTTTAAGATCGGAAACGGGTGGGGAACTCCTTGGGTAAATGTCGCAATTCCTTTACTTAGAGAATTAGTCGCTACCCCTATCGTTGCCCCTCTTTTTTTGTAACTAACCAATTGACGATCGGAGCGCGCAGTGCCGTGCGATTAGTTCCGTTTAGCGCGTAATCATCATGTCAGAGATGAAGGAAACAATGGTTTCGACCTCGGAAAGTATGACTTCATTCCTCGATGGGCGAGTTAACGCCGCGATGTGAGCTTATCCGGCAGCGCTTCAATCAGGGACAAAACCGAAGAAGAGGCTTGTCGTTCTCGGGCGTTGCTTCCGTCACGAATCCGAATGGACGTTTCGAGTTTCATCACTCTGGAGGTTGAATTCGCTTGACATCCCAGTGACTTATCGTCGCCGAATTTTACTCTCCCCATCTTTCCCAAATTGGCAGTCTCCCGAAATTACGTCAATATCGACGGATATTCGTTCCAAAGACGTATATCCTTCCTTAAAAGTGAAAAATGGTTCGTTATTCCATTCTTGTGAAACTATAGATGCTATTAATCTGTTTTTTATTCTCAATGCCGAAATGCTGGAATTGATGCGTTTTTCTGCTATTTTCTAGGGTTCTTACGTGGAAAAACCATGCGTGATGATGTTTAACGTGCCGCGGCGACCGAATTCTTATTTTTGAAAGATCAAATAGATTAAGGTTACCTATTATCTTAACTGGTCCTCTCTGAGAAGGAAATTTATTATTTTCAATTAAATGAGCGCCTATAGGTTATTCTCGTCACCCTTTTCATTAAATAGAAACGTTCTATTTATGATAGTTTTATTTAAATCTATTTACAGTCCATTACATTAAAAACCTTCAAAATTAGTTATTTATTCTTATAAATATTACCTTATAGCATCAATTTATTGCGTTATCATTCATTTAATTTATATGTATTTTCTCAAACGTAGCTGGGAAATGTCCACTGACAGGCTTGCGCTACGATTGTTACATCCGCAGTCCACTAGGTAGATGCACATGTTTCAACATCTCGAAGCTTTATAATGAGCGATCCAGTCATAAATTCACCCAGCCGTGACTTCGTGATTTACAATCAATTGCCAATCCAACTAAATCGCCATCGAAAATTAATTGATATCCTCCTTGGCTCCGCTAGTTCACATGCGTAGAAATTCCGCTTACTTTTCCAAACATAGCTTGCTAACGTTTTTCCTCGGCAAAGGTATACACTCGCAAAAAAAACGAGAATCGTAGCGGCGACGGAACGATGTTGATACTTCATAATTTTAACACTAGGTTAATCGCACAAGATAAGGGAGCGACGCGAAGTTAAACTCACGGTGAACAGACTAAACGGAGACGTCACATTCGTGGAAGCTATATACCCGTTTTGTTTGTTCCCACGGTAGGTAACTGTTGTCATTCGCTGTCATTGGGATTCTAAAACAGTTCGCAGCACATCAGACAGACCCTTCATACGCACTAAGATTGAGATTTGGATGGCGGGTTGAATATTTTAATGGTTGATTTTCTTCTTGAAAGCAATGCGCAAGCGCCTCGTGCCTTCGATCCTCCTAAATTAAACTTTAAACATTTGGGAGTTGCAGTTAGCCACTTCTGTCGCTAAATTATTCCCCTTGCCGTCGAAATAGGACATCGCTTATGCAACAACCGCAGGATGAGCCCAAGGTTCCCGAGCGGTGTACTAGTCTCTGGAGCATGTCAGTGAATCAATAAAAGTCCCAGTTTTGTCCCGCATCTATGCATGCAACTTGCTCCACGACGAGGAAGGGGATCTTTCGCTTTGAGATTTATTTACCAGTCGGCCGATTTCTCGGTAGTCCTGGAGCGAGCCGACGGTGAAGACGGTGCAGAAACAGACCCACTCCATGATTTACTACCCTTGCTGACGGATTGCAACTCCTGTCAGTCTCGCAGGTCCTCCCGAGGGAACGACCGCTCTCCTCAAATCCGAGCCTACCTGGCAAGTAACAGGGGGGGGGGGGGTTCATCGACCACGCTCCTGCACGTGCACACCTGAACATGCCTCCCTCAAAGGGACACACGGTCGGGAAGAGAAACAACCCCCCCCCCCCCACTACCCGCCCACGCCCTCCCTCTTTCTCTCCCCGGTAGCAGCATCGGCTAAGTTTGGAAATGGTGAACATCGGATTCGGATGTTTTTCCTCCCCATAATTCCCTTTCCAAACCCGTGGCCAAATACCCCTCCAAAAGATAGCCAAGTCCCTCTACAGACCCTGTTGCCATGACGATTCGACCAAACGGATTCGGTTTGTGGTCGATCCTCTGAAGAAGGTGCGCGCGAACAAATGGGGGGAGTTAGAAAATATTTGTAAAATTCTTCGCGTCATATGAAATTCTTCACTGTCCCTCGGAGTATTTTGAATGAAAAAAATCTATGCGGGAGACTGATCCTAATTTGATATTACAGTGTCACAGTTTGGTTATTAGTTTCTCATTCTTTGGACTTCTTTTAACAGTACTAACAATCTGAATTTAGAGCCTTTTTTATGGAAACGAATCAAATGCGGGTTCCCGAACACGCTTTGGCCTATTTGGTATATTACCACCTTTGATACATACGTGATTGTGTCATATTACCTAAGTGGGTGTGTCATATTATGGCTAAAAATTCTTAATTAAACTCCAGTAAGCTTTCAAACATTGATTCTACCTCTTATACAATATTCGTTTGCCACTTGCGATTATTTGAATAGAGTATTATTGCATTGCTTCGTTATTTCTCTAGCTATATTTTGTATCCCTAATTTGTCAATCAATCTTAAATAATTTACTAGTAATCCCATGTAACTCCTCTACGTATCATTTATTAATTTAACTGATTTTTAATTTAGGCATATTAGTTCATTTTTGCGTTGAAAATTCGCATCATTGTGGAAATTCATATGGATAGATCCATCGTTAAGTGTATGGAATATTTTGGTTGCATAAATTTGTAGCTGTAAAAGCATAAGAACTTGTATGACATTCCACTTTCCAGATTTTTTTAGCCATTTTAAATATCTTCAATTAAAGTATAGATATGGTTTGAAAAGAAACAAATAACCAAATGGTACTGTTTTGGTGATACCGGGAGTATATTAATGCTAGTTTCTAAATTTCTTGTCGTATTGACAAGTACCTACCTAGTTGACAATTCATTTGATTTACATGCGGCTCTCACGATTAATATACATGTTTCCAAAATCAGTCCTTTCCTCTGCACGTTGCACCCCGTATTACTGGTTGATAATACTATATGTCTTAGTTTATCTTCGTTTTTATAATATCCATTGCCCATGACTGGGCCAATTATATCTATAGAGCTTTCCGCTTTTACTCCAATTTCGGAGTTCATAAAAAAAGAAAACATTTTTAGGAATTGGAGAGGCACCTGAAGTTTTCTTGGCTATCCCAGGTTTTCTAATTTTACTTTTTGAAATGTTTACACGCATTTTTAGAGTCTGATTTGTGCGTAGTGTCAAATTATCCGCTCATGCCTTAGAATTAACTCATCAAAATCATTTTATTTTCACGAACAAATTGCCGTTTTACATTTTCGAGCGAAATATATATTTTAAATTTCCCAAAAGGAGAACTCGTTAGATGGCTGTGCAATGATATTACTTCACTTTGAAGGAGATGGATTGCAAATAGTTAGTACTTGTAGTATTTTTCCAATTAAATCCGAGATAACTCAGCTCGAATTTTCTACCTCCTTGTTGTTTGATTCGAAAAATGTGTGGAACGCAGAAAGTTATGAAATTATTGTGAAAATAAAATGAGAGTTTCGGTTTTTTGGGGGTAGAAACCGGGACGAACGGCGGCAAGGGAAATAAATAGCAAACACGGAGGATCATAATCTAAAACGCGTAGCTTTTGTCTGATATCCTTGAAAACGCCCAAGTATCTTGTGCCTATCAAATGCCTTTTCCACTAAAGTTGTCATATTATTAATGTTTGCGTGAATTTATATCCGATTTTGTTTCTATTGAATTATTTATTCTTTAAGTGCCTAAGGGCGCTTTTATTCTTTCCAGAAAATCGCGTCCTCCAACACAACCATTAGTAATGTGCTTTAAAATTTAAAATATGACGACACCAACGACGACCAGCTTAGGATGATAGCGTTATGCATTTAAGTGGACGAGGAGAACACACACACTTGCCGTGGAGTCGATAAACTGTCACGGACTGAACGCGGGAGCGGGTGTGAGGTCGGAATGCGGGAAACCGCATGCCATGACTAAACCCGTCTTATCCTAAGTGAAATGAATGCAGATGTGCGGGGCAGCGTCAGATTATTCGGTCGCAGTTTATTCTATTTCGATCAAATATATTCCAGCGTACAGATATACGAGGGTCATCCGGAAAGTAGTACCCGTTCGTGAAATAAAGACACAAAAGTAAATATTAACAAACATAAAAAATTTTATTTGAAAGAGGATACTTTAAACTACTTCTCAACATAATCTCCAAGCAAATTAAGGCATTTGTCATAACGTGTGACAAGTTTCTGTATTCCTGCTGCATAGTCCTTCGCCGCCAGCTCATTGAGATACGCGAGGGACCCATCTTGCACAAATTTTTGCATAATGCAGATGGTGTTTAACAATTTCATGAACAATTGTTCGAGAAACATTGGGAAAATGCTCACAGATGTCATCAATTGTGACGCGCCGATCGTTCCTCACGAATTCGTCAACTGAGCTCACCAGTTGGTCTGTAATGACAGACGGTCTCTCCGAACGCTCATCGTCGTGTGTGTTCCCCCTCCCCATGTTGAAGTTGCGACACCACCGCCGAACAGACGACTCGTCCATTACATTGTCTCCATACACCTCCTTTAATTGGCGATGAATATCACATGGGCGAACGTTTCTTGCATTGAGGAATTTAATCACTGCCCTCACTTCACAACTGGCGGCGTTCTCAATTTTTTTAAACATTGTAAACAATCACAGAAACAACACAGGCAATGCTAGCGTCACGCAACTTGGCTCAGAGAAGGCAGACAAGCCACTGAAGCTATCTGACCTCGTCCAGCGGCTACTCGCGTCGTCAGCACTTCATGCGGCACGAACGGGTACTACCTTCCGGATGACCCTCGTATGTTCTATAATGATCGTTTTATATATTTGTGCCTATGGTAGGATCGCAAATCGCGTAAATGGTGTTGTGAAATATTTTTCAATGAGTTTCCTGATGAGTTACTTGGGTGCAGGTGAATTTTGTGCTTTGCAGTAATTTGAATTTAAATTTTCTCAGTGCCACCCCAAGAATTTGAGAAGAAAATACCTTTTTTGGATTATCTTGGAATTTTTGCTAGGAAATCATAAAAAAGACTTAATGGATGGAGCGAGTAGTTGCAAATATTTAAAATAATCTGTATTAGAACCTTCTCGCGGTTGATATACATGTATAATTGCACGTGTATTTGGGTACTTTAAAAAACAAATGAGATTAAATTGCTGCAGATGAGTGCGAAACACGAGTGACTAGTAGAGAGTGAAAATTAGGTATTTATTGATAGAAAAATACTGGTATTAAATCTTTTATTGCTTTCTTAGGGTAGTGCGGGTTAACATAATACTACCTTGATCAAAAATTTCCCGGAATTTATTCAGAAAATTAAAAATACAAGTTTATTCATCTAAATCTATATTGTCCCCTTCAAAGTAATCCCCATCGACTGCAACACACTTATGCCAGCGCTTGATCCAATCCTCGAAACATTTTTTATATTCGGTTTTCGGTATGTCCATCAGTGCTTCCTGCGATTTTTCCATTACTTCCTCTCGGCTGCTAAAACGCGTTCCCCGTAATGGTTTTTTAACTCGATTGAACAGAAAGAAGTCACAGGGAGCCAAATCAGGTGAATTCGGTGGCTGTTGGATGGTATTTGTTGCATTTTTCGTCAAAAAATTACGAATAATGATAGCACTGTGCGACGGTGCGTTATCATGGTGCAAAATCCACGAGTTTTCTGCCCACATTTCTGGTCTCTTTCGGCGAATTGCTTCACGCAAACGTCTCATAACGCCCAAATAATACTCTTTGTTTACTGTCTGGCCTTCTGGCAAAAATTCATGATGCACTACACCGTTGTAATCCATGAAAACCGTCAGCATTGCCTTCTTTTTTGACTGAAAACGACGTGGTTTTTTTGGTCTCGGCTCATTTGGTGAACGCCATTCACTTGCCTGATGTCTGGATTGCGTGTCGTACTCATAAACCCACGTCTCGTCTCCAGTAATGATCCTTTTGATGAATGTGGGATCGGATTCAGCCTCGCAAATCATGTCTTTTGCGACGTCAACACGGTCTCTTTTTTGCATGAAATTGAGGTCTTTTGGCACCAACTTTGCTGCTACACGACGGAAACCCAAATCATTAACCACAATGTCTTGGGCGGATCCATAGGCAATGTTCAAGTCCTCCGCTATTTCTCTGATGGTTAATTTGCGGTTATTGACCAACATTTCTTTTACTTTATCAATTTTTTCACCGACTTTCGATGTCGATGGTCTGCCACTGCGTTCATCATCTTCGATTGACTCACGACCACTTCTGAACCGCTCGTGCCACTGGTAAACGACCGTTTTTTTTGGAGAATCGTTGCCGAAACACTTTTCCAGCATTTCCAACGTCCGTGCGCCACTAAATCCGTTTTTTACGCAAAATTTAATACAAGTTCGTTGTTGCAAATTTAAATCCATTTCTGAAATTGTAAAAAATCGCCAACACACACAGAGATAGATGTACTCTTGGCTACGTAACTTTTGCAAATGTCAAGTTATGACACTAAGATTTAAAGGGAATATCAACAACAGATGTACCAATTTAACAAAAAAAAACAGAACTCAAATCGGAACGATGGGAGCGCCACACGGTGGTTATTCCGGGAACTTTTTGATCAAGGTAGTATATTGAAAGTGGAGAAAATACCTGATTTCTCCACTTTGGATGGAGTGGATTATGCGCGTAATTGAAACGAGCTCTTTTCGAAGAACCCTAAATAGAACAAAACACTTACGACTGACTAGTTCGTGCTTGAAATTTCATGACCTGCAAACTATAGAAGTGGAAGATAACAGCAGTGAAATCAATTTGTACAAATATTATTCTTATTTGACAGCGCGTGAAAAAAGGAGTGAAAATACGAATCTTCCCTATGATGTGGGTAACTTTGTGGAAGCGGTACGCCGTGACTCGCAGATTTAAAAAATATATAAATGTTTACCTTATGATACCCTCACGGGTGAAAATGGTTGTGTGTCACCTTTTATCAATTCACGTTATGTGGAAACTGTGCTGAGCACTCTGTTTACTCTGTGAATAATAATATTACTACATGTTCGTTTATATTTGCTTTAAACCGATTAATAGGGATGTTTTTAATAACTTACCCGAGTAATGCATGTTATTTTTTTAAAGGTGCGCTGATAGATAGACTCTGTAGCGCTGATAGTATTACTGTTAGCACGATGCTTTGAAGCATATTTGAAGGTCGAGGTAAGTTCGTGCCCTAAGATAATGCGGAAGATATTCTCTTTAAGTGACGAAAGCGTATCCATGGACATGAGGGGTAACTAGCCCACAACCTCGGCCTGGGAGGGCATCGGAGACTGGACACGGACTGTGACAGTGTTATTTGATTTGGATGGGTGGATTTGTATGAGGAAGGGCAGCTCCCGTTGGGGCAATGTCCCAACAAAAGAAGCTTAGTGGAAGAAGGAAAAAAAAAGAAATTCGCCGCTTCGACCCATGGAATGGGGTTGGAGGGGTCTTTCACCCCGCACCTGCAGGCGCCATGCCACCTTCGAAGTGTACTCCTGTGTCCAATAAAGAGAATTGTGTCCGGGTGATGATGAATGCGTAATAAGATCCTTTGGTTCACTGCTGTACCCTCAAGGTACGCAAGCTTGGTTCTTCCAAGTTGGTGAATACGTCATTAGTTACTTTAAGGGCTTCAGGACCCTTACTACAAAAATAATGAGAGGGCTCTATGTATCAGCGTTTTTTTAAGACCCGCTAGAGGTTTCTAGGTGAGTGGAATTCTAGGCCTGCAAGAATTACGGATGAATTGGGAATTGAATGTAGCTAAGAAGTGAGAGAACCTTGCAATAAATCGACCCCTCACGTCTGAAAAAACCCTGTGCTGACTTGGATGAAATCCAAAGCGTGATTGCAAACACTTGCAGTGCCATCTCATAAGCAAGGATTTTAGTATAAATTACGTAATTCTTACGTTGAGACGGGAATACACTAGAAAGTTTTACTGTTCAATTGAGTAGTACCAAATATTTCAGTGTGGCATACCGCATAACCCACAGGTTATGCCAATAAAACACGAAGTACGAATTGAGCCTAATTCGTGCATCCAAGAACGTTATTCGGTTCTAGAAGTTGAATCATAAAACCTTCAAACATTTTATCAACTAATATTTTAATAACTTTTAATCCTATTTCCTCTCAACTGCTATACGAGTCCATGAATTTTAGTCCCGCAAACACGGGAAATCCATTTTAAAAACTGTATGAATGCTGTTCCAGTATATACGTTTTAATTGCGGTTATTTTCAATCGTATATTATGGTGCTTGATCAATTTGTTGCAACGACTTCGAAAAATTTTACGCCGAATGCATTATACGTCATGGAATTTAGAATTCTGTCACCAACGGAATGAAATAAATACGCATACTTTGAAATACTCCATTCCGAAATAACTAATGCCTACGTTCATTTTCTAATTGTATTTATTATGAGCCGTTGGAAAAAGCATTTTGCGCGAAGAAGGGTATTGGTGACAGGTACACCTGTATTTGCCTTAGTTTCCCCCGTCATGAGGGTTTTCAAAATTCATCAGTTGAAGAAATGCCTCTGCCGACATACGGGTAGATGACCCGGAAACTCGTTTCTTTGGGCATGAGTTTCCGTTGACTATCCCAGCAGCAGTGATGTTGTGGGTGATAGCTTAAGTGTTGCTTCATCCGCAGATGTGTCACCAATGGCCGAGATACATAGCAAATGGTCGTAGATGTTTGATGCCCGTGTTTCTTTAGCAAAAATGAGCCCCGCATAATATAGCAGCATATCAGTATTGCCCATATTTCCATATAATTATTCAGACGATATAGCCACAGCAGGAAACCATGGTAGCGTGCCTCACCCTAAACCACAAAAAAACTCGGTGCTTATTCCAAGAAAATTAGTCCGAGAGTCAAGGATGTTAAATTCCGTGATGGAAGATTGTCGGGTTAAAGAAGAGGCGAGGAGAGAATATTTTTTAGACACCTTCAAGGTAGGCAGCAGTTACGAAGAAATAAAGAAGAAAAAAGTATAGGGCAAGCAAGAGGAAGATCTCGCAATAACCAGGAGATAAAACGTGTAGAAATTCTGGACCGTCCCAAGCCTGCTACCTTTTATAGTTGGAATACTCGGAATGAATTAGTATGAACCAGTTTAATCTTATGCATAAGCGTGCAAAATACCACGAAAATACTACAGTCAATTTTCGAAAGAGAAATGTTAATTTTTGAGCGTAGTAAAAATCGCGTACATAGGTGGAAATACCCAAAAAAAACTCAGGTTAAAATGAAATAATTGACTTAGTAATTCCACACTCAAGAAAAGTGTGGAATTACAAAGTCAATAATTTAATTTAATTTCAATATGTTATGCAAATTGCATAAATTTTAGCCGGAGACTTCAGAAAAACTCATGTAATTTCCAAATGAAATTGGTCTATTTTATGTGCTTAACAACCGTCACAACCCCCAGATCTTGCGAGCATGGACTATGCCAATTCTCGTGGTACTCTGGGGGGCAGATTCCGTCTCCACGCAAGCCTTTTTGAGGCTTGCATGGAGACGGAAACACGCCTGTGAATTGTTCCGTTAGGGTTAATAATGGGGTAGAAGGAAGGAAGGACCAGGAGTAAGCATTGGCATGCGCTTAATTTAGTGGCAGCGGATATTAATTACGGATGCTAACGGGTTCACAATTACTGTCTCATCTGGCAGAAGCCGCAAAGCAATTTCGAATCGCTCCCTGCTTACGGTAACTTCCGCGCATTCGGGAGCGTGCGGTGAGAGGTGAAATTGGGTAAAAAACAGTAGTATCAGAAATTGAACGCGTGTGTTTCAAGAAAGGAGTCGGTAGCGTTAGACACAACGATTAGAAACTAATATAATGGCCCTAGATTAATTAATTAAACCACAAACACAGTAATCAACCCTTAGGTCGGTTTGTTAGGTGATAATGAATAACTGATCGTAGCACTTTTTCACTTGATTAAATATTTACTTTACGACTGGGTTTCAATGTATTACCTCATCATCATTATGTTCCCTGATGATGATGGAATACATCGAAACCCGGTCGTAAAGTAAAACTTTTATCAAGTGGAAAAGTGTTACGATCAGTTATTCTTTATGTTCGACTTCCACCACATCACGCGTGAAGCTGCTCGATTTGTTGGTAGAGTTGGTTGATGATAGAGTTCACCCAGTACTGAGTCCGACGGCGTGTGAAATTCACACATCAGGGTAGGGAGGCTAGTTCCTTTCCCGGTAATGGTTTCCCTGGAACACCTGGTACCCGAAAAATCAGTTTTGGTGGAGCTGCAGGTGCTCAGAGAGGCTTGCCCAGGAATGGAACCCGTGCCCTCCGGTCAGTAGGCCAACGCTCTACCCCCTGGACTACCTCGACCCTCATGTATATATGTGTGTGTTTGTGTGTGCGCACGCGCTTCTTTTGTGTTTTATTGATATCGTAATTTCTTCTTTTCGATGTTGCCTCCTTCGCTCTTTAAATATAGACTGAGGATTTTAATTGCTATTGTACGTAATAAGCTAGATTGTTTGGAATATTTCACGCAACAGTCCTGCTCGTAAATATCTTTTATTCTTCTAACAACAAGGTTAACTGTTGCAGGTAAGCGCTGTCGCTTGCGTCATTCTATTGTCAATATTCATGCGTAAACCATTGCTTGGATAGTTCGATTTATAGACATTGCTGTCGATGCAGGCTCGTGTCTCGAAAAGATCCATGAACACATCACTAATACACCCAATGGCGTTTGAAAGTCACGCAATAGGGTCGATGACCGCCCACCGTTTCCCAGGAAGTTCTGGTGCCTGAAAAATCACATTTCTTGGGTGAAGCGAGGGTAAACAAAATGCCCGGGAATGGAACCCGGGTCCTCCTGTCTGTAGTTGAACGGTCCACCCAATGGACTACCACGTCCCATTGCCCCAAACTTAAGGTTGAATAAATTATTTTTTTGGAACATTTAATAATGCTATAACGTCATCAGTGTTTTTTACATTCATATGCAAATATTTCTCCGAAAATTTCTGTCCATGGTGGTTATTCCAAACGCAATCTCAAAGATTTGTATTGTCATTTCCCACACCTGCATTTTTTGCTCCTGAATATTAATAGTTATTATAAAATGAAAAAATGTAATGCTATCCTTGACAATGATCAAAGATCCTCTTTTACCATAGTGTTGGTACTATGCTTTCTCGGTGCTACCGTATAGGATACTCTGCACTTCAAGACACTTAAGCATGAAAACTTCGTACAAGGCACTCCCGTTTTGCTACTCTGTGAAGCCTCAGTACGCTCTCAGCGGTTGGCTTCGCGAAAGATCTGGAGTTTAATTCCGGGCGTTCCACGAGCGTGTGATGTTGATAGGCCAACGGGTAGGAGTTGAGAAATCCTTTTCTGAATAACCTCAGGCTTCATTTGAGCGTGCGATCATGAGCCTGATTGAATCCATTACGCAATACTGCATTTGCAGTTTGGCAGGGAGCAAGTGCGTGCTGTCGGAAACGCAACGAGCCATCATTGAAACGATTTTGTAAACACCCATGAACACTTGCTAGGAAAGCTTTGGGGGATTTGATTGCTCAATGGCTATTTACTTATTTCCAATTCGGATGAAAATGCTTCTTTAATTGGTATCTCCACGTGGGATGTGTCCATGTACGTCATTATGAAGCAATTTGGAGGATTAACGTTCAACGCCAGTAAGAACCTGTAGAACAATGAAAATAGAGGCATCGCAACCATGAAACTGAGAAGCGAAATTGAAGTTCTAATTAGGTGAATCATTTGGAATTAGAATGATTTTAATATCTTTCTCCTACCCCGAATGTTGAAACTTTTTAAGTACTTTTTTATACCTCTATGAAGCTTTGTTATAGCCGACAGGAAAATATTATACAATGATAGAGTTTTTTATCTATATCTATATAATTATCTATATCGTGCATGTAAGCCAAAAGATGCAATATCTCTACATTTTCAATCAACAACACGGTAAAATCAAATTCTTAAAGGTAGACTGAAACCGTTCCGTAGTGTTTAATGGGAAATATTTGCATAAATATTATCCTGTCCACTTGGAGAACGGTGGGGCGTAGTAAATCGTGTGGCTCAAGAAACGTGTATGCTTCATTTTCTTTCTCATAGTTATAATAACTATGTAAAATATTTAATAAAATCCAATCTAGATTCCATATTAACTTATTTTGTTTGTATATTAATGATAATTACACTTTGATAATAATATAATAGGATGATAGAAGAGAGCCATATGCTTAATCATCTCATCGGTGTTTGTTTAAATGAAATTAGATGCTCATCATTATCTTGAGCATTTTATTTTATCGTCCACATTTTAACTTACTCATATTTTCCGATTGCATCATTTCTATAACATTGTCATAAGAGGGTTAAAAGGATATTAATCACCGGAGGTACATTGGTCATTAGAATACTCATAATTTCCTGATTAAAGTAATCCCTCGCTGTGATATTATTTTAATTCTCATTTATGTTCATTAAAAAATTGATAAAAAAATCACTAGATGGAATAACATGCACAGACTGATCATTTAGATGCTAGTATTAAATATGAAATATGGTAATTAATTATCAAAAGTCCAATATTTTTATTCCTATTGCACTACCTTCCTTATCATGCATTTCCTTAATTCCATACAGCCAATAATTTTTGGAACCGTTGAGGGACAAATCAATTTATATCTACTGAAGTGGCTGAGGCATATAATGTTGTCTAGAAAAACAAGAGAACTCCAAACGTTAAGAGTGAGTGACCATAATGAAAACTTCGTCGCAATTTTCCACAGTTAAAACTTTATTGCCGACCATGGTTTCGATACACTGTATCATCATCAGGTGAGGAAAATTTAATTGAACTGTGGAAAATTGCAACGAAGTTTTCATTATGTCTCGATTCCACAACATCACGCCTGACTCTTCACTTTTCGTGAGTGACCCCTTCTGTGCCACGTGTGACGCTTGTATCTCAATGAACCACATGAGGTACCAAATCGCTAGAGTTCATGTGGAACTCGAGGTTAACGTGTGCGCAGAGAATGTTCGAATGACGTTAAAAAAGAGAGCGAAGCAGTATTAGACGCTCGGAAGGCGCGCGCAAGCTGCGCACAGACGCCGACGTAATACCTCCTCTTCTTAGTTAAGGTTAACTAATCAGAGTTCAAGGTTAAGTGACAGTTTACTGTTCATTATCTCCTGTTGAATCGGCCTGAAGGCTTGCCTTCGCCGCACCAGTTATCACGAATGGAGGAGGCATTCCCATAAAACCATGGTAGTTGCGTCACGGGTGTCTAATGAATGTACAATTCATGTCGTGGGCTTGGTAATGCTTAGGACTCGTACAATACGTAGGAAAGGAAAACCATGGACAGGGAAGGAAAATTGACCTGATGAAGGGACTTTTTGAAATAATATCGCGCTAAAATATTATTCCAAATAAATATATTTTTGCAGTTTTACGTGTGTCTGTGGGTGTGTGTGTGTGTGTGTGTGAACGAAGTCGTTTTTTTCTGCCCCTCACTCAGCGCTTCGCTTCCACAGTGGGACTGTATAGTTATCGCGTCAATGGGAAGGGCAAGGGGAATAATAATTTTCCAGCTCGGTTTATTCGCTACCTGTTTATCGGTAGTCGCGTATAAATCGAGTGATAGTTTATTATAATACCTTTTAATTTCCATGCACGCGAAATGTTTGCCTTTTTGCAGAGCAGTGAAAATATCCCGGAACTTTATCAAATAGTAGCAAAATTCCTCTGGTTGAACGCAGCCGCTTCCTTTGTGGTTTACTAGACCGACCTGCTGTCACGAAACTCGCGCAAAGCCACTACTTATGAAAATAGGACCAATTGATAAAGCTGTCAATTAACACGTACAATGCGTTTCATTTCCCTTTGGGTGTGAACTGCACGATAGGACGAAAGAAAAGATTATAAATGTTATTTGTTCTAGGGCAATCCCAAGGAGAACCTTAAATGATACGTTTCAATTTAGGAAAACGGCTAATTTATGTGAGCAAAATGAGGAAAGGCATAAATTCTTGCGCCTAAATTCGGTACGTCATTACCAAATATGTATATTATTAAAACCAGTTTTAATGGCCTAACTATATTATTGTTGCTTCAATAATATACAAACCAATTCTTACAAGAGAGTTACAGACTTCATAAATGTCAGTAAAATTGAACAAACCAAAAAAAAACAAAATCTTAAGGTTAACGACTTTTTATAATAAATAAATTTGTGTAGTACATAAAATAGGCACGGATACACAATTTGCGGGCAATTTTTCGTTAATACAGTAAAATTAATAAAATTACGTGATTATTTGTCACCAGGTCTGATATTATTTATGAAAAATACACACGTCGATTAGACCAATCCAGGCGAAACTATACCTTGCATGTTTTTCGTTCACCAGTCGGCCTCTCTTATTTAGCCATGGCGGTATGTTGCAGGACTTGTCTAACGCTCTCGGGTTCGAACCTAAGTTCAGAGAACTTTCAACTTTGCACAACGTTCAATCTTACAATTAGTCTTCGGGAATTGAAAATGGTTGCCATCCGAACTTCTAAAATTATCTTGTGGTCCATCATGTTCCAGCAAAGCATTTATTTACAAATTGAAGGGTGTTATATTCAGGATTTTTTAAATATTTCTGGGACGAATCCCGAATGATTTCTGGTGTTCTGAGGCTTATCCGAAGAAAATTAACATTGTTCACAACCTTAATTTTTATCATTATTCGCAATATTATTAACTTTATTTGCACACCTTTCCATTTACTGTATTCTCACATTGTCCAAAGAAACTGCGGGAGATGCCGCAACAGTAACTTCTAACCAAAATTTCAGAGTTTAAAAGGACGCTTCGATAACTTAACTGGCTAAAGCATTCGACCGGACATTGAGGGATTCGGGTTCGAATCCCTGTCAAGGCGAATGATTTCTACACTCTGAAATTGTTGCATTCTCACATTGTTTTTTTTTAAGTGAGCAATTCTGAAATAGGTTCCATAGCATGGTGTTTTCTCCAAGGATACTTGAATGCGAATGCTCCCATATCTTAAAAGTTTACCGTTATCACTAATCGACCCAAAAGATTTCTTATGTGGTGGTATATTGGTTTGATCTCTTACCAATTGAAACTTAACAAGGCCGGTAACCATTGTTTGCGCATATTTCGCATATTTGAGCTAGTTCTTGTGATGAGGAGCATTTACTGGGATTAATCGTCATCCAGCCACATTTATCTGAGTTCAGCTCTCTCTCTATTTCATGATGCAGCCTGCGTGGTAGGTTACGCATGGAATTATCAAGATACGGAAGAATCAGTTTCAAATTGCGCAAAAACTGACCTCGGAAGCTTTTATGTTATCTTGAACACTCGCTGGCCGTTTAAATCGCAGTCGAAATTAATTTTGTGATATTGCTTTCTGATTACTCGAAACTGTTTACTATTTGTGGCATATCAAGGTATTGATTAATCCCAAAATTCGAGACACATAAAATGAATTATCTTTTCGCTCGTTCTCGCGTGGAAAAGATTTTTTAGTTCATTCAATTCGCGGCAGTAGTCAACCATAGTTTAATTCCAATAAGTGAGATTAAAGATCACGTCATACTAACCATTACAGGGTGTGGCATGAGTGCCTGCAAGGTAGCAGGGATAGCGGTTCCTTACCCTGTGCCACGTCAGAGTTTCGATTACGTTCTGTATACTCAGAAAAATCATACTGTAGAAAAATCATACTTTAGAATGCTACGAGTCTTGTACATCTCGAACATTTTCGTATAGCCACTAAGATACCTCGCCTCGCTTCGAAAATTATAATAAAATAAAACTCGCTTGAATTTCATCTTAATATTTTATATATTCATTATGAACGCCTTTAATTTTCAATGGTAATTTTGTGAATGTCGACTTTTTTTCGCCCCTTCACTTAAATTTTTAAAAATTTAGAAGGATTTGTTTATCTCTAAAAGTCATTGTGTTCGGAATAGCAGTTAAGCCCTTAAAGGGGAAAGGCTTAAAAATAGTCTTTACTTCAGTGTGTGAGGTTCTCTCCACCCAGATTCACCCCTGGAACGTCGCTCTTCGGAGCGTAAACTTTTACTGTGAGTGGCCATTTTATTTGTGCTTATATTTTAACAGTGCCTATTATACATATATATGTAAACTTTGCACTGTATGTTTATGTATATACATGTATGAAGAAGTGGGTCGCTGTAGTCCAGTGGGTAGAGCGTTGGACTGCTGACCGTAGGGGCCCTGGTTCGATTCCCGGGCCAGGAAGTCTGGGCACCTGCAGCTCCACCCAAGCTATGTGATTTTTCGGGTACCAGATCTTCCTGGGAAACCATAACCGGCACAGGGAAAGGGACTGGCCCACCTACCCTGATGTGTGAATTTTCACACGCCGTATAGGGCTTAGTACTGGGTAGAGTTCACCTACTAAACCGGCCTTCGGGTTGATTACTGTGTTTATGGTTTTATATAAGTAGAACACTTACACGTTATTTCTTAATAATTTCAACGGAATTCAGCTCCGTCTTCCTCAGAAGAAAAAGTACTACCTTTTCTTCCGAAGAAGACGGAGCTAAATTCCGTTGAAATTATTAAGTAATAACGTGTGAGTGTTCTTTTTGTGTTCTTATATTGTTTGTTGCTCTCCAAGTTACGTATATATATATATATATATATATATATATATATATATACAAATATATAAAAACACATGTAGATTTTTAGAATATAGAGACACAAAGAAAGGACACTCACAATTTGTTATTTTACGTTTCGACAGCACGGCTGTCGTCTTCAGAATGGCGTTCTCGGGGAAGAGCGGAGAGGATGTGCGGGGGAGAGGTGGGGGAAGGAGAGGTAAAGGGACCAATAGGAAATGAACAAGGGGGTGGGGGGGATATGTAGGCAGCCAATTGATGCATTCAGTGGGCTCTATATTCTAAAAATCTACATCTGTGTTTTTTATATATTTGTGTGTCGCCGAAGAGCGTTCCATTTCGAAGATATTTTATATATATATATATATATATATATATATATATATATATACACACACACACACACATATATATACGAGTACATGCGCTCGTACATACATACTCATATAACATTCAATCACAAAAACCCACCAAATTGCGTACCCGTATTCATTGTTTTCATAGATGAGGGTAGAGTTGCCCCACGCAGGTGAATTGATCAAATCAATGTGTGTGTGTGTGTATATATATATATACTATATATATATATATATATATATATATATATATATATATATATATATATATATATATATGTATATCCGTACGTTGGTCGCGGTAGTCCAGGGGTGGAGAGTTAGACTACTGACCAGATGGTTCCGGGTTCGATTCCCGGGCAAGCCTCTCTGGGCAACTGCAGCTCCACCCAAGTTTTGTGATTATTCGGGTACCAGATCTTCCTGGGAAACCATAACCGGCACAGGGAAAGGTACTGCCCCCCCCCCCTACCCTGATGTGCGAATTTCACACGCCGTCGCCCTTACACGTACTGGGCGAACTCTATCATCACCTACCAAACAGACCATAGGGTTGATTACCGTGTTTATGTTTTTTCTATACAGTCAACATACAACATTCAAACCCCCAGATATTTGAGCCTAAGAGTGTTCTTTATAATTCTCGTCGCTGTTTGAGTTCAAGAGACGGAGTTCGACGGTCTTACACCGCACGCTTTAAACCTAGAAAAAATAGGTTGTCCCTCTTAACGTGCGTTTTAATTTGGATTCGCTAACATATCCTTATCCAAGTTTCCTGTCTTGGCGGCTGCCTGTGCTCTACGGAAAATGGATTTCCTCGACCCGCCACACTTAAAAGTAAAGATTTGTCCTCAATTTGGCGTCGCTACTTATAGGTATGCCGACGTTTTGAAACCTTCCCTTTGCTGGGAACCGGACGAAGCCTATTGCATCTGGGTACCTGTGCCTCGAGTAATACGACATATATCGTCCTGTAACGCTCATGAGGTTTTAAAGGGTATTAACTGGGTTCGACTCGACTTACAGGTTTACCCGTAGGTTACGCGAAGAGAACACAAGGCCGCCATATTGGACCGCGCCCACGTTGCATTAATGTGGATTGCATTTAAAAGATTTCGGACTTTTGAATGGTAATATTATTTACAATAGAAAAATTTCCATTTCCCTCCGGAGAAAGCTGAATCACGATTCAGTTTTCAATGCATCATATTCTACCAACCACAGCAATCATTCCGAAGGTTGGTTTAATAATTGAGGATAGGGCTCACCTCGAATAACGTACACTAATCCAGATGACGTGTGAAATCCACACATCAGGTTAGGGGAGCTATTTATTAACCAGTTACCAGTAAATGGGAAATGCCTTTCCTGAAACACGCTATCCTGGTGGCGAATCGGTAATGCTTTAAAAGTTGGCACTGTTGCCATGGATACAAGTGGTATAAAACTAACCAAATCGATAAGAAAAGGAAAGAAGCCCTAATCGAACTGCCATTGCGGAAACGAAGAAAACGAATTGGTGGGAGACTAATGTAATACAATCATCTGGCTAATACGCATATTATAAATACATAATATATGTTTGGTATATCCAATTAAATTTACTGCAGTTTTTAATCTAATCCGCAGTGCCATAAAAATATGGTACTCGTGGACATTCAATCCTAGAGGCGTATTTTTTCAACTTTACAGAAACAATTCGTTGTACGTAAAAAATAGTTGTTCCAAGTATCGATAGTATAGTGGTGAGTCCATATAAATGGTGTCCCCATGGTGTCTTTGGTAATTGTATCCTTTTGTATGTGCTAATCATTGCAGAAAATTGTGGAGAAATAGACCGCCACCTAAAACCATTCTACATTCAGATCTTAAAAGAATTTAAAGTTCGGAAATTTGTAGTAGTTAAGGTTTAGTTCAGTTCCTTTCCCTCTCCCACTTGCCGTTTCCGAGGAAGATCTAGAACCCGCGAAATCACTCGGCTTGGGCGTAGCGGTGTCCAGAGCTATCTATCACCCGCGTTTTTCAATTCCTCCGGTCAGAAATCGAGCGGTTTATTTACCCTGCTGCCACGCACCCAGGAGATGCGTTATCTGATCATAATACTACGCATCGAAACCTAAGTCGTAAACATATGATTTATTGAATTCAGTGAAAAATTACATTTAAAAATAATTTTTTTATTTATGTAGATATTATATATGTACTGATCTATGAACTAAGCATTGCCAACGCCCGATTCAGGGGTGGGATTATGGTGTGTGAGAGAGATCCTTGTCTATATAAAAAAAATGAATGAAAAAATATAAATGATGGACAAAATAATGTGTAGTGAAGTGAAATTTACATATTCATTCTTCTGTCACTTTGCGCGAACGCGTAATTACGCTTGATAAGGCAGATAATTCATTATTATATTATATATATATACCATAAACATATATGGTTTATATATATATATATATATATATATATATATATATATATATATATATATATATATATATATATATAAACCATAAACACAGTAATCAACCCGAAGGTCGGTTTAGTAGGTGATGGTAGAGTTCACCCAGTACTAAGCCCTATTCGGCGTGTGAAATTCACACATCAGGGTAGGGGGGCCAGTTCCTTTCCCTGTGCCGGTTATGGTTTCCCAGGAAGATCTGGTACCCGAAAAATATATATAACCGAAATATATATATATATATATATATATATATATATAAATATATAAAAACACAGATGTAGATTTTTAGAATATAGAGACACAAAGAAAGGACACTCACAATTTGTTATTTTACGTTTCGACAGCACGGCTGTCGTCTTCAGAATCTGAATTCTGAAGACGACAGCCGTGCTGTCGAAACGTAAAATAACAAATTGTGAGTGTCCTTTCTTTGTGTCTCTATATTCTAAAAATCTACATCTGTGTTTTTATATATTTGTGTGTCGCCGATGAGCGTTCCATTTCGAAGATATTTTATATATATATATATATATATTTGTGTGTGAAGGCTCTACATATATTTATGTAGAGCCTTCTATAAATAATGCATTTTCGGCAACGTCCAAACACGCCATCACCCATGTAGCAGGTTAGAATGATTATATAAATAACGGTTTGGGACGGTACGGCGTGTATGTGGTACTCTTCGCTTATATATTGAAATACGTAGGAAAATTTGCTATGTACACTGCTATCATACCGGAGCCAAAGTAAATACGTGTTCCCCATTTTGATTTCTATATAACAGAGAATTTCTTCGAACTTTTTAACTACTAGAACGCGGAAGTTATGCTTTGTTCTAGTGACCTAAAACCTGAAATTGGCTAAAAGACAATGTCTGCCCCAGACAGAGGGAATGTAGTTCTTTTGTTTCGACTGCAAAATATCCTAAAGTTGAGGAAGAGATTTCTTACACCATACACGTATTCACTGTGGAGCGTTCTTGCATTATGTGTTATGAGGGTAGAAATAAATCTTTCTTCGTCGCCCAATAACTAAATTTGGATATCTTGGATTGATTCTTTTTATAAGTGGGTAAGTTCGCCTGTTCGCGAAACGTTTTCATTTTGAATTGCTGACCTATTTTACGCAGATGTTGTCTCCTCTGTTTAGGCGAGCGTTCTCCAGCGAGTCACGCGAGAATTTTTTCCGAGCTCCCTAGAAAGTTTGCCGGGTGTACTGGAAGGGGAATGTCAAAAAGGCACGCAACATGGAGTCGCAGGGGGTAGGTCGGTTTAGTTTACTGGAGTGCATTCCGCTTCTGAGAAAGTGCGATTGATTATTCCGCGCCTCCGGTGGATAGATGGTTACTGATGACATAATTATTACCCTTGCTACGGAGAGATGTTTGGGAACATAGGTGTGAACAGTTGCCATTTATCCCCCTTCGTAAACGATCCCAAAAGAGGTGTTTGCTCATGGCCTCTTGCGCTACGTCTCCGTGTCGGACAGGAATCCACCGATGTTCGTTGGTTTTCAGACCACCGAGACAACTCTCAAATGATAAAAGCTGTTCAAGACTTCCGCTCTCAAAAACTAATCAAATACGTGTAAATGAGTTCATAATTTTCTCCGGTCGAAATCATTTCCGAAAAAAATAGTGTGCAAAAGTTGTTCGAAATGGCAATTTTTCAATCGTAACCATAATGTCGTTCATGTTGGTCAAAAGTGAAAGTGACGCAGAGCTCTCTTTGAAAAAGGTTGTATGTACTATTATAAAAACCACTGAGGTTTAGGTGGAACTCACCTCTTACAAAACCTAATTTGCATTGCGTGTGAAATTCGCACATCATGGCAGAGGGGCCAATTCCTTTTCCTGTGCCGCCTCTGGTTAAGATCTGGTACCGGAAAAATCACACGGCATGGATGAAACAAGTCGAGCGATATAAAAGTAGAAGGAACAGAAAAGAGACAAAATAGGAAAGTCAAGTAAGAGTAAAAGTAGAAGGTTATGGAGGAAAGTGAACAAAAGATGTGTAAAGGAATTGCTTGATGGAGCAGTCAGGTAAATACTGTGTCCGTCCGGAGGTTAACATCACCTAATATAGGGCTCAAAACAAACGTAACGTTTATTTATTCTCTTGAAAACAGAACTGCACTCTACTATTTGTGCCATTTAGAATGGATAGGCGATTAGAATGGCATGGTTATTTCCACATTGCACTTGAGCGTGACTGGAAACATTCGCTAAACACCTCCTCCATCTCCTCCACTTCCGACCCTTCTCGTATGAAACTCGAGGTGGCTTAAGAATAATTTGAGAAGACCTAAAAGTGACTTTTCACAAGAAGAACGAGGGAATTACAGTGTAATACAATCATATCACGGGTGCAGGCTTTGTGAAAACTGCTGTTTAACTAAACCCAGCACTTTCAGAAATTGAACCGTTATATTCAATAATAGTAAGTGGTTGTACGTAAATTTAATCATCCTAAAATTACGGTACAAAATATGATAACGGTTTTTTATGTGATAATGAAAGCTAAGCATTTATTTACAAATTGAAGAGAGTGATTTTCAGGATTTTTTAAAATCCTTCTGGAATGAATCCTGAATTATGCTGTTTTGTTACTCTGAGACATGTCTGAAGAAAATTAACATTATCCACAACATTTTTTAATCATTATTCGCGATATTATTAACTTCATGCGGGTTTTTTATTTGTATATTCGGGTTAGATTTCTGGGAACGCCTCAAGGCACCCTCAACTCCACACAAGTAATTTGATTTTTCGGGTATTGGAACTTTCTGGGAAACCATAGCCGGCACAGGGAAAGGGACTGGCCCCCCCAACCTGATATGTTAATTACACCACTCGTCGTCGGGCATAGCGGGTTAACTCTACCATCAACTACCAAACCGACCTTCGGGCTGATTACTGTGTTGATGGTTTATATATTTGTATTCCCTAAAGTGAATTGAGGGCCCAACGAAGATCGGCTGTTATCAAGACATCGCATTTGTAGGCCCATAAATAATAGTCAATTTGGACTACCCTCAATCAGCCTGTGGTGATCGCATTAGTTGAGATGATTCGCCCATAATGTGGCAGAATAATGAGCATATTACAACCGGAACATTACCTAATAACTAGTAATTAGAAGTTTTCACTTATGGTAGATGACATTTTTCGGTTATCGTTCTTTGCCGAATAGCACATACCCCCTCCTTGTTTATTAAGATGTACTCTTTTTTATCTTTAAAGAGAGAGTAGTCCACGGGTGCGGTGGACCCGCTCTTATCCTCTCCCAATATCCCCGGCCAGAGCATTTTATCCGATTTCTCTTCTCCCGTGAGGGTGAATAAAAAAATCATGTTCATAATTTATGTATCCCATTTACTTCCTGTGCCACAGGGGCAGAGGATTCTGGGAAATAAAGGAATACGGAGAATAACTCGTGGAATGCTTCTTTCCTTGTGTCGTTGAAGAAGATAGACCGACGTAAAAACAAAGTGTGCGTCGCAATGTTACGTCTCCACATCTTTAGTTCAAATAAACTGCTAGCATGTTGTGAGGGTCACGTAAGCTTCCGAAGGTGTAAGCGACCCGGGAGGGCAAATTATGTTTTGATATTATTAATTAAAAATATGATTTCACAAATATTTCTTCCTTTTGCCATTAATGCTATTGCCATTCCCTGTTTAATAAAGCTCAAATGCCTGTAATCATATTTAAATGTGCTTTCGGTGGGAATAGTCATTTGTTAGTCAAGTGGACGAAAAGAGGTCTTCTTTGGTTCATATTTTTTCATTTTTTGTGTAGAGTATATGTCGGGAAACATTATTGTATGGTTACAATTACAAACAGTGTGTTGTTACAATTTCATCCAATCCACAATATTTTAATCGTGGATTATTCAAGGCTAACACGTGGGCATGGGAATATGTACAGACGCTGCGATATACTCTTCTTTTTCCTAAATGACAAACGCTTTTGGAACTCGTAAAGTCATTCCCTGAACAATTTTATTAGTGTTCCGAATGCATTCAAGAGATTCAGGCGAGATGTAGTGGAAGTTCGTCGTAATGAGAAAGAACAAATTTGCACTTTTCCACGAATTAAATCTGTGGAAAAGTACAAATTTGTTTTTTCTTATAATTTTATTATATCAGGTACCATAGGAAATTACCTAATAACTAATTATTTGCCTCGGTTGACGAAAGCCAGGAAAACGAATCCTCTCGCTCCTAGGTGTGGAGGCCGACGAGCTCGTTGTCAAAATAATCTCTGTATCAAAGAGACACTACACTGCTGTACCTGGGTCTACTGAAATTTTCGCATTCGTTGAAAATATTCATACCTGCGGTGCTGTCGACAAACGATTGTCTTTGTTGGGCGTCATGTTGATTTTGAACTCAATTTAATCTTTTGGAATAGTTCACGGATATGAAACTGGAATGGGGTGACATCAAATTTTTGTTGGGCGTCATGTTGATTTTGAACTCAATTTAATCTTTTGGAATAGTTCACGGATATGAAACTGGAATGGGGTGACATCAAATTATAATGAACATATTCATAATTAACGTGCGCTAAACCGATCCTGATTTTAGGGTCCTTGTGATGTTTGTGTTGATATATCTTGTTCCATCGCAGAATGAAAAAAGCCATGTCATAATAAAACTTTGCACTTAACAATAAATCATTCTAGACTTGAATGTCTTAATATACTTTGATATATGTTTCGTTCATCTAAGGTATGTTTCAAATAACATATACTCTTTTGAGATATTTTTCAGTTTACCTAAAGGTACATTTCAAAGTATCTTACTTTCTCTGATATTTATACTTATTTACTACAATAGGTTCTTCATACGTATTATATGAACAATTTCACGTCTCATTTTTTATAGCTTAATTTATTCAGTTTTTCAATCTACATTATGCGAACAAGCCTGCCGTACGAAATCGATGGTTTGAGGTTCTACTTCGTGAAAATTAATGATCACTGAATAATTAAACTTAGTATTTTTCTAAATATAAGAAATTGAGGTCTACGGCCTCATGAATTAGTAAAATAAAAAGAAAACTCCTATAGCCGTAATAAGTTAACACAACTCGTCCCGCGATTAAAATAAAATTTTGTTGTCATGGGTTGTGGGAAAAGAAAACCCACGACAGCGACCAAACACAATCTCTCATTCAGAACACCCTTCTGCAGTAGTTTGCGGAAATGTTACTTCCTCGCCAATGGCCAACGACAGACCCAAGCACTCTAACCCAATTGAGATCGTTCACAGGGTTAAAGGGACTCAGTTAAGGATAGCTGGGTTTATGAACAGATATACACTATCCGTGGCTGTTTACGGGAACAAATTCCGCGTCAGGGACAAACACCGAGCTGACACACTCACAAGCACTGAGGAAAACAATCACACCATTCGAACAGGGCCTCTCTGCTGGAAGAATCTTTCCCTACTTTTTGTTAACTTTGCTCAATATGACTAATTTGAGTTGGCTTTTCTAAAAGAATGAAAAACGTGTGATTCCCTGGAAGTTGATAAAGAGCGGCCTGGCTCCACAGTGTGCTGGAAGAAGTTATTCATTTTGTTCTAGCGTACGCTTTCGCCTAAGTAACGTGTGTGCACTAAGTAGGAGTGAGTGAAATATTATACTTTGCGCATGCTACTATCACACAAATAAGTTTTGCGGAAAGTTGTTGCTACTGAGTTGATTTCAAAAGTAGGAGTTTCCCCATTTCTTAAAACAGACGGCTAACCAAATTTTCGGACAGAGGAAAATTACGTACAACTGGGTTTCCATTGGTTTAGTCTTCGTAGATATGTTAATATCAAAAAGTGTGGAAATATTATCACCCAGTAGAAAAAAAGGCATTTTATCTTAACCTTTTTACCATTTCGTTACCACTTCATCACATTTTATGGCTCTGTCCATCCGTTTTGATATCATTTGTGTTGGACTTTGGTATCGTTTCGTCATGTATTACATTCACATTTCTCACACGTCTTAAGGAATTTTAGAATGCAAAACTCATGTTCACGGGCCGTCACATTAGGAAACTCATAGAACGTCAGAGAAACGTCGTTGCAGAAAAAAGGTCAGGACTCTTTTTTTTAACCTGTTATTTCCACGTGTATGAAACGATTATTGTAATTCCGGAAGTTAACAATTTAGTCGCAGTAAAGGTTTTTATCTTTGAAAAAATTAATGAAATTAATCCTTCTAAATAGTCTCATGTCTCAAGGCAGGATATCTTTTCCGAGTCCATAATATTCCGCTGGTATCTTTAATAACAAGCTATCTTAGTGCTGCTTAATTTCAGAGAAGTACCGGCTGCCCATTGGCTCGACCTACACTGGCATTATCGTGTCCCGCAGGCGTTCGAATTACATGCACAATCGGTTGATTATAGAAAACTCGAGGGTAGAACAAAATTCACTTCATACAGGTTACGTGTAGGTTTCTCATGCGTGCTTTCTGCCCGTTAAAGTAAAATGAGAGCGAAGCGTCCAGGTCATGCATGCCGCGGCTGAGTTTAGAGCACTGTGTACTTATTCCCCTACAGAATAAATAGAACTAACAAATCTGCAGTAGGCATATATAAAAAGTAATATCCTTATTATTTGTTAGTATGCCATTTAAGGTAGATTGGTTTTGGACGGACGCGCCTGATCATCGCTTAATTTCTTAGCTACGTCTGAAAAGACATAGCCTGGCATCCCACATTACGTTTAACTTTTTCAATTCCATATACTTCCTTCCTCCCTTCATTTTGTCTAAATGCGTATTTAATCAGTCCCTTCCTTCAATCAAATTGTAAAGGAGCAAAATGAATGTTCTACCTAGTTCCTTTTCTGCTCATGGAATGCGCCGGTATGTAATCAATTTCGTGCATGCCTTGAGATGCCTCATTTCTCATCCTCAAATCTGACGCACGTGAACAATTAATGACATTCTGCGAGAGTAAACGCGAACCTAAATATCATTAATAAATTCTCTAACCAAAGCTGGATCTGTTGGATGAATAATGGAAGGAAGTATGTGTCCGAGTGAGTTAATCAGTTTGTTTCCCCGTTCTCCGACGAAAAGGGTCGACAAAAGCGATATAGAGAGACGCCTCACACATTAAAGAGTCACCACGTTGCTTTGTCTTGGGAGGAAAGAAATCGGGGAGTGATCTGAGGCGATGTAAATTTTTAATGGTGAGCTCCGACCACCCACATCAGCGTGGCGTGCGTCTTAAGCTGTCAGGAGGTGTTCGAGTAAAATGAAGTGAGTTGTTTGGAAGCATTGAATCTGTTCATCTAATTGTTATTTGACACACAAGGCAGGCAATAAAGAGTTCACACGATACTCGCCACCCTCAATCACTGTGCACCATTTCCATGCCAAAGCGGTGACATGAGGATTCATACAAGTTCTGCTCCGAACTACCAATTTGTCTCGTTAGTTCGGTTCATAACGGTTCAGATGTGTCGATTCCACGATCTTTTGATGCATCGGTAGCCCATCCCAAACTTACCCACCATTCAAAGAATCTTGTTCGCTCTCGGGAAAACGCATGTCTGCTTCCCAAAATTTTAGCTTTCGATCGAATTTCGTCCCCTCTCCCATGAATAAATATTTCCAGTAGGGACTTCGGTGGTATCAAATATCAGCTGGCCAGGTTCTGTGCTGTTCATTGCCTCTTTCCGTTTGACCAACCTGAGGGAGCGTCATTCATCAAGGTCTCGAAATCATCATTTCACGAAAATACTGATGTTGTGACGTCAAATTCTTGATAATTTCCAATCGTTGTTGATAAAACTCGGCATTCATTGAGGTCATGACGGCAAACTTATCAAAGATCGACAATTCTGAATATTAAATGTAACGTATAGCGGCCTTAATTCAGTCTGGTGGGCGACGTAGCTACTTGTAAAGTTAGTGATTTGAATTTCACTTCGGGTATGGATTTTGCGGAGAAAATCTTGGAAGTACGTGTAGACACCTTAAAAACCCGATGAGAAGCCGAGAGTGGCTTATCTGGATCCTACCAGCGATGTCCGGAAAGGAATAATAACTTCCTTTTCCTTATCTTTACCCTTTCGCTTTCTTATCATAGAAGCAAAGACTTACTTCATCCCGCCCAAGCGTAGCATGCCCAAAGAATCGGGAACCGTTGCTGAAAAATGTATTCAGGGAATTAAACAAAATATAGACCCATTGCCCCAATTCCTAAATAGATATGCAGGAGCAGAAAACGTCGCACGACAACTGGAAAAAATAAAATGGTTGAAACCACACGAAGATTAGGTGTAAGGCTCATAACCTACCATTAAAAGAAAATACGGATTGATTTAATGCGGAAACAGGGAATACGAGTGTTTCGTCTTCCATTTGTCACTAGTTGGCTCCATCACTATGAGAATGTCAGCGAAATAGGCTGCTGAGCCTTCCGAGCATATTTCTCCTATGCACTATTCGCTGTCACGACAGCCCAAAATATTGTGAATAGTTGTGAAAATACTCATTCCCTAAAATAGTACTTGACCCATGACGGACCAAAAATGTGTTATCGATTTCCTAGCAGTACAAGGGCCACCGGTGAGTAGATACTAATACCAATCTTATGGACAGCATAATTATCATTGCTGAATACAGATCGCCTGATGGTTATTGGGTCCCTCCCGCTTTGATCAATTTGGCCGGATGAAGGCCTCGCTGGCGTTGAACTGTGAATCTTCATGTCCGACGATGGACCTGAAGATGCTGCCTGCAACGCCAGCGAGCAAGCCGATAACCATGGTGTCATAATTACATCGTCGTGAAATCCTTCATTATGATCTAGATCAACTCTGATTACTGGATCAACTTTATTCATTCCTCAACCGTGGGGGCTGTGGCGAGTTGCAGAATAATAAAAATGTGCAGTCAAGAATACATGTGGTAATATTTTTGGAAGTAAATAAGTAAATCATAGGAGAGGAATACTCGGTGCAACGTAATTGTCGATGATCGGTCTCTGGTGGGATCAGAACCGTAATCAGAACTTATTTTGTATTTTACGAGAGGGGTTTATTGGGAGCAATCCTATGGAGGCAGGAAAAGTGGCTGAAGGGGGTATTGACCGGCAGCGGGATGTTGAAGACTGTAATTGAGGGGAGAATGTTAGGCAAACGAGGAAAGGGAAGGAACAGGATAGGGATGTTGGACGGGATGAAGGGAGGAAGAAAGTACTCAGAGCTGAAGAGGGACCTGATGTAAAGTAGGATGTTGTGTTTTGCTATGGGTCACAAATTATTAAATTAGTAATTTTGTCCATCCAAAAACCTACCTTAACCGGTAGATTACCTAATAATAATAATAATAATCTCACGCGGAAGTAATTTCTCTTCATTATTCTACGTTGGTGGTTGCAGGTTACCGCGTACAGAGATGCCCCCCTGGGGACCTTCCACCGAGCTCAGGTTTTATTCGCATGGGGCACATAGAGGAGAATTCACCTCTGCCAGATGCGACCTCGTGTGAAGTCCTTTTCTATGTAAATTTTTCCCCTGCAGCAGTTCTTAATTCGTCATGTGTCCATGGGACTATGAAAACTGGTGGCCTCAATCTTGTGCGCTTGAGAATTTGTTCATTAAAGACGTGTCGTGGACTAAATACCGTAGAGGAATGCTTTAAATGGCAAAAAAAAGCGATCGACAATTTATAACATTCAGGGCATAATATTTTCATTTTTGATGGTGATCATACATTGTATTATAATGTATTTCTTTATTTCAAAACTATCGCGCAGAGGATGAAGATATCACGAAAAGTATTTATTTCAAGATTTGGTAAATTCAAAAATGTCTTTATATAAATTCATATTAATACATTACTTGATTAATGAATCAATGATTTCGATTTTACATTCTCATTATATGATAATTAAAAAGAATTATAGCACTTTTACACGAAATAAGTTTAATAAACCACGCGTGTGTCGACTCGAAGAGTGATTTTCAGATACAAGGCCACTGAATAGAGTCATCTTCAGCTAAAAGACAAGCCATGTAGCTGAATATGGCTGTGAGTGGAAAAGTGCGCCGTTTAATAATTATATTTGCTGGAAATTTGGCGTATTTCTTTTTGATTATGAATTTCTTCCACCTCATCCAGCCGGAAACTGTGAATCCTAGTCTTTTGATAACTGAAATTTGAAGAACAGAAGGACCTGATGCAAGTATAAACTGGGTTCGATGTATATATCTCTGGACATGGGCATTACTTAGAGTTGCCTATATTTAACGCCAAAACATAATAGGAGGAACATGGTAAATATTTCACGTTTTGTCATAGGGAGGGAGGAGTTACAGGAAATATGAATTCATTAGAAAGCGTGTGGATTTTGCATATGAAACGTAATCGAACCTTACAAATGAAAGTAATCACATTTCCACCCTAGTGTGCAAAAGAGCCGATTGTTTCGAGGTGATGCGTGACGTAATAATTGGGCGAACGTTGAAAATTTATAGCAAGGCGCCAGGAAGATCGGTGAATGCATGTCGAGTAACATATGTGGATTCCGCCCACTTAAATAGGGAACTGTGACCTAAAACAGGAGCCGCACACATCGTACCGAATCCCATACTGCCGTTCATTACCTGCTGTTTTAACCGTATTCCTTTTCTGTGGTTCGCTATTTTTAATTCAAGTTACGTACACATATCTGAGAGCAACGTGGCCGCTCCTTTCGCTTTGCATCCTTGGGAACCGTCAAGTGCACGAGTCATTCGGGAGAATTATTGCCATCACGCGGCCGTTAAATGCAAGCCACTCTTCTCCGACCATCCGTCTAAGACTAAATCCCTGGAGAATGTTGGTCATTCCAGTGAGTACGTAAGCCATGAACACCAGGAACCGTAAGCCTCCAATGGTATCAATGACTTCCTGTGTTCGCCATTCTCCTCACGTCCTAAAGAGGGTTTTTTACTTTTTTGCGGGGAAAAGAATTCCCGCGAGTATTGTCTCCTTCAGTATTCTTTCCCTTTCTTCACTTGAAGTGCTCTCCGCGCGGCACAAATGAAAGAATCGGAATGCCCACGAAATAATCCGGGATGAGACCCGTCGAAACCTCCATGTGAGAAACTAATACACGAGCCGCCGCACCAAACCGACCCTCCTCCCACCTACACCGTCACCAAGTGAAGATTTTACCCCTCGGCTATAATAAGAGAAATTGATTCCCCAACTGGAAGCTTTGAAGATTTATCCGTCGAGAAATTTGGGGAAAAACCCAAAAACATCCTAACTTTGGGGAGGCGATGTGTTGTGGATGGAGGATTCTTCTTTCTCTGCAGACACTTAATTAAATTAATTTCTATTTTCCATGAGTACTTTCATCCTTCTCACACGCCTTGCCAGTGAGGCGAGGACATTAGGAGAACTGAGCTGGCAGATGAAGCATTAAAAGAAGGAAATTGATATCCCGGACTTTTGAGTAAAGACATAAATTACATACTATTTCAGACTTCTGTATGACATTGGTGTAATTCTCTGTGCATGATTCAGAAACATGATATCCGAGAAAAGGCAATGACTGTGGATTGAGGGATTACGGAGAGGTGACACGGGGAATGCTCGAAAAATGAACTTGAGACGACAACAAACGGTGTGGTGTAAATCCGAATGATTAGAGGAGAAATGCAAGCAATATTTCGGTAAATTCAAGGAAGAAAAGTGCCGGAGATACAGAGGGGTAGTGTGACGTAGGTATCAGAAGGCAAAATGAATGAATTTGGAGAAAAATAGTTATTGGTTATAAAAAGGAGGTGAGCATCAGAAGGTGTTTTTTTACTGCTCTGAGTGATTTCTTAAGTCTACAAGAACTTGAAAAAATGTCCAGGTGTCCTGCAAAACCTATCTCGGCGCGGTAGATTCCCTAAAAAGATATACGACGGCGCTAACGCAAGATCTATTGGGGCTGAACTCCCGAGCCGCAAGCGTAGTCCCATATCCGTCTTTGATAACAAGATGTAAAATCGACTGTGGGACTATTATTTTATTTCAGAAATATGTTCTACGATCAATACAAGGAAATCATTGCCAGATATTTTCCAAAGGTTTCCTTCTAAATTTCAGACCGTTCAAAAAATAAGTAAATGGTGCGGTAAAATTTCTTCAATCCATCGGGAAAGAGTTTATTCTGAGTGGAAGCCAGGATACGGCTTCGAATATTTGCGAATCTGTTCAAGGCATTTAGGTCTGTCGAAAGGCTTCCTTGCACAGATCTCGGACTGGTGACGCAACTAACAAGTTTCCACATAGACGACATCGTTGGAAACTATTTTCTTGAATATACTAACCATCAAGACTTCGCTTTGCCAACCTGCGTATCCAAAACGATTCGTAGAGGTAATTACAGCACATGGCGATTGCAAGAGGTGCGATAGCCCAGTACGCGGAGCTAAATACTTCGGCTACTGAGCTATTTCAATTGCGAGTGACTCTAGGCACTTGCAGCTTAAATTCAAACAACGTTATCAGTACTAGAACTTTCTTGGTGATCGTAAGGGCCAAAGAGGAAAGAATTGGTCCCACTTAGAGGGTGAATGGGTTAATTTAATCACCCTTTGGGTTTGGCAGGATGACTAATGAAATATATTTGATAATTTGTGCAACAATTTTTCAGTTAAGGCTGTCTCCGTGGATTAACAATAAGACTTTTAAATTTACTCGTCAATAACATGCAAAATATCAAGATGATACGCATAGGAGAGACGCAAGCAAGATGGTTGGCGTAGA